>NC_139845.1:4926207-5551207 GCF_963691815.1 Echiichthys vipera
CACACGTCAGTAAAGTAATCCCTCAGGTGAGAAAAAGGAACTGTTGCCTCGGCTGATAAATTGAGGCGTCGTTGACAGGAAATCCCGGGGATAACTGTGGGTGTAACATAATGTGGCGGAACACACTTTCAGTTAGGCCGGGTATTAGTCCATCATTAGCCAAAAGTAGCCATAAGATTGAAAGACACTCAGCAAACACAGTGGCAGATAACAAAATGACTAATCTTGTGATTAAGGTGTTGGACACACTGGTTGTTACCACCCACTTGGGGTCAGAGAGCCAGAAGAGCACAGACACACTTTTGAATTCCTGTGCTTTAAGTGTTTTAAAACTTTGAGTCAAATACACACAAGTGCACCAGAGCTGGTTGTTTTGTTTTTGTCATAATCAAATGATCAAAAGTCAAATCTCATAACTCAGCATTTGTATTAAACCGCCTCATCTGTCCAGAGTTTTCCACTACAGAGCAATCTGTTGACATGGGTCATCGACTCTGAAGTGCTATTGGTCTCGACCATAACTGCTTATTAGGTGGTAAAGCATCATTATTAAAATATTTTTTTGGGCAGTTTTCAAGCCTTTTATTAGATAGAACTGCCACAACTATACTATATACAGGTGACACAAGGTAGAAGGTGCTGCTAACAGTGACGTTAACAGTCTGTTCCTGGCTGCAATGATGGTGCAGAGCTGCCGAGAGCGCTGATGCAGAAGACCCTGAAAGGCCAACCAATCAGAGCAGACTGGGCTCTTTCAGGAGGGGGTCTTAAAGGGACAGGCGCTAAAACGGAGTGTTACAGACAGATGGGGGATACAGATATATATTCAGACAGACGGACAACATTCATTCATTCATCTTCAATCATATTCAACCGCTTGTCCCTGTCGGGGTCGTGGGGGGGCTGGAGCCGATCCCAGCTGACATCGGGCGTGAGGCGGAGTCCAACCTGGACAGGACGCCAGTCTATCGCAAGGTACATAGAGACGACCAGAGACAGACAACCATTCACACCTACGGGCAATTTAGAGTCATCAATGAACCGAACACCTGCACCTCTTTGGACTGTGGGAGGAAACCGGAGAACCCGGAGGAAACCCACGCAGACGGTCAACATTGAAACATGTAAAGATGTTCTAGTAGAAACCCAAATGCATTCATGAACCTGAAAATGAGAATTAAATGGGACCTTCAAACAAATCTGCCCAGCTAGGGACAAAGAGGACATGTTCTAGAGACAACTGGAAACTTCTTGCATCCAAACATCTGTTGCCTCTTTGAGCCACTCTCTATGTTTTATTGTCCTGTGTGCACTTCAGCAGCTTTAATAACTCTTTTCACTCTTTGCAAACAGGTCCTGGGTTCCCCAACATGTATTTGAATTGGAAACAATATTTGTCATATCTGCCACTTTGTTATTGAAGCTGATAACATATCTGCATTTTACCATACAAGCCCTTCTCAGTGGAGCTTTAACTCAGCCACGTTCTATACAAATGTAAATTTCGCCTCATGTCATTCTGATAAAGATCAGTCTGGAGCATTAGCTCACATTTGGCTTGAGCCCTGGGTTGATTTTATCACACTGTGGTTGCTATGGCAGCGGTCACCCTGATCCTTCCACATCCTCGGGGCAAAGGTCGCCGGGGTCAGATGGAGGTTCGGGTCAAACAAGCAGGTTAAACACCTTGTCGGGGATTAGCGGGCTATGAGGGAGGTGAAGGAAATCTGCATTGGCTAATGTCTCTCTCAGCAGCTCACTCAACCACCTCCAGGACACAGACACACACACACACACACACACACACACATTTACACATCGTATCTATCACAGGCATGCACACACATCGCATTTACTCTGCTGTTGTTGGCCAACATGGTGCCGACACAAAGACCTGACACAGTGAGCGCCCAGATAAGCCCATCCCCGTCTGTAACAAGGCAGAAGTCACAGGGGAAGGAGAGCATGTCTAATTGAGACATTACTGGGGGACACAAAGAGACAGAAAAAACAACAACAAACGCCAAAAGCACAACACAATGAAGGCAGTTATGACACTCAATCATAATTATGGATTTTTTTTTTTTGTCAGAATATACTGAAAGAAAAGTAACCATCTAACTCTCCAAGCCTTGATATGATGGGCTCAAGCCAAATATATAATATATGCATATATGTTAATCTAACAGAGAGGCAAAGTCACTACTCTTCCTGTCGACCACCACGAGACCTTACTTTACAAAAACACATGTAGTACAACAGTGAGTGAAGAGAGACAATTATTGTTTTATCCTGTCTGAATTGTGCCATGGATTACACATTGTCAATACAGTCGCAGTGTGTCATAAAACTACTGAAGTATAAGCTGTGAAAATACGTTATTAGTAAGAATCTCTCACTAAAACTACAGTGCCTGTGTGTGTGTGTGTGTGTGTGTGTGTGTGTGTGTGTGTGTGTGTGTGCGTGTGTGCGTGCGTGTGCGTTTGTGTCTTTTGTCACGGGATGTAATGTCACTCACAAAACTGCGACTTCCTTGACTTGCAACGTTATGTTTTAAATTGAAAAAGAAATTGTGTAATTCAAATGGAATAAAAACATTATCTGTCACTCACCGTTAACTACTGTCCCATTTAGGGATACTGGAAGCGGAGGGACTTTGTCTCTTTATACTGAAGAAGTCTATAATTCCGGTTTATAAAAAAATCTGTTGTGTTTGTCTGACAAAACAAGCTATTTGAAGGCATTACCTCTTGTGCTCTTTGAAATTGTGGAAATGTTTCAGAGTTTTATAACATGGTGAACCTGCTTTTAAGTGTCATACCATGCAGCTTATTCTACCAACAGTTGAGTTTCAAATGAAATATCGTTGCTATCTGGTGGAAACCGCGTATCTCCATATTTTGTCATTTTTATTTTTCCTCATAAATCAGCACTTCTGGTCCCTCTTTATGTCTGCGTATGGGTTTTATAAAGTTCAAACCAATGAAAAGTATTGAAAAGAGCTTGTAACTAAATGGTAAATGTACTTAAAGCGCCTTTCCAGTCTTCTGACTACTCAAGACGCGTTCACGCTACTTGTCCCATTCACCCATTCACACAGATTGACAGTGTACATCTACATATTAATCTAATCTAATCATTCACACCACATGCGCAGCACGGGGAGCAATTCAGGGTTCAGTGTCTTGCCCAAGGACACTTCGACATGTGGACCTGGGGAGGTGCGGATCGAACCGCCAATGTCACGAATGGAGGACGACCCACTCTTCCATTGAGCCACAGTCACCCCCTTACACCATTTGATCCTCAGATTGTTAGCAAAACCTAACCTTCCTGAAAAATTAGGGTTTTGGACTCACAAGGTTTCCGACCAACAGCAACGATATACAGGTTTACGTTTGCGTTCTGAGTTAGGGGTTTAAATACAGTTCAAATTTACCAAAACAACAGATCACTTCCTGGATATTGGGTCATTTAAATCAATGTTGCCATGGCGTTAAACACACGAAATGTTTGCCACGTTCATCATATCATGGTGTGTTTGCATGCTGATGTTTGGACTAAATTCGAAAGTACAGCTGAGGCTGATGGGAGTGTCATTAGTTCGTCATTGTGTGTGTACCTGTGTTGGGCGAATGGCAGCTGGATGAGTCTGACGGCCGGTCCAGAGACGGACAGGAAATGGAGCGAGGGGCGATGGCCTCCAGCTCATCGAACACGTGAGACTGACTGCAGCTGAGCTCCGAGTACGGTGATGCTGCAGAGTCACAGCGTCCTGTAAACAGCACAGAGTGGGCGTGTTGTGTTATGATGATAAACATGATGAGGATTAGATGTAACATTAATGAGACACGTGGGCACAGTGGGATGTTTCATTAGGGAATAATAGGAAGAAGCAAAGAGGGGTATGAATGACAATAAAACAACTGGGAGGATGAAATGAGCACATTGTTATCTTCTTTCAGGATGATTAAACCTTTTATTTTCTTACTCGTAAAAAAAGATTTAGGGGTAGATTGAGATTTAAATTGGATTTTGGGAATATTCCAAACATTTGTTGAAAGAATAATTGAAAAAAAATCGCACTTTAAAGTAAGCAGAGCCGTCTAGTTCTCTCTTAAAGGAATATTACAATATTTTGGGGAAGTGTTTGCCTTCTTTCTGAAAGTTAAGTTGAATTCAATTCAATTTAATTCAATTTTATTTATAGTGCCAAATCATAACAAAGGTTATCTCAGGACACTCTACAGAGTAGGTAAAGACCACACTCTATGACTTATTTATGATTTACAGAGACCCAACAGTTCCCCCGTAGAGTACGGTGGCAACGAAGACCTTCCCTTTAACAGACAGGAACGTCAGACAGACCGCGCTCTGATGAGTGAACATTGATCACTCTCAGATATCTCAGTGGTCTCAATCTTCTTATCTTAATAAAAAGTCTAAATAAATGAAACACCACAGACGCCGACAGCTAAAGGAAAAGCTCCTGGAGGACTTTTTCTCGGTGCAGCTATCAGACTATAAATCTGGGCTGGATGTTGTTGTGGGTTTAGTTAAAGCCCTGAGTCCCTTCCAGGTTTTACACTCTGACAAGTGGACGGTCCCCGACACAAGCCCAGGACCTCCATGAGTGAATTCCCCTCAGGCGAGGTATGAAGGTCTGAGCCTGGCGTTACAGTCGGACCTCTGGGCGTAAAGTAGTCTCATCTCAACTCCGACAATCAGCGGGGGGGGGGGGGGGGGGGGGGGGGGACACCCAACCTCGACCTTAAGCTCTAATTACCAAATACCAAAGGAAAGGCAGAAGCTAATCACTAATGACTCGTCTCCTCTCCAACCGTCAAAACAAAACTGTTTCACTTTGCCTGGATTAGAAATCAGAGGATTAGAGAAGAAACTGTTTCACCGGGCGCTGCGGGGTTTTTTGTCGCCGTCCTGAAAAGAGGCTCACGGAGGCTTTTCTCACATTAGAGATGCAGAACAGCTTGGCCCGGACAAAAGGATAATATATACAGAGGCTCGAAAAGGAAAAGGCAAACTCAGCTCCTTCTCGTCTGCCCACATGGACAAGTTGAAATGTACACATGAAGCCACCCTGACATAGTCAAGTATGTGAACAATGACACACACACACATACACACACACACACACCGCTGCACTATTGTGCACTTGAGCGGCTCTGCGCTCTACTCAGAGAGACAATGGCGGGACTTGACTTGACACTTCAAAGCATATTGCTGCTGTCAACTCAGCTGTCATTCTCAGCAAACCAAGGGGCTGTACTGAGTCAGGGTGAGTTTTTTCGGGGAGGTTAAAGGTGACGGTGGGGGTCAGTGAGTTTGATATGACAGAGTTAGAGGCAGACAAGGCCTTCTCTGTGTGCCTGTGGCCCTCTTTTCCCCCGGTCACAGTGCCGGGGCTAAAAAGGCCCAGAGCGGTGAGGCCGGGCCGGGTCAGGACAGTGCCCCCGCTTCATTGTCAAGGACAGTTACACTCTGGAGATGTTGCTCAGAACGGGTCGGCTCAGGGTCGCCCTCCGGATTGTAGGGGATCGGAGAGAAAACATGCTGGAGGTCGAAGAGTGGGAGGAGGAGACAACCACGTAAGTTAAGTATACCGCAGGATTAACATGTTACCTGATCTGCTGCTGCGGAGACAGCCTTATCTACTTCCTACTACTACTTAAAACATTCGCTCTTAAAGGCCTAACGTTAGATACGGACGGTCAGTTCTCTGTGTTCATTTCTGTCGTATTTGTGCAGGTTCTCTGGCTTAACATCTACGCCACCGTAAAAGGACACATGGACGTACTTCTGATGTGACAGTTAGGCTGAAATTACACTGTCTGTGACATCATCAGAGGGCGTACACGCAGTCTCTGTGCGGTTGTCCGCGTACTGCCGCTTTGTTGTGACAGCGCGGACTACTGCGCATGTATAAAACGCATCCTCCATAGATAGTATAAACTGAAGCCCATTGTGTCTGAAGCTGTCTGTGTATAAGTGTGTTTGGGAGCATAATCGAGCTTTTATCATCTGAAATGAAACAGTTGTTTTTGAGATCTGGGAACATGGCGAGATAGCTATAGGTCAGTTCAACAGGGCAAGAAAGGAAACTGAAAAGAATACGTTGACATCTTAAAACAAGACTTAAATGCCCACATTTCCATTAAATAGCTGGAAGGAAAGAAATCCTTTCCTTAAGGTTTTTTAGGGTGCACTCACACTGTCCTTTCGCATCGGGCCAAAACAGGTTTGGCTAAAGCCTAGTGCGTTTGACCAGTGTGAGTGCAACCGCCCCGCACATAGCTGTGGCCGTCCATGGCCCGTCTGTAGAGCGGGTTTGCACATGTACGAGCACGGGCTTGCGCACGTGTACGAGCACAAGCACGAGGCCTACTGCGGTTCTGACGTCATTTATGTGCGCCTGTTTCGGACATAGAAAATAGAAGGACGAACCATGCACGCAAAAACTCTGAGGTCTACGGAAAGATTTGTAAACAAAGCGACGCATTGCGATGACGTCATCAATGCGTGTGACGTGTTAAGACTTAATGACGTATAGGCAGCAAGAAGCATTCGCCGAGGCCCAGGTAGTGTGAGTACAAACGGGCTGGCAAGCGGGGGGAGAGGGAGGGGGGGACAAGTACTCTAAAGCCTGGGGCGCGGTGCGGAAGGACAGTGTGAGTGCGCCCTTAATGTGTAAGTGATTGAGGACAAAGGTATGCGTCCAGTTATTTGGGAGAGAAACTGGCTGACCAACTGTCCGGTTCAAGTTTGTCCTCCTGTGCTTTGGGTTTACCCGGCAAATAAAGGGATTAATATGAGGTAGCTGAAGTGTTGGCTTCTTTACAACCTGTCTAATGGTTGTTGTGTTTTCTTTCTCCATCAGAATTCCCTTTAGCAACGCAACGACTTTGGTGAGAACAATGTCATCATAGCAATTTGAAATGACGGCCAAAACTATGAAGACAGAAGTTGCAATTATCCTTTAAGCTTTACACGCTGCCACATTGAGGCCACATTGAGCTCGACTTGCCTCCATCTGCAGGGAAATAAATGAACCAGTGACACTCGCTCTGTGTCTGCCGTGAAGAGAACAGCGTGCTACGATACAGCATGGGCCCCCCTGCAGTACAGCGCCACACAGAGAACAGTAGATGTCTCTGATAGAAAAGAGAAAATCCCTACACAATTTCCACATTGTTTGCTTTCTTTCATAAAGTTCCAGGAGGAGTCAGATGTCAGTGGCCCCGTCCTTTATCCCCATTGGGAATGGTAAATTAGCGTTTGCAGGAAAGCTGCGGAGGTATTCTATTGTGGCAGCCTTCCTCAGTGTTGTGCCGTCAGCGAGCGGTGGTCAGTGTCGATTTATGACCATCGGCTACACGTCTCCCTCAGAGAATAGCGAAGGCACGGGGGAGCCGAGGCTGAGAGGCGCGGCACACGAGGTAGGCACCCCGACTTCTATTGTTGGGGCCTCATGCCTTTGAACAGGGAATCAAATGGTACCAGCTTTTCATCAAAAGCCCTCCTTTCTATTGCTGATTTAGAGGAAAAAGAAAAGCTTTCTGTGTATTTATTATGGGGGTGGGAGGAGTTGAGATAAACAGCGATGCTTTCACAATGCGTTGATGGGGGCAGGAGCATCATAACGCTTCACTATTGAAGCCGGCTTTGAATTCTCTGTGTCTGGCCCAGGCTTTTTTGTCTAAGGGTGGATGTCCAGCCATGTTCAGAACAATCGGGCCTCCGAGAACACTGACGCCGAGTTGTGCCGGATCGGGAGGAGGCTGTGAACGCGCCAGACAAGGGCGGCAGAGCTCATTCCTCACCTCTGACAGGGGAGATAGGTGGCAGGACAGGCCAGTGTTGAGACTCCAGCCGAGTCACTGATGAAGAAGGGGTCAGGTTCGGTGCTGAGACTGAGCGAGGAGTGGTCATCTGTGGACTCGGGCAGGAAGACCAAGTCGCGGATGGGAAAACCAGGCTGAGGAGGCCGTGATCGGAGCCCAAGGATGGGCGGGGACCAGGATCTACGGATGCATCTGGGTGGAGACTCCTTGTTGTTCTTGCACTTTCACGCCTGCTCAGAGGTTTGTCTGACTGAAGAAGGTCGCCTGTGGTTGGGTGAGGAGGGGAGAGGGGTTTGGTCAGGCCAAATAGTGGTTCAAAGAGAGGAGGGGTGGCCGTGGCATTCGCGGATGACTGCGGAGGGTTGGATCCTGCTGCAGGGTAAGAAGCTAAAGGTGACTTCATCACTGGAGAAGGCTGAAGCGGCGACAAACGAATGCTGCCTCCTGCATCAGAGTCTCTGAGATCTGCAACCAAAAGAGGAAATTAGAAGGTAGCTTCATTAAACACAATCATTACTTTCATCGGTGCATATATAGGAGGCTAGAGATAATGCTGCTTTCACAGTAGACGTTTTACCACCAGACAGGATGCTGCTCCTCCCACTGGCGAGGTCAGTGCTGCGGCTAAACAGGCTCGACGGCGGGCGACTTAAATCTGAAAGAGACCCGTGTGAGATCACGGAGCCCGACGACGGCGAGCGTTCTGGTCCAGCTGGCCTGAGATCAGACTCTCTCACGGCAGGTTCTGGTGCTCTCTTCCTCTCTTCATATTTTTCCTCCGGAGCAGGATGAGGGGAGGAGGGCGGTGCGGGCACAGTGTTCGGCGCGTTTTGTTGTCCCTCTAAGTTGGAGAGAAGGTCGTTTTGGTGGAGAGGTGTGAGATTAGTTGCGGATGCTGGTGGAGCAGCAGGGAGTGGAAGACGGGGGACAACAACAGCAGAGCGTCTTCCTGCAATGTGCACGCGATTTCTTCCTCTGTCTGGATTGAGATGGAAGTCACCTGAGAGAGAATACACAAAAAACACTCCCTTAAAGATGCACAGTGCTCCATTCAGAGTGCTTTGAATGTTTGTTTGGTGCTTTTCACAGTTAAACAAAGACATCATGGTGTAGGTAATTTTTTTTTAAAACTGCCACAGTGTGTATGCACACTCGTTCCCACTTTGCCCGGTCCTGGAGGAAACGTTTGCTTCCCTGCTGGGTGAGTCGGTCTGCTAACAAAGGCAGCGAGAAATCGCCCCTCTGGAGCAGCTGCCCATTTCCAAACTCAATATTCTCCATAGTAATCAGACCTGAGGGCAGAAGAGCTTTTACATGTCTGTTACAGGTGTCAGACTTTTATTTTTAGGAACAAGTGCGTAAGTTTGGGCAGGTTTATATAACAGGGTTCTGATATTTTTAACTACATTTGTACCAGAAGAAGAAGAAGAATTCCTTTATTTATCCCGCAAGGGGAAATTACATTTTTTCACTCTGTTATTATTCAACACACACACACACACACACACACACACACACACACACACACACACACAAACAGGACCTATATACATGCAATTAATGGAGAGGTATCAGAGCAAGGGGGCTGCCAATGGATCGGCGCCCCGAGCAGTTGGGGGTTTGGTGCCTTGTTCAACAGCACCTCTGCAGAGCCCAGGAGATGAACTGGCACCTCTCCAGCCACCAGTCCACGCTCCATTCATGGTCCACACAGGGACTGAAACTGCCGACCCTTTGGTTCCCAGTCAATCACCTATGGACTGAGCTACTGCCGCCCCAATTGGTCCCCATTAGTGGAATATGAATTATGATGATCCACATAAATAGCTTTGTAGGAATATTGTCTTTCTCAGAATGAGAGAACAAAAAGGAATATTTATGTATGTGAATATGATGTAGACGTAGTCATCATCATTGGATTACAAACATTCACTCAGCTGCGGCAAATTATTATTGTCATCACTGATTCAACTCATATTCGATTCATTCTTTAGCGTATAAAGTATATAGTAGTCAGTAAAAAGTGTCAGAAAATAGTGAAAACTTTCCATCACGACTGCCCAGAGCCCGATGAGACAGATGTAAATCTCTAAGTGATCCGTTCACAGAGTTATTAAACTGACTAAAAGGCCTTTTTTCATCCATTTGAGAAGCTGGAACGAGCATTTTTTGTTCGATAAAGCACGTAAACAATGACTCGATGAATCCTTTTGGCACTACAGAGTCTATAGCTCAACTCACTTGTAAAGCACTTGTAGCACTGTTTTATCCATCCTTCTCTCTTCCTACAACACTCATTATCTCCTCTTCTCTAACTCCTCTTTCTTCTTCTGAACGTTTCCTTTCATCCCTCTGAGATTCGCTTCCCCAAACATCAACTCCATCCAGCGACGCCCATTTCCCTTTCGCCTCCTCCATTCTTCCCCCTTTTGCCTTTGCACACCCCTTCCTTTCTCTCTCCTCCTATTTTTTTTGTCGACCACTGAGAGGGTGTGTGTGGGTGTGTATGTGTGTGTGTGTGTGTGATGGGGGGGTTTGGAGGGTGTCACACAATCTGCTCTTGTTTCCTGGGGGTCTGCCACCGAGAGGAGTCAGCACAAGGGGATAAAGAGAAGGCACTGGAGAGCACATTTCTGCACTGCCTCCTCTTACAACGCCCTGCCATTCCCATCTGTTACACACACACACACACAAGTGTACGTGAACTGGTGCATGTGTATGTGTGTGTGTGCGCTGATGTGCATATAAATTACGTGTCAGAGTGCAAATCCGCGGCGTAGGGCGCAGCATGTTTCTTAAGGGAGCAGGGTTAAGGACGATTGTGAGGGAGCCGACCACCATATGGCAGAATAATTAGTATTAGACCCGATGCTGAGAAATGCCCCCCTCCTCTGCCACACACACACACACACACACACACACACACACACACACACACACACACACACACACACACACACACACACACACACACACACACACACACACACACACACACACACACACACACACACACACACACACACACACACACACACACACACACACACACACACACACACACACACACACACACACTCCGGCATGGTGAAAGCAGGGCCCTGCTGTGGAGCTGAGGTGTGTGCTGGGAAAAATGCCTTCACATCAGAGGCCGGGCTCTGAAAGGAGCGGCAGGCCTACCAGCCCCCGGGCCTTTCACTCCCACCAGAAGACCTCCAGGAGGGCGGCGCTGTGGGCACTTCCTCGCCAGAGAGGAGATTTGCACTTAACCAAACACAACCACAGAGAGAGATTAAGAGCTAACGACGAGCTTGGTGGCCTCTACCTCCTCTCGGCTTCCAGGGGAGGAAGAAAAGGCGAGAAAACTTGTTAATGAGCAGAGCTGCGGAGTCAAAAGGAGCCAGCGCCCTCCTCCTGTTGCGGCTGTGATGGTGTGAAAGCACCAGGTGTTTTGTTGATAAGCCTCACCCTCCAGCGTTTGTGTCTTCGGGGCAGTGAGAGTGCGTGCTGGCGGCGTCTTCCCCTGAGATGGAGGCTGCTGTCTGGACACAGAGCTCAGGAAACAAGGAGGTCTGAGGTCCTCAGGACGAGATCTCATGTGAGACAAGAAGCGTGGACACAATAGGGGACAATGGTTTGGACGATCGTGGGCCTGGAAGAGAAGAAGGAAAAACTCTCAGTGTGGTGCAAATAAAGTTGGATGGTAAACTGCTTTCATATCAAATGTCCAAACTCCTTTTAAATTAAATAAAACAAATAAAATGAATTGGACAAAATTAAAAAATGAGTGAAAATTAAAAAGTAATTGTAGATACGCAAAAAATATATTCAAGATATTATATAAAATTATATAAATATAAAAAGTAATTGTAAATATGCAATATATATTTAATACATTATATAAAATTATATAAATATAAAAAAGTAATTGAAATTAAGAAAAATTAAAAATATTGAAAATATTAAAAAAATTAAAAAGAACAATATAGTCATTAAATGAGTGTGTTTTTAGGATTAAATTGAATTAGAACAAATTAAGCAGCACGGTGATATGGTGGTCAGCACTGTGGCCTCACAGCAAGAGGGTTCCTGGTTTGAATCCCGGCTGGGTTTCTTCTGTGTGGAGTTTGCATGTTCTCCCCGTGTGTGTGTGGGTTTTCTCCTACAGTCCAAAGACATGTATGTGTTAGGTCATGGGTGTCAAACTGATCCAGTAAAGGGCCGTGTGGCTGCAGGTTTTCATTCCAACCAAGCAAGAACACACCTGACTCGACTTACTCAATCACCTGAACTGTCTTCACACAGTTGATTTGTTGGAATGAAAACCTGCAGCCACACGGCCCTTTACTGGATCAGTTTGACACCTATGAGTTAGGTTCATTGATGACTCTAAATCACCCGTAGGTGTGAATGGTTGTCTGTCTCTGTTCATCTCTATGTGTCCTGTGATAGACTGGCGTCCTGTCCAGGGTGGACCCCGCCTCACGCCCGATGTCAGCTGGGATCGGCTCCAGCCCCCCCATGACCCCGACAGGGACAAGCGGTTGAACAAAAGGCAAAAAATAAACTAATAAAAATGTAATACATACAAAAATTTATTCAAACAAGGGCATTACAATTCAATTAATAAATATAAATCAAAACAAAACCCATACATAAAGAAAAACAAATAAAATAATAAAAAGAAAATCCTAACTGTATTATTTAAGGACTATATATATATATATATATATATATATATATATATATATATACTGTATATATATATATATATATATATATATATATATATATATATAGTCCTTGTATTTTTTTAATATAATTACAAAAATTTAAATCCTAACTGAAATTGTCTTTTCATGTAATGTCACCGTATATTAAGAATAAATGCAAAGTATTAAAGTTGTGTAAAGGTATTTTTTGTTTTTCCACAGCAAATTACAAACAATTTGATTGTGTTAACTTCTTCCATGACTTTGACTTTTGTGTGCAATTAATATAAAAATAAATCTGCATGGTGGTGAACAAAACATTATCCTATATGTTAATTTAATATACAGAATAAAAGTCACCGAGAAACATCTGTCCCCTGCTCCTACAAAATAAAAGCCTGAATGGGAAGGCCCCCTGTGCTGTTAGTGGAGGAGAATTCAAATGATGCGCGTTGCCACCAGCGCCCCCTTGTGTTGGTGAGACAGAACACACGTCTCCTCCTCTGCACACAAAGTAAACTCCAGCTCTTCTCCTCTTACACCCACAACCTCCCTCCTCCTTTAACGAGAGGAGGCAGAAAATGATCTCCAGGGTGATAAAACACTCCAGAGTACACGGTGGAGATAAAAGCAGACAGGACGGTCAATACTGGAAATGTGGAGAGATGAACGGCAGCCAGCAGCACGCCAGTCAATGAAAGCCTGGCCGGCGTGCAGCCCCGGTGCCAGTGACTCATTCAGCCCCTCTCTGGCCTTTGGAGAGCAAACAGGTGTAATAGATAGAGGCGCAGACACAGGGCTTTATTTGACTTGGATTTAAGCTTCATCTAAAACAAAGTTCAGCTCAATAAAAACACACGGAAAATGCACAGATACAACATCTGTCCGGACACAATGCTGAACCAGGAGACCTTCAGACAGAGAGGGAAAGGGGGGGTGGAGGAAGGTGGGGTCACTGTCTGTGACTCACACAGGGGGGATCAGCTTTTTAAATCCCTGCACCATCTCCGCGGATCCCCTTCTCTCAGATCTGGAGGCTTTAAAGATTTGCATTCTTGTGATGTAAAGAGGGAGAAGTGAGGTAGAAAACGGCCGAACAAGAGCCCCCCCTCCCCTCCTCCTCGCTCCTCTTCCTCCCCTACGGCCTCCTCATTACCTGTCACTCGGGCCTGTCAAGGAGGCTGAGGAGGGCTTTTGTGAGGCGAGACTCGGCTGGTGTCGTCAAACTCGTGACCTTTCGCGTGACGGGCCCGGGCACGAATGTTCCACGTAGGTCTGCGTCGTTAACAATCCACGCAAAAGCTCTTTTAATGCGTCCACACACGCAAACACAATCATGCATACAGTACAGGGCAGAGCTGCGTGTCCTGTTTCTTATCACACACGTCACGCCGATGAGTTTTCGGTGCTAGATCCTCCACTAAAGCACGCTTTACATGCTTTTTCTTTAACAATCCAACGACAAAGCTACTCCAGTGTGACTGTATTCACTCGTTTTTTTGTGTATTTGTATTTTTTGATTATTTATTAGTATTTGTACTTTAAAATAATTCATCTTTTTCCTTTTTTAATGAGTTTTTAGCCGTCGTTTTAATGAATTTCCTGTTTGTTTTCGCTTATCTTCACACATCTGGATCAATGTAAGGAGAGCTGCAGGGGCCATACTTCAATAACAATGTATTGACTCTCTGCGTAACAGTATAGTGAGTGATGCTGTGAAATGAATGATTTTTAGCGAGATACATTCATATCATGAAACATATGCTTATTAAAAGGATCATTCAGATGTATGTGGATGATGAACAACTTGGATCGGTGAAATTTAAAGTTGCACATGCACAATTCTATGACATGTTAACCGCAGGGGCTCTTATACTACAACAACAGGACCTCCTTCTTTGCTCTGGACTGGCTGTAACTTAGTTCTGTAAGAAATGCTGCTACATTTTTAACTCTGTTATCACTTATCCCTCCTCATCACTTATTTAGTTTGTACTTATTTTATTTCAATCTGCTGCTAAACTGCACGCTGCGTATTGTTGTAATTTGTATAAACCTGCGTTTAACCACAATGTCTGTTGCACTCTGTCACACTTTTGATTTCTTTAATGTTAGCTTTATTTTGATTTGATTGATGTTTTTATGCTTATTGTGACTCTGACCCTTTCCCACCTTTGTATTGAAACTGTTGCACAATAACTTCCCTCAGGATAAATAAAACTTCTTGAATCTTGAATCTTGAATCTTGGACTGAACGTCTACAGTAATAAATATGAGGATGACATATGAATTACAGTGCATTACTTTTCGTAGTCACATGAACCAGCAGTGAATGAGGATAGCAAGCTCACTGAAATGACCTGTCTCAATAAAGGTAAATAAAATCTTAAATAATTTTTTAAATAATCCCTATACTACGGAACGTAATCCCTGGATTACACTGGACGCGGCTGCTGGAGCTGATCGCAGCCTATCCAGTCAATATTCCACATATATCCCAATTAACTATATCCTATACTGTTTACTGTATACTGTATACTGTATACAGTATATATATAGTTCTCAACTCGAGATATCTGTGCCTCTCTGAAGATAATAACTACTGAATACTAACAATGAATCAAACGTTGAGAAGTGTTTACAGTTTGTCGACTTCAGCTTCAATCTAATATTTACAGGAACTCAAGTACAAATAGTGAAAAACTACCATTCAAATGAAAATATAACTACGAGCAGCACTAATCATTCCTGGTAAATGGATGAAAGTTCCTGTAACATGTCACAGAGGAAAGCATCTCCACCACAGACATTAGGTAATTGTGTAGTTTCTGTACACACCCATAACACCCGTGTGGGCTCCTTTAGGCCCCTGCAGGCCCCCAGGAAACAGGCTGACCTCCTGGCGTCAGGCAACCCACACGCTGTCCTCACACAGCCAGAACTGGCTAATGTCATTACGGGCCTGTTTGTGGTCAACAGCTCCCTGATTGAGATGTACAAGAAGCGCTGCTCGAATGAATGTAGGAAGTCTATTAGTTTGTCAGAGTCCCAGATGGCCTACAGAGGACAGACTTGCGTGTGCTCCTTCACCCCCCCTCACCTCTAAACACACACACACACAAGCATACATGACACACACACACACACACACACACACACACTTAATTACACTGCCTCCGAGTGAACCCTCTGACAGGCGGACGACTACGAGCAAAGACAGAAGTGTGTCTATGTCCCAGTGTCTGCAGGAACAGAGAATTCTTCACAGAGCTGATGCACAAGAAAGCCAGGCTTAGGCCCTAACAAGGTTAAACCCCTGAAAAAGACTGACTTTTTAAATCATGGAGATTTGTGTTTCTGCGGGGTGTAATTAGCTTTGCTGCGGGGGAGGAGGGGAGGGTGGATGAAGGGCTTCGGGACGCTGGCGAGGGTGGGTGGGGGGGGAGGCCACGGCAAAAGGCGACGACAGTGGGGCGCATTGTGGAGTCCGGCGGATTCAGGGGAGCAAATCTGATTATCAGCTCGTGTCAGAAGCCAGGCTCAGATACAGCTTAGCATTCAGAGCAACTTTCTACTTTCGATGGTTAGACAATGACCCCCCTTTTGCAGGCCCCGGCAGCCACAGAGGGCCCGGCCACTCTTCCCCTGAAGCCCGCACATCCTGAAACAACACAGCGCAGGAGGACAGGACTCCAATACAGTATCACGTACAGTATTCAGACACTATACTAAAACGGGGACTGCACTGGTTTTACACATCAAAGTCTGTGTACAGGTGTTGGGGAGTACTACTGCATTTGGGATAAGCTGCTGCTAGAGTAACGCACCCAAATCCCAGAGTAAACTGTCAGGCATCATGTCTGCATGTTGGCTCCGGGTTAGGGGAAGAAAAATGCATGGAATAAAAAAACTCATCAGATACTTTACCTCTGGTTCTGTACATCATCAGTCCGACAATGTTATGGAAGCGTGATGGTTAGTCTGCGGAGAACTCTTTGAAAACGGTGGTGTTGCATAATCAAAGTCTGATTAAAGTGATAGGTGGTTGTATGAGGTATTTTCCCATAGTCAGTGTGTGACCTACAGTAGATGACGGTCGGTATGTCGCCAGTTTGGAGAAAAATGGTAATGGATGGTCAGTAAATGGACCTGTACGCCTTTCTAGTCTTCTGACGACTCAAGGCGCTTTCACACAACTAGTCACATTCACACTGATGGAAGTGGATCTACAGAGCATCTAATGTAACCATTCACACCACATTTACACACTCATGTGCAGCACGGGGAGCAATTCGGGGTTCAGTGTCTTGCTCAAGGACACTTCGACATGTGGACCGAACCACCAATCTCTTGAACGGAGGACGACTCACTATCCCACAGCCGCCACAGCCGCCCTGACAGACAGCAGGACAGACACTGAAGCTAAGAAATGTCCTGCAGTGGATGGAGGCAGCAATTAAACCTATTTTAGACACCTAAATACAAAACAATACTAGTTTTAGTTAATTCTATATTTAGAAGATTTTCACAGCTTTACCTTTCTGTCATCACTCTCTTCAAAGCCACCAGACTCCATTAAACAAAAACAGTCATTTTACCTTACAGAAAACAGGAGTTGCTGGTCTACCGCAGCCTCCATCAATTAATTTGTTTGTGATATTGTGTGACTTTGGGGTTTTAAAGGGTTCATTCGTATCCACCGAAGTCACACAACAACACAAACAAACTAACCGATCGAGGCAACTGCCGTGTTCTGTGAGGTAAAATTACTGTCTGGTGGCTTTGAAGAGAGCAAGGATGGATATGAAGGAGGGATATCTCCGGACTAGTGTCTCACTATTAAAGTAGCAACAACTGAAGCCGTGAAACCTTAGTTGAACTCCTCGTGCAGAAGACCCTAACATATATTGCGTTATAAATTGGAGCTCTGCAGCGCTGTCGCCTTGTTTGGGCACCTGTGCATTCTGACCTGGACCGTCCCATTGCGGCTCGTGTCCCGGGTGACATTACAGGAGCTTTGACGCCCATATAAAGCCGGCCGCTGGGTCAACAGCCTCTTGTCGGCCGTCTGTCTGTTGAGACAGGGACACGCTTGTTGTAAAAGTTGCCTCGCTGTATGACACAATGCCCTAGTGATTTATTAGATATAGCGGCGGCGGAGGAGAGACGGAGGACGGCAGCGGGTGATGCCAGGGTGATGATGAACCTGCTGAATGCAGAAGTGCTGAAGGCAGTTGAGGATGTAAATGAGGCTGTAAGGAGCAGCGAGCGTCTTTGTCCGCCGATTTCACTTGTTTGTTTAACCAGAGGCCAAGACAGGAAGCCAGCCCACACAACTCTGCTGTCCCCATGGCAACCCCACTGTTAATTGTGGCACATCCACTCCCAGACTCTTTTCAGCAAAGGGGAGAGGTGGGGACTTTTGAGTGTTGGACGAGAGAAAGAAGAGCGTATGTGTGTGAAGAGTGTGTGTGTGTGTGTGTGTGTGTGTGTGTGTGTGTGTGTGTGTGTGTGTGTATGTGTGTGTGTGTGTGTGTGTAATTTGGTTTCATTTTTGAAAAGCTTTACTGGATTTGAACTTGTGAATATCACTTTATTAATCATTTATGGCATTTATCAAAGGCTAAAAAGACAAACTTCTGTTGGTTTCATCTCACCAAGTGTGAGGATTTACATTTGTTTTTGTTTTATTATATATTTAAATGGAATTACTTTGGGTTTTGGACTGTTGGTCAAAGAAAACAACTACTTTCAAGACATTACCATGGGCCATTTTTGACTATTGTCTGAAAAATCTTTGTTTTTGTTAAGAAAGAAGAGAAAGAAAGAAGAATTGAAGCATTAGTTACGACCCCACAACAGCTCCAAAACACTGCACCTTGATCCACAAAGATACCCCACTTGTCTTAAGCAGTGTAACTTTTTCAAAATGTTACTTATAATGAAATAAAACCTAATGTAAAAATCAATATTCTGTCGTATCAGTGTGATGTACACAATGGCATGCCTCTTCATCATGTTTTAACTGGCATGAGTCCTCTGGCTTAAGCACTTTAGGTAAATATCTCCTACTCTTACAGCTGCCTCAGAGTCTTTATGCACGTTGCTGTCCCGGTAAACATCCTATGTTACGATCGGCTATTGTTCCGACTCCAACATGTTGGTGTTTCCGGTGTAGCCTGGGGATATCAGTGCCGAGACTTCCTCTTCTTGGCACCGGGTCCGATGCCAGGAAGGTAAAGGTAAAGTGGGAATGCAGATAGATCAAGAATAAAGCCTAAATGTTCACTAGACAATAACCAGCGGGTTCTCAAATCGCATTTCAGCCAATACGTTCCGCTTCTTTTGATTGTTTAAATGCATGCGTAAATGTCCGCTTAAACATGTTTGGTCAGTTAGGGCTGTATGATATGGGGAAATGATGTAATATGCGTTAACATTGTTGAATGATAACGATATTACCTGCAATGAATAAACAGATGTTAAAGTATACTCAGTTCTGCCTTTCTGCTGCTTTCAGTATACTGATAAAATATATCAAACTGGGGCGGCTGCTCTAACCACTGAGCCCTATGTACAGAGGCTGAAGGTCCTTGAGGCAGGTTCGACTCCGACCTGAGGCCCTTTGCTGCATGTTTCTCCCTCTCTCACCCTATTTCATATCTGTCCTCTGTAATAAAAATGCTTGAAAAACTGCCAAAAATGCAATAATAATAAAAAAAATACATCAAACTGCTTCCAAAACCAAAATCTTGTCCCGTTGCATACACAATATGCATTTATATGTAGATATTTATTTATGGAGATTACCTCCCTTATACTTGACAGTGCGACAGGTATGCTCTCATTTATTTCTCCCATTCAGTTATTGTAATTATTGTATTTATTATAACATTGTTGGGGAGTTTTGTCATCTGTAGGCACACGACACACATCTAGGTGACACATTAAAAGCTTCATCAGGATAAATGGACAAAAGGTTTGTGGTGTGCGTCATCTACAACAACTAGTACGCAAAATCCCCAGAAAAAGGCACGAGACGTTCAGTAAAGGAATATCAATAACAGTCCTTGTTGCTGTTAACTTCAAACAGTATTTGGGCACTCACGGTGTAGTGGCAGAGTCCTCTATCCCACAAGATGGCCTTGTTGACAAAGGACACATAACTGGGGCTCTGCAAGGAAAGAAGAGAGAAAAGAAAAGGTATTGATTACAGAAAGAGCGCACAGGTACGTTTTCACATTTAAAAGATACATTTATCGGAGTCAGATTGAGATTGATCAATCCAAAGAGTTGAGTAATGAACTGCTTTCAGTGGCCCAATCTCCTGCTCTGTGGGCCTCCGGGGCTGAGAACAATGACTGAGGCTTGGCAAAACAAACATAAAGGCCCACAGTGAGAGGGCTCTCCAGAGACATTCAAACCCCCACCGGTGCATTAATAACCCCTCTGTCTTGCTTATTGAGGTGCTGTGAAAACTCCTCCAGTGGTTTGAACGTACCAAGAAGGACTCAATGATGGAGTCTGCGCTCCCACGCAGCCACTCTCCAACATCTGCTCAGTTTACACAACGCCTGCTACTCATCTCTTTTTAACGTGTAGCTGCTGGGGACAGTGTGGTGGTTTTATGGTCAGGGTGCATCGGTTTGACCCGCGGAGCAGGGGGCCGCTGTGCTAACTCATCAATCACTGCGGACACATCACAAGCCGATGCCCAGCAGTCAGCAGGAGTGTCTCATCCATCTCTCTCCGCGGCTCCTGGCAGCTCCAAGAAGCACAGAGTCAGCGCCAGAGTCGGTCCACTCCAGGGAGCAAGGGAGCAGATCCTCCCAAGACTCACCCTTCATTCATGGGCTGTAACCCCAGCCCAGAGTGGGTGACAGGGGGCAAGAGAGGGGCCTCGCAGGGTGGTAGGGACAATGGAGCTTGATGTGTGTATACATGTGTGTTTCCCTTTTCCTTTGGAGCGCGCTGGTGTAGAGCTCTCTGCCAGCTTGTGCCAGACTCTCAAAGCCATTCAGTGGCAGCCTGAGAGGCTAGAGGGCAGCGTCAGGTCTGGCCATCTCACTGCCTTTGTCTATCGGCTTCATTTAGACCGTACTTGTTGTATTTCATAAAGCACATCGTTTGTGATAATGCACATTACGCCAGAAATACCTCGCAAGCTCTCCGTCCTTAATAGAAGCCTTAATTGCAGCCGAATAATGGCCAACAACCAATTTCCCAGTGAATCATGGGTGCTCGCTGCCCAGTGACCTCGTTGTTACCAATTATATGCTGAATGTGAAATCAAGTACATTTTTGAGACAGTGAAGGATGTGAGTGTCTGGGGGTCGGGTCGGCCTGTGGAAACAATGTGGAGGAAAAGTTTGTGAAATGAAACAAAAAAACAAGGCAAAGGAAAGAAAATTTGAACGTACAAAGAAATAGATGTGGAAAACCGTGAGGAAAGAAAATTATTTCTTATTATTTCTAGTGAGAAAAAACCCAATTCTGGTTATCCTACTCTAAGTTTGATCTCAATTGTTTTCTTTCCTTTGTTTATGACCTGAGAACAGGTGAAAAGAGAGTTTTAGCAGGTGTAATATTTCTTAATCTGGATCATTTCTGTGCTTGCTTGGATTTTAATCTGGACTGAAAGCATTCATGTTTTCTTCCAGGTATGTTTTCATGGGGCGGTAGTAGCTCAGTCCATAGGTGACTGGGAACCGGAGGGTTGCTGGTTCGAGTACCGGCACCGAATCCCCAACTGCTCGGGACGCCGGTCACTGGCAGCCCCCTCGCTCTAACATCTCTCCATTGGTTGCATGTATATAGGTCCTGTCTGTGCATGTGTGTGTATTTCGGGCCTGTGTGTGTGTCAAATGAAAAATAATAGAGTGAAAATTGAATTTCCCCATTCGCGGGACAAATGAAGGAATTCTTCTTCTTCTTCTTCCTTCCCGCTAAAGACAGCAAATATCTCGTGTGGTAGCAAGTTATGTAAAATTACTGTCATGTCTTTCTTTTGGCTAGAAATATATTTTTATTGGCAGCGTTTTTTTTTTAAACAACCTGCACACAAAAAAGTTTGGTTGAGGACGAGTTGATTGTCTTTCCCACAGGCCTCAGGTTGGAAATCTGATTTTTTAGTGCTATTAAATGTGGATACTTTATTGTTTCAAACCTGTGGTATTGAAAAAGTATCTATGTATCAATACTTTTGACGACCTAACATCTACAATTTGATGGCAACTGGGCAAACCCCGACTGCAGATGAAGATCGTGTAATACAATCAAAAGTTCCAGCACATCTGCTAAACGCACCTCAATCTCAACAACTACGGCGTAATCAACACGCTCATTTGATGACAATAAAGAATAGAATTAAGTACAAAAGGTATCAGAAATAACTCCATTTGTAAAACCATGCCACAACCAAAGCTAGTGCTCTGTTAGCTCAGACAGAAAGGCATTACTCAATGGCCTCTTTCTGCCTTTGATGCCATCGTTTGACCCATCATCACAAACACAACAGTCCCATATAGGCTTTGGGTTTGTCTAAAGTGATTGCTGCTCCTCTGTTCCTTGTTCGATTAAGATGATGAGATTAGGGAGATTCCTAGCAGATGGGATTTCCACTGTGCATATGTCAACAGCCCCCCCTCTCCCTCACCCCATTTCCATGCAAACTCCACCTCAAGGTACTTCCTGTCAGATCCATCGAGCGACAGAGTGGCGTGGGCTGCCAGGACTCAAGCAGGCAGGAAGCGCTGTGGTGCCGGTCTGAGCCGGCAGGGGGAAATATGGTCAAATATGGTGGGTCTTATCAATAATGAGTAGGTGGAACAGGCTAGATCAAATTACCAATTTAGAGCTAATCACCAAAGTGGTGACTGGTCTTTGCTTTATCCCCACTCCCACTCTGCTTTCTCCTCTCTCTGGTGATTCCTGCCGCCATCTGTCTGCGCTTCTCAGGGGAGCCCTTCCCTCTCTCTTGAGCACCACACTGGATGTTTTATTAATTCTGTTTCACCTGATTACACCCTGTCTGTAAGCCAGGGCACATTAATAGGCATTTAATCAACGTTTAATTACGGGAACAGGCATCGAACAGAGAGCCACAGTTCAGAGCTGCATCCTGCCGAGGTCAGCACCAAGGACGCACTCACGCACGTTATAAAGACGTATGTGGGAATACACAAGCTGCCATTGCTGCGGTGGCACTTCACTTGTAAACCTAAGTATAACACTGTAATGTGTGTAAAGGATTTCACTGTTAAACGTTGAAATATAGTCATCAAATGACGTGAAAATTAAGGTTTTTAAAACTAATCTCCAAAGTTTAGTCCAGTTTTTAGTTACTTTTCTGCTTTTTGCTCCTCCCCTCCATGAAATCAAATGTCTCCTTTGTTCTTTAAACATCGATTATTGTTTGTTCGTCCTGTATGGAGTGATTTTTAGTTTGTGGCCTTCTTGGCTCTGTGCCAAGTTCTTGACTCCAAGAATACAATTCAGTTTTTGATCCGCGAACCTCCGCATCTGAGTCCTCATTCCTACCCGGGCCTGACAACTCCATGACATCAAATGTCTTAAACCTGCAATAACTCTTTTTATTTAGCAAAAACATGACACAACACAACGTCATCACATCATTCTGTCCACCTAGTGAATAAAAAGTCCAACTTTCTCTCTCTTTTAGCTCTGTTTTTGGTCTCCACCAGTCGCTAACTGCACGCTAGTAGCTAGTAGTAGTAGTCGCTAGTAGCCGCTTTCTCATATGAACTCTGGACAACGTCCAACGAGTCAGATGCGGACATTTAGGACACAACAGGAGATCGACCGTATCAGATGCGTTCTCACTTGGAAGCAGGACATGACACAGATTCCAGCGTGGACACGTTCGTAATTATGTCAAAATATCGCCTCTATAATTAGACATTATCGTCTCCGTGTAATTCACACGAGCCGCATGATAGAAACATCATCAACGCGAACACTCGCCCGCCGTGAATTCTCCGGACAATAAGCTGCTCTATTCACACATGGACTCAATCGGAGATTACACAGGCTTTGAACTATAGGGAGGTGTCAGGGTAAAGCTGGTTTGATGTCTGATCCAAATGACTTTTGGGCTCTCACACACACACAGCTCCTCCGGGTAACGTCTAGATAATTCCAGGGTCGCAATGCATGTGTGAAAAGGGGCTAGTGTCTGCGATGAGAGTTAACCAATAAAGTAAACTTATCTTTACCTTTTCATATTTGATGATACGTATCATAAGCTAGCAAGTCACTGGGTTTCCTCACAACTCTTTCACATCCAGACTGTGGCGATCAAAGAGAAGCCTTCATGTTATTTTTTCCCGAATCCTGTGTCATTACCAATTTCAGACTAGTGCTTTGAGAGCGGGTAACTTCCACTGTCAGTGTAAATGGTTAGATCATCTATGCCACTACCTTATGGACGGTGGCGCCTGGGATCACAACATGATCAAAATCAGACGGATTTGTCGATAAACCAACTAAGTTTGAGACAAAAGGTCGACGCGGTTTCTAAAAAAACTGGACAAAAACTCTAAAAGCACACCGCAGGAACTCGACAATGCAGCGCAACACAACTGACGGGGAGATCCAGTTCAGAAAACAATCAAGCACACAGCCCGGCTATCAATGGCAAACAAAAGGCAAGTGTGACCACCTCAGCATGGCTTTGGCCAGGTTAGAGGCAGAGACAGAATAGAGAGAGCACCCAGATTGAGAGAGAGAAAGCCCGGGGTCAGCTATAATGAGCCGTGAATGTGAGCATCCGACCAATCCTGTTTAATGGGGTTCATCCCTGGAAAGGTCTCTGTCCGGCCTTGCACCGGTGTTTGCGTGTGTTCACGTTGGGGTTCGGGTCAGGAGGCTGCAAGGACTCTGTGACCCTGAAATGAGCTCTGGAAAACAGTGGGGATCCCCGCTGGCAGGACAGAGCCCCTATTATGCTTTAATCTGCAAGCAAGGGGGATCAATATGGCAACTATTGGTGCTGGGATTGTGTGCAGGAGTAAGCGGTCCAGCCATTTTAGATAGCTCATAGGGGGTTGGCGCACCCTGACAAAAGCACAGCCCCGCTGCCACCAGCGCTCACAATGACCTGTGGGACAGTGGCACACCAGCAGCTAACCTACTTAACATTCATTAGTGTCAGAGAGGTGGACAGATGCTCCGGGTCTTACGGATCTTCTCTCTCATGTTCTCTACATGGGGCTCATTCAGCAGCGTTTGACGTGTCTTTCATTTGGGATATTGGAGTGGTGGGCCGTGGCGTCAGCGGGGCCGCTCAGCTGTGGATTTAAGAAGAGCTGGGTGGGCATGGATGGACTCACCCTGTGAGCGTGGTGTGCAGAGCGGGAGCCCTCAGGCGGCCAGGTGCTCGTGCTGACGGGGTGCATGGGCCGAGCCAGGAGCCTCCGGGGATGCTTGAAATCCTGATTTCTGGAAGGTCTGGTTTCCCAGTGAGGCGCCGGAGCTCCTCTTCTCTCGACAGAATACATGTTCAATAAGCTCTAGTCTTTCAGTTCACTCATCTTCTTGGTTAAAAATTAAACATTTCCCCACTGAAGTAACATGTCGACATTTTTCTAAAAGAAAGGTTCAATAATATACCTTCACGCTTTGCAGCGGGCTGTTTTGAGAATAGAGGAACTGAGCAATGGCTCTCTGTGGGAGGTTAAAAACTGCAGTCTATTTAAATAGCTTATGGCTGTTAATAATTACCTTCCTGCTAAACTAGTGCTACTCTCTCATGCATATCGTTTCTTTAGCCAGCAGGGGAAAAAAAGCACATATTCCCTTTGAGTTTGCAACAGATTTGCAGGGAACTAAGAACTTATGCTCCCTCAGCCTGCGACGCACAAACAAGGCCTACAATAAACCGAAGCGTTTTAATTATGAAATGAACAGCACTGTAGCCCCACACAGTGACAGAGGCCAGAACAGAAACCAGGAGCAGCTGGACAGAGACAGGGCTTTTCAGCCGGACTCCAGACACAACATGGATCAGGTTCTGGGCTGCTATACAGCGGCATAAATCTCCTGGCCTTAATTACATTACAGGGCATATAGTGGCAAGCTCTGTGGAAACAATGGACCCTATCAATTCCACAAATCAGAGCTCAGCACTGTGTGTGTGTGTGTGTGTGTGTGTGTGTGTCTGTGTGTGTGTGTGTGTTCTGAACAGGCCTCTATCTGTATCTCCAATCAAAGCTTATTATCTAGAGAGTGGCTTGAGTTTGAGGTTCTTCATCTTAAGATTTGTAGTGCAGGACAAAAACACGAGTAAATACGCTCTTGGTGTAATATTAACAAGGGTTGTGGACAAGAGGGGAGCAGTCGGTGTTTTCCATGGTGACCACCAGACCAAACACTTAGAGTGGAGACACAAGCGGCCGCCCCCTTCACGACCCATGTCCCACTTCAGCAGCAAAAGGAGATCTTTTAAAACTTGTTGTGGTTTTTAAAAGATAGAAGCTGCAAGCTAAATCTGCATCGCTTCATTTTTCTAAATCTGAGAAATAAATAAAAAACAATGTGAAAATACTCTGATCACAACAGCAGTACTTGTGACATGTTGTAAAGCTTCCTGAGAGCGTCTGAGATCAGCCTCTCCTTCACATCTCCCTCAGTAAAGCACACTCTCTCCGAGGTCTCCCTCTGTTCGACCCTACAGGGGCTCTGCAGTGCATTTTGGGTAATCCAGATGCCACAATACCAGTTGCTAAGACACTGCCAGAAAATGCATTGTGTGAGGGGGAAGCAAGGCTGGAAAAATGGCAGTAGTTGTGAATGCTTTCTTTTATGAAGAGCTTGGTGAGTACAATAAAAGTTATGTGCTTTTTATGATGAACATGCAATTCATTTTTAATCTCTTTTTTTCTGGGAGTCAGAAAAAGCTCCCTCTCAAAAACACAAATAAACACATACATCAGCGCACAAAAGCTGACAAAGCCTCTCACAAACACATAAAAATACAATTACAAGGGCTTTCATGCTGTTCTAAGGAAAGCAGCTCAGCCCACTGCATGCTGCCCTTTGTCAGCTGCGGGACCCAGAATCAAAGAGCGTTGACCTGCGCCGGCTCTGCCCGGCAGGCCTGCGGGGAGTCCTGCTCTGACTCCAAACCCTGGTTGCCATGCCATGCTGGGATCCCCCCTCCTCACCCTCGACTCCCTCCTGCCGCCCCCCGGTTTGTGCCGTTATTTCCTCATCTCATCAATCTGTCAGCTAAGCCCTTTGACACACAGCACAATATGGTCCCAGTATTTCTCAGTTCATTCCCCCCTCTTTTCAATATGGTTCCAGCATTTCAAGATTAGCCAGCTCACCCACGAGGCCCGCTCCCCTGGTGCCTCTGCACCAATGGGGGGGGGGGACAACAAATATAGTTGCCAGAAGCAAAGCCATGGCACCTTTCAGGCCTCAACAGCAGCCAGAGATTGTATTGTATTTCAAATCTCTCTACATTCAATATTAGTTCATGACAAATATTGACCTGATCTGTGTTAAAATGCATTTTCAGGTTCCACACTGAAGTTCAAACATGACAAAAAAAGTTTCATTAAACAGGTAAATTGAAAATTTCATAAGCCAGGGTCACAAATGTCCACCCAACACTTTTGTATCAGTGCATGAAAAATATTGTCTCAATGAGCTTCTCACTGTGAGCAATTGAGTGCTAAATATTCCTAATTTTCTGTCGAAGTTGGGACACAAATTCATCAGTTTTTTTTTTTTACATTACACACACATGCAGTAAGGGAAAGATGTCAAAGTGAGGGCATTTGAGAGTTCAGTGCCTTGCTCAAGGAGGGGAACCGGCACCAGTCCACACTCCGTACTTGCTCCGTACAGCAGTGGTGTAGTGGATTATTCCCACCTCTTTTTCTAGCAGTTTACAATATATACCAGGGGTAGACAATCCCGGTCCTGGAGAGCCACTGTCCTGCATGTTTTAGGTTTCTCTCTGCTCTGACACACCTGATTCTAATGATTTGATCGTTATCAAGCAGCTGATGCTCGTCACAGTTTGATTATTGTTAGACTCAGGTGTGTTAGGGTTGGGAGAAGCCTAAAACATGCAGGACAGTGGCCCTCCAGGACCCCTGGTATATACCCACCTATTAGTTAAAACCCCATTGGAATATATGAGAGTAAAACCACTTCCTCTTCAATAACCACCTACCTATTAGTTCTTCAATCTCATCAATTACCACTACACCACTACAGGGACTTGAACAGGCAACCCTTTGATTCCTAACCTGTAGACTGAACTACTGAAGCCCCTTTTTGGCTTTGGTCAACCCAGTTTTGGTCCATTTTCGTTCCATCACTAATCAGGATTTAGCATCATTTAGATCAAACTCTCTGGTTCATGTTGCCCAGCACTGTCAATCATGACTGGATGATGCATGCGAGTGTTATATTCTAAATAAATCAGACTTAAAGGTGTTTTTTCCTGAACTTTAAAGTAATAATCTTGAAGATTTCCATTTAAATAACTGTCTGTTGAAGTTGTAATCCGTAAGAATTGAGACGCGTGGTTCCTGGCAGCAGCTTTGGCGTTAAGATGTAAGTGCAGACGAGCCTCTGGGACGTCATCTCCTAGAGTTCCTTTGGAAACCGACTGCATGACGTCAGTAGATCGGCAGCTCTGAAACTGCACCACAATGCTCCATGATGCCTTCACATGCTCCACACTGATAGGAGGTCCAAGCGTCACTAAGGCTCCGTTCACACTGCAGGTCTTAATGCACAATTCCAATTTAGGGTTCAAATCCGACGCTTTGTTTTGCTGTTCACATTACGTCTTTTAATATGGCCTGTCTATAGATTGCTGTATGAACAGCTCACGCATGTGCAGTTGATCATTGATGACATCACGCAACAACGGTGTTTACGGAAGCGAACATGGCAACAGCAACGGGTATTGTAGGACTTTATGGCTTAATAGTCTAGCTTGCGCCTAAGTATCACCCCCAATACTAATGAGGTATAAAACTTCACTCCTGCTTCACTGCTGTCCTCCATGTTCCTGGCTCCTGCCTGTGGCACACTTTTTTTTTTTCCAATCAACTTTATTTGGCATTCATTTACAAAACAGTGCAGTGCGGGTCAGAATGACGTCAAAGTAGGTTTTCAGATTGCGGTCACATTCCTAAAAAATCCGATACGTATCCGACACAGTAGCACAATTGAAAGTGGCCTAATTCTGATTCGAAAATGTCAGGTTAAATGTGACTCGTGCTGTCCACACTGTCAAAAGCAAATCAGATATGGGTCACATATGAGTGAAAAAATTGGATTCAGGTCACTCCTAACTGCAGTGTGAACGTAGCCTAAGTGTGCGGCGCGTTTGTTTTTAGCGCAGGAAAATCATCCCAGACACTCAGATCGTATTTCTCAGCAAAGCAGCAAATGCAAGTGCTTTCATTAGTGGGTCATATGATCAATCACCATTGTTTTAACTCACTCCTTAATAGATAGAAACTTAACAGACAATTAACTAGATGTAAATCTTACGGATTATAACTTTAAGCGGTGACACAATGATGATTGAGCCGATGGCCCACTGATGAAAGCCCTTGCATTTGCAATATTACAACTGGGTGTCTGTGGTGACATTCCCAGGAAACATCCCAAGGTGCACAGTTAGAGAAGTGTTTTCCACCAGTGGTTGGTCAGCCAGCGAGGGTCAGCCAGCGAGGGTAAGCGGCGCTTAAAGCGACAGACTCGCCCTTCAACTCGTGTTTGAAGCAGTGCACTGGTCTCTTTTTCCGGTCTCTGCTAGAGTTGCGACCCAAGGTGCCAACTGACTGATGTAACACAAGCGACACTGTTTGAGGGCATGTTGATCAGCTGCTTTTTAATGTTCATGCAATAATGTGACTTCCATGTAGAGCAGTACCCTGTTGGAACGTAAGCTTGCGTATCTTTGCGAGATATTTCCCAGGCTTTCTTATTAACCAACCAGCGTTTCCTCACATCTGCTTTTTTATCGGTACCTGAAACTGATGAATGCTCACAGAGATCCTAAAAACTCCAGCCACAGAGAGACTTTACAGTAAAACTCGGCCACCTGTGAACACGGTGAACAGTTTTATGGAGATACGTGGGTGAAAGGAGTGCGTGTTTCTGCCGCTGGACTCACTCGAGGACGGACCATTCAATTTATTTTCGAGTAAGGATGAAAGGAAGACTCCAAACTATGCATGTCGTCTATTCACTGGTGACGCTCTTTAAAGAAAGAAAAAAAGACAGCCAAAAAAAGAGTTGGAAAAGGGTGGAGGGGGTGGAGCGCTGCATAAATTTTACATACACAAGGCAGCAGACAAAGTGATTGTTGCTTCCTCAGAACTTTTTTTTTTTCCTCCTCCAGAAAACACTTTCCTTGCTGAATAGGCACCTATTAGTGACTCCATTATGGGCACAGGGCTCTTGAATGGCTCCTCACTGTGCGTCTTTATCATAGTCAGGCCGTGAATACAGGCAGCGCCCCCTCCTCCTGCAGCCCAACCAAACTCCTTACAGCTTGTATTGATAGGTGCTGTGCTGGTGATGATGGGTGAGGCAGGAGGGGAGTGTGTGTGTGTGTGTGTGGGGGGGGGGGCTGCTACTCTCACCGCCTGTTGTGTGCTCCAGGTGTGGTGGGTTAAGCATAGCGCTGCGAAGCCTCCATTGTGCCGCGGACTTTTTTTCTTTACCACTTGTTCCAATAAAAAAAAAAAGAAAAGAAAAAAGATGCAGTGTTATACATGCATTAGCCGTATCTCCATAATGTCATTCCCCCCCCGCCCGTGCTGCACCCCAATAACAAGTCAGGCCCCCGGCGAATCGCTGCACACCGCCTCAGAGCCCTGTATTGTTGCTGGATTATTCAGGAGTTAGCTGAAAGAAAAGAGGCAGGGAGAGTGGGGTGTCTGTACTTTATCTCCAGGGGAGACAGAGGCTAAAGAAGGAGCTTCTTTAGACGAGTGAGTTACTGCGGCGAAAAGCCCGAAAACACCTGCAGAGGGACAAGCACGGGGAGGCCGAGGCAAGGCAACCTTATTGTTTGTCTTTACTTTACTTGTCTCCTCTCTTGAGATACTGTAAAGTAGCGTCTTCTGAATGCAGCAGCTTCTAGTGACCTCGTCTAATAACCCGTCACAACGTTATCATCTATGCACAGACGCCCCAGTATTGACAGACCCATCAGAATGTGGTCGGTTTCAATCAGCAAGACAGTACAATTGTGTGTGTGTGTGTGTGTGTGTGTGTGTGTGTGTGCGTGTGTGTGAGTGAGTGAGTGAAAGCATGATTCATTCAACTTTGAAGTTATGTGTGTACTCGCAGTTGAAGGAGGGAGACACGGAGAGTAAAGCGAGACTTTATGATGAATATGGAAGCATTGTTCAGCCATGCTTACCTCCACAGGGAACCATCTGCTCCCTGTCAATGCATCACCTGCTCGTCTGAGCCGTCTCCAGGGCAACAAGGAGTGGGGGGGATTAGGAGAGGTTATGGCTTTGATGGGAGGGGCCGTCGCTGGGGACAGAGAGGTTGACTGGAGGAAGAGGAGAGGGAGGAGGGGGGGGGACGATTGATGGTAGGGAGGTTGGCGGGCGAATGTCGTCCTCTGCTGGTGGAGAGTGCTACAGAGGGGCCTCTCTTCTTATTTCTCACTTTGTGCATCCTCGACTCCTTTCCTCACCTCCTTCTCCTTGCGTTTTCTGAGGCGAGGAAGTGAAGTGAGGAGAGAGGAGTCGAGGCAACAAGCATTTAACAAAAAGTGACATCCATGAGGCAAAGCTGGCATTTTAAAGTGACGTCAACTGCCTCAGTTATACATCACGGTTGCCAAAAAGACTTCTGCAAAAGATACACCTGTCTCACCATCCTGACTCCGGCAAGGCTTCTCGAGATGCATTTTAGGAATTGAGATAGGAGACAAGGAAGCCAAAAGTAGAAAGATGAAAAGAGCCTGAAGCCTCCCAATATTTAGCCCTGTTTCCTCCCAGAAGCCACTTGTTGAACTTGTTTTTTATGTGGACCTCTTGTCCCTGTCGGGGTCGCAGGGGACTGGAGCCGATCCCAGCTTACTAAGGGCGTGAGGTGGGGTACACCCTGGACAGGACGCCAGTCTATCACAGGACACATAGAGACGAACAGAGACAGACAACCATTCACACCTACGGGTGATTTAGAGTCATCAATGAACCGAACACCTGCACGTCTTTGGACTGTGGGAGGAAACCGGAGAACCCGGAGAAAACCCACGCAGACACGGGGAGAACATGCAAACTCCACACAGAAAGGCCCAGGCCGGGATGCGAACCTGGAACCTTCTCGCTGTGAGGCGACAGTGCTAACCAATCATTTAACATGAAAACGTTGGCAGTAAAGTGCAAGAACTCATTTAAAGGGTCAATTCAAATTACAAAAACACTTTTTTATCTCTAGTTGTATCTAGCAATGTAATGTCTTTGATTTCATTTGCCAGTGTCAACTCCTCCCAATAAAAGAGTGATTGAAAATTCATCTGTAGTGCTCACAATGCACAATTTTTTTTAAATTTAATAGAAAATGTCCTTCCCGAAACTGTCTCTGAATTATTCACAGACCTCCAGAGTTTTTTTTAGGGACTATTTATTTCCTAAAGAGTCAGACTCAGCATTTGGAAATTGTTAAAAAATATCCCTCTAGAGACAAATACGTAGTTTTTTTTGGCTTGAGTTTAAGATAAGAACAGATATCCTGCGTAAGAAACCGGAGGAGTGGGGTTTGATGTTGGGTTTTAGTAGGCGGGGGGGTTAATAAGGATACTATCCAGTTTCATTATGGGAAATGGGAAATGTAGGATCCACTGTTTTATGGCGATCGACCCAGAGTAGAGAGTAAAAGTAAGGATATCTGAGTCAGTGCTGCACAGATTTGAACCATTCACAGCTGTACTGAAGTGCCCATTGTAAAAAAAAAACGGATGAACTTTAAGGTGTTTTCATTTGTGAGGTTCACTTATTTGTAATGATTTATGTCTTTTTTACTTTCCTTTTTTAAATGTCTGGTTGAAGTCGGAGTTACATTAGGTTTGGGCTTTCCTGGGAAAGGTTGGGATTTAGTATTTTCCTGTATAATTTGACTTTAAATATTAAAATAGTCTCAATAGTATCACATACTGCTACTCTGCACTACTTCTATATGTTGTTTTAAACTGCATTTGCTTTCTTTGCTTTCCATATTATACAAAGAGAAATGTATCACCATTTATGTGAAGTTCGTGTGTGAAAACAAATGCGTCACTGACATAATTAAGGTGAACTCTGTAACACAAACACACATCACACACCAGTGAGGAAGTGACTCGTCAGACTCTGATGTGATCAGCTGCTGCAGAGTGACGGTCGGACTGAGTGTTTGGTGGAGGCAGGTATTGTTGTCAGGTATTGTGTGACGAGAAGCGTGGATGTCGGTCAATCGCAGCGTTCTCATTAAGTCCCTGTGTTCCTCCACCCACAGTACACTGCATGTTCTGCTGCCAGTGACGGCTGGGTAAACACAGACCTGAGGTCGGATCAGACGGCAAACACGCTGGCGTTGAGATACACATGATGACTGATGTTTTGGACACGACACAGCACTCACATGATCAAAAGAACGAGGTTGTGGGTACACGCGGCCGAAATGGGTTTCCTCAGGAGGGGGGCTGGAGTCTCCCTTAGAGAGAGGGGGAGAAGTTCAGCATCCGTGAGGAACTCTGAGTAGAGCCGCTGCTCCTTTGCGTTGAAAGGAGCCAGTTGAGGTGGTTCAGGATCATCTGGTAAGGATTAACCCTGGGCGCCTCCCTAGGGAGGTGTTCCAGGCACGTCCAGCTGGGAGGAGGCCTCGGGGAAGACCCAGGACTAGGTGGAGAGATAGATCTCCACACTGGCCTGGGAACGCCTCAGGATCCCCCAGTTAGAGCTGGTTAATGTGGCCCGGGAAAGGGAAGTTTGGGGTCCCCTGCTAAAGCTGCTGCCCCCGCGACCCGACCCCGGATAAGAGGCTGAAGATGAGATGAGATGAGAAGATAATATATGCCTTAAATAGTTAAGTATGGATCATTTTAAACGTTTTTTGTTACAGTAATGATGTGAAAAACATCTGTAGTTTGCATTTTAATCATTGCTGCGCTCCAGTACTTCGATGAACGCTGCTGAAGTTCCCTTGAGCGGGACATTTGTTCCTGTATTCCAGCATTGAAGTTTGATTTAATATCTCTTCAAGTGAGGCTATTGGAAAGTTCTGAACAGGGTCAAAAATGGAGGGACAACACCCTTGCTAGAGAAGCTTGGATGAATGAAAGCAGTTCAGATGGACGGATCATTTTGTTTTTAATGAAACCACAAAAGTAAAGGTGACAATAATAGGACGTTTTAATGTGACTGGTAGATGTCGGGGAAGACCCAGGACCAGGTGGAGAGATTAGATCTCCACACTGGCCTGGGAACGCCTCGGGATCCCCCAGTTAGAGCTGGTTAATGTGGCCCGGGAAAGGGAAGTTTGGGGTCCCCTGCTAAAGCTGCTGCCCCCGAGACCTGACCCCGGATAAGCGGTTGAAGATGAGATGAGATGAGATGGTACATGTCGACCATCCCTGGTGGAAATGACTTGTTCTAAACTGATAAGGAGCTGACCTACAGTACGTCTGTCATTAGACATTCATTGTCTCCTAAAATAGGTGAAGAGAATATAAAAAGTTTTGGTGGCAAACTACAGTGAATGCAGGCTTTTGCTTATATCCTAGTATCTGACACAGAAGACGAGGCCCCTCAGGAGGAGCCGTCAGCCAGCGCTCACCTGGAGCCCCCCTGCACAGACCCTGGGTGACGCAGAGAAAGTCTGACTGACAGGTGAAAGTGAGCGCGGCTGCGGGGAGGAAACGCTTTTTGTGTTTGGTCAGAGAGCTGGTGAGGGCGCTGAACCGGGTCCCCCTGCCGAAACGGGATCAGCCTGAGGGGGCGATGAGGGGAGGGTCTGGATCACTCTCTCCTCACATCAACAATACATCCCCTCCCCTAACCATCACAACCTTCACATGTCATCCTCCTCAGTAAGGGACCTCGACACTCTCGCCCTCAGAGCACACTCTATCTAATCTCCATCTTTACCACATGTGTAGGAAACAAGAAGAACAGAACAGCCACTGTGAAACACCTGCAGGTAACACTACGCCTCTCTGTTATCTGCTGCACATTCAACAGCTGTCAAGCCAAAATAAAATCCTTTGCAGCATGCAATCAGTGTTTGTATCAAATCAGAGGTGTTATAAACTCAACTATGAGAGCTTTAAATGTTTAAAAACACGCACTCAGTGCACAATAACCACATCCAGCCTGGACTCCTTATCGCTTTCTCTTATTTGATCTACAAATCTCAACAAATCTGAAGACGTCAAGAGACAGAAGGGGATGGACAGGATTCTGAAGCTTTAACACAAGTGAAATGCAACAGCAGCTGCAAGTCAATATCAGGAGGAAAGGAATCAGAATCAGAAATACTTTTATAAACCCAGGGGGAAATAGTTTTGAAGGTTCCCATGACATGACATGCGGATGTTCAGCAGGTTCAGTAAACACAAGGTACAGCTGAGGATGATGAGATCAGGTTTTTTTGAACCCAAGGAACTTTTTCATAGTTCTCAGGAATCTCAATTTTTATTATGTCTGCAGTACAAGAGGAACTTTGAGTGGCTTAAAAGTTGAATATGGAGAATGAGCAGAACACCGTCATCTTGTGTCTCAAGATCGTAGTCGCAACAACAAAAAATAATTCCAGCAGCCGGGTTGCCAGGTTCATTGCAGAGTGTGTCAGCGATCAGCCTGCGCCACGTCAAGTGATGAATCATACGGGCTAACGGCTAATTTCGACTAATCAATTAATTTTACAACAGTATTTAACGTTAGCCAGTCTTCAACTGTTTCTGTAGCCTTGCAACAGACAACCCTGGAAACCCACAATGCCGGCTGCTATTGGCTGGTACAATGGAAACGAAACGTGACAGAAAGTCATTGCCAAACCCCTCAAAGTTTTTTAAATATCAATTCAGACTAAATATATATTTTTTAATGGAAAAGCAATACTTTCATTTTGTTCCCCTCAAAACGCACCGTGGGTATATTATTTTTTCAATATTTTAGCTTTTAATAAAGATTCTACATATTCAACCTTTAAGTGTACGTTGATTAAACCAATGCAACACCAGCAACCGCAGCTTGTGACGGGGTAAAAAAGGAAAGGAAAGGACGCAAATGGACCGGCAGCGGCAGTTATAGGATCACATGAGTTATTTTAAATCCATCCTGAGGGAAACAGGTGGTTGTGACATTTCACTCAAAATCACATACGTCAAACTTGCGGAGGTGCGAGACAAAAAGTGGAGGGGATCATTGGGATACATTAGTGCAGAGTGCAAGTGGTGGACGGCCAACTAACATCTGTGTCTCCTTCCTTATGTTCTTACTGAAACTACCACTGGGCCGAACTCACACTCTTCCCCTGGATAAGATGTTGATCCTGGGAGAGTTCCTGTCAGGGCCACGTGTAGCGGGAGACCCGGCCAGGGAAGGGGGTGACTTTTCCTTGGTGTAAAATTCAATTATCCAGTGGCTGAGCGTGTCTGAGCGTGTCTGTTGTGAGCGCTGGGCGGACGGCTGCCCGTTCCCAGCGTGCGACAAGGGGGTTAAAGACCACAGAAAGGCCTCCATTATCCCGAGTGAGAACAGCCCATGTGGCTGGCTGCACGGCCCCCGCTCTCATTCACTCCCCTTTTTACAACAGCACTGCAGAAAAGCCCCAAAGTTGAATTCTCTTTCTCTGCTCCCACTCCTTTTCTTCCTCCCCTCTCCTCCCCCTCCTCCCTCCTCTTGCTCTCCGACTCTCAGAAAAGAGCCTCCACAATGCCGCTGGGAAGGCTGGAGTGGATTCTTCAGCACCCCTGTGGACAGTGCACATGTGGACAACATTCACAGGATGTCTGTCGACTAGTCCATTAATCAACAGCATCTCATGAAAGCACAATTAGGAACCTCACAACTCCATAACAGATTATCATCTCTAAGCACCCCTGCTACTCCTCCTGCAACTCAATTCTCTGAGTTTTTCCTCGTCCAACTGCACTTTTTCCACAACAACGATTATGAGAAAAGTTGATGACAAAACGTTTTTTTCTACGCGAGGACAGCTGCAGAGTGTAAAAGAGCTCATTCCTTACAGTCTGAACTCGTCGGGGCAGAGAGACGGACGCACATCTGGCTCATCATTAGTGTGAGAATGGATCTTCAGTTGTGAATAAGACTGAGGCCCTATGGAGGAGGCCATTGTGGAGTGCACACTGCACCACTTCTCGTGATAAATGACCAATTGTCTCCATCACCATTAAAGACAGTAAATGACGCAGTGGGGAGCTCTCCATCCAACTGTACAATATGAAGAGGACACTGAGGACGTCCCAAATTACTGGAGACGAGCAGACGACACATACAGGGGTCTATTATGAGCACTCTGCAAGAGTATAGTTGTGTGCGTTTGTGTGCGAGATCAAAACGCACAAAAACAGATCATGAATGCACGCGATTGAGATTAAGGGAATCACAGAAGTCAGGCCAGAGAGCATGAGCATGTATTTCACGTTCGAGAGAAGGGAGAAGCCCCGCACACAGCACCTGAGCTGAGCAGAGTACTAATATAATAGTATTGTTGGGCATTTTACTGAATTAGAGTCAAGTGGTGACTGCACAGGGTTGCTTCTGACTCATGGGACCTAAAGATTTCTAATAACTCCAAAGTAGAGATGGTAATTTGGACTTTTTCTGGACTGATACTCGACCCACGTCTGCCTATCATTCTCTGTGTGTAGAGCGGCCGATTTAACCCGCCAGTCCTCAGTGATAAAGTGTCATGTAGTTCGGTGAAGATGTGTTTTAAGTTAGTGGCTCTCAGGACCGACCGCTGGACTCCCAACTACCGAGCAACAAAGCAACACGAAAGACTCAGCTAAGATTTAATATGCTAGGGCTTTTTTTCATATTAAATAATAGATATTTCTAACTAGGGCGGCCTGGTGGTGTGGTGGTTAGCACTGTTGCCTCACACCAAGAGGGTTCCTGGTTTGAATCCCGGCTGGGGCCCTTTTGTGTGGAGTTTGCATGTTCTCCCCGTGTCTGCGTGGGTTTTCTCCGGGTTCTCCGGTTTCCTCCCACAGTCCAAAGACGTGCAGGTGTTCGGTTCATTGATGACTCTAAATCACCCGTAGGTGTGAATGGTTGTCTGTCTCTGTTCGTCTCTATGTGTCCTGTGATAGACTGGCGTCCTGTCCAGGGTGTACCCCACCTAACGCCCGATGTCAGCTGGGATTGGCTCCAGCCCCCCCGCGACCCCGACAGGGACAAGAGGTTGAAGATAAATGAATGAATGAATATTTCTAACTGTATAACTGATGAGTATTAATCGTCAAAATGATTATTGTTGGTTAACGGTTAATTTCTAACATCCCTTCTCCAAAAACGTTGTTTCCATCTCGTAATGTTGCTAAACACCAGGGCACAATCAGTATTACATCGTTATTTGATGTTGATGAAATTGAGTGCAAGAAAGAAGTGGCTGCTAGTTTCTGTAAAGTGTCTACTTATGTATATGTATACTGCTAAACTGTGTGGATTGCTGCCAAACCAAATTGTGTTATGTTTAACATGCAATGACAGTAAAGCATCTTATCTTATACGGAATCTGTTTATTTGAAAAGAGAAAGTTTGAGTGAGTTTTAAACCAGCTGAAATAGTTTATCTGGATGTTAAATCCTCCTGCTCACATATAAGTCACTACATGGTGTAGGGCCGAAGCATATCACTGATATGCTCCCACTACATAAGCCTTCTGGATCACTGAGATCCTCTGAGGCCAGTCTGTTCGTGGTTCGCAGAGTAAACTCAAATCAAGGGAAAGCATCTTTCAGTCACTATGCAACAAACAGCTGGAATAAACTTCCTTTCAGCCACTCTGACCACTTTTAAAACTCGACTGAACACTTTTTTGTTCACCTTAGCTTTCCGCTAAATCTTTGCACTCTTAACATCGGCACTCTTTTTATTATTGTCCATGTTTTTATTCTCTTTGTCTTTCTGTAATGCATTTGAATTCATGACATGTTGTGCTGTGAAGCACTTTGAGTCTGCCCTGTGTATGAAAAGTGCTCTACAAATAAAGTTGCCTTGCCTAAATGTGCTGCTGTGTGTGCTGGACTGATGGTGTTCTCTCAACATTACCAGAGCTACACCGCCCTCGTGTGGCACCTGTGTATCCCCTCAGTGTCAGGTGTAGTAGAGGGCTTTCTCTGTTGTTGGCCCAAACCTGTGGAATCCCCTTCCACTCCATATTAAGTCCTCTACCACCTTTGCCAGCTTTAAGTCTAATTTAAAGACGCACATTTTCACTCTTGCCTTTAACAACCCTAAACACCCTCCCTTACTCCCCACTGCCTTTTTATTTATTATTTTTATTTTCTATTTTAATTTATTTTTATATATTTTATTTCACTTAGTCTATTGCTTTTAACCTTCTTCTTACTTTTTTACTTCTTTTATTTTCTTGCTTGATTCTATTTCACCTGTTTTTATTCTATGCTGATTGCTGATCTTAATATTATTTTTTACTTATTTTATGCTTTGTTTTGTCAAGACCTGTGTATTCTTGGGCTCCTTTTATCTGCTGTCCTGCCCAAACCTGATTTCTGCTAATGTAAAGCGCTTTGGGTCAACTCCTGTTGTATTTAAATGTGCTTTATAAATAAAAGTGACTTGACTTGGAGTATTTTCGATGTCTTTGTATGGCTTTAATATTAAAATAAGGTGACCGGATTTATGAGACAAAATCCAGGGACATTTTTGGTTCAAAGGCGTAAAAACCTCTTAAAACATGTCATGTTTTTGTCTTTGAAAAACTAAAACGGGGACACTTTCATTACCATTCATGAAGCGGTTTCTTTCCCCCTGTCAGCCTGGTCTCACCAAAAGGCGTGTGAATGAAACGCTATTTCTCTCAAGCCATCTCGCGTATAATTACAACGCATGTCATGTTTTTTGTGTGTCATTTCACGCCATTTAGTCTCAATTGACTTGTATAGTGCAGAGATGGCGTTGTCATTTCACGCACAAATGTCATTGAGGGAAAACCCACGTGTTCGTATTTCTCCGCTACTTTCCGGAGAAATACGAAGTGGTGGAGCTTTCTGTCAGAGGGTTGTTTTTAAATCAATATTTCATGTGACGGATGGCTGAAATAACGGGCGTGAAATGCCCTAACCCCTAACCCTAACCCCAACCCCAACCCTAACCCCTAACCCCTAACCCCAACCCCAACCCTAACCCCTAACCCCTAACCCTAACCCCTAACCCTAACCCTAACCCCAACCCTAACCCCTAACCCTAACCCCAACCCTAACCCTAACCCCTAACCCTAACCCCAACCCCAACCCCAACCCTAACCCCTAACCCCAACCCCAACCCTAACCCTAACCCCTAACCCTGGGGAACAACGGGCGTTAAATGACACGCGAAAAGCTTAATATGCGTAGACATGCACGCGAAAAGTCATGAAAGTCATTAAAAGTGGCGTGCTATTTATACGCCCTCCCATGAGACCACGTTGCAGCTATTTGTCCTAAATTGATTAAGGATGAGCTTTTTGCCTCTGATCAAAGTAGCTGAGATCAAGAACATCCATAAAATCAGCTGTAATAAACGGGTAACAGCAGAAACTTCACCAACACTAAGGCCTCCTCCTTTCACCGTATGAGTTTCACAAGATCTGGGGAAGAAATGGAAAATGTGGAACGACAACTTGGGGTATACGGTTTTAGAAAAGATTTTAAGGGCGTGATCATCCGCTTACAAGTTTGCCTGTCTTTGCCAGAGCCTAACTAAACTGGTGACATTTACGGGGAGAGGTCACTGAAACCGGGGAAGTCTGGTCGCCCTAAATTAACATGGCTGCTATTAAAAATGTTAATGGCTTCAAATGTGTGGTAATTTTAGTTTGGCCTTTGTTTCCAAATAAATAAACAAACCGTGTTTAGCACATGATTTATCACTAAGAACTGCACAATTCCCAACCTAAGTGAAACAATTAGAGGTGCACATGTGATGAATGTAGCGTAACGCACGTGATGTAGTGTGTAATTGTGTTTAATGAGCATTTGATGGGGATAATGTACAGGATTTCAGACCACAGGAAGACCAGCTGGTGTCATCGGTATCTGCTAATGATGATCATTTCAAAGAAAGAAAGAAAGAAAGAGTTTTGTTTCAGGAAGGTGGTGGTTCTTTCTGAGTTATTGTAGGCTTAGAGGGGCGACTGTGGCTCAGTGACAGAGTGGGTTGGCGGTTCGATCCCCACCTCCCCCGGTCCACACGTCGAAGTGTCCTTGGGCAAGACAACGAACACCGAATTACTCCCTTGCGCAGAACGGGTGTGTAAATGTGGTGTGAATGATTAGATTAGATGGTCTGTAGATGCCTTCAGTGTGAATGTCTGTGTGAACGGGTGAATGTGACAAACACTGTGAAAGCGCCTTGAGTAGTCAGAAGACTAGAAAGTCCATTCATAGGGCCTCTTACAGGAGAGACTAAATGCAGACAAATGGGGGCAATTGTAAAAATTAACAAGCATGGCACCTGCTGTCATGTACAGTATTTACAAAGTTTAGAAGATATAACCTACATGTTCAAACAAAACTGTTCTAAAGTCATCCTGTTCTACTTGATTTAGGTTAGTTTGCACATTATGCAGGCCTCTTACTGTATCATTAGACTGTACTGCCCTTTTCAAAGATGTTAACGTAAACATTTTAAATGTGTCCAATTTCGATTCCTGCTGCAGTGAATGCCATGACACCAGCTGACAGGAAGTTAAGACCAAGGCGGTTGCCTACCATTAAAAAGGTCTATCATTATATAAATTAATTAAAAAAATGTTTTATGACGTTCATCTCCCTAAAACATGTGAATGAGCTTAGTCACCTGAACAACAGGACTGCAGGTTTATACTTCATGAGAGCACAGACAGGTGGTGCAGTTCTCCATGTTTGCATCTCTCCTTCAGTCATCCAGGCTTCTCCGTCAACGCTTACAGATAAAAGCGACAAAATGTCAGAAAAGAAGACAAAACAAGACAAAAAACAACTTTTTAACTGTCTCACTGTTACCGTTTCTAATTGTGCAAAAGCCTCTTGTTCTACCTTTAGTAGTAGTAATTTTCCAATATATAATATGATGAATAACATGAAAACATTTGAATTACCTTTTTCTTAGCTAGCTGCTAGCTTCCCTACCTGTAGCTAATGTTAGCATTTATGTTTCTCCGCATAACTTTATTGAGACAAATATACAACAAGTTTAAAACAAACATAGTGACAACTCAATAATAAAAATCCTGTTATATAATACGTGAGTCTTTAATGGGTTATTCTGCAAAATGAAGAGTTTAGTTTGAGTTAGTGGATGCTGAATTTATTTATTTTTTTGCACTTTTGCATAAGAACATTTTTTAATGCAGTATTTTTACTCGACGGAGTAGAATCCAAAGTATTGCAGCACCTGTTCTCATGGGCTTTTCTTTCTGTAAAAAGGATCAATCTGATGAACTGGAGAATAAGAACTGGCTTAAGGATTTTATAGATGTGATAACAAATGGAGCAAGCAGCCATTCCCCTGCTGGAATCCTACAGGGATAATGGTCCAAACCATGGGTGTCAAACTGATCCAGTAAAGGGCCGTGTGGCTGCAGGTTTTTATTCCAACCAATCAAAAACACACCTGGTCCAACAAATCAACCGTGTGAAGACAGTTCAGGTGATTGAGTAAGTCGAGTCAGGTGTGTTTTTGCTTGGTTGGAATGAAAACCTGCAGCCACACGGCCCTTTACTGGATCACTTTGACACCCTAAACAACAATTTATGGACTTTTGTTCGGGAATATGTAAAGAAAAGACAATAATAATAATAAAATAATAATAATTAAAGCATTAGGCTCTGTATTTTCCTTCCCCTCCTTCCTTCCTTGAGAAGAATGAAACTTTGATTTAACGCTCCTGTTCTCCTAAAGGTCAATTTGACCCCATTTAATGTTTAAAATCTCTAAATAATGATGTCTTTTTTTGTTGTTTTTTTTGCTTTATATTTATGACTTTTCCTCATTTTATTGGGACAACTCATAAAAAACCTAAAACTGGCATGATTATATATATTTTTTATTGTTCTTATCTGCATGTACTTGTGGCATCGGTGTTCCTTTGGGTGAGTTTGATAATCTGGATGATTTAATCATTATAATTATCGTCTATTTTACAATTCAAATATTATATGAGGTCAAATTCACGCTGCTGTCCTTGATAACGGGCGTTACTTTCATTCCAGATGTTACAAATAACACAAAATAGCACTTAAAATAACAGACTTACTTTAAAACACACACACACACACAAAGATCCCTCCATGAAATTTAACATATACATATTTTTCATTTTGTTAAATAAAAACATAAAGTACCCGAGTCACAAATGGATTATGATCATTTTCCAGATGTTTAAACTGCTAAAGATCAAATTGACCCCTAGAATAAATGGTGTTAGTCAAATCTGAGGGCAACAGGAGGGTTAAATACTCATCAAGAAATAAATGAAGACCTTAAATGTGATGGATGTGTGCTCCCCTGATGCATGTACCTACTGTTATTGTTGTGTTTGTATTGTTTTATGTCTAAGTCTGGGGTTATGCCATGTTATACACTATATTATAATTATTATACTGTCATTATATTCCCTAACAACAGTCGCAGTTACATGCACATATGTGCATAAGGTAATTAACGTCCTCTGCAGCTAAAAACAACTTAATCTGCCGACCAGCAGTGCATACCAGGGGGTGTGTGTGTGTGTGTGTGTGTGTGTGTGTGTGGGGGGGGGGGGGTCCAAGCTCAACGCAGCGCTGCATAACAAGATCCAGATGTGTGACATTGTGATTCTGTTTCACAACAACGCACTCGTGACATACCGATGCAGAGTGGAGGGGGGTGTGGTGTCACGTGGGCCGACGTCGCAACCGGTGGGTGTTTATAGACAGGAGCCGCGCACGGTGGAGTCTAACCCGGGTCGGCATCGGCACGCACAGGTCGGTCACCTGAAGAGCGACAGGATGGACGCAGCATACAAGAGAGTGAACGGGACCTACGAGACAGAGGAGCCGGACACAGGGGTAAATGTTACCATATATTTAATGTTATTCCCAGAAATCCATCATGTTCTTCTGTCCCGATGTGGTGATTTAAAGTAACTAAGCTTAAAGTTATTGTAAATGATCTTCCATCTGCTGTCAAGTCAGTTTTTAATGCATGAGCAGTGATAGAGTTGGTCATAGCTGGAATATTCCAGGTGCAGCAGACAGGGCAGGGAGAGTTCCCTCAGTGCAAAGAGTGCAGGAAAAACTGCTGATGTGGCTGAAAAATGGACAATATGCTGTCATGATACCCCTGGAAAATAGGTCCAGGCCTTGCAAAATGAACAAAAACACAAATAATCTGTGCACACGGGTGTTTGCAGGGTTCGTACAGCTTTGCAAGCACTTCCAAGGAGCCAAAAGCGAGAGTTTACAGACTCTTGAAGCGTTTATCATCACTAATGGGACTTTTTTTTCATTTAAAATGTTCATTTTTTTGAGTTTACATAAGCGATTGTGTAAATACAAATCAAAATCGAGCATTTTTCAAGGAGTTCATTCAAATTCAAGCCCACCTTGAAAAAATAATGGCTAAAATGAAGCATCTTCCAGTGTTTCAAGACTTTGAAGGTATAAAAAAATAATGACATGATGTCAGTTATGTTCGTAAAAGCTAGAGCTTTAGTCATGATACCCCTGGAAAATAGGTCCAGACCTTGCAAAATGAACAAAAACACAAATAATCTGTGCGTACGGGTGTTTGCAGGGTTCGTACAGCTGTGCGAGCACTTCCAAGGTGCCAAAAGCGAGAGTTTACAGACTTTTGAAGAGTTTATCATCCCAAATAAGGCTTTTTTTTCATTTAAAATGTTAATTTTTTTTGAGTTTACATAAGCGATTGTGTAAATCGAATTCAAAATTTAGCATTTTTCAAGGAGATTATTCAAATTCAAGCCCACATTGAAAAAATAATGGCTAAAATGAAGCGTCCTCCAGTGTTTCAAGACTTTATAGGTATAAAAAAATAATGACATGCTGTCAGTTATGTTCGAGCTTTAGTCGATCCACAGAAAAATAATCTGCAAATATTTTGACAATGGAACATAATTGATATTTATCTTCCAAACAAAAATGCCAGTATTTCCTCCTGCCTGTCTTTGTCTTATGTCAAAGATCGATGGTGTTTTTGTTACTGACTTGACAAAAGAAGCAACCTGAAAACATCAGACTTGGGTTGTGGGACATTATGATACTAATGCACTAATTGATATTAATACATACATTACAATACATTAATACTAACTAATGGTCAGCTGCAGCACCGATAATAGCCCTCGTGTCTAAAGGTGAAAAAACTCCGTACAGTCAACACTAAATGAATCATCTCAAGCTGAAGCTCCATATGGAAATGTTAGATTTGATAAATAACTATGCGGACTGGGCAGGAATCTCAACATCTGTAAGATATTGCCATCAGCTGCCACGCTGCCGAAAGTTTGCCCTCTCGTTCGCTAAAAATCCTCCTATGCGAGGAGAATGTGGTCAAGGCCAGGACGACCACCGCACTGGTCTGTGTCAAAGGGTTAAAGGGTTAAAGGTGTGACGGTTTCAAAGGTTAGTCACCGTGAATGCAGAATGCCACGGCCTTCAACGAGATTTAATGCATTTAACCTTCTTGATTTTCCTTAAATTTGACTCAGGGACGTGCAGAATGGGCTCAAAATCCAGTCAAATCAGTCATTTATTAATTCGACTATATCTGAGATTCCCACAGTCTTTTGCGTAAGTTGAACTGTGGTGTTTTAAAAAAAGCTTTGCTAGACTTAAGCATACGATCATCCTCCTTAAGATGCCAGATTTAGGTTTAAAAACATGTTTTTCATAACATAAACCATAAGGAGATCAAGGTAATCTGCATTATATACCCCTATTTTTCTCTCCCTTGACTCCTGCTGTTAAATGAGTGTCAGCTGCTCCCCCGAGACAAGAAGAAAATGCCTGAAGCACGTATGAAAACCCATTAAATCCATATTTAATCCCTTGTTTCCCTAATTGTGTCTTTCACAGCGGAGGAGAAGGGGCTCCATGTACCTGGAGGAGGAGACGGGCCAGAAGTCCGAAGTCATCTCCTGCATCTTCTCTCTGAAGGAGGAGGTCGGAGCTTTAGCCCGGGGCCTGCGGCTCTTTGAGGTACGTTTTTTTCCACCGACAGCTCACAAACATGCCGTCACCACCGAGCTAATGCTTCACCTGATCTCGCTCAGTGATCCCCAGAGCTTACATAGAATAAAACTGACGCACACATGGATCCACCCGTCATTAGAAGAGCTACGCTTTCTCCCACATCACGACATAAGTCGAAAGGTAACAAGCACAAAATGAAAACCTGGTCTGAATCGGTGATGCAGGAAGCTAAATAGCATGCAGTTGCAGCTGCTGTTGCACCAAAGAGAGCATATAAGAATGTTAATTGACCATTGGGGTGGTTTAGTAGACTTGAGGTAAAGCTAAACTCCATGGTGTGGTTTTCTTCAAGTGGCTGAGACTGACTGCACATCTAACCTCATCTGATAATCTTTTCTGTTTTGAATGACAGTTTTGAAATGCACGCACCAAATTTGCCATAATAAAAGAGTGAAAAAGAGAGTGTTTAAACAAACAGTTCGACAAGTTAGTTGAGAAGATCGAAGCCACCCACGTGTCTGCCGGTTAAGTGCGAAGGTGCAGCTTTAGCTTAGCATAAAGACTTGAAACAGCTAGCCTGGCTCTGTCCAAAGGAAAGATATCAACCTACTGGCACTTGTAAAGTATTAAAATTACAATATTCTTTTTAATGTAACCCATCATCATATCTGAACAATTCCCCCAAATTACATACAAGTCTGTTGTTTTTAACGCCATTTTAAACATGGGATTAAGGTCGTAACACTGACCTACTTAGGGTTAGGCAACAAAGTGACTTGATTAGGGAAAGGGAAAGATCACGAACTGGCTTAAAATGAACCACTACGTCATTAATGTGGGGTTATGGGGTTATGTGTCGGTGCATTTCTTGGCTGGGAAACGTTGCCAGGCAACCTCTGAAAACTCACAGTGGTTATTTTTGGCAGACAAGCTATTGGTCAAGAAAGAATACATTTGTACGGTACATAATCCCGTGTAAAAATATCATTTTAACACTTAACAAACAAGTTTTTGAGAACAGTCCCTACACATAAAACAAAGCACCAACAACGTAGTTAGTGAACCCAGAGTTTATTAAAGAGTGTTTTAAAGACTTACCAACTGGCCCCTGTACCAGCTCCTCTAATAGTAAAGTCCATTCAAGTGGATTACCAAAGTCAATCCCAAAGGAAGGAGCCCATTGGTGCTTTGTTTTGTGTGTAAGGACTCTTCTCATGGTGCTGCAGAGGTTTGGTATTATTTTCAGCAGCATTAGTGGTTAAAAAAGACGTTTTAATGCCTTCACCGTGCTGCCCCGAGCTAATCACTGTTAGCCACATCCGACTGTTAGCGACTCTACCTGAGTTCATACATAAAAAAACTGTCTCGATAGCTTATTTGATGTATGTAAGTGCTGAAAAAGACCATGGGATGATTTTGCGCTGGAAATACATTTTAATGGGTTTGTTACCGTTGGAAAAAGTCAAGCTAGCGCCTTCTTGTCTTTCTGCTAAGCTAAGCTAATCAGAGTGTTTCCCAAATGAAAAACTATTCCTAATGATAACGTTCTGATCCAAACACATGGACACGATGAGCAGATGATGAAACGTCCTCAGGTCTTTTACCCTTATAAAGTTATTGATTAACAATAAACAAAACAAACTCCATGAACTAAGTAAGTTCGTACGTTTCTTTAAATCTTGACGTATTAATTTATTGCAGCTTTACAAGAACTAGTTCACCAGTTCAAGTAAGTACAACATTTCATCTGAACCGTTTTCGGGCACAGGAAAGAAGGTCATATATAACTGACTGTAGTTGTTTTGGTGCTGATGAACTTTTCCAACCCTTTAACGGAGGAAACTAAACAAACTGAGCTTATCTGTGATGTCTGTGGATCAGTCATGTGCAAATATGACACTCGGCTCTTAGATCACCAACCGACCTCCTCCAGGGTTTCTATAGAGATCAGAAAAATCAGGTTTGCAATCAAAGCACATTCACTTAAATACTGTAATTTATAGATACATGTGAAACAGTTAAAACTATTTTACCCTTTTAACTTCACAACAGTTATTAGAGCGTTACACACATAATATATGATCAGCTTTATATAAACTGATTTATAGAAATTGATTTAACAGTCTGCATAGTTTATAAAGTAGTTAAAATAAGTTTATATTAAAATATTAAAGCAACAGTCCAGCAAACTAAGACAAGAGATAAAATAAGACAAAATAAGACAAGATAAGACAAAATAAGACAAGACAAGACAAGACAAGACTAAATAAGACAAGACAAGATAAGAAAATACAGAATAAGAAAAGACAAAATAAGACAAAATAAGACAAGACAAACTAAGACAAGACAAGACAAGACAAAATAAGACAAGACAAGACAAGACAAGACTAAATAAGACAAGACAAGACAAGACAAGATAAGAAAATACAGAATAAGAAAAGACAAAATAAGACAAGACAAGATAAGACAAAATAAGACAAGACAAACTAAGACAAGACAAGATAAGACAAAATAAGACAAGACAAACTAAGACAAGACAAGATAAGACAAGACAAGACAAAATAAGACAAGACAAGACAAGACACGATAAGATAAGATAAGACAAAATAAGACAAGACAAGACAAGACAAGACAAGACAAGACAAGACAAGACAAGACAAGACAAAATAACACAAGACAAGACAAGACAAGACAAAATAAGATAGGACAAGACAAGACAAGACAAAATAAGACAAGACAAAATAAGACAAGACAAGACAAGACAAGACAAAATAAGACAAGACAAAATAAGACAAGACAAGACAAAACAGGACAAGACAAGACAAGACAAGACAAGACAAGACAAGACAAAGTACGACAAGATAAGATAAGACAAGACAAGACAAGACAAAATAAGACAAAGTAAGACAAGACAAGACAAGACAAGACAAGATAAGATAAGAAAATACAAAATAAGACAAGACAAAATAAGATAGGACAACACACTGATAGGGGTCATTTATATAATGCTTTTGTATCAATGAGCGTACTTTTCCAAAACATCAGACGAGACTTTCATAACCACAACGTTCGGACCCAAACATTGACACAATGATGAAACGCTCGGGTCTTTCACAATATACGACGTTACTGATTAACTCTAAACAAAACAACATACACGAAGAGTAAATGTATCCGCCTGTGCGTACGTGACTGTGCGACTGTACACCGATTGGCAGCGCCTTTGTTTATTTAATCCTGGACGTGGACGGACGTCATATCAAGGTTCGAGTTTGCTCTTCTTGCAGAAACAGAGTTCATCTCCTTGCAGGAAGAAATGTGCAAAAACATCCCAAAGACAAAAGGGTGTTTTATGTTAAAGAAAAGCATTTTTCAGATCATTTTTTCACCCTCAGGCGTGAGTTTATGGGGGCGGAGATGCGAGTGGTTTGACTCTGTTCAGTATCACGTAAGTGCCAAACGCAGCTCTACAACTGCAGCAGTAAACATCAGGATCCTCTTTGAACCTATGAGCTCCCACTCTCCCGTTCCTCCCCCTGCTCCACCCCCATCCTCCCCCTAATCCCCTCTTCCTTTAACTTTTTTCTATAAAACGAGCCAAATTACCCCCCAAACCGTCAACACACCCCTCTCTCCCTCACAGCAACGTAGCACATATGGATTTCCCTAATAACAGTGTTCGAGAGCCAAATTCTTCTGATGAATTAAGAAACGGCCGCTCCGCTGAGCTGTGTGCAAACGTTCAGCCGAGCAGCTTTTCATCTCGTGAGTGTCTAATCTCCATATTGGACACGAAAAACCGGCAAACCCTTTATCCGCACGGGACACACAAAGCGCATGTGACACGGCAGCGTGGCTTTCATGTGACGAGCCGGAGCCACGGGCCGACCTTGACCTCGGCCTTGAATGTCACCTGCCTCATGGTGGAGGGGACGGCTCGGAGGGGTACGGAAATCTGACAAAATGACCCCAGCGTCCTGCAGGGTAGAGGATTTAGGGTTGGCTATGTTAAGCTGGACATTCATGTGGAAGTGGTTCAGTTTGTGCAGAGAAGCAGCGACATCACTGAACCTATTTGATCTTTAAAATTCGATTAAATCACCAAATATCAATCATACTTGAATTTAAATGCTGTAATCCCAAAGCCTCACCATTCGGTTCATTGTTGCTCAATGAACTGCACGAATAAAACATTTAGAATCAGCCACATTTGCATAACCCGCATCTTTTCTCTAAATGTAAAAATCTAAAACTATAAAAGAACTAAAGGGAGATCGGTGATGGATAATGTGCTTTACTTAAACATCTGTATGTCCTGTATGGATCAAATATTCAGTTTAATTAATTATTCACATCTTAAACTTTGCTAAACTCACCCGTGTGTGCGACATGTGCTAAAATTGCAATGATTCAACTGTGCAATACTCCAGTTTATTTACATTAATACTGCATTTACACTGCCCTATAATTCCCTTTTTGCAGCACTATTGTGTATATTTTTTAGTCATTTTTTCTATGTATATTCTTTTACAGTATAATGCACATATTTGTATTTTCATTTGATCTATTTCTTATTTCTGTTTCTTTATATACAGAGATCCTGTATACCCTAGGAGAGTGCACATATATGTTTCTTATTCTTTTTTATGTCTTGTTTCATTTCTCTCTATATTTCTACTGTAGAACGGATCCAATGTAATAAAACCCAACCCCCCCATGAGTCAATATACATACATACATAAATATAGAACATCTGATTGTGATTCCTGACTTTATGGGGCATAATAACAGTAATGAGAGTTTCACTTAGACAACATTGTTTCCTCTCCTCCGATTCGCTCGGCAAGCTTCATTAAATCTGCTGACAGTGAAAATGCAATGCATGTAACTGCACATCACAAAAAGCAAAGTCATGTTTTCTTCCAACCTGGACTCAGTCTTTGATCATCTCCGTAGTCAGTCTTGGGGGTGGGGGGGGTGGGGGGGGGGGCGGGGACGGGGGGAGCTGGACCCCATGCTCCTTAATGAAAGTTGTTAAATGTAGAATAGGATCCAGATGGGAGCGAGCGTGAGGCCCCGCTGCGCACACCCTCCTCTTTACTTAGCCTATAGAAGACAGAGAACAACATACTCCCTCTGCCCAAAGTTACATAAACAAAAAATGCATTTTTGATGGTAATGACCACTTAAAGATAGTCACGCCCTCCAGCACGAGCTGGCTCGGCTTTTTGGACATTAAGAAGAAACTCGTGTCCAAAAGAGAGCTTGGACACATCCCAAGGGTTTTGTGTTCATGCATTCAGAATGAGAAAAGCCTAAATGCCGGGAGGGCAGGGTGATTTATTTGACGATGTTGCACTAAAACCACTACAATGTGTCCTCAATGCCTTTACTGTGAAAGCCCAGTGTGTCTTGCTCAGTGTCAGCCTGCAGAGAGAGAGAGAGGTCAAGGCTGCTCTGACCCCAGGGCCACGGTGGACTCCACAAAGTCTGATAGAAAACATCGCCCTCTAGTGGTGGAACAAAGGCAGTGCTTCAACCTGTTGCAGCAAAAACATCCACAGTTGTTTATCCCAGATGTTTATGTTCAATGATGGAACTTTTGGATCCCCACCAGCTCTTGAAATCACAAAACCATCAGGTCTCACCACCGTTTCCTCTCTTTGTGTTCCGCGAACCTTTAGGAAAAGGGCATCAACCTGACGCACATCGAGTCCCGTCCGTCTCGGATGAACAACGATCTGTACGAGTTCTTCATCAGCGTGGACTCCACCTCCTCCCAGGCCTTGGATGAGGTCATAGACAGCCTGCGAACCCAGATCAGCGGCCATGTGCACGAGCTGTCACGCAACAAAGAGAAGGACACAGGTCAGTGACTGTGCAGTCGTGGAGAGAGGAGCACGAAGCCTCAGCACGATGCAGTGTGTGTAGATAACATGCAGCAGAGCCCTGAGGGACACTCGGTTAAACACTTTTAGTTGGATTCATCATATCGACTAAATTATCATCAATCGCAAATGACTTTGTCACAAATTGCTCCTTAACCTTTTGGCATTTTTGTCAGTTCTAGATCCATTGTTGCTCTAGCAGTTTACTGTGTTCTCCTTCTTACACAACATTTGAGCATGCTAACATTTGCTTAGCATTTAACACGAAGTACAGCTGAGAATGATAGGAAGAGCATTGGTTTTGCAGGTTTTTGGTTAATAATCAACTTATTGGAGATTACAATTTTGACCTGATGCATACATATCAACACTGGGATTTGGAAATAAGGTCCCAGCACCTCTACTTCTCTACATCTGTGCACATTCATTCATTCATTCATCTTCAACCGCTTGTCCCTGTCGGGGTTGCGGGGGGGCTGGAGTCAATCCCAGCTGACATCAGGCGTGAGGCGGGGTACACCCTGGACAGGACGCCAGTCTATCACAGGACACATAGAGACGAACAGAGACAGACAACCATTCACACCTACGGGTGATTTAGAGTCATCAATGAACCGAACACCTGCACGTCTTTGGACTGTGGGAGGAAACCGGAGAACCCGGAGAAAACCCACGCAGACACGGGGAGAACATGCAAACTCCATGTGCACATACAACTTTGAATTTAGGGATATTAAAATCTATAAAATTAAAATATTAAAAAGGGACCACTTACTTTAAAAAACATATGCAACTAGGATTGGTCAGATGTGCTACTTGAATGAACGGGCTCACTATGGGACCTTTAAAGTGTAATTTGAACACGTTCAGAAATACTTTTGTACTCTGGCAGTTCTTCATCAAGCCCAGGGTTCCTACACATTTCTCAAATTTCCAGACTTCTCTGAGGATTTTTCAGTCAATAAAAGTTAAGATAATATAATATTATTAGTCCTTTATTAATCCCACAAAGGGGACATTTCCTTTTCACCTGAACCAACATATGAATACCAATTTTTAGGTGTTTATTATGTAAATAAATGGTTTTAAAATCCAACTTTTAACACGTATATTAAATTCTAACTATGCATGCCATTATGTTACATACATTTTTACAGACGTATCGTAGCTCATATAAGTGAATGAACCGAGAAATGTTTAACGCACAGCATTTAATTCAAGCTAAATGCTAAAAGAGTGACATTAATAACTTTGAACCTGCAACACTACAGACAGTAACTATAGAGACGGACAATTAACCAGGAACTAGAAAAGAAAACACAAGTCTGTGCTTCATTGGCTTTAGATGGAGTAAACATACTTTTAAATTAATAAAATAATAATAAATATTGAATAAAATGTAGTCGACACGTGTGGAAAAAAGTCAATAAATAAGAATCGCAGCTGCACGGCGAACAGTAACCATGGTAACCCGACACCATTCTACAGCCAGCTTAAATAGTTTCATATCATCTACAGGTCGGCTGTGTTGCGTTAATGTTGTGTTGTTTTGATTTGTATATTTTATTTTAGAAAGTTAGATAACAGTCTGGAAACAACACAAACAGTTTCCCAAACTCTTTTCCCTTTTTCCATTAAATTCAATTAAATATCAATCTTTTCCGTACTGCGCAGGAACATTTCATCCTGTTTTTAAACACTGTGCAGTGTTTTGTTTTGTTGTAAAATTCTATTTTATGTATACGAGGTAAATGTACGATAGGATAGCAGCAAACCTAAAATACAAGTATGAACCTGGAAATTATAATCATAATATCAGACTTTTGAGATGTTTCCGTCTGGGCCACAGCGGTGGACGAACCCACCAGCGTTGCCGTCCTTAGAGCCACTCGGCCCGTCCAGACTCGTATTAAATGGAGATCAATGCAGCTGGAATGGTTCATTTATCATCGGAGCACAGTGTTGGCTGTTGCTTCATGATGAACCCCCTCCCCCCCGCCAGACTGGATAATGTACAGCCAGCGTCGCCGATGAGACGGATGGCTCATCGCCCACATCTAGACCCCTTTATTAGTTGTTTCCAGAATGACATTAGTTTAGCTACTGAGGACCAACAGGCTCAGCAGGAACAGAGGAGCTCTGTGGGGAGGCGAACATGCCAAGGTCACGGCAGGCAGAGACAGACAGGGCCACCATGGATCCTCCTTTGACCTCGGCGTAGACACTGTGGTCTGCTGGTCAGGGTCAAGTGGACGGGAGGGTATTTATGGCCTGTTTTGGAGACTGCCTGTTTATAGAGGAGCCTGGCAGGGACATATTGTCTTCCTAGGCGGCCTCAGGCTGGACCACACTGCACAAATGTAGATTAATGGTTGGGCCCCAGTGTTTTTTAGTGCCATAAATCCATATGAACAAGCACATGACTGTTGATTACTGTTCTGTTGAGTGTCAAAATGCCTTGGCACTGGAAAAAAATAAATCACATAGGCAAAAACATCACCTACATTAGCAACATCAATACCAATCTGTGCTCATTTATCAGGTAATATCACACAATATCTAGGCTGCAAAAACAATTAATTTCACTGAACTTTCATTAAATTGGTCCGTAAAATAAGTGAAAACGTCCACCACAGTGTAGAATATGACATCTTCAAATGTCTTGTTTTGTGCGACCAACAATCCAAAACCCAAATATTAATTTTCATATAAAAAAACAGAGACGGGGACTAAACATCTGACTAATTTGTCATAAGTTAGAACATTACGAATCGTTAAGACTTAAAATATCCTGAGTTTTCTTCGCTCTGGGCAGTGTTTGTGTGGAACTACTTCTTAACTGACTTGTGATGAATATATGTTGTGTATAAACAGAAACTATCAACGTTTAATAACTGTTATTACCCTGCAGTGCCGTGGTTCCCTAATGACATCCAGGACTTGGACCGCTTTGCCAATCAGATCCTCAGTTACGGCTCCGAGCTGGACTCCGATCACCCGGTAGGGACTGACCTATCCATCACTGTCTGTGCACCACATCCTGCCTCTGCGTGTGTGTGTGTGTGTGTGTGTGTGTGTGTGTGTGTTTGTGTGTGAATACGTGTCCACTCACGCCCACACGTCTTATGAAAGACGGGGCTGCAGAGATGACAGGGTGCACTCTGCCTGTCTATTCTAATGGAAACTATCTAGACACACAAATTGATGTCATTGCTTTAATTGAGCCCCTATAATTATAGATAATTGCTCCCTTTTGCCACCGCCATTAAAGCAAAATGTATTCATCATAAGCTGAAAAACACTCTACAAAGGCTTCATTTGAATTTGTATTTGCATGCTCTTATTAGAGACGGAGTGCATAATGCTGTCAAAGGCCACAGGGTTTAGCCTCAGCAGAGGATTTCCACTCTTTGATTTAGATGTGAGTGGCCAAGCTGCGATCATGAGATCTAACATGGCTTTCCTTTGTGTGTGTGTGTGTGTGTTCGTGCCTGTGTGTGTGTGTGTGTGTGTGTGTGTGTGTGTGTGTGTGTGTGTCTGTGTTCAGGGCTTCACAGATCCAGTGTACAGAGCCCGCAGGAAGGAGTTTGCCGACATCGCCTACAACTACAGACAGTAAGAAAGCAAAAGAAATATCTATATTTCAATCTCAATCTTTAATTTTATGTCTTGTTTTTAAAGCCTGGAAGAAAAGTTATGGATGAAATATGTTTTTCCCTTGAAAATGATCATAAACAAATAGGGAGAAATTACAGGCAGTCAATGGTGGATTTAAAGGGCCCCCGTCTTTGTGTGTATAATTGAGAAGTATTATTCACAGGCACTACAAAGAGCAACAGACCCAATGAAATACCCGCTGAGGTGGCTCGCATTTACATTAGCGACGTAGTACTGTGATAGTGACAAATGATGCACTGATGCCGTGTTCCTCACAAAGTCTATCGCCATGGGAAGAATTGGGGGGAAACAAAAAATAAACATCAACAATGAGCACTGTGCTCACTGTCCTTCCGCACCGCGCCCCGTGCTTTAGGGTCCTTGTCCCCCCCTCCAGGCCCGTTTGTACTCACACTACCTGGGCCTCGCGCAAATGCTTCTCGCTGTCCATACGTCATCACGCCGTAACACGTCACACGCATTGATGACGTCATGGCGATGCGTCGCTTTGTTTCCAAATCTTTCCATAGACCTCTGAGTTTTTGTGCGTCTTGTCGACTGTTTTTGAATCTTTTCATCGACCAAATCTGCAGTAAACACTCCACCTCCGCATCACACCAACGTCAACCTTTCACCGCCATTGTTGTTGTTAAATGTCCGCGCATGGTCCGTCCTTCTATTTACTATGTCCGAACAGGGGCACATAAATGACGTCAGAACCGTCGTAGGCCTCGTGCTCGTACTCGTACATGTGCAAACACGCTCCACAAAAGCCCACCTCTCTCAGGCAGGCCGTGGACAACCCGCTGACCGCATTTATGCGCGGAGCGGTTGCACTCACACTGGTCAAACGCACTAGGCTTTAACGGAAAAAACGATTTTGGCCCAGTGCGGACGGACAGTGTGAGTGCGCCCTAACATTTGATTTGTCTCAAAGTTTCCTGATCATTTCTGTTGTAACTTCTTATAAAGTTTAATACTAAATATACACAAAACTCAAAAAGAAAGCACAATAACCTCATGTCATTGTCCCAGTGGCCAGACCATCCCTCGAGTGGAGTACACAGAGGACGAAAAGGCCACATGGGGGACAGTGTTCAAGGAGCTGAAGACGCTGTACCCGACTCACGCCTGCCGTGAACACAACCGGGTCTTCCCCCTGCTGGAGAAATACTGCGGCTACAGGCAGGACAACATCCCACAGCTGGAGGACGTCTCCCGCTTCCTGCAGTGTAAGTCCTGTCTTGTGATTGACCCCGAGGTCCCACCGATGACATCTTCATCTCTTACCAGTCATGTCATTTTGGTTGAATGTGGGTGGCAGGATCTGTTCAAATGCCCTACTTCCTATTCTCTCCCCCCTCATTATTCAATACAAAGAAACACTCACCTCTTCCTTCTCGCCGTCTCCTTCCCGCAGCGTGCACGGGCTTCCGGCTACGCCCCGTGGCCGGCCTGCTCTCGTCTCGGGACTTCCTGGCTGGACTCGCCTTCCGTGTCTTTCATTCCACGCAGTACATTCGTCACGGCTCCAAGCCCACGTACACACCTGAGCCGTGAGTGTCGAAACTCTATTTGTGAAGAAGGAGAAGGGAGAAAAAATATGTCATTCATGTGATTTTTAAAGAGTCATTTTGGTTCCTGATGCAGGGATATCTGCCATGAGCTCCTGGGACACGTTCCTCTGTTTGCCGACTCCGGTTTCGCCCAATTCTCACAGGTAAGAGAGCTGAAGTCATGAAAAGATATATGATAAATTAAAATTAAACCCAAACAAGCTAATTAAAGGTCCCAAATTGTAAAAAGCCAGTCAAGGTGTTCATAACTATTCCATGAAACAGCACCTTCTAATAGGTCAAAAGTGCTGTTTCAGTCATCCTATGGCTGCAATGATGGTGCAAAGACACATAAAACGCAGATGCAGCAGACTCAGAAACACTGACCAATCAGAGCAGACTGGGCTTTAACAGGAGGGGGTCTTAAAGAGACAGGCGGGTGAATACAGAAATATTCAGACAGACAATATGAGACAAATGTGTTTTTTTAACAATAAAGCATGTAAACATGTTCTAATAGAAACCCCAACTACAAATATGAACCTGAAAATGAGCATCATATGGGACCTTTAAAGCTTTCTTTAGGCGTTGTAGCAACGTAAGTATTGTGATTTCATCGTGTCTTTGTTCTGCTGTAGCACTTCCTTTCCCTCAGAGGATCAATGAAGTGTTATCTCAACACACACACACACACACACACACACACACACACACACACACACACATCTATGTAACTTATGTGATTCTGTAACTTTTCATTTTCTAATCTTTATGCTTCGATGCTTTTCTGTGTAGGAAATCGGCCTCGCCTCCCTCGGTGCCCCTGATGAGTTCATTGAGAAACTTGCTACTGTGAGTAAATGAGAAACAATGAAACTATAAATGTTAGATTAACTACAGCTTCTAATTCACAAAAACATTTGTCTAATGTCTAGCTTGTTTACAGGCTTATAAACAGACTGTGTTTGTATGCACTGACATATACAGTAGGTCCGATAGTATGTGTATCTGCGGTACCTTTAGCACTATGTATGTAATAATCACTCTAAAACTTACACTTTTGAGGGCCTTAAAGCGAAATTCCATGGTCTTTTTCGACACTTGTACCCATCAAATAAGCTATGGAAACAGTTATTTTCCTGTATAAACTAAGAGTTGCTAACAGTCATTAAGAGTCACTAACAGTCGCTTACAGTCGCTAACAGCAGAAAGGTTAAAACGGAGGTTATACTGCTGAAAATAACACCAAACCTCCTCCTGCAGCAGCATGAGAGTCTCTACAAACAAAACGAAGCACCGACTATGTAGTTAGTGAACCCAGAGTTTATTAAAAGAGTGTTTTAAAGACTTACCTACTGGTCCCTGTACCAGCTCCTCTCATAGTAAAGTCAATTCAAGTGGATTACCAAAGTCAATCCCAAAGGAAGGAGCCCATTGGTGCTTTGTTTTATGTGTAGGGACTCTTCTCATGCTGCTGCAGAGGTTTGCTGTTATTATCAGCAGTATTAGTGGTTAAAAAAGACCTTTGAATGCCTTCACCGTACTGCACCGAGCTAATTAGTGTTAGCCACGTCCGGCTGTTAGCGACTCTCCGGGATTTCTCCGTTAATAGTTCATAAATGAAAAAAACTGTCTCGATGGCTTATTTGACGTGTGCAAGTGTCGAGAAAAGACCATGGTATGATTTTACACCAGAATTACACTTTAAAGGGCGAGTTTCCCAAATGACAAAAAAAAAACAATCTTAATTGCCTCAAGTGATATCAAGCATGAAGTTACTTTTGGTTTTATTTGCCCAGGTCAAGGTATCTGTGTCTGAGATTTCTGCAAACATATGATGCGATGTACAGTTTCCATTTGAACAAATTTTACCAAAGAAACAGTTTGATTGTTGTGACCTTTAAATCTTCCAAAGGATCTCTGGGTTTGGGGAAAGAAGCCTGTTAGTCAACCTTCCTTATTTGTGAATACCTGCCTGTGTTTTGTTCTTAATGAACTTTGTGTGTGTGCTCAGGTGTACTGGTTCACTGTGGAGTTTGGCCTGTGTAAGCAGGGCTCAGAGATCAAAGCTTACGGCGCTGGCTTGCTTTCATCGTTTGGAGAGCTGCAGGTAAGGGCGGGGGACTAATGCTGAAATGAAATTGATCTGATCAACCAAAGCGTCTGCGTCCATCACGTACTTGCATGGACCATGTTTTTGGCCGTCACCATCTCGCAAGACTTTCTGCAAATCTTGGTTGTACCATGTAGACAAGACCATGCACCAGGCGAGCAATTGTTTTGATCGCACTCAGTATACCTTGGGATCCAATAGCCTGTACTGTCTCATAACACATCCATGATTCGGAGGCCGAACAGATGAAACGTAAGTGTACAATTATCTGTAAACATGTAAAAAGTCCAGACCAGAACTATTTTAGCCACATACGCCATTGCATTAAATGATGCCTAAAAAAAAAGAGACAACGGCGCAAACTCTGATGTTAAAAGCAAAGAAAACGCCCCTGAGTCAAAGGCTCCAAGAAAACAATCTGTACGTCACTTTCAGCAGACATGGACCCCTGCCACACAATCTGTTGTTATAGCACATTCACCTTATTATACAACAGCAGCAGCGGTGCAGGCAGTGGGTTAGTGGTCCACTCAGATTTGGGTTTTGTGTGTCACTGGGGGAACATGCCCAGCGGGGTGTCCGTAGAGTGGTTCAGTGGGTAAGTGGGGGAGAGGAGACAAACAGCTCGCTATTGAGGTCACAAGTTACATCAGCCGCTGTCAGCAGAGGATGTGCACTCTGCCAAGTCACATCAAAGGGACAGCAAAGCCCTGAATCATGCTGCACTTCCTGTTTACCGACTGTAGTGATGGTGACCAGACACTCATTGAGAAACTGAAATCTGTTGCAGTGAAAAGACCGGATTAAATATATCCTTTTTTTTCACCGCTCTCTTCCAGTACTGCTTGACCGATGAGCCCAAGCTGCAGCCCTTTGACCCCGCCAAGACCAGCCTCCAGAAATACCCAATCACAGAGTACCAGCCCGTTTACTTTGTCGCTGAGAGCTTTGAGGACGCCAAAGAGAAAGTGAGGTAAGAAAATGTCTTTTTTTCTGTTGGTTTGACAGTTTCTTGGGTATAAATACATTTAGTTTAAGTTGTGTCTAACATTCACGTCTCTCTGCCTACAGGAAATTTGCAGGCACCATCCCCAGGCCTTTCACAGTGCGCTACAACCCCTACACCCAGAGTATTGAAGTGTTGGACAACACCCAGCAGCTCAGGAACCTGGCTGACAGCATCAGTAGTATGTGTCAGCAACATGTTCATTATTTCATTGTCGAGTGGACACTAAAATCGAAGTTTGCTGTGTGCAAAGTTACCTTTTAGCCGCAAATTTTCCTTGCACGGATGCCATCGATCATTTAATGACATTGCGCCGATTGAACTGCTGCTATATCCAAGATGTCGGCTGTTCCGTTTTTGTTTTTCCTGCGTCACTCTCATTAGTGTGGTTTGGACAAGTGGTCTTTCCAATCCTATGCAAGGATTTTTGATAAGGCCCAGCCTTCTAAAACACCTCTCCTATGAAGTGATCCCTGGTGGATGAGTGTAGCTAGGCTAAAGCAAGGCGGAACGAAATTAATTTGGCGAGAGTCACGTTACCAATGATGAAAATATCGGCCAGCAATGTATCCGTAATACGCAATCGTATCACCGCGCAGAAGTGTACTCATGTCATGTCTAGATGGTAACCCTACATTTGCAAAAACTCTTGCAAGACTCGCTTCCCGACCACCTGTACTATAACCTAAACGAACTCACGAGGCATTCACAAATCTTGGGTTACCATTTTCTAAACACGACCGAGAGGTGTGAGATGTAAACTTTAATGGATGGTAGCGTGTGTATCGGTTGGCTGTTACCTAATCTTCACAAGCTAGCAATGTCGGACCACGAGGAACCATAGACTGTATAAAAAAATGGACATAGCGTACCCGTCGGGGTCCATTCTCTCAACTTGATCCAATCGTACTCGCCTACGGGGGTCGCCATCTTGTCAGACTTTGACTCCGCCTCATTTCCTGTTACCAAAAAAGGGCATGTATGTGACATTGTGGGGAGGGAGATACGTCCATCTGGCTGACGTTTACCTCCAAGGAGAAGTGAGGGTCAGAGGCTAGCTGTCACTCAAGAGGATTGAGTGACAGCTAGCCTCTGACTCAAGTTCCTCGTGTTAAATAGAAATGGATCAAAGAATAACTATAAGTATCAAGAGGTGTTTTAGGCGACTCTGATTCATGAAAATATGAGTTTTCAATGCGTTTTGTTCGACTCTGAACTTGTGTTTTTCCTCTTATTTCAGGTGAAATGGGGAAACTGTGCGAAGCCCTGCGGAAACTGCAGTGACTGCACACGTAACCTGAGCCCAAGCGCGCTGAGAATCTCTGCATTTATTCAATAAAATGGTTGTGCATTATCAGGCAGCCTGCGGTTCTGCTTAGCATGCTTGCAAATTAGCTTTCTTTGTATTAAAAACAAATATGCAATAAGAAAATGGCAATATTACTGTAATCCAATTAGTATTTTAGCTAAGTGAATAAAGTGTAGCCTGTTATGTAGGAATGAATATGTTAGTGTCAGTATTATTACAGTATCAGTGTTATTAAGAGGCGTTTTTCAAAATAAGAGCATTTTGTCAATTAGCATCTCTTTGATAAGAATCCAAAATATAAACATCTTTTTTTTTTATATGATGAAAAAACAGCTGAAATAATCAGAATTTTTTTTCTATACATTTCAAACCTATAAAGCATATTAACAGATAATTGTTGTCCCTAGTTTTCATTCTGCTTGGCTGAAGAAAATGTTTTGTATATGCATGAAATAAATAAATATTTTCTCTCTCTCTCGTTGTCGTTCACTTCTTCCTCTGGTGGCACATCGCACATGTCTTTTAATATTATTATACAGACGTTTTTATCACAGTGTCGTAAAAGACAACACAAAATATTAACACTTACAGTTATATCGCTACGATGGATGGATGGATGGATTGATAGATAGATAGAGAGAGAGGGAGAGAGCTAGAGATGGATACATAGATAGATAGATAGAGAGAGAGGGAGAGAGAAAGAGATAGATACATAGATAGAGAGAGAGGGAGAGAGTTAGAGATAGAGATAGAGAGATAGAGAGACAGACAGACAGACAGACAGACAGACAGACAGACAGACAGACAGACAGACAGACAGACAGACAGACAGACAGACAGACAGACAGACAGACAGACAGACAGACAGACAGACAGACAGACAGACAGACAGACAGACAGACAGACAGACAGACAGACAGACAGACAGACAGACAGACAGACAGACAGACAGACAGACAGACAGACAGACAGACAGACAGATAGATAGATAGATAGATAGATAGATAGATAGATAGATAGATAGATAGATAGATAGATAGATAGATAGATAGATAGATAGATAGATAGATAGATAGATAGATAGATAGATAGATAGATTTCTCTCCTTTCTTCTAATTTGATCTTCATTTTGTTTTATTTTAAATAATAACAATAATAAACCAAACACTTGAAAATGTTCACAACTCTATTGCAGTTTGTCATAAACTGTTTATTAAATGTGTTTTTCATATGCTGCATTAAAATAGAGGTTAAAATAGAAAACATAATAACAATAATAAAATACATATTTGCAGTTATTCATTGTATGAAAAGGTTCTGAGATTTCATTTTTCACATTAATTTCAAGAATAAAGTACCTAATATTTACTTTATACGTCTAATAATAATATATCAGGTGCATGTCCATGATAACAACTTTATAATAATGTAACTTTACTTATCGCTGATATTACGGCTTTTCTATAATCAATGAATGAATGATCTATTTTCATGCTCTGCGTGGAGAATGATATCCTGACTTTACGTCTTATTATTTGATATAAATTGTTTTTTTTGGTCACATTTGGTTTTGTTTAATGATCTTGTTTTCTTGTCTTTGGTTAAATGTGCTTATAAATTGTGTTATTATCACCAATGCGCACCTTGACAACAAGACGGCACATCTCAACCTTAACTAATATGAATATACTTCTATAAATAGGAATATGTAACACTTGCGTAACCTGTCATGACCTGTTTTACTTGAAAGCATCTGATCCATATCTTTCCCTTCTAAAAGCATTATTTCTGTCCCATGAAGAGATGTAATGACGCAAACAGGGCCAAAAAAAACAGATGCACGTGCTGCACCTACGCAGCTCATCTCCATACGCCCCTCAGATGACAGGGCTATATAAACCTGTCTGCAGAGGTGACGCCTGCACACATACACTGAAGCCTCCAGCAGAGACACCGGGCAGATGAAGACTGAGAGTGGAGCACAGCAGACGGCCCTGTTCAGCGGGAGGAAGCAGAGCCTGATCGAGGATGCTCGCAGGGAACGCAGCAGCGGCCCCCCGGGCTCCCCGGGGCCCTCCAGGCACGGAGACAGCTTTGTGTTTGAGGAGAAGGACGGAAAGGTGACCCTGAACGTCCTGTTCACGCTCAGCAACGAGAAAAACGCAGGGTTCTTCAAAACGGGGAAAATATTCCAGGTAAGCCTCAGACTCAGATACTTGACTTAACAGTAAATTAAAGTATTTAAAGTTTCAAGAGTAAATGTTATTTGAGTGTTTTTTCTGTTGTAGTTGCACCAAGTAAGTCTGCAACTGTTGCTTCATCTGTTGATTAATCATTAATGACGTGTGATCTATAGAATTTATCAACGTATAATGCAAAAGATGAATCTGAGGGGATTTAAAATGGTGTCATATAGCTATTTATTTTATTTTTTGATGACCTATTCTTGTTTATATGGTAAGCAATTAACTGATGCTGGATATACGGCACTATTTAGCTATTTTTTATTCTTTAACTCTTTATTTCAATGGTCCTAAATCTTAGAGGATTTAAAATGGTTTCATAAAGCTATTTATTTTATTTTTAATTACCTATTCTTTATTTAAATGGTCAGTAATTGACTGATACTGAATATACGGCACTATTGAGCTATTATTATTTTATTTTTTTATTTTTTAACTCTTTATTTCAATGGTCCTAAATCTTAGAGGATTTAAAATGGTTTCATAAAGCTATTTATTTTATTTTTAATTACCTATTCTTTATTTATATGGTCAGCAATTAACTGATGCTGAATATACAGCACTATTTAGCTATTTTAATTTTTTTTATTCTTTATTTAATTGGTCCACAATTGACTGATACTGAATGTACATATTATTTAGCTTTTATTTGTTTTTTTACAATTATCATTCTTATTTATTTACAATGCAATGAGTGTAGTATAATGTATAGTAATAAATAATTTAAATAGTCTTTAATAAAGTTACTTGTTCCTTTAAAGTCGTGATAGTAGTGCCAATTTAAGGACATTTAGAACAAATATTTTACAGGATTATCATGTTTTTATATTCACGTTCGTGATCTGAAATATAATCAGTAACTCTAGACGTCAAATAAATGAGCTGGGAAAAAACACATCCTGAAATAAATGAATTAAGTAAAGTAAAAGTACCTCAAAGAGTAAATGTATGTCCTTTCCATCATTGCACACAGGCTTATTGTATGTGATTATTATATTTGACGATAAATAAATAAAAAATAATAATTTAATTGATGATAAATAAATAAAAAATTAATAGTTTAATTGATGATAAATAAATAAAAATGTAATTGATGATAAATAAACAAAAAATAAATAATTTAATTGATGATAAATAAACAAAAAATAAATAATTAAATTGATGATAAAAATGAAGAAAGATAGACCATAATGTTCTGTTGTGTTTTCAACCATTACTGATGTAAACAAACCTTAAACATCATAAAAAAACATGAATAACATGAATAACAATAGTGTTTAGTCCCTTTAAGTCTGGTCTATGGGTGTGAGGCTCTAATCTGGATTAGATTAATGTATTGCATAAAGAAAACTCCCTAAAATGCATCAACTGAGGCTTTAACTTCCAACAAACATAGCTAATAATATCTGATGATGGCAGACCAGATATGTCTCAGTCATCTGTTATTATAACTATAATTAGAGGAAGACAGGATGGAGATTGTAGCTGTAATGAATGCAAAAATGCACATTTCTTCAGCTTAATGACAAAAACTCATCTCCAGGAGGACGCAGAAGCTTCTCCTCAGTGTCGGTGCATCGATTAGAAACTTTGTGGTGTAACTTTTGCACATCTTTGGATCTCTCTCAGACGTTTGAAGCCAAACTTCTCCACATCGAAAGCCGACCGGGGAGGAAGTCAAAGAACAGCACGACGGACCTGGAGTTGTTCATCAAGTGTGAAGTTCACAGCTCGGACCGGGACGCGTTCATCAACTCACTGAAGAGAGCGGTGGACGACGTTCGCTCCGTACCGGAGGAAAAAGGTACCTGAGTTTATCATGACACCTGATGTTTTCGTGCAACGTTACAGGCCTTATTAAATCAGTTAATGCTCCTTTTATTTTATAAAAGATTAAGCAAAGTAAGTAAATACATGTGGGGATATAAAGAAGGATTGAACAAAAGAATAAATGAGTAAAAAGAAAAGAAATATGCTTTGCTCAAAGCCAGTTGATTGTCAGGGAAAAGCAAAAGCATTAGAGGAAAAAAGGAAATATTAAGGGTTAAAAAATAAATAAACAACATTATATATATATATGTATTGTCTACTATACATAAATAGCAAAATAATTAGTAATTTATAAGTATATAAATTAATTTATAAAGAAAAACATTGACAAATAAATGTGAAAGTAAATGAAAATGCTTATAATTCTTATTTCCACATTTATATATCTACTCACTTGTTCTTTTATTTATTCCTTTTTATATTTCCACCTTATTTTCTTATTGTTTTACGCATTAATACTTTTTTTTAAGGCGCTCTTATGACTCCGTTATCACAAAAGCACTAATGAATTCATTTCCCCCGCGTTCACAGTTCCCTGGTTTCCACGACAGATAAAAGACCTCGACAGATGCAACATGTTAATAACCAAGTTTGACCCGGACATGGACCAGGACCATCCAGTGAGTGTTTGCACACCTGCTGCAAAATGTCACGGTGTTAAAATCATATTTATCTGACGACAAAATGTTAATTTAACATGTTTTTTTCAGGGATACAGCGACACAGGATACAGAGAACGACGAGCTTTCATCTCTGAGCTCGCCTTCACGTACAAACAGTGAGTCAGATGTTCATCCATCATCATTAAGCACCAAGTATCATTGAAATAGTCTCTAATTAAATCATTGTTTTTGTCACAGGGGGGACCCTTTGCCCACTGTGGAGTACACAGCAGAAGAGATTTCCACATGGTGAGAACGAACAACGTTGTCCTGCATGTGACAGAAGCAGATGCACAGTGCAGGGATGACTAAAGTCAAGTGTATTGCTGTTGTGTTTGACAGGAGGGAGGTGTACCGGCAGCTGCGGAGCATTTACCCGAGTCTGGCCTGCAGGCAGTTCCTGGACGGGCTACAGCAGCTGGAGGAGGAGTGTGGCTACGGAGAGGACCGCATCCCTCAGCTCCGGGATGTGTCGGCCTTCCTGAAAGGTGACAAAGATGGAAACGTTTGGAATTAAAGATAACACAGATTTAAAGTATGAATGTCTCTGCCCTGCAAAAGCTTCTGTACAAGTAGAATTAGGTCTTTAAAATTGAACAGTGACGAGGTGAAATCAATGAATGATTCACTAAGGGTAACAGTGATGGAAGAATGAATTACATTTATTAATTAGCTGTCAAAGGAGAAAGAGAGAGAGAGAGAGAGAGAGAAAGAGAGAGAGAGAGAGAGAGAGAGAGAGAGAGGGATAATAAATGGGGCGGCAGTAGCTCAGTCCATAGGTGACTTGGCTGGGAACTGAAGGGTCGAGTCCCTGTGTGGACCATGAATGGAGCGTGGACTGGTGGCTGGAGAGGTGCCAGTTCATCTCCTGGGCACTGCCGAGGTGTTGTTGAGCAAGGCACCGAACCCCCAACTGCTCGGGGCGCCGGTCACTGGCAGCCCACTCGCTCTAACACCCCTCATTAGTTGCATGTATACAGGTCCTGTCTGTGCATGTGTGTGTATTTCTGGGTTTTTAGAGATAACACAGATTTAAAGTATGAATGTCTCTGCTCTAAAAAAGCTTCTGCACAAAGTAGAATTAGGGCTTTAAAATTGAACAGTGACAAGGTGAAATCAATGAATGATTCCCTGGTAACGGATAAAAAGAGATCTAATCTCTCCACCTGGTCCTGGGTCACATTCTAAATGGAGCGATATTGGACATTGTAACATAACAGATGCTGATTCAGAGTAATGGCATGACGGTATAGTGTCACGATCACGGTGTGTTTAACATATTTTTCTGCTCATTTCAGAGAAAACGGGCTTCCAGCTGCGTCCAGTCGCCGGCCTGCTGTCAGCCAGAGACTTCCTCAACAGTTTGGCCTTCCGGGTGTTTCAGTGCACGCAGTACATCCGTCACCCCTCAGCACCCATGCACTCCCCTGAGCCGTGAGTCACTGTTTTCATTGACACCCAACTTAATTGTTGATTTATTGACGTGTTCAGCTGCTTCTTGCGTTCTCACACTGACCCGGCTCCATCTGCTCTTACAGGGACTGCTGCCATGAACTGCTCGGACACATTCCCATGCTGGCAGATAAAGAGTTCGCCCAGTTTTCACAGGTAACCGTGCTGAGCTGCACTGTGCGTTCTTCGATTTGACTTCATCCGGTTTTAACAACTTTAATACTAACTCATCGGAACTGTTTCAGGAGATTGGACTCGCCTCGCTCGGAGCTTCAGATGAAGACATCGAGAAACTGTCAACGGTATGTTTTCATTAAGATTTTAAACCTTAAATTGTAAAAAGTTAGAGTTCTATATCTGTTTTTATGATAAAAGCAGATTTAGGGCGCTGTATAAATACTGTGAAAGCATCAAAACGCTCCATCCAGAGAGAAATGCACACGGACGTATTCAGAAACTGTGTCTTTAAACGAATCAGGACTTCCTGTACCGTTGTGATGTCACAGCTATACATGGGTAGAAAGTGCTGCTACAGTGTCGTTACAGTCTTTCCCCGACTGCAATGACAGTGCGGAGACACACAGAAGACCCAGAAACACTGACCAATCAGAGCAGACTGGGCTTTTTCAGGGGGGGGGGGTTCTTAAAGAGACAGGCGCTAAAACAGAGAGTGAAAACAGGTGTATTCAGACGGACAGGATGAGTTTAAGAATGTCTTTTTTGGACATTTACACATTTAAACATGTTCTCGTAAAAACAAAAAATACAAACATGAACTTAAAAATGAGCAACATATGGGAACTTTAAATGAGGCGGTGTTAAAGGGTACCAGAAGTGTAATTTTAATATATTCAGAAATACTTTTGTACAAGCAGTCCGGCATCACGAGAACAGCAAAATTACACATTTTCACCTAACATCTGTGTTTTGCATCCTCTGTTTTTAAGTACTGAGCAGCTCTTAATATAATAGATACTTTTAACATATGTTTCATGTTTTACTCTAATATTCTATTTCATATATTTATGATGGAATAGTTTAGTTTTCATTATTCCTCGCATGTGAACACCTAGTTGTCAGTAAACCTTATTCAATGTCATGTTGAAAGAGAAGCTTTGAATATCAGAGGGAAACCTCTCTTCACTTTGTGCATTTGATGGATCTTCACTGCCATCTAGTGGCTTAAACTGCATGTTACGTGTAACCCTGCTCTCAGCAGGATGTCATCTTCATCTGCCCTTTCCTTAACTGTGCTCTCCCTTTACAGCTATACTGGTTCACTGTGGAGTTCGGCCTCTGCAAGCAGAACGGAACAGTCAAAGCGTACGGCGCCGGCCTCCTGTCATCTTACGGAGAGCTTGTTGTGAGTGTGTTTTCTTCTGCTTACACACACACACACATTTCTGCTGCATTATTGTTTGCTCGGACAGTGTTTGACCTTTGACCTGTCCCTTTCCAGTACGCTCTGTCTAACGAGCCGGAGTACAAGCCGTTTAACCCAGCGGAGACAGCGGTGCAGCCGTACCAGGACCAAACCTACCAGCCCGTGTACTTTGTGTCTGAGAGCTTTGAGGATGCAAAGAACAAGATGAGGTATTCACTCATTACTTTATTACATTATTGCTGTAGTTGTGGTTCAATTAGCTGGATTTGGACATCAAAATTACATTAAAGCAGCTCCTTAAACTCTGCTCTACCATTTAAATACAGTAAAATGTGTTTTACATTAGATTTTGGAACAATTACTGGAACCTACATCTCTTAAAGCTTTTTAGATTAAGAATGACCTCAACATTAAACATGGATTAGTGACTAAATCATTAAGACAGACTTTAAAAACGCTTTAATACTTTACAGAATGTGATATAAAATTCTCCCTTGAGCGTGGAAGCATGGATTATTTTATATACTACAAAGTTAGTATTGTATGAATTTAGATTTAAGAGCATCCTAGTTTTAGTTCAGTTTATAGGCTTTATTGTTTACTAATGCCCTTTTATATTAAAATGTGTGCATATTTTTATGGCATTCTGTTCCTGTTCATTTTATGTCAAATGTGCCTAATTCCTTGTTAAAAAGGTGCTAAACAAATAAAGTAAAGTGTTATTTTATAGGATTTTGTTTCTCACACATCAATGATCTTCCTCATCTCTTTTCATGATTTATGTGAAAGCAACAAATTAAATTAAAAGCTATCCTTCCATGTAAATTAACTTCCTGTTTAGATTTCTCTAATTCTCTAATCTCTAACACTTAAATTGTATCCTTAAGGTGTAACCTTTGGAAATTTACTGCCATTTTTTCACAATAAAAACAACAGGAAAGCAATTCAAATTCACAGGAAAATGTTTTACACACATCCTTAAAGTGTAATTCCGGCGCAAAATCATCCCAGGGTCTTTTTCAGCAGTTACATACATCAAATAAGCGATCAAGACAGTTTTTTTGGGTAACAACTGCACGGTGAAGGCATTCAAACGTCTTTTTTAACCACTAATACTGCTCAAAATAACAGCAAACCTCTGCAGCAGCATGAGAAGAGTCCCTACACACACAACTAAGCACCAACAGCGTAGTTAGTGAAGCCAGAGTTTATTAAAAAAGTGTTTTAAAGACTTACCTACTGGCCCCTGTACCAGTTCCTCTCATAGTAAAGTCCATTCAAGTGGATTACCAAAGTCAATCCCAAAGGAAGGAGCGCATTGGTGGAAACAGATTGCAAAACTGACTCTATGTGTGTGCGTGAGGTATGGAAGTACCGAAAAAGACCATAGGATGATTTTGTGCCAGAATTACACTTTAAAGTCTAAAGATTTTTTCGGAATATTTTGAAATATACATTGTTACTTCCATGTTTACGTAGCTCTTCTTCTTCTCTGATTTAAATGTGCATTGCTGAGTTTCTTGGTGTGTTACCACCTGCTGGCGTGAACACAGGGATCTAAAAACATTGCTGGAAGCCAAAACCTCCACAGGGTGCCTTTAATGAGTTGAAAAACACCGTAGCAAGAGACGTAATTTGCTTTCCAATACTTGTCACACACCTGTATATCTGCACCTGTTACCAATCTAACTGTATGCATTCACTCACTTCCATAGGAAATACTCTGCAACCATCAAGCGCCCATTTGCAGTCCGCTACAACCCCTTTACCTGCAGCGTGGAGGTTCTGGATCAGCCCGGCAAGCTCCAAAACGCTCTGAGCCAGATGAGAGAAGACCTGAAGACCCTTCAGAGCGCTTTAGAGACGTTCAGCTCATCTTAAGACCAGGGACAGATTTTCTGCAGAGAGTCGTGAAGAATGAGAAAGGGATGAACACTTGGCCTGTTTAAACACCGTGTATAAGACCTACTGTTATGAAAATCATAATGTTGTCAGGTTTGTGAGGTTCCACATGGTCATTTGTTTGTGTATAATGTTTGTAAAAAGAAATAAATGTTTATTTTCATGAAGAACTATAAAAAAAAAAGGAGTCTCTGATCCTTTACTGCAGCAAAAGTACAAAGACCACACTGTGGAAACCGTACCTTCAAGGTACTCAACTTGAGTAAAGGTATCCAAGTCTAATTAATATTTATTTAATGTTTCATCTTCAACCGCTTGTCCCTGTCGGGGTCGCGGGGGCTGGAGCCGATCCCAGCTGACATCGGGCGTGAGGCGGGGTACACCCTGGACAGGACGCCAGTCTATCACAGGACACATAGAGACGAACAGAGACAGACAACCATTCACACCTACGGGTGATTTAGAGTCATCAATGAACCGAACACCTGCACGTCTTTGGACTGTGGGAGGAAAGAATTACTTTATTTATCCTGCAGCGGGGAAATTGAATTTATTCACTCTTATTATTCATGTTACACACACACAGGCCAGAAATACACACACATGCACAAACAGGGCCTATACATGCAATTAAGGAGAGATGTTAGAGCGAGGGGGCTGCCAGTGACCGGCGCCCCGAGCAGTTGGGGGTTCGGTGCCTTGCTCAACAGCCTCTCTGCAGTGCCCAGGAGATGAACTGGCACCTCTACAGCCACCAGTCCACACTCCATACATGGTCCACACAGGGACTTGAACCAGCGACCCTACGGTTCCCAGCCAAGTCACCTATGGACTGAGCTGCTGCCGCTGCTTCCTGCTGCATTAATGTGTATGCTGCATTTTCCTGCTGTAGATGTTTAAGTTTGGGCTAATTTTAACTCCTTTATAGACTTTTGGGGACTTTAATCTTCATCAATGCATCACATTCTATAAGAGCATCATGTGTTTGTAGCGTGGCCGTCCTGTGAGAACCACGCATCTCTAAAATAGTCAACTTTTCATGTTTTTAGCTTTGTGACAATGCATTTTCCAGCTGATTCAAGAGGCTTTTTAAAGGAGGAAGGGGATGAAAATGGTCACTTGGTAACTGCTTGATAAATGAAGTGCAGTAAAAAGTACAATATTTACCTCTGAGATATAATCCTGGTTCTCAACCTGAGGCTCAAGGCCCCCACTAGGGGTCGCCAAAGCTTCACGAGGTCGTCCCAAGGCCTTCTTGATTTAAGAGATGAAGGAAGTCTTTTCTTTATCTTTTTTTAATATACAGTTGGCTTATATCTCAGCATTTCATTCATTTCTGTAAAGAAAACTTAATCAACTTGTTATTTCTAAAGTTTAGATTATTATTTAAGACATAAACAGGAAAAGACCTGAACCCAAGCTATATTCACAAAGGCTTCCCTCTGCAAAAAAGCCCAAACCTGCATAAGTATACAGTTAAAACAACCAACGAGCTCATGGAACAATGGCCAAGAATCAAGGAGGAGAAGACACTGAAAAACCCATAATACAGCTAATTATATGAAAATGTTCTAAAATATGAACAGGAAAAGTCATTTCAAAGAGCTCGTTTTACATAAACTTCATGCAGTGGCGTTCACTATTTGGGATAATTGTACAGTTCACCAGTTGTCCTGTACGGTTATTGTTATGCATTAAATATAGCGTGAAATATCCCTAAAATATGTCACTTACTCAGGGATAGAAAGGGGTCGCTTAAGGAGAAAGGTCTCTATGGTATTAAGTTGCATTAAATTGAAATACTCCAGTACACCACAATGCACTTAGTTACATGTCACCACTGAAGATAGAAAAAGTGCTGAAGAGTGTTGAAGTGTTGTTCAGTGTTGGGCAGCATGAGGAATCACGGAGAGCGTACCACTACAATACAGAGCTTGTGGGTCCATTTTCTAGCTTTTTAATTCCAAACCAACTATTTCCATTTGGAAAATTCTTGGAACCCATTTATCTTCATGTGTTATTAAGCAAAAGGGAAGGAGCTAATTATGAATGATTTAAGTATCATGTTCCATCTGCTGGTCAAGGCCAGAGCCAGCGTTGAGGCCCAGCACATCAGCTGGGCCAGGTCACCGGGACCTCACAGTCGACCACAGCACGGTCCGCGGGACTGCACTGCTGACAGATGCTCTTCTCTCTTTATTTCTCTTTTTCTATGCGCAACTGCCCAATTTTGCCTTCTGAGTTTTTTTGACAGACATCGTAGTGTTTTATCTCCACACAGGCGACGTTGCATCTCCATGTGCAGGACTGGTAAAGCATCAACAACATCAACACGGTGGCCGGCAAACCCTCCCAGTCAACAGCCACCTTGTGTTTGGAAGCTTCCCATAATTCCACTGTACAATAAATCAAGCCTTGCTCCGGCCTCCCTAGGAAACCCTGTGTTTGCGGAGCAGAAAAAATGTGTGTGAAGAGAACGAGAGAGAGAGGGAGAGGGGATAAAGCAAGTGGAGGGAAAGAGTGATCTACAGCTTGACAAGTGTGCAGGGACACACACACACATACACACTCTCTCCAAGCAAACACTTTATAATTTCTTGTATCTCATTCTACATCCAGCGCTCTCTAATCCACAAATCCCCCCACAGATACCACCGCCAGGATCAGAATCTGCTGAGCGCTAAACAAAAGCAGGTTGCCGAGGCAACGGGGTGACCTGTAAGGGATCCAGCTAGATTCTTGTGCCTCGAGTACTCGCCGCAAATCCCAAACGCTGTATCATCCTGACTCCAAGAGTTTCCTTTATTGATGTCAGGGCAACCCCATCCCTACGCTGGCTTGGATGCCTCCTCTGCGCTGGAGGCTGGGTCATGAGGTTCACTTTGTCCTCAGGCCTGAGAACTGGAAAAGAAAGATACACCATGAGTGAGTAAGTCAGGGTGACTTAAGGCCTGATAAAGAACTAACAGCTTTTTAAAAAAGTGTTCACTAATGCTTTGTAGATCAGTTATGAGCAATTAAAGGGTCAGACAGTTCCGCATTTTGGGAATGTACTGAGCTGTCCTGGTCCAAAGTGAAAAAACTCTAAATGCAAACACCTCTAAACGTGTATATAGGTCTAGATTGTAACACAAGATTTGGAGTCTTGCCAGATGGTTAGGGTTCGGCACTGATTTCGAATGGTGAAGGTTGGTGTTCATCGTCAGGAAGTGAGTCTCAAAAAAGTCTTTGCAAGTTTTTTGCAAATCTAGGATTAGAAGAGGGAGAAGATCGGTGACCTTCAGCACTCACTGGATCGGTTTGCAGCCCAGTGTGAAACAGCTGGGATGAGGATCAGCGCCTCTAAATATGGCTCTCAGCAGAAGATTGAGTCCTTACCCCAAGTGAAGGCGTTACCTCGGGATCTTGTTCACGAGTGAGGGGACTATGGAGCGTCAAGTTTGACTGGAGAGTCAGAGGAGCGGGCACGGTATTGCAGTCGCTCTACCGCACCGTGTGACGAAAAGAGAGGTGAGGCGGAAGGCTCCTTTGCAATGAAAGGAGCCAGTGAGTTGGTTCGGGCATCTGGTAAGGATGCCCCCCTGGGCGCCACCGTATGGGAGGTGTTCCAGGCACGTCCAGCTGGGAGGAGGCCTCGGTGAAGACACAGGACTAGGCGGAGAGATTACATCTCTACACTTACCTGGGAACGCCTCGGGATCCCCCAGTTAGAGCTGGTTATTGTGGCCCGGGAGAGGAAAGTTTGGGGTCCCCTGATAGAGCTGCTGCCCCCGCAACCCGATCCCGGATAAGCGGTCGAAGATGGAGACCCCTCGAAAGCTGAACCCCTTGTTTAATTCAGAAAAACAAATGTAAACACATCAATTTGTGATTTTAGAAGACAAGATATCAGGGGAAGATTGGGGAAAGCCCTGGGTCCCAACACTGCAACATCTGGAGGTCCAAGCACTACAGCCTAAAAAACAACAAAGGTACATCCATAGCGTGGTTCTGAGTGCAGCCGAGACACAAAGACGATGCGAAAAGGATACTACGATGTATGCTTTGATAGGTTTATGGGGCATCTTCTGGTTTGACAAGATCCCAACCAAAAGCAAAAATATCATCACAGACACACACGGAAGTGGTGAGTCCCAGAAGCTGCACTGAGATGGACCCCTCAAGGTAAAAGGAAATCTGGAAGACCAAGATGACCTGGCAGTGTTGGGCCTGACGAGCTAGCCAGCGAGGCTCAACATCTTGCCAAGGATACGGAGTGATTGACTTATGTCCCACAGGGGACAACGAGGAATAACAAAGTTTGTACTGGTTGGTGTTTTTTCCCCAACTTTGTACAAAGCAAGGGCAGTGGTTTCCCCTTTGTTCCAGTCTTCATGCAAAGCTAGTCCTAAAATAACAACTTTTGGGTTACCAAGTCATTGAAACATCTGTCTGGTTGCTTTTCTATTGTCCTCCAATAGGACACTTGTTCTCTTGTGAGATAGTTCCTTTGGATGACTCCTTTAAGGACTGACAATTAATGAACGCTTGTGGGTTTCTCTTGATAAGCCTGTGGCTATGAATGTTAACAGGTCATTAATAACAGGATATGACTTTTCCCTTGAGCACTTCTACAGAAGGAAGGTGATCAAAGGGTCCATTGGAGATCACAGTGGATCACAGTGGTGAGAACAAGCATTTCTCTTTTTAATGACTTATTTCTGAATCATAAAGCATCTGTACATTAATTACAGTATTAACCACTGACATTGGTAACGTTTGCCTCATTAAGAGTGAGAAATCCTCACGCTGCAGCTGTCACACTTTCATGTGGCAGCAACAGTTCAAATGATCAACAAACTACTAAGAAGTAGTGACGGAGCACTTTTTTGTCCGACTCTCTTCTACTCATCAAGATCAGCATAATAGCTTCATTCTGGGAAAATCATTGCACAACAAACCAGCCGTGAGATTAAATCAAACACCAGCCTCAAAGAGCTCTAATCTCTTTCTTTGTTTCCCTTCATATCATGCTCATTATTTTTATTTGCTCTCTTTTTGTTGAGCCCGGGCTTAAAGTTGGCAGGGCCGCAGAAGAATTATCTGAGAGGGGGAGATTAGGAGAAAGTTGGTGAGGATTTTAAGGCGGTCTGATATCTCCCTTTCATCCGTTTCACAGTTTGTTATTAGTCCACACACGCCACAAGAGATCAAAACTGTTTCTGGAGCACAATAGCTTCATTCAGGTTACATCAAAGGTAACATGGAGAAGCAGTGACATCTGAGGACGTGCTTCCAGGAAAGAGGCGAGTTTGTAAGATTTCCAAGATGGATCAGATGTTGTAGAAATCAGCTCACAGTCGAGAATTAAATCTTGATGCTGTTCTGCTCGTCAGCCATCAGATGGTGTCCTTGAGTCACTGGGATTTGGGAAGCCACTGAGATTCATGACTCATGTTTCAGAAGGAAAGTGGCTCAGTTAGCAATTCCAGTCCCTCTGTAAGGGAGCTTTTATACTCCTTGGAAAACGTTCAGAGTGTGCACAGATGAAAATGGCAGCTTCTTGCGCCTGACGTTGACATCTCCCGTGTTATAAATATGCAGCTGCTCCAGCACCACTTGCACCTAAAGCACAGCGAACGTAGAGTGGAGACCGCATTGGACTTGTTCAAACAGAAGCACGGAGCTGGAGAGCGGTAGCATGTTATGCTTTGTGGATGGCGGTTAACGAGTCCCGTCCAAGAAATATACGAGGTTGACGAACTGGTTTGAAAGAGTGGAGGTCTCCGCGGCTTCTACTTGCTATGTTGTGTCGTGCAGAGGCGTTGCTGTACAATGCAACCTAGTGTTTCGGCTGACATATACATTAATAAAGTACAATAAATGGCTTTGTTAGACGCCCTGAGCATGAATGCACATTTATCCAACGCTGCACCCTTGAAGATTAAGTACATCTGTGGAAACAAGTGATCGACTGTCACCTAGAATGATTCATGATCAAGTTAATTAAATGAGTGCCCTCTGCAGCTTAGTGGGCGTATGACTGCCTTGAAAACGGAGATGGAGGTTGTCCACACATGGCATTCCTGTGACAGCACAATGAGTGCCTGTTTGAGGGCATTACAAGTTACTGCCAAATGATCCCTTGTCTTCCATGTTTGGTCTGTGGAGCATCGGTAATAAATCGCAGAGGTAAGGTGTCTCTTCCTCTCCCTACATCCTCATGAAGAGCTCACTTTGCATGCCATGGAGTTTGAGATGACCTGAACTGACCCCATGCTCCTGTGTTTCCCAAAGCTCTTCCTATGATTACACTTACAACCCTGGTCTCCTATGCAGGGTTTGTCCAACAGCTGGACCAAAGCAAGCCCTCGTAATTATATCTCATCCTCACCTTCCTGTGGATAATCTGTGCTTCACGGTAGGTGGAACAGCCCGTACAAAGATATATTATTGATATGATTCAGAGTCTGTCATTGTGAGTGATAAAACACCTGTAGTACGATAATCATGTTGACTGGTGAAGTTAGGCGCTGGCACTCATGCCTCGATGCATTTCTTTGAAGTACAGCTGTTCTGGCAGGACATAACAGACGGCTGATGTAACGTACTTTTAAGAGAAAAGAACAACGAGCACCTCACAGAGACCCAAACAGCCCCACTGCTTATCTGTAGTTTACCCCAAGGGGTTGCAAAAAAGAGAACAAAACTCAAACATACAGCCAATTACCATTAAATTCTATAAAAAGTTGGCAGATACTCAGAAAAATATTATTTTATTGGACATTTACTCGAACGAACACAAAGTTGTAGGTGCTGTTTAGAAGTCTACATTTCAGTCATCCAGAAGGAAAGTTTCCTGTCGCCACCAATCACGCAGAGCGGGAGCGTCCGGTGCCAGCTGAGGCCTGATCCTACCGTGGCCGATCCGATCATCACCGGCTGTAACGACATCGGTGTGTGTGATGTGCAATGACAGCATTAAACACATAAAGATCTGGACTGTGAAAAAGCATCTCACTCACCTGCGGGTGGCCAAGATGGTGGATGAGTAACTGAGTAGAGATCTTTCCTGGACATCCAGTGGTGGCAAAGAGGTTTTCATTGGCTCGAGACCACCTGAGGAGAACAACATTTATTTAGATCCACACAATTAGGCAAAGTCAAAACCTTTTTTTTTCACAATAAAAACAACAGGAAAGAAATACAAATCCACAGGAAAATGTTTTACACACATCCTTAAAGTGAAATTCCGGCGCAAAATCATCCCATGGTCTTTTTACGGCACTTACATACATCAAATAAGCCATCGAGACAGTTTTTTTTCGTGTAACAACTATTAACGAGAAATCGAAGAAGTCGCTAACAGCTGGACGTGGCTAACACTGATTAGCTCGGGACAGTACGTGAGGGCATTAAAACGGCTTTTTTGACCCGTTAAAACATCAAACGAAGCATCAACAACGCAGTTAGCGAACCCAGAGTTTATTAAAAAAGTGTTTTAAAGACTTACCTACTGGCCCCTGTACCAGCTCCTCTCATAGTAAAGTCCATTCAAGTCGATTACCAAATGCAATCCCAAAGGAAGGAGCCCATTGGTGCTTTGTTTTATGTGTAGGGACTCTTCTCATACTACTGTAGAGGTTTGATGTTATTTTGAGAAGTTTTAGTGTGTAATGAATGTAGAACGTAAGTGCCGAAAAAGACCATGAAATGTTTTTGCGCTTTAACTTAAAGGGATTGAATCACAGACGAAATTGTGAATTCAAAGGAAGCTATAACAGATTCCACAAGGCCATACATTCAGGAAATTTGAAATTTGTTACCAACAAAGCCATCCCGCCACGTTTAAAGATAGATTTAAACTTTTTTTAAATTCTCAGGTGTTTAGGTTCAGTGCTGGTCAACCATAGTTGGTGTATGACCTATAGTAGACGGCAGTCGACAAGCCCCCAGTTTGGAAAAGTAAGCATATTTTTGCCACCTAAAAACACCAATATCAGTTGAAGTGTACACACATATTTAGATTATTTTCAGGGATTTTCTTTACACTCAAGCGGCCCTGTTTAAGTTGGCACATGGAGAACTGAAGCCCCTCTTGGCTCTCTTCAAAGCCACCAGACTTCATTGACAAAAACAGTAATTTTACCTCGCAGGAACACAGGAGTTGCTCGCCTACCGATGCATGAATCGGCTAGTTTGTTTGTGTTACTGTGTGATTTTTGTGTTTTTAAAGATTTAAGAACTAACAAAACTAACATGTAATCAAATTAACCAATCAAGGCAGCAGTAGTCCAGCAGCTACTGTGTTCTGCAAAGTAAATTGTTTTTTGTCAATGGAGTCCCGTGGCTTTGAAGAGAACATAAATAGCTGCTTGTAAAGAAACTCTTTGACAGCAAGGTATGTGGTGAACAGGTTAAAAAGAATATTTAAGGTTTCTAAAATACTGCTGCTCCGTATACTGTCTGTCCTCCTGTCTGATCTCCAAACTGGTGGCGTGCTGAACGTCATCTACTGTAGGTAACACACTGACTATAGTATCTCATATAACCACAATCAACAAGTCCAGACTATCCCTTTGAGCTCCTGAATTTGCAAGTTTTGGGTGCATGGAGACATAAAATCCAAGTGAAAACGTGTTGAAAATTGGTGAAAAATGGAAACAATAAGCCTTACAACAGTTATAAAATATATATTTTCTTACTTGAATAACCGTGCTTTATCTATGTGGGCTGGTCTTTTTTCCTGTGGGTAACTGCAAAGAATAAAAACAAGAAGCCCAGTTATTGTGCGCCATCATCCCAAAACAATATGTTACGCAGCATCAGTAGTATAACTCACCTGGAGCGAGTTATGTCCCAGATGAGCCAGTCGTTGCCCGCCACAGCACCGACTTTGATTGTGTTTGTGAGGCACCAGTCGGCTGACATGAGTGGTGACTGACCACAGTCCAGTGACAGAATGGCCTGCTGGGTCACCAGGTCATAGAAGCGAATTGTTCCTTTCTTCTCTGCCACCATTAACTGGAGAAGTTAGACGGGTAATTTAAACCAATATTTTATAGTTTATGTTGCTACGATTGGTCTTGGCATCTCCAACACATCGCCACTACTCATGCATATCATCGGTAACCTTACCTTTATCCTTGCTTAGATTTTTGGCATTCTGTGTATTTTTGATTTGGTTATTTCTATTTTATACTTCCACTCTTTCCTACTTTGTACTGCAACAATTTCTTCGGGATGAATAAAGTTCTCTCTCCTTTAAATCCATCTTACGATTCATCCATCCATTTTTAATACCCTCTTATTCTCAGTCTCTGTCAGCGTCCTACAGTGTCTGTCCCAGCATGCAACGGCAGGGTTCCTGCTCTTTTTACGAAATCATTTTCCCGGAACTTTCTAGGAGGTTTTCTTGAGAATACAGGACAGCACTTGCACACAAGTGCTCATGTTTTTTTAACCATATACTTATTGAACCCTTCATATTGATGTAGGGTTCATGATTAAGTGTCTCGGGTTCATTACAGCTGCACCCATCACCGCTAACTGTACAATAAAGTCACCTTAGACCTGATCAGTCTTGGTATGTCTATTTTTGTTTTACTTGTTTGACCTGAACAAACAAACACTGTGTTTATGTTCTGTGTTACACTGAATTGTGACAATGCTGCTGAAATAAAACTATAGATTTGATGGCTGAAAGTCCATTCCACTCCGCAGACTGTCTAACATGTGTGCCAAAACAAAAAGGAAGCACTCCGCTTCACATCTGGTAGACCCGCTTTTAAGCGTCATACCATGTGAGTGTGCACCGCTGTCCTCATTTGAACGACTGTCGTGCCTTGCACAAAAGTTTGTTTGAGCCTCTACAAAACGTTTCATTAGAGGATATTTCACAGAGTAATTTCCAGTTTATGTTTTGGTGAAAAATCTTATTTGCGCTCCTTTGACCACTCATGAAAGTGTCAAAGCACTTTAACAGTCCCACAGAAAGTGAGTTACCAGGCTCCGTAATGACTCTCTCTGACTCTGGGATAACCAAATCATCTGTCCTACAGTCCTCACCTAAAATCATCCTTATGGAGAAGTTACAGTTCACCCGACTTCACGCCTGCCTATGTGATTGAAGTACAGTGCATAGTTGCATATAGACAACTAATTGAAGAGTTTGACCTCAGTATACGAGCATGCATCTGAAACAAACCCCTCCTACCTTAAAGGCTTCCTCTGGGTGCCAGCACACACTGATGCCAGGAGAGCGAAGTCTGAGAGTAGTGCTTTCATTTCCATCCAGGTCCCACACCCTGCAGAGATGAGCAAGAGGAGAGTTAAAATTGTATGACCTAGTATGTTTTTAGTGTATTTTTTAGTGTATTACACTTGCAAAAATTGAAGTTGTAACTATTTTAGTATGAGATGAAAGTGTTGTGAGAATTCTGTGTGCAAACGCTCACATAGTTCTCAGGTTATTGTGAAAGGGGGCAACAAACACAGGACTTTTAATCAGTTCTCATTAGTAATGCTATGGATTGATTCGACTTGATGTGTGAACCGCTCTTGGCCTTAAAATCGAAAACAAAATCCACTACCTCTTAATTAACAGCAAAGATGGGGTTCTAGAGCAGTTCCCAAAATAGCCTTGGCATTTGAGTCACCCTGAGAAGCTTACATAATATCCGAAAAGAGTTCCTTCTTCCCGAGGTTTATTTCTTAATGTTGCTCGAGCCAAAACAAAATGACCCGGTTCGTTGTCCCGGTGGCCTAAATGTAACACACATATAGCCTCAATCCCAACAAATATACGTTCACAGGCTTCCTCCTTACTTTATGCCACAATAATTGTGAAAAAGACACTTAGTTGTTTGTCTTTATATACTTTTTTTGACATAATACAAGTTCAACATTTTAATTCAAGACACGGATAGAAGGCTTTTATGGCACACGGTGTGGGCAACGATATGTGTAATGACGTTTTTCAACCTCCGAATTCTTCTAACTTCTGCTTGTTGTTCACTGTCCTTCATGCTTTCATTTTCAGGGAAAGGAGGCTCTTTTCTCAGATCTTGGCCCTGAGCTGTGAAGACAGACGGACTTGTGCTGAACTCCTCTTTCAGGGAAAACGCCAGCCTCACGTTACACTGAGCTATGATAGCGGGGGCGGAAGGGGGGCATCGCCCTTGCCTGAGTCTGCGTTACGCTCCACTCACGTTACAGCAAATGATTCGCTGCCATTCATTTTCTGTGGAGTGCAGAGAGGGCAGCAGCAGGATGCACGTCACTTGCGGAAGAGCAGCAGAGAGAAGTTGAACAGGATCCTACAAATGTGCAAATGAGACAGAAGGGCCGTGCGAGCAAACGCCAAACATGAACCGAAAGCTCGTGTGAGGATTATGACCGATCTTCATTTAAATAACAGTCAATTCTAAAGCTAAACAAGACCCGTGATAGCAAAAGCAGCTGAGAAAGAACCACAGATGTAATGAATCACTTGGACGGAGGGAACTGCGGGTCCTGAGACCTGGATCTATGGTTAACCACATCTGAACGATCCCTGAACGAGAAGAAAAGGTGAGGATGGGGGCGCAGGGGTGGGAGGCCTGCAAGTGTTTCTGGGAATATCAAACAAACGTTTGTGAAGCATGGGAAGGCGCTGACTGATGAGGTCATGCAGAAGACATCATCTAATAAAGCCCAAACAGTATCTTCAAAGACCGTCTAAATGTCAAGTGTGTTGTTGGAGAGATTGATGTCCTCAGTGGTGCGGTGTAGGGGAGGATATGCCCCGTCTCAGATGAAGACCTCAGTAAACACTCAACTTTTCCTGCCTCATCTCCCCTGCAGCAGGATAGAGCCCTGTCGAAACTCTGGGCTTCTTTCCTTTGCCCGTGTGCAGACTCAGCCAGAGCCTCCACTGTGGAGCATGAGTGAGGCATGAGCAGAAAGAAAAAAACCCAGACCACACCAGGAAAACAAGGTCTAAACCCTATTCTTTCAGACCACTAGCCAAGCAGAGCTCAATTGCACGCTACACCACCAACGGCCAAACTGTGGTCAACCACTCTGCCCTTCAAACGGAGAGCACCGGCTCCCCAAAAAAACATAACCTCCGCCAAACGAGGTGAAAGACATGAGACACGAAAACACGCGTGACCGCCTCTGATAAAACACTGTGTAATTGCATAACACTACATCAAGCAATAACACTTCGCTTTCATGTACAACAGAGGTGAAAAGGACATTTGAAGTCCTGTATTGTGTTATCTAAGAGAGAAAACAGCGCGGCCGCAGCGTTACAGTTTGTCAATGTTTCCCATAAGTGGAGGAAACGGGAATTGCCGTTGTGCACGCTGTGTGATATGATTTATTGTAGAGAGCAGAGAAAATAATCGGAGGGGACTCTCAGGAGGGAGAGACCTGGAAGGGTCAAACAATAGTCCCAGAACAGTGCCTCGAAGGGTCACTCCGGTTGAGGCGCACAATGTTTGCATCGCCATATATTTTAACAAGAAATGCTCAACATTTAATTCAGACAGTCTAATATTACTGGTTTTAAAATCTTGAAGACTTTAACTGTTGAACGTTATTGAAAATGTTTGACATGTTTATTGAGATTGCTTGTTTCCTCCCATACACTAGCGAGTTCCTCTTATAATGCCTAGTAAAGAAAAAGATATACTATGTGACAACATGTAGGCAACAATTCCCAACAATGAGAACAGGGGATACAGTGTGGGAAGATTGTGGAGATGCTATTTTGAAATTGATTTGATAAAGAAATATATACAATAAAAGTTTTCTGGCTAAACAGTTGAAATATATAATGTTAGCTAAAAGTAATTTGGCTAAAGAGTTGAAACAGATAACATTAGCTTAAAGTAATTTGGATAAACAGTAAAAAAACAGATATTAGCTAAAGGTTATTTGGATCAACAGTTGTAACAGATATTAGCTAAAAGTAATTTGGCTTAACAGTTAAAACAGACAATGTTGGCAAAAGTAAATTGGCTAAACGGTTTAGACAGACACTGTTAAAATAATGGCAAAACCACTCTATGGGAAAAACTGTTTTAACAGATAACATTATCTAAAAGTAATGGCTAATGGTTGAAACAGATAAAGCAAGCTAACAGTAATGGATGAAGTGTTGGCACATCACGAAAAGTAGTTTATAAATGCATAGAAAATAATCATTGAAATAGCTAAAACAAATGGCAAATGGTAGCTAATGAAATAGCTAAAGGTAATCAATAAATGCTCCAAATAATTACTAATAGTGTTAAATAACACCCCGTTTATAATCTATTCATAAGAACGTATTTAGATCATGACTAGAGCTGTGGGGGTCCATCAGTCCATGAAAGGTTAGACTAGGCTGAAAGCATGGACGAGACATCAAGCTGCTGTAATTTGTTTCCCTTACACAACACATAAGGGACAAAGGACGGATTATCACTGAGAACAGGACAAAATGCTTTAGAGCATAATATACATAATGCAGCAGCAGTGGCAGCAGCAGGTGTGCGTTGTCCTGAGTTCATCTGTGAACTCAGTCAACCCCAAATCCCCTCAGGATCCTGCAGTGTGCCCTTGCGATCTCTAGGTGGCACATTTCCCCACAGACTCACCCCCTCTCCATCTACACTGATACCATGAGCTGTTTAGACTACATGAATCAAATGTAAACTCCCCCGGAGGAAGTGGAGTCTGGATTCCCACCTAGATGCTGCAGCGTCAGGTTGCATGTTGGCAACGGCAGAGTTCCCACAGCTGCAGGGGACGGTGATGACAAAGCTATGCAAACTTATAGTAGAGGCACTGCTGCCAAACCTAACAGGGCGATGGAGAGGTCATGAGCCTATACATGCAGGTAAACACTCCCTTCCCTCACTTTCTTGCAGGACTAGTTTCCTCATCTCATATCGAGGCTCAGGTTGTGTGGGCTGACTGGAAGGCCCTCTACTGTTAACTTGATCTATCCCTTGTTCCGCCTCTGTCTTCCTCCCGCGTCCCATATTTTCTCAACATGACAGAAAATCTTTCAGCAGATGGAGCGCACTACTGTTTTCTCTGGCCGGGCAGCGAAGCCCGGGGAAGAGGATAGTGGACGGGAGTGGAGGAGACTCAGATGGCCTGATGTGGCCGGAGAAAGCACTGAGGAGGACAGGACGACCAACGAGCCGGCGGCGGTCCGAGAGTCATACCTGGCTGTGGATGCTACTGTCATTCACGTTTAAGTGACAAAGGCTAGTTAGGATGATTTTGGATTAAATAAAGTGTTTCTTTTATTAAGTTGAACAAGGGAACTAAGTGAAGTAATCTTTTTTTTGGGTTCTAGCTTCTTTAATGTAATGATTGGCTGCTTTTCTCTGTTTTGCATCATTCTAAACTGAATAGTTTGGAGTTTGGGACGTTGGTCGGACAGAAGAAGCCATTTGAAGATGTCACATTGGACTCTATGGAATTAATCATTGTTAGAAAATTGTGGAAAATGTGCATCACAGTTCCCTAAAGTCTTCACCTGCATGTAACTTTTGGTTGAAAAAGTTTAAAAATAAAGAATTACACCCTTACTGTGCATTAACAATATAAAAGAAGGCCCAGTTTTGCAACACAGGTTTTCATGTTGCAGGAGAACCAGCCCTCTGATGTAGGGAGGTGTCCCTGGGGTGACCCTGGCTACTGACACACTTTTTCCTCCTCTAGCGTTAATTGAAAAGGAAAATTTGGGGACCTTGTTATAGGTCCCCCCCTAAGAAAGGAAAATCTCTCTGCAGCTAATTGGATTTCCATATTTAACCAATTAGCTAGAAAAGCTCCGAAGCAGCTCTGTGCTTACGCACGGTCACACCGGAGCATGTTGTGCTTAGAATCATATTTCACTGTGGAAACACAGTCAGGACTTTCTGCACCATTAACAGAGAACAGAACTGAAAATCAGGAGCTGGGAACACACACACACACAGACACACACACACAGACACACACACACACAGTCATAGAAACACATGGAAATAAAACGTTTTGGACCTGCAAGTGTGGTCATCACTGACGGATGCGATTTGTTTTCCCTCTGTGGGCTCGAACACCAAATGGTTAATGTAGCTGGTGTGGCCCTCCATCACCTAGGAAACAGTATAGAAATCAATATGTAAACAAAAACAGCAACACTTCGATGAACGATAAACTGCATTTTCTACCAAACTTTGGCTTACTACACGGGCTGCGGCTCTGCTCTCTGTGTGTACGGCTAAATTTCCTGTATCACTAAGTACCAAATGTCAGTGCTAAGTAGAGAACGTTTGATGCCAAATGACAAGCGCAATTCTGGCCAATGTGCTCCAGATGTTGCACTACCTTGACTTCATGTCTGTCCTGGAGATCAGAAGTGAGCAGGCGTAGCTTTCTGTCAGCCGCGGCGGTGCAGAACCTGCACAGAGACAGGAAGAGGAAAAGAAAGGGAGGATATCAAAACAAACAGGAGAGAACATCAAAACAGAGTGAGACTGTATAGAGCCAATGACAGACGACATCCCTTCCTGCACGCATGCCTGCATCTGCCCGGACTGACACCTTGGACGAGAGTGTCGGCGTGTGTGGTAGAAACTTGGACGGCGATCAGTGGAAACGCTGCCAGGGAGATTCTAATTGCAAGCTTAGATAAACACAGAGAAAAACAAGATCCCTCACGGCATTTACGCAGGTCCCGGTGCAAAAACCTGTGCAGAGCCAGGCAGAGGACTTTCCCTCTAATCAGCCCTAGTATACACCAGTGCCTGCAATTATTCACACAATTACACTAACTCACTTATGACAAGAAAAACACACACATATCACCAGAATAAACAGACAGCAGTTCACACATTTTCGGTCGCAGGCACAGATGGATTTGGCATGATGTCACTACAAACACCCTTAACGCGCTCCAGGGTATTACTGCTACAGTAGATTAGATTATATTAGGATAGGCCTTCTAACCCTACAAATTAGTGTTGTACTTTGGAGTAGAGCATGGAACACATCCTGGCTCGTCTTGCTTTTCTTTGCTTTTCTTTTTCTACTTTAATGTCAAAGCAATTTTCTTCATTGATCTCCAGGAATCTTGTGTAATACATTGAAAGTCACTATTAAAAGGGTGTCCAGCTTTGTTGTTGTGGAGCCCTGATTATTGTTTTAGCACAAGACAGAGAGTGTATCCTTTCCAAGGTGACGTCACCTTGGAAAGGATACACTCTCTGTTGAAAGGTACACTTCAACCAAGACCTGGAAACACAAATTTAAAGCAAGCCACATCTTTTTTTTTAAAAACGAAAATAGTTCCAGTAACATTTTGTTTCCAAAACAGCTCTTCTTCACTCATCGTCGGCTTCACTTTTCCACTGCACGCTGAACAAATCTGCTGCTGCAAATCGTGACCGGTCAGTTGCTGCTGTGCTGCAGACAACAACATGTTTGCAATAGTAGAGACCAACATGTAATCAAATAAGGCTGTGTCTTGTCAGATGGGGTAGACTGTTAGACTTTGCCATCAGCCATGCCACAGCAAATGTTTTCTTCCCTAACAAGCAGTAAATTAGTATATTTCGTGCACAGTGGTGGGCATAATTTGTGTTATTGGATTGCATTGAATGATATGTGACACTGCACACCTGTAGATTGCAAATTAAATGCTGACATCCAACAATGAAAAATCTTTGTATTTGGTGGAAGTTGTTGTTTCGTGTGGTGTGTCTTGTCTTTGTAGGTTTCATTATTCTTCACATCTTCCTATCCTAAGCTGCTGTGGTGGATGGTGGCAGCGCTGCAGCTCGAGTTCCCTCCCCTCCCCTCATCTCGCTCACTCCCTGGGCCCCTGCTTGAGGCAAGCCCGTGAGAACGTTGTACTTTTCCTGGAAGGCACGGTTACGTGCAGATCGAAGGGAGGGATGGAACCTGAGTGGGCAGTCATCAGCGCAATAACATGTGCGCACGTCACAGCGCTGGCTCGAGGGCCCTGTGGAGTAAACCACAGAAGGCCAGGAATTATCGCTGCCTTTCCTTTTCAATTACAGAAAGCCTAAACACCTCCAGGGGGATGGTGAAACCTTCCAATCCACTGTGCAAATTAGGAGGAAGCTTTTTGCTTTCTAACAATCTGCAGTTGGGCTACTTCCCTCCTGTCCGAGGCCACCTGAAATAACTTGGCTCACATCCTGGCAGCTGCAGCGTGACAGTGAGAGGCAGTGATGGCTACTTTCACACAGCGGGACTGTTGTGCTTTCTCTACAACTGCCTCTTGTTCTGGTCAGCAGACGAGCAACGTGGTTGAAGATGTCGGGTTTCTGATGTAGAGGTATGACACCTTGACACCTCCTAATCCTGATACGATGGTCTGATGACCTCTTACCTAACAAGAGACACTAGAGCTGCAGATGTCCCGCCATAAACACCATCTTATATTAAAAAGAGCCAGTTGTGATAATAAGGTCATTACTTAAACTGATTTATGACTCAGCACAAAATATATGATGGCTTAGCTGGTGGAGGGCCACGTTGGGTTGGGTGCCACCACTGATTGACTTGATTCATCAGGATGTCAATTCAATTGGATTTCAGAGTCTGATCCACATCGACTTGAGATATTTCAGTGACAGCACCAATTTTCTTTGGCTATAAAAATGATATTCAGAGAACCAAAGCTGTAAACTGTATAAGGAACTTTCTAACCTGGTGCATTATTCAAATATGAATGTTTACATTAAGATATGGCCACATGAATGTACTTTTAACATGAACACACTAAAGCAGTCAAAACAATCACGTGAAACTCTACAGACTTTATAGTCATTGAGTACTGAATGATGAGAAAAAAACTGTACAAACACTGTTGTTAGGACAGAGAACGTGATGCAGAGACAGCATAACAGCTATTATTGCTACTATTCCTGTCATTCTATCATATTCACCACCATAATTATTAGTCATATTTCTATTACCTTAACTGCCTTAAATTCATATCATTCTAGTATATTCACTGCCATAACTTGTTAGTCATATTCACATTATTACTATGGCTATTATTATGGTAAATTGACTTGTACTTATATAGCACCTTTCTAATCTTCTGACTACTCAAGGTGCTTTCACAGTGTTTGTCACATTCACCCGTTCACACAGACATTCACACTGATGGCAGTGGACATCTACAGACCATCTAATCTAACCATTCACACCACATTTACACACTCTCTCGAATGGAGGACGAGTTATGTTTTTTTAGTAAATGTTAATTCTGTGGTTGATTTGCATCCCTGGGTCTCTGTCTATACACCTGTCTGTCTGTCTTTCTCTCTCTCTCTCTCTCTTCATGATACCAAGTAGCAGTACCTGATAGTGGGTATCCCGTCCAGCCGGGACTCAGGGCTCCAGGCGAGCGCATCGACACGCAATTCATGATGGAAAGCTCGAAGAACATTGAATTCAACTCCCTCAATCTCCATATCCTCCTCCTGCGGGAACATGCACGTATTCATATAATTTATACATTTCTAAATAATATGCCGTAGGTGAATCAATTTGTGTGAAGCTGCATCTCTAACCTGGAATAGGCAAGTGCCCACTACGACATACTGGTTTCCACCATAGGCCAGGAGAGAGGCATTGGTACCGGAGCTGAAAGGACTGAATTCAACCACATGGACATAGTCCTCACATGTCACAGTGTAACTGGGACTGCGGCTTGAGTCCTCCTGCATGCTGGGTGTCCTGGTAAAGCTGGGTGTCGGGTCAGAGCTTCAACTGTAATAAAACATTAGAATAAAAGAGGACAGAGGGCTGTTAGTCGGATCAAATATCTGTCACCGTGAAAAGAGCAACGTGGGCTAAATAAATAACTTAGTTGATACTGAACAAAATTGGCTGATGTGACTAAATATACAGTATAGTATATTTTGCGTATATTGCAATATATCAACATCTCATCTCATCTCATCTTCAGCTTCTTAACCGGGGTCGGGTCGCGGGGGCAGCAGCTTTAGCAGGGGACCCCAAACTTCCCTTTCCCGGGCCACATTAACCAGCTCTAACTGGGGGATCCCGAGGCGTTCCCAGGCCAGTGTGGAGATCTAATCTCTCCACCTGGTCCTGGGTCTTGCATATAAATGTTATAAAATTGCATCAGTTTAATGGCATAAAGAAATCTTTAACTTCAGCTGTTACAGATCAAAAAGTCCCTAACCCTCTGGAGAGTACCGTTAGACAGTCAAATCACACATCTTCACAAGGTACGCATGCGCTAGATTTGTCAGGCTGCTTGGGTAGAGAACATGAAACCAAACCTCATTCAAACATCGTATTATTTCATATATTATAGGAGACACAGAAGCGGGCATAGCTAGTAGAGCATGCGGGCATTTCTTTTACTATACTATGTCTGTCACACATCAATTCGGCAAACACAAAAACACACAAAACAGTGCTTTATTTGAGATATGCACAACTATTTTTTTGTCACCGGGGCCAAAAGCTAAAACGTGACTGCTGTCCATAAGTACACAGCTAGCAAGAAATTAGCCAAACAAACGTTTATATTGCCCTGTTTTACAATGTAACGCGCCGTGTAAGAACGTAACAATTGCTTCTTCATATATGAGAGTCTATTCCGAGTCAGAATACAATACTGACTGATATACTTTACCTTTTTTCCCTTCACTGTCATTAATTTCTTTGAATCAAATCGCGCGTTTGAGATGTTTTCAAGCTATTTCCGGGTACGACATGGAACGAACCATTCGCTTCAAATGTCGAGGGGTGTCCGCGCAACATATACGACAAGAACTCACCCACATTGCGATATAGTGGCAAATTCTTGACTTAGAAAGTATAATTTAATATAAATACTAATTTTTAGTGTTCTGATACGACACTTTAAAAAAACATAACGTAGTAGAAAAATACGTTTTTAGTCGATCACTACCTGTGTTGTCTTCTTAAAGCTGATTGGTCAAAAGCAGCAAACGTCACGGGCAGTTTAAAAATTCAAAACAGCTGCTTGTTTTCGTCGTGGACGTGTGTTCAGGGATACTGCTGCAATATTAGAGGTTTGCACCGTTAAATTAGCATTGTCTATGATTGTGTGTAGCCATAAACGTGTTATATTACCAGTTATGTGTGTACATAAAGACACGTTATGATACTCGTTGTGGAATAAACAGTAAGTTGAGTTACCTCGGTGCCATTGTGTACAGTTACACCAAGGCCAATGCATTTCCTCTCTATGGTAGAGAAAAGACAGTTTTAACAGCCTGTCCAGGGATTACTTTTGTGTTTATTTAATAGTTAATGGCTATATTATGTTCCTTTTAAAAGTTACATTTTCAGGGTTATACAATATACAGTATTTTATTGCCATTGTGCTTTGATCATTGTTGTTCTCCTTTATTTACATTTCCTCCCTTGGTTTGTAAGTCCTAATGTCTTATTTTTGTTTTTTCTAATTTGTTCTACACTTATTTTTAGCCTGCTATTATCGTTGTATTCTGTTTTCATCAAATTGAATTTCAGCCTGTAATTTATTTGTTTTTGTTTTATGGTGTGTTGTTTTGTATTTGAATGATTGTGTGTGAATCAATAAATCAAACATTGGAAATCAGTTTAGCTGCTCATCAAAGCAGCTAAACTGATTTTAATTCCATTGTTTAAAGTGCAACATCAAGGTTCAAGTAAACAAAATTGAGAGCAAAGTGATTTCACATCTTTCTTTTAAGTCTATAAAAGGTTTGGATTGAGTATTGTCGTCTTTAATGCTGTTTTAGGAGAGAATGGAGGCTTTGGGAGACGGTCTAAAGGTGATGGTTAAAGTCTTCAGGCGAGAGTGCCACAGGGTCTTACACTCTGAGAGGACCACCATCCACGGAGCTGATGGCATGCTGCTGTTGCTGCAGCTCGCCATGGCGGAAGTTCAGAAGCAGGTACCAATCAATCGTCAGATGGATTCATTTCAAAATACTTCATTTGTTCAGGGAGCAATTAGTGGCAAAACAAGTGTGCGCACAAACAATTCATCCAAACAATTTGTGTGTCTATTTGTAGGCCTTCCATGTCTTTTTGTGGTTGATTTGTGTCAATTTGTGGTCGTTTTTGTCTTTTTTGTGGTTGCTTTGGGTCTCTGTGGTAATTCTGTGTCTCTTTGTGGTAGTTTTTTGTAGTTAGTTTGTGTCCCTTTGTGGTAATTTTGTCTGTAGTCGTCTTATGTCTCTTTGTGGTTGTTTTGTGTCTCTTTGTGGTTGTTTTGTGTCTCTTTGTGGTTGTTTTGTGTCTCTTTGTGGTTGTTTTGTGTCTCTTTGTGGTTGTTTTGGGTCTTTTGTGGTAATTTTGTGTCTCTTTGTGGTTGTTTTGTGTCTCTATGTGGTTGCTTTGTGACCCTTTGTGGTCATTTTGTCTGTAGTTGTCTTATGTCTCTTTGTGGTTGTTTTGTGTCAAATTGTGGTTGTTTTTGTGTTTTTCATGGTTGTTTTGTGTCTCTTTGTGGTAGTTTCACGTCTTTTTGTGGTAATTTTGTGTATCTTAATTGTTATTTTTTGTCTTTTTATAGTTAGTTTGTGTCCCTTTGTGGTAATTTTGTCTGTAGTCGTCTTATGTCTTTTTGTGGTTGTTTTGGTTCTCTTTGTAGTTGTTTTGTGTCTCTTTGTGGCCATTTTACCCCATTTTTGTTGTTATTTTGTGTCTTGTGTGTGTTTCTTTGTTCTACACTGTCTCGTAGTCATCTTGTGTCTCTTTTTTGTTGTTTTCCCCCTTTTTTGTTGTGATGTTTGTGTTTCTTTAGAGTTGTTTTGCGTCTCTTTGTAGTCCTGTATGTGTCTCTTGGAGCAGCATTGTATAGCTGAATGCCAGGGGTCTGCTAACACTCAGCTGTGGGAGCTTTGTTGCTAACTTTAGAGCTGAGGCTAACAACACCTTGCAGAGGGATGCAAACCAACAAATGAAATAAAAAGTTCTAACACTTTGAGGAATAAGGCATTGTCGGTTTTCCTTGTGCTGCTGCTGCTGCTGTAAGTTACCCGGCGGCCCATAAGCAAAGCTGTACGAGCCCAGTTCACATCATCATCATCATGGCATAATTCAATTGAACCATCAGGCTGACTGTCATCACGTCTATAACTGATGATATTACCACAGGTTTCCAGCTGAGACCGCTCATGGCCCGCTGTTGGACCGCGGCGAGAAGGTCTTTCTGCCTTTGAACTGATTGGTTCCAGGCCGTCAGTAATTACGGCCGCTGCTTTCACTGTTTTCTCTCTTCCTGTGACAGCACGGCGGAGAGTTCAAAGTGGCTCTGAGTGATGTCCTGATGGCCTGGAAACACTTACTGTTAGACAAACTTCACCTGCCGCCCCCCAGCTTTGCACGCTTGGAGAACTATGATCTCATCCTGGAGGCGTACGAATCCTTCCTGAAACGCTCCAACACTGTGGACCTGGTCGATATCCTTTCCATGTACAAACAGCTGAGACTGGCGGATTCAGACCCGGTGGAGCCCGTGAGCCCGGTGAGCCGGTTGAAAGCATACCGATGATTGGGGATGATCAGATCTGCTGCTGAGTTAGAGATAAGGCCCATTGCTGTATCTCTCAGACTAACTTTTTTCTTATTCTTTTGCCAAGATCCAGTTGTTCGAGTTCTTATCGGGCAACATGGAGGTCTCAGAGTCAGCAGACTCTTCGGTCCCGTCAACACCGTCCAGTAAAAGCAGGCCCTGCAGCTCACAGGTAGGCCCAGTCCTGCTTTCACACACACTAATAAAAAAAGGTGTAACTTATTTCATAAACCACCACGAGAAACCCTTCTTTCCACTTTGCCCTCTACCCTCCATATAAAGTTTTCTAGAGGAAAATTAAATGCTTCTCCTTCCGCTGGCGATAGTCCACGCATTTACTTTCCCAGTGTTCACAGTTTACTTTCATTTCTGTCTGGAATCCATCCTGCTCTTATTGACAGGAACTCTATATCACATCACTTTGGATTTAAGAGCGCAGCGTGAATTCAATTACCAGGCAGTTGTTTTAAAACAACACGACGCGGGGCCGGACAGGAGCTTCTGTAACACAGTCTCATTCCTCTCCACTTATTCTCTGCCACTTGTGAATTTATGGGTTTTTTTATGTGGAGGCTCGCTGCTGCACCACCAGCTCCAGTGATGTCATCGCTGGAGTTTAATACGGGCGCTCAGCTGCTGTTTGTCGTGAGAAATAAGTCTGAAATGCATCCAATTCTAATTTGCACACTTCAGTTTTTGTGCCAATTCAAGGAAATTATATACATCTTGGTAATTAGTGAGTATTTGAAGATGGAGTTTGTCACAGCCAGGCTAGCTGTGTGAGCCTGTTTCCAGTCTTTATGCTAAGCTAAGCTAACTGGCTGCAGCTTCCTATTTAGCACACAGAAATGAGCAGTGGCGATATTCTCACCTAACTCCTGAACTGATTATTAATGTTTTCTAACCAAAAATGATAAAGGTGTTCATTCTGTTTATGACCAACAGCTGAAAATGGCGGTGAGACGGGTTTTCTGCTCCTATCTGAGTTTGCTCGTGAATGCCAAGAACGACATGGCGTTGGCGCTAACCCTCGACGTCCCCGGTCGCACTCTTGGACGCCAGGCATTCACCGACATAAAGCACGCTGCACATAACGACAACACTTCTCTCTTCTTGGTAAGTGACACCCCCACTCTGGATGTGCTTTATAGGCTTTAGCGATGATGTGTTCACACTTTACGTCACTAGAAAATCCAAACTAATGACGTTAAAATTGGAGCAGTGGTCTTTGGCGTAACATTTGGGTCTCTTTCATGCTTCTGCAGGCTGTGACATCTTTTGTGAGGGCCATCCAGCTCGGAGGGAAGGGCTACGCTCCAGCTGAGTCTGACCCACTGAGGAAACATGTCAAAGGCCTGTCGGACTTTGTCCAGTTTCTAGACAACCTGGAAGAAATCCTGGGGGAGATTCCTGACCCAAGGTACACAGCAGCTTAATCCAGGCTCCCACTCCCGCTCCCTGTCTTACAGCTGCTGCTGCTGCTTCTTACGTAAAGCCTCCCTTCTTGTGACAGAGTCAGCTGTGAATGTTGGGAGGCAGGGATGTGCTCATTTGAATATAAATCAAATTTGAATTGAAGTTGTAAACGTTTTGCGAAGCACAACGGGAGCAGAAACCTAAAACGTGAAGGAATTTCATCGTTCATTTACTTACTATTTAAGCGATGGTTTATAATTTTTTTGAAGTGTGGTTGAATGAGGTACTTACCCATTGTCAGTATATTACCTACAGTAGGTGGTGAATGTTATATTACCAATATTTTCACTGCTTTATCTCGCTGTCAGTCAGCCCTTTTTATGCTTATGCTGGGGAACTGAAGCCGTTCTTTGCTCTCATCAAAGCCACCAGACTCCATTGACAAAAACAGTCATTTTAGCTAGAAGGAAGCAGAGGAGTTGCTCGCTCCGCGGTTAGTTTGTTTGTGTGACTATGTGAGTTTGGCGTTTTTTTAAGGTTAGGAATTAACAAAACTAACCAAAAGAAGCAGAAGTAGACCAGCAACTCCGGTGTTCTATGAGGTGAAATGACTGTTTTTGTCAGTGGAGTCTGGTGGCTTTGACGAGAGCACAGAACAGCTTCAGTTCCCCCGCGTAAACATCAAAAGGGCTGTCTGACAGCGAGGTCAAGCAGTGAAAACACATGTTCTGTGACGAAAAAACCTTTAACTGCAGCCCCAATCCACAGCAGTACATTTCTTAGTTTCAGTGCCCGTCCTCTTGTCTTATTCTCCAAACTGGGGGTTTTCTGACCTCCATCTACTGTAGGTCACACACTGACTACGGTTAAGTACCTCATAGAACCAACTATGCCCTCAATGTGACCCTAACTGGCACTAACAGAGTTTAAAAGTATCCCACGTGATTGAAAAGATGATTTTGGACAGTCCAGCGATGTATTTGTTTGTGGCCCTGGTCCCACAATACTTTCAAAAGACTGCATCCTAATTGTGTCTGAAATCCAGACCAGATTGGACGGCAACTTCTGGATTGCCACAGGGCATGGAAAAGTTCTATGAACTCGTCATCAGGTTTGTTCTGGTAAACCGATGCTCATGCTAGAGCAGAAGACCATGAAGCCACTAAGAGTCATTGCAATCTTCTTGTCTGTGGTCCACAAGAAGTAACCAAACAAATTGCAGCATTGTGGTTTATGATCTTCTATGGTTTTCACTTTTTGAATAATATCACATGTTTATTAAAAAAAGAAAACTTGATTCAAATATAAGAAAACAAACGCTGCAGAGAATAGGTTTATTTAGCTCTGGGGAGAGTTAGATGGGAGCAGTGACACCGATCTCTTATCCGTCAGTTAGTTATAAAGGTGCGTTCCAGTTGTACTCGGAAGTCGGGATTTTCCCGAGGTCCGATTCAAAACTTTTAACTGGAACCCGCGAGGTCGGATTTCCGACTTGGAAAGTTGGACGATCCACGCAACCCCCGAGTTGACATTTAAAGATGGCTGCCCCGGTTTGAAACAGTAAAGAAGCTCCTGTAATAATCCTTTTATTAACAGTTTTGACTATTTGTTGTCACAATAAGGCAGCCCTGTACATAGTGTTGTTAGATGTGTGTATATTTTTTGAAAGGCTGTCATAGTGTAATTTACATATTTCATGTGTATATGCGAGCTACAAAGCAGGACGTGCAACAACAGCTAACCATAGCCTGCTAGTTTCAGCTGTGTTTTTTCCAACTTGATAACTGAAACGCTGATAACTCGGGTTTGACGTCATTCCCAGCTCCGACTTTCGACATCCGAGGTACATGGAACGCACCATAAGCAATAAGTTAGCTTAGCCTAGCTTAGCACAAAGAGTGGAAACAGCTAGCCTGCTCTTCTGAAAAAAAAAATCCACCTACCAGCACCTCACTAATTAACACGGTATATAATGTTTGTTTAAAACGTTGACAGTTCACTGGTTTACACTGCTAGTTGCCCAGGGTCACAATATAATGGCTATTTAATGGCTACGTAATTTCCCCAAACAGCACTGTAGTTTTTATCAAATCCTCCTCTAACTGGAGGAAATGTGCATTCGTTGAGGACTATTTTCAGCCGCGTCTCTGTGTGAATGAGAGCCAGCAGGGCGGAACGACACGCAGGAGTGATGCACAAGTCGACCCAGAGGCACGTCAAAAAGTGACAAAGTAGCGTTCACAGTAGCCAAAGTTATTAATAACTTACAGAAACATTGCGTACAATCTCTCTCTCTCTCTAACACACACACATGCACGGGTGCTGCAGTCCGTCTCTGTCCTTCTCTTTTGTGCTACTATAATGTATAAAGTTGGCAATTTGTGTGTTCTGTGTAATCACGACTTGGGCAACATTACGCTGCCTTTCCTCGGCCCGTGTGAATGACTAAAAAGCCGGTGTCCCGGCATTCCTTCATTGCGACAGCATCGTGTGAAATCCCTTTGTCACTGACACTCGAAACTGTTCATTTTGCCCTAAAGTTCTTAATAAAATCCCAAAAATACTCAGCACTTTTCATTTGTCAAGCATTTGCAGCAGTAGCCAATACAACAATTGTCTTTGACGGGCGACGGGCGTGGGCACTTGGAGCACAAAGGGTGTCAGTGACATCATCGGCCTTGTGAGAGGTTAAATACCTGGATCTCCACACCAGTTAGTCCCAGCCTGGTCCTGGTCCAGTCCCAGCCTGGTCAGATGCGTACATGAACTGATGAAGCCTCTTGGATGAGAGGTGAAACGTCTTCCTAGACAAACAACCAAGTCCAGTTGCTTTTGACTGAAATTGCTTTGAGGATAACGACGACCTGGACGAATGAGAACATTCACAGGCGAACAATTGTCTTTATTTCGTAAAGACAATTAATTGAATTACCAGAAAACATGCTATATCACATCGTTATTGAGATTGGAAAGGATCTACAGAATACGTGGATAGAAAGATTTTGACCATACCTAATCTCATCTCATCTCATCTTCAACTGCTTCCAGCCCTAATTTCAAACAATGCATTATTACAAAATGCTGCTCTTACTCTATTGCAGTCTAATGCTCCTATTAAACACATAATCCATTTCCAGAGAAATCGTCCTGAGCTGATTTGGGGGAACCGGACCTTCCAAGAAAAAGTTGAGCCTGCGTCGGTACCTGGCAGCGTCTGAGGTCAAAACCACTAAAACTCTGGATTTATGACTGAGTGGGATTTTTCTTTGAATTGCTTCACTTCTTCCTGCGATTCAGGTTAAACTCTGTTTCCTCTCTGCTGTGGTCGGTTCAATTCTCATCAGTTGGATAAAGTTCTGCTCGGCTCTGTGTGGGGGGTCCTGCTGCTGCTGCTACTGGATGGGATATTTACGGCCGGGTGTATCGGCCTGGCAGACACCTGTGCACTGGAATCACACCTGCGATCGTAAAATCCACCTGTCCCACCGCAGCTTCTTATTATTTCCTTCAAATCCCGCGTAATGACTCCCATCTAAGCTGCTCATGATAACATTTTGGATCGCTAAAGCATGTTCATCTTTGCCGCATCAAAGCCCATCTTCCCCAGATCGTTCCCCATACCATTACGGGTTATTTTTGGATGTCAGAGCATTTGGCGCCACCACAAAAGCGGTTATCAGAAGTGATTTAGCCGCTCAGTCATGTGAGGGTCGAAGCTTTTCGAGGTGAAGCCGTTGGAAGCACCCTTTGTAGAGGTCCCAGTAGCGACGTTTGCTCCCTCGGCCTCGCCGTATCAACACGTCGTGATGTTTGGGTTGCAGTGGATCTGACCCTCCGCTGCTCTTCTGAGGGTTTTCGGTTCACGCGGGCTGATGAGAGCGCTCCACGTCTGATGAGACGCTCACGAACCGGGCCAACATGTGTCTTTCAACAGGCAGTGCCTTTACGCTCTCAGAGGAGTACTGTATTTCCTCATACAAACACCTACTATGGAGAGTTCAGGGCCCCTTGTTCACTGAACATCTGTTTTCCCAAGTGATTCTGTTACTGAGCCCCTGCTCGCTCACATCAGAGCCGGGGTCAGGGTCGGACCACAGCCCCCTCCACCTCACTGCGATCCCCTCTAGCAATGCTTTAGTGCACTTGACTGTTAGTGACGTACAGAAGTGATATGTTGCTATGATTTTTGGACATGCAGGCACCGCAGACGGTGTTGCAAGCATGGGGCGAAAATCCCCCGAAACTATAAAGATGAAAATCCTGGAGTTTGTCCGCTGACAGTCAATCGGCGAGCGCAGCGACCGTGGCCAGGGTGACTTTAACAGGGATTTGGAGCACATTTTCTGCTCCATAACTGTTAACATTGGCAGAGCCGCGGTACAGTGAAATAAAGCTCAACTGGATGTTAACACCGAAACAATTACTCTGAGCCCTTAAAGTCAGGGTCCAATTAATTGAAAGTGAAGCAGCCGTATATATTCTGAAGACATTCGGGCTAAGGCCTGGCTTTTCTGGGGTTTTCATTTTTAGGAGAGAGTTATTCATGTTGGCAAATACTGGCTGAACTCTTAACACTATTAATTCCATCCAGATGAAAACCTGTATGTGTGTTCTGCAGAAGAAAGGGTCTATTGCAGGGTTTTTTCTCCCTCTCTCTCTCTCCCTCTCCCTCTCTCTCTACCTACGGCACAACAGCGCTCTCCCAGCAGATGTCATTGTGACTGTCTCTGTGTTTTTAATCCTCAGTGTATGTGGAGCCAGGCTGGTGACTGCCATCAGGGCGGTGCTGGTGAAGGGACGCGGCAGCGGGGACGCGGTGCACGCCGCAGCCGAGGAGACGGCGAAGGAGCTGAGGGAGAGGATCTGCCATTTGTACCAGATCCAGAAACAGATTGCTAATGGAAGCGAGACGGGGATCAGCCCTGCCAGGGTAACGTATAACCTCTGCTCTCCAGCCATGTCAGCTACACTTTTGGCTTCTCCCTTCCCTACTGAAGTCAATGCATTCACACACACACACAAAAAAAAACAGTTCATCTCCTCTAATAATGCACTGATTGGAGCTGTGTTCATCTTCCTCTCCAGCCAAAAGCACACGCAGTCAATCACTGTACCGCCTTCGGAGGTCGGGACACTGTGAAGCTGCTGATGGCTCTGCTGGACGAAGAAGCGCTGACGCCTCCGTGTCAGAACAAGGCGGACCTGCTGTCTGAGGACCAGCCTGTCCTCGGGGAAGCAGAGGGGACCTGCTTCCTCACTTTGTACAGGTTGGCACAAATGTCTTTTAGGGTTATTCTTTCATTTTATTTTAGTGTCAGTTTACCATGTGTATAGATCCGTAGACTGGAACTGTGACGGTCTTATATTAAGATAAAGGCTTTGTTACATCCTTAAGGGCTCAGGTACAACACTGATCATTTAAAAGTCCCATATTCTGCTCTTCTTTAGGTTTATACTTGTATTTTGGGTTTGTACTAGAACCTGTTTACATGCTTTAATGTTCAAAAACACATTTTTCTCATCCTGTCTGTCTGAATACACCTGTATTCACCCTCTGCCTGAAACGCTCCGTTTTAGCGCCTGTCTCTTTAAGACCCCCTCCTGAAAAAGCCCAGTCTGCTCCGATTGGTCAGCGTTTACAGGTCTGCATCTGCACTCTCTCTCTCTGCACTGTCATTGCAGCCGGGGAATGATTGCAGCACCACTTTATACTAAAGAACGAGAGGTTGTGACATCACGACCGTACAGGAAGTCCCGACGGCTCGTTTAAAGACACAGTTTCTGAATATGACTGTGTGAATTTCTCCGCGGCTTGGATGTTTTGACACTTTCACAGTATTTATGCAGCAGCTCCAACTACTTTATAATTAATACAAAACATGGAAATCTGACTTTATACAATACGGGACCTTTTAAAAGTTATTGTTTACTATAAAAACGTCCCAGAGCTTTGAACTAGATTTGACTATTTTCATTAGGGCAGGAATCAGTGTGAGTGGGAAAGCCCCTGAAATGGCAAATTACTGTACACCAACACGAGACCGTACAACTCAAGACTGAAGGAAAATCCTCCCACACCACGCTGGAACAATTTCTCTGGTCAAACATCTGAAATAAAAATAACAATCTCAAAAAAAAAAAAGGGGGGTAACCAACATTGTGTCGGAGGTGCATGACATCCAATTTGAAGCGAAAAAGCCCCAAACATCAGCTCAAACTGCGATCGTGTGCAGCTGCAACACAGAGGGAACAGTAGTGTGAGCGTGTGACCTTCTTGCTTTTCTAATTTATAAACCTCTTCTCTCTGCCTCCTCATTGTGGCTCACCCCTCAGATCCCCCGAAGTGTCTACTGGAAGCTCTCCAGAACCTCTAAAGAACAGAGTCCAGAGCCGGCTAGACTCGCTCAAACCCAAGGTAACGTGGGCCCCCTTCGTCCAAGAGCCCCAAATCCAAACCATCAGTTATTTCAAATTGAATCAGATGTACAAACATAGAAAATAATGTCTTTACATCCTGTAATTTCTCCCTGGTATTATATTATTTATTTGCTTAGCCGAAGCTCACATCTTAACTGACTTCCACCGTTCCCGTTTGCACAGCTGTGTTTTAGCTCTTCGTGTCGGTTTTGAGGGTGCCGTTTTAAATCCATGGCATAAAACGGCTTATTCGTGGGGGATTCAAACCATTAACCAGTCCTGATGATAAGTTATCCGATTGTCAGGGCTCAGCGCCATTTGCTTACGGTGCACAATATAACACACTGTATATCTGATATTGATATCTCCTTCCTTCCTTCCTCCCTGGCTGTGAGCTCAGCTGTTCTGGGATCAGGGTGAGAGAATCTGTCTCATTATGATTATGCAGCACTTTGTTGCAGATATGTTTTGAATATACAGACCTCACTGGTTTGGGGTTATTTGATTTAGCGCTCGCACCCGGTGGAAAGTAATGTACACATTTATTTAAGTGCTGTACCATTTTTAAGGTGCTAGAGTTTTCCATTCTAGGCTGCTTTACCGGAGCTGCACGAGGAACGGGGAAATGTGTGGTAAAGATGTTGAATATGGCGATAACGATATCAGTATACTGCTGAAATACAACACATGGCTTCATCTCAACTTCAGCCTCTTATCCGGGGTCGGGTCGCGGGGGCAGCAGCTCCAGCAGGGGACCCCAAACTTCCCTTTCCCGGGCCACATTAACCAGCTCTAACTGGGGGATCCTGAGGCGTTCCCAGGCCAGTGTGGAGATCTAATCTCTCCACCTGGTCCTGGGTCTTCCCCGAGGCCTCCTCCCAGCTGGACGTGCCTGGAACACCTCCCTAGGGAGGCGCCCAGGGTTCATCCTTACCAGATGATCCTGAACCACCTCAACTGGCTCCTTTCAACGCAAAGGAGCAGCGGCTCTACTCCGAGTTCCTCACGGATGCTGAACTTCTCCCCCTCTCTCTAAGGGAGACGCCAGCCACACATTTCTTGTTGAAATACAAAATAAAAAAACTGAAAGAACATTTAACATTTTAGTGAAAACAGGAAAAAAAAACGTTCTAACTCAAAAAAACCCTGCATGTTTCGTGATTTACAGAGCAAGTTTATAGCACAACAATATGGCCTAAAAATAAAGTCCACAATTTTTTTAATAACAGCCTCACAGCGAGAGGGTTCCTGGTTCAAATCCCGGCTGGGGCCCTTCTGTGTGGAGTTTGCATGTTCTCCCCGTGTCTGCATGGGTTTTCTACGGTTTCCTCCCACAGTCCAAAGACGTGCAGGTGTTCGGTTCATTGATGACTCTAAATCACCCGTAGGTGTGAATGGTTGTCTGTCTCTGTTCGTCTCTATGTGTCCTGTGATAGACTGGCGTCCTGTCCAGGGTGTACCCCGCCTCACGCCCAATGTCAGCTGGGATCGGCTCCAGCCCCCCGCCACCCCGACAGGGACAAGCGGTTGAAGATTAATGAATGAGTGAAAACATAAAATGCTTACATGAATGCATCTGTTATCCAAATATATCATATTTATAATATCACACTGAACGCAGTCATTCTGTTCCCTTATGAGTCCTTTTATTCTTTATACCTTCAGACATTTTGCTGCCGGTACTTTCATACCTTTACTGTAACGGAGTATATTTACATGGTGGTAACTTCCACTGTTGTTGTTCCCTCCACAACTGCTGAGTCACCCAAAAAACACACACTGACAAGACCAGCTTTACATTTTCAAAAAAGGCAGGACTGGTCTTTTTTAGCACGAGGCAGCTCCACTGTGTGAACTTCCATGTATGCTAAACACATTTTGTGAAATGGCTCCTTTATTTGATTGCGCTAGCAGATGTCATTTTAGCTCCCCACAATCTGGCTGCCTTCCTGTTTGAGTGCGCTGTAATGGTCCCTGGGCAGCTCACCGCTTCCTGAACTCAGCGAGCGGAAGCTTTCTGCATCAATTTCACTTTGAAGATGCCATATCAGTCGCGTAATTCGACTAGCGAGGGGAACTTGAAAGGTTATTGTTTCCTGTTGTCTGCTGAATGACTTTATCCCAGACTTCTCCAGCGGTTTCATCATGCACTGACGTCAACTGGCACACACGGAGATGGACAGATTTAGTTTCTGCTCTTTGGGACGTTTCCAGATCTTTGTCTCGGTGCCACAAATGATCCAGACTCAGTCACGACTTTGAAACCGTTCAGTGCGGCTCTTCTGTGACGTCATCGTAATTATGTTTGTGAAAAAAAAAGATGCATTGGATTACATGATAATGCTTCGATCAGTCTCGGACGGTGATAGTATTAATGGCGCACCTGTTCTCACTTCTATCACCTGCGTGTCAAGACACAAGGCTGCAGAAATTGCTTGCACCTGCTTTTTGGAAAGCATTATCAGGAATGTGTTAGTCAGGTGTCTCCGGCGTGGGTTCAGGCGCTGTGCAGAGGTTATTTCAGGACAGCCATCTTCAGAGGAATGAGGGCAGTCTGACCACACGGTGCCATGTTGGGCTCCCACCTGTTGTAATTGGATTAGATGTGATCCGTCAGTCATAGTTTGGCTGTGTTCACTCTTCCATCCCCTCCCATTGTTTCAGATATGTTTTATTAGCATGCAACCAGGGGCAGTATACATTTTTAGCTCCGTTATTGAAGTGTGCCTTGTTCTTAGGGTTGCTGTTGTTTTAGGTGCTCTTTTAAGAAGTTCTTTTGAAAAGCACAAAGGCTTTGATCCCTTTGTGCTTTAAGGACCCACCCAGCTTTGCTCGCTGTATTTTTCCCTCCGATTTTCCCCTCCCTACTGTGGCCCACTGGCCTGAAGGGTGAAATCCTTGGATTGTGATAATCCCAAGCAGACGTAGATCAAACAGTGGTTGAAAAGCTGTTGATCTGTGTGCCCCAGGGCCAAGATTGGAGTCTTCAGCATCATTGGCTTTGTTAATACTAACTAGGCTGTTCGGAAAAAGGCTTTTTAATGAGGTGCTTCTCTACTGTCTCACATGTAATTGTGGTAAGATCGAAGGAACAGTTTCTCCTGGTCAAAGTGTAAAGTTGGGCTAATTAATTATTCGTCAGCCTTTTTATTGTCTCCTCATCAGGTGACCTGTAATCATAAATATATTTCGAAAGCCAGGAATCTTGGCCACAGGCCCTTCAGTCATTGATACTGACCAACAACAATGTCACCGCCAATTCCATTTTTTGTGAATTGAGTGAAATGTTTGGATAACTTTTGGACGGGTTGACATGAACTTTGGTACAGATATTCATGGTTCCTTGAGGATCAATCCCCGCCGTTGAAAAACAGACCAAGCAGCAGCAATGTGCGCCCAGCTGCCAAGCAACACCAATGGAAAGCTACGGCGGCTACTTCGAGCTGCGGCGGTTTGATTCTGCAGTGAAGTGCAGCCAAACTAAAAGTCGGGGACAGTTTAACTTTTAGCAGCGAAGTTTGGCGAGAGAGAGCCAAACTAAACCGAGTCCTGTGACACGTTGACCTACGTTACAAAGACTTTCTTCCCGGCGGAAACGCATGAATATGCCACCGGGCCACAGAAACATTTTAATATTGCCGCAAGTTTTTGCCGTGTTTTTGAGGTTGATCGTTGTAGTAAATGCATCATTTAAACAATCTGCCAAAAACTGCAGTCCATTGATTGGCCACTTGAGGCTGTCTCCAAAAATTAGTCAATCTCCATATACCGTGGCCTGTTTTTGGCCCCAGGACTTTGGTGATCCCCTGACTTTAGCGCCACCATGAGGTTGACGATTGTATATTGATATCTTTAAATGTGGTACAGAAATTCGTGAAATTGGAGTGTGAACTAGGTAGCTTTTTGTTGTCCAAAATATAAGTAAAAAGCCACAAAGCTGGAAACCTAGGCCACCTGCCCCGAGTCATCAAGACCGATCACCAACAACGTCTCCATGTCAAATCAGCTCAATTAATGTTTTTATTTTTATGTGGATTTCAGCCCAGAGACAGATCAATACGATCCCAGTTTGCATGCACATACAATGATGAAGATCTGCCGCTCAACCGCGTGCTGGAGTTCCCCAGCGCCAGCCAGATCCCGACCTGCGTGCACCCAGCGCCCAAACGCCCAACCATCCCCGCTGTGGAAGAGGAGTGCAGCTCTGATGTGGAGGAGACGACCAAAGAAGGTACATACTCTTTTAAAGCTTTTCAATTTTCATCATGTCTTTTTTTTTTTTGGGCGCTTCATGTGGAGAAAAGCTCAAAATGTCAACACGAGCGGTGCAGCGTTCCCTTTCTGCTGGGATGGATTTCTGTTTCCTCTGACGCCACACAGCTGGACTGAGGCCCAGGCGCACCTTCTCAGCTCCAGCCTTGAACCGTTCCCAGCCCCAGTTCTGGGACTGGTACTTACAATCAGCCATTAAATGATTCCCCATTCTACCAAACCTACTCGTATCCACATCTGTAGTTTAAAAAAACAAAAAACACTTTAAAAAGCACACATGCCTCACAGAATTTTTGCCCATTTCCCCTTCTGTCTTTTGTTCTGAGGGAATTCAGGCTCCGCTCCATCAGGTTACATGACAAATGTTATATTTCAGCTTCATAGAATAAACACACAGCCTCCTTCCACGCACTGCCAACGTCAGCAGTTTCGTCACAACATTTTCCTGTTTTTTTCCTTCTTCCTGCCAGGTTGTCACACTTGCTCTTGCTTTGTTTCAATCTCTCCAGCCAAGTCGACTTCTGAATGCCCGAATAAGGAGCAGAGCGGCGTGCAGCGGGGGGCTGCTCTCGAGCCAAGATGTGGAAATGCCCAAAACAGAGGCGCGGGCCCGGGGAACAGAAAGAAAACTGGCGCTCAGACGCAAAGAAAGGGTAACAAGAGGAAACAGGTGGATTCTGACCAACATGGAGGATCAGAGAACGAGCCTCCGGAGAAGAAACAGCACACCGGTGTCACAGTCAAAATGCCTGGCAAGGGTGTCGGCAAGGCCTCCAGTAAGAAGAAGCTGATAGCAGGGCAGGGGAAGCTCACCAGCTTCTTCAGAGTCTAACGGTCACTCGGTTTCATGGTGGTAGAGCGTGTGCACTTTCTGTCAAATGGCCATCACACGAAGCAGCTCACGTGTGTTTTATTTCACGGACTCTTTAACGGAAATGTTCCGGTTAAGGCTGCAAATAATGAGGATTTTGAGCCTCAGTTAATCTGTTGACTATTAGGTTTTAGTGAATACCTTTTGGGAATTGTAGGCTACTCATTTGCTTACTTGCTGAGAGTTGGATGACTAAATATGAATCTAGAGCTAGCGTGCTGCTTAACTTCACTTAAACACCTAGCCTTGCTAGACTTAACAAGATCTAACAAGTTAATTAGTTAAATCTAGAGGTGCTAGTGAGCAGATTTTTTTAGGGTTTGGACGAACCCAGATAAACCCTTTCACGCAATTCCAGCTGCTATGCTAAGCTAACTGGCTAGCAGTAGCATTTAGCATACAGATCATCTATTGTATGGATACGGCTAACTACCATGGTAGCGTCATAAAGGTTTCCCAAGATTTCCAGTCTTTATGCTAAGCTAAGCTAATTGCCTGGTGGCTGTGGCTTCATGTGTAGCCTAGCGTACATAAGAGTGGTACTGATCATCTCATTTAACTCTTAGCAAGAAAGGCGAATAATGCGTACATGTCAAAAAATTTATAAAAGCATAACATTTTTACATTTGAGAAGCGGAAACTCACGTTAATTTAGCATTTTTGCTTGGAAAATTATGTAAATTGAATCACTCAATTATTGCAAATTAATTGTCTGTCGAGCGTTACTTTATTCATATAGCAGAGGGAGACGTGAATCAAATTTGATAGCCGATCACTGGTTGGTCAGTACACTTTCATACTTGGCGCTTAATGTATTTAATCACTCGTTGTACAGTTTATTATTTAACCTGTAAAATTCCACGACGAAATCAACTTTGTAAAAATGATGCAGACTTTTTTTCTACTTTGAATAAACTTTATTTGGTTTTACATGTTTGTGCACTCATTTTCTACATTTTCTACAAGGAAATTCATCTCAATGTAACACACACACACATATACTATGTGTATGGAAGAAGTATTTACAGCACATTCAGGGCAGGACGGCGACATCTATACTTCCCAGCAGGGTCGATACACTCTTCCTATCATACAACGAAGCACTGGAAGGAAAGGATAAAGACAGTAAAGAACACTTGCATAGATGTTTATGAACAGAATCGACTTTACTGGTCATGTATGTTTATATAACACGGGTTTGCAGATACTTACTGTCGAGGTCGGTGTTTCTGCGCTCAATTTTCAAACTGTGGTCAGCGGGGTTGTGGCTCAAGCTTCGGTCCGTGAGCAGAGGAAGGCTCCGGGTGAAGGCTGGATTCATCCCACGGATACTTTGTCCTTTCCCCATGTCCTGAAACACAGTATTGATCGGTGATTGCATGTGACACCTTAAGACCACACGGGCATTTCCGTACCGCGGGATCTGAACTCTGGATCGTCACAGTTGCAGAAAATTTGCAACAGCTTTCAAAGATTATCTTTCACTTGCAGCACAGGTGTTGGATGTGTCTTTTACCAGCTGATCCAAGCCACAAGAACCCCAAATGGAAGAAATGTGTTTCCCCGTTTTTATTATATCGCAGAGGCCTGTTTTCTTCCATCCCCCCCCCCCTGGTTTACCCAGATGGCTTTGTTCTCTCCAATATGGCTGCCTATTACCGCAGAGATAACCACCATGTTCATGACTCACAGGAGACGCAACCGCCAGATAAACTCTTTACACGTCGCAGCCAAACGTTTGAGGGAGCAGATACATCATCATTCTTCCCACTGTGATTCCAATAAATCTTTATAGGCTTGTGATCATTTGACCTTTTCGGCTAATAGTATTTCCCGGTTTTCCAGCGCTGCCGTAAAAGTTTTTCATAGAAGTGTATGAAATATTGACTTAACAGTAGACGTGAGGACGGTGACCAATTGAAAGAGTTCAACTGTTCAGTCACAGGATGGAGATAATGTGCTCTTTGTTGTTGTTGAACTACGGTTGTTTATGGAGAGAAATCTCATACAATGAATAGTTATGATGCATGACTGTTGTTGGCAGAGTTCAATGGCTGCTAACGGAGACTAGCCAGATACATTTATATGGAATAAATTAACTAAGAGTAGTCCAAATACAACTCCGTCGCCAGAATAAAAATCTTGGCAATGAACGTTTCTGCAAACCACAGATATGTTGAATGTCGTTTCTGAACTGCTGCAACCGACACTGTGTCAGCACCCCTTGGTGTCGCTTTTTGATGCACTGGGTAGTGACGCTTCACGGTCGCAGATTTAGGAATCAAAACCATTTGGTGAGGTTTAGGAAAAGATCACGGTTTGGGTTAAAATAAGTAAGTTCCACTTTTACACAGGACACTAATAGAAGTCACCTGGGTAAAGGACCAAACCATCCACCCCGACCTCATCCCTAAGCTAATACAGATGCTAAAGTCTGCCAAATATGTTTCATATCGACGTCGTCTGTCATACTAGATGTTCAGTCCACTGCCCACTTCTGCTATGTTCTGCTATATCTGTTTTGCAAGGACACCGTTGCTGCATCTGGAGCTTAGCGCCGCCCAAGATGCTTGGATTTCTTTAAAATAATCACAAACTGATCCATACAGTGCTTGAGTATGGTTTAGCAATACAAGACTAATATCAACGGGGTCACCCCTATGTTCCCCGCTCAGGGAAAATCGGACCCTGTTGGGGAAAAAGGATAGCTTGTAACATGAGATTTGATTGTTATTGAAGCTAACTCTATCAAAGGGTTAATTCAGCCAAATAATAAAAGAAAAGATGATAACAGGATTGGAAAATGACTTCCAGAAACAAGTTCTCAAGCTTTGACACTAACCCAAATATTTTTGTACCATTTAAACGGCTTCAAACTTTGAAAGCAACACTGCCAATGTGACACTTACTGAGAAAATGAGGATTTTAGGGCTCCCGTCTTCATCCCTCACACCGGTGTCCAGCACAAGGTTTCGTCTGTACGAGTGGGGAACCACAGCGGGCTCGTCCCCCAGTAGCATGCCATCTTGTACCGCTGTGCTGTCTTCTGCAGCTGGCATGGCTTCAGTGGCCAAGTGGCTGTTCAGCTCTGCGAACAGCACCAGAGTGTACAGGACAGAGTAGATAGAGACCATGGTATCTACAGTGTTTCGTTCTCCCTTACCTTCACAAGTGTTGTGACTTGGCTCTCAGCTGTCTTATATATATTCAGGGAGAGGGCTCTTTGTTTACAATTGAAAACCGTTAAATGTAATTAAGTGTCAGTCTCCTGCATAGGTGCATCCATCTTAAAGACCAAAGGTCACAGTTAATTCCATTCATCGGTGTTCCTTCTTAAAGCAGGAGGTGAATAGCTCTATTTTTCTTTTTCAGATGTGTTCAATTCAAATGGATAAAGATGCCTTTCATCAAGACACGGGGTCAAAGGGCACAAATGAATTGTGCCCCCTTTCCTTCAAAATCCATATTTGGAAAGGAACCGCAGCAGGTGACAGCACAGGGACCGCTGAGGGTCATAGAGTCATTTTCTCTGAATGGCATTAGTGGCTGCGTAAGGCTAAGATGTTATAATGAACCATCCACAAAAGGTCATTTCCACATATGAAAGACTCAAGACTCAAGCTGACTAATGACGACAGACTATTGAGAAACAGTGAAGGAGTAGTTTTTGTGAAATGTGCCGTGAGTGAGCATGCTAACACGCTAAACTAAGATGCTGTTAAACATCAGCATGTTAGCTTTGTTATTGTGGCTATGTTATTATGCTGGTGTTAGCATTTAGCTCGAGCCACTGGAGGTTGGCTCCAAAAGCAAGTCATCCCCATACTGGAGATCAAAACAAGTTGTTAATACTTGATTTATTCTGAAATAATGTTATTTTTTATTGTTCAGAATTTTATAGAATATCCACTGTAGCTTATATCACTGCTGTGCTAGCAGGTTTTTAATAATTTTAATAATTACCAAAGCACCACTGGCCTCCCAGTTATTTGTGTTAATCTGGCATCTGTTGACAATTTACTTTATTGTTGGACAAACCGCTCTAAGGTGACAACCCAGGTTGTCCAGGTGAAGGCCAAAGGGATGACCCTCTCAGCCATCAGAGAGAGGTTGGGCATTCCAGGTCTGGGATTTCAAGAATATTGAAACTTTACAAGGACACAAATTAATGTAAGTCCCTCAAAAAGACCGGTCGTCCAAGAAAAACAAGTGCACAAGAGGACAGGAATGTGCGAAGACTCAAAACCTACTGCAGCTGGAGTTGCACACCACATCAGTACTGAACAGGGCAAGGATCTGTCTCAGCACACAGTGCCTCGTCGTTTAAGACAATTTTGACTAAAAGCCCACTCTGCAGTGACCCAACCTCTCATCAGCACAAAGAATGAAAAGGCGAGACTTGCCTTTGCCGAGGAGCATGTTGTGTGGAGGAGAACTGGTCCAGTGCACTTTAGTGATGAGAGGACGTTCAGTTTATTTGTGTCTGATGGGAAACACTATGTTGGGCGTAGGACTGGGGAAAGACTAAACCCAAAGTGTCTAAAGAAATTAGTTAAATTTAGAGGAGGCAGTATCATGGTTTAGGAGATGTTTTCTGCAGCAGGAGTTGGGCTTCTTGTTAAGCTACATGGCAGAGTGAATGTAAATGTTTATGTGAACCTCCTTCAGCAACATGCAATACCTTCACTGCAATAGTCTCCCAATCAGGGAGGTGTTCCAGGCACGTCCAGCTGGGAGGAGGCCTCGGGGAAGACCCAGGACCAGGTGGAGAGATTAGATCTCTACACTGGCCTGGGAACGCCTCGGGATCCCCCATTTAGAGCTGGTTAATGTGGCCTGGGAAAGGAAGTTTGGGGTCCCTTGCTGCAGCTGCTGCCCCTGCGACCCGACCCCGTATAAGCAGTTGAAGATGAGTGAGTGAGTGATTGAGTGATATTTGTTCATTAGTTAGCTTTAGAGGTGCTGGTAGGCAGACTTTGTTACCTTAGACAGAGCCAGGCCAGCTGTATCCTCTGTATTCCCAGTCTTTATGCAATGCTAAGGTAACAGACTGATGGATTGCCTCATATCCAGTTTACAGATATGAGAGTGTAATCAATCTTCTCCTTCAATTCCCGAAAAGAAAGCGAATAAAACCCATTTCCCCAAATGTCTAAATATTCCTTTATATATATAAAAAAAAGGAGAATTTGATACACCTCTGCCTTGTGATCAACAAGCACCTACAGCATCATCAGCTGATGATAAAAGGCGGAGGCAAGCAAAAACCAAAAGGGCCCACATGTTGACATAGCTCTTCTCGGCTCTAAAGGCTTACCTTATTAACATCACAGGAGCCGTAGCGCAGGGGATGGAGGGCCGGTACATGAATAATAACTATTGAACTCAGCTGAAGTGATTTTACTTGGAGCGGTCAGCCTTTATTTTGTAAGTATTATTGTTGGAGGGCGAGGACTTCTACTGAAGGACTGAACTTGTCCACAGGGGCACGGCCGTTCCAGCAGAAGCACAATTGAACTTATGAGCTTCATGCTCTGTTGATGTAACCTTTCTTGCACTTTCTCTTACTGATAATCTCTCCTTCCTCTTTTCCCATATTCCTTCTGATATGGACTGTATTGAACGTACCACTGTGGACAAATCTGTGGCACCTGATGCAGAGTTTCTGGGCTCTACTCCCTGAATGGAGTCAATGAACTCTGCGCTGTGGTGAAGGTCTTTATCTGGTAACTGTGATGTTCTTCCCTGGTCCTGAATTTCTAAGAAATCATTACCATAATTCTCTAAGAAAGAACGTTAGCCTAAAAGCCAAGAGTCAAATAATCTTATGAGGACCAGATGTGATTCGATGAGTATCCATGAACTTTTTTGCTAAAATCTTTGTGTTTCCACAACACAGCTTGTCAAATCTCCCGCCGATGCCAGCAAAGTTTATTCAACTACTGACTTTGCTAATTTAAAGTCGGCCTTGTTTGTGTGCCGGCGTAATTGCGTCCAGATCCGATTCGGCCCCGTGCACCGTTTCAATTTTGAATTCAAGGAAGCTGCGGAGTAGTTTTTTTTTCATCATCTCTATCAGCTAATTGCATCACCTGTCAGTTGCTGTGTTTCAATCACGCCGCCTACTGCTTTTGTGCATAAAGAGGCCTCAGAAGTCTGACATCAGTAGCAGCATTGTTTTATAACCCTCCTGGGGCTAACACATTATTTCCTCGTCCTGTATTAACGTGCTGCCCTTTCATCACCTACACTCGTCTTCTAATAGAATATAAAGGAAAGTAAAAAAAAAAAAAGACAGCAGAAAGGGGGGAGGCTCCGGTTCCAGGGAAAATGTGATGCACCGGTGCTCCACGCGTGATGTTTGATATCTGTGCGTTTGTGCCGCAGAGAGTTGTGCCAGAGGCCGGCGTGCTGCATTCAGCAGAGATGCGGGTGCAAACAGGGGGGACCACATTTGAGAGAGGCTTTTTTTTTTGTTGCCCAGAGAACAGACCATGGTTTCCTGGAACAATGCAGCTGATGAGAGTCTCTCCAAGGAAAATAAGGCTCTGACATCATGGGTTCTTAAAGCACACAGCTGAGCCAACACTCTCTCCTGCTATAATCAAGCCTCAGTGAATTTCCACTGTCGACTGAAATTGAGAAAGAGGGAGAATCTCCTCCAATGGTTCAGACACTTTTTTTTTTAACACATACTTTAATCTAACTGCTAACATTCCCGTTGTAGTGCGAGGCTCACGATGCACTTGTTGGACTCTTTTCTTTACTCGTTTCTATTTCCTTTTTACATCTGGCCTTGGCTCACGATGACAATAAAATGTGACGGACTTGTAAATTTGTCACAATCAACTCATCTGTGGCCAAGATGGGATGTTAGGCTCTGGATATGAGAATATTTGGGATTAGAGATGCTGAGTTTGCAAAGTAAAACCCCGCAAAAGTGAAATCCTGTGTGTCCTTTTGGAAAAGAAATGAATGGTTGAAGACTGATGAAGCCTTACGACCGCTTTTCCTGTAAAACAACCGGTAGAATAAGTAGTAAAATTGGTGAGTGTAGTAAAACAGACCACAAGGTCATTCAAAAGACAATTGTGTGCTTAAGATGAGGAGCTGAAGAGTGTGGAGAGATTGTGTTTCAGGGCTCGGTCCAAAATCTGTGTCCTTAGATGCACTGGATCCCGAGTGCACACAGATCAATGGGAAAGGGATTGTGTTCTTTCCACAACCATCCTGGTTCTTGAGGTTATTCAAACATCTTTGTGTTGCACTCGTTGAGCCGCCGTGCAATCCAAAATTAGCACATATACGAGGATAAACAGAGCATTTTTAAGACATCCTGACGTTTGTATTTTAGTATAATTACAACTGGATGATACTGTACATCCGTATTCACTTTGATAATTGGCTTATTTGGGATGGCTTGGTTACCCGCCACTGCCCGGGCCTCTGATTTATTTGAACTCTAAATCTTGCAAGCTTGCAGCCTGCAATTGGACCATTAGGGTGAGATAATTGATTCTGTATTAGTCATAGAGACGGATGAAATAACATCCAGGATGACCGGGACCTCGCCAACCTCTCTGCTGCTCCACATTTTGATCCCCGCCGTCTGCTGTGCGTCGGCCAGAGAGCCAATTTATCAGGGTTTGATTGTTGTCCCACGTACATCCGTTTGAAAAGTGCTGACAGCAGGCGAGTTGTAGAGCCCGGTGCTGTCACTGCGAGCATCTTCCAAAGAGCTGAACAGGCAGCTCTGGCCCCAGGGAGCACCACGCCCCACTGTGTTTGCTTTGGCAGATCCCGCCACCTCTTAGGAAGTATCACTTTGTCATTCAGCAACACACTCAGTTTCATACTGCACGATGCAAAAAAGCTGCAGCTTTGAGTTACGGCTTCATCTGCAATGCCTTAAAAGATTTGCACATGCTTAAGAGAGACAAACGCTTTGGGTTCCTCGTAAAAGCTAAACAGGTTACTAGTGTGTGATGTTGCATAATAGAGGGAGTTACAGGATGAGGTTTCCCTAAAGGATTTATGCATGTACAATGTGTTCACTTTTTGTTATGTTGCAGCTGTGGGTAATTTTAAACATGAAGTGTTTATTTTTGGCACAATATAATTGAAGTTTGATTACTCACTGTGTACGAATATAAGTTAAATAAAACGATTTAGCGAGCTTTCACATTATCAATTTAACACAAATGGCATAATTAAAGATGGTTCAGATAAGCTCCAGGCTAAAACTAGGTGCAGTAGATGAGGGGGTCAGCCCCCCTGGAAGTAATACCCAGAGTAGGGAACCTTCTTTCTACAGGAGCTGGTGATTCGTTGGAGGAACCGTGTGACCAGGGGGCGGAGGATTCAACTCAACGAGCGGAGGATTCAACTCAACGAATGAGAGCCAGTCTGGTAGTGATTGACATGCCAAAGCTTTAACCAGGGACCGCCTCAGCATCATTCTGAACCAATCACAACAACCCAATGGACTTTATTGCTGTATAAATTATTTCAGTAGGTGGGAATCAGGGATTTTTCTTCCTCAGTGGTTGCAACAACAGCTCGGCTGAAAGCCAAGATGACTGCGATTTGACCGCAAGGAGAACCCTCGGCCAAGCAGAAAATTCTTTGCTGTTTTTATAATAAACTTTTAGTATGACTTTCGTTGAGTAAGAACACAACCTCATACTAAAACCATTTATCCCCCCATTAAACTACCCCATAATGACAAAGCAAAAACAGGATTTTGATTTTTTGCAAATTTATTGAAAAATGTGCAAAGCATTTACAGCATTCAGACCCTTTACTCAGTATTAAGTTGAAGCACCTTTGGCAGCGATTACAGCCCAGAGTCATATCTCCACACTGGCCTGGGAACGCCTCGGGATCCCCCAGTTAGAGCTGGTTAATGTGGCCCGGGAAATGGAAGTTTGGGGTCCCCTGCTAAAGCTGCTGCCCCCGCGACCCGACCCCGGATAAGAGGCTGAAGATGAGATGAGACAATCTTTGCACAGCGTTTTTTGTAAACTCCAAGCCGGCTTTCACACATCTTTCACTGAGGAGAGTTTCATCTGGCCACTTTGCCATAAAGCCCTAATCAGTGGAGTGTTGCAGTGCTGGTCGTCTCTCTGGACGTTTCTCCTCATGTCCACACAGGAGCTCTGGAGCTCAGCCGGTCACCATCAGGTTCTCAGTGACCTCTCTTACTGAGACTTCTCTTCCCTGTTTGCTCAGTTTGACCAGGCAGACAGCTCTAGGAAGAGTTCTGGTTGTTCCAAACTTTTTCCATTTAACAAATATGGAGGTCATCGTGCTCTCTGGAGCCTTCACTGCACCATCATTGTTTATTCTAGCCCTCCCCAGATCGTTCCCTCAACAGAACCCTTTCTCTGAGCTCTGCAGGTCAGCTGTGAAACCTTTAATTAACCTTGGTCCAATCAGTTGAATTCAGCACAGGTGGACAATCAAGCTGTGGAAACATCCCAGAGACGATCAAGAGACATGGGAAGCACCTGAGCTCATTTTCAAGTGTCACAGCAAAGGGTCTGATACTTAATGTGTTAATTTCATAGTTCTGTTTTAATGCATTTGCAAAAAATATGTATTGTGTGCATGAAAACAAAAACTTTACAGCCATTCGTGTGATGTTGACAAGTGGTTTATTCAGCAGGAAATGGTGAACAATTTGTCAGTATTTTATTTTTCTACAGAAGGCAATTGAGCACCATAAATAACAGCGCTGTAATCAAACAGTTTCTTGGACATTTTCTCATTAAACACCTCACAGAGTCGTGATTCTCGCACTCCCACATTTTAGACTTTATTGATTATTATTTCACACAAGTGACAAATAGAAATGTTTAAAAGATTTTAAGTCGGTTGCTGTGGCTTTCTTCAAATATACCAGATACACATGAGGACTTTTTATCTGGATCACTTTGCTATCTGTTACATTATGAGCTGTTTTTCAGGTACCAGAGACAGTGTGCGAAGGGTATGATGTAGCTGCAGTACAGTTCAGACAAGGATTGCATCAACTGATATTTAATTATCTGGTCAAAGGTTTAGTTCATGGCATAATAATGCAGTGAGGCTTTGTTCCTATTAAAAGTCTTTGGTTTGTACTGTATATCTGAAAAGCTGGGCGGAACAGAGTTCGAACTACAACCAGCTTCTTTTTCATTTCAGCCACCAGGTCGACTGATAACACAATTTGTAAGGAATAGACACAAAAGGACATTCCTGTGTGAATCTGTGAAAATAAATTTGAATTCAGAAGAGCTGCTAAGAAATGTTTTGGTCAAATTTAATTTAACTCCTGGCTTATTCTTAAAGTGAGACTATGTAACGCTGTGAGGGATAACACATTCTTCCTCTTATGAAAAGTTAAATTCATATGCAACAAAACGCACCGTTGCTCGGTTCAACACACTCATGGGTTTGGTCACTGCAGCCGTTTGGTCTGGTGCGACTAGTAGCTTATGCAGGCTAATTTTAGCTAACGTTAGCAAACTGAAAGCAACAGTTTGACATATAGGGAAATGTACTTATTTGCCATTCTAATGTAGAGGTTGATGAAAGCACTGACGATTAGAACGTTGATAACATCTATTTACGCATGAAATGGGAGCATAAATGAGCCTTTAATTGTTATTTTGTGAGCTTTAGAGGAGCTAGCCGGTGGTTTTTGTTAACTTTGCACACGAGGGGTTTCCTCCAGTAGATCCTCGATCATACCCAATAAACGGTTGACATCAACACGGACATACTGCATAGACGTCAACACTCGGGCTTCAACAAGATTCAACAGAATGTTACTGCAGTGTAGCTACATGCTAGCATTAGGGAAACCTATAACCTTGGTTGCAGAATTTCGGATAACATTACTACTTTGTGTGGTGTTTGATCTAGAAGACTTTATTCGTGATTTTTCAGAGAGAAAGTGTCGCTATATTCTGTTACGGTCAGTCAGCGGCTGCAATCATGGATGGTACCAGTGTTGCGTTGATAGCAGCGTCCAAGCATCTCTTGATTAGTGTTGAAGCCCAAGTGTTGACTCCTGCGCAGAAGCCTACGCCCATGTTGACTTTTACATATCTTTTGGGTACAATGCATGGATGTATAAAGCGAACTGGATACAGTGTTTGAAGCGCACTAGAAACTTCTACTAGCCAAGACAACTACTTCCAGTTTAGCACTCCGGCTAACTTAAAAGAGATTCAATTATTTTAAAGTTGTCGGACCGAATGGATCAAGTTCTGATGTTCTCGGGGGTCGTGAATGTTTAAAACACGTATTTATTTATCTACTCAATTACAGGCGTATCATTCAACATGAAAGTAAACGGGGCAAAATTATTTTTTGTCATGTTACGGACACATCAGTTGTTATTCCAACGTTTGGCCACTTTGTCAAATTAGCTTCAAAGCCTTGCACACTTCCTGGGGGCCTGGTACAATCTAGGATCCTCCTCTTGCTTCCACTTTTTGTGTTAAGCTAAGCTAACCGGCTACTGAAGCGTTGCATTTAACAGAAATATATGAGCGTGGTCTTAATCTTCTTATTTAACCCTCAGCAACAAAGTGAATCCCTCAAAAATGTCTTAAAGTATTCCTTTAAGTTAGACGTTGTGCGGTTTGAATGAGTAAATTTGCTTATAACTCTTCTCTATTTATGCTCCTGTTACACTACATTTGAGCGTGTCACAGATAAACCCATAATGGTGTCTGACTGAAGAGAGTCGTGGAAAATGAAGGCAAATTTAAGATGCCATTATCCTGTAATTACCACTTATAGCCACAGTGGCCACTGTTCAGCAAAAGTTACATAGACTCGCATTACTTGTTTTTAATAATCAATACCTTGGCTTCCAGTGAGGTGCATGTACACACACACACGCATCTCAGGAGAGACAAAAGCACACCATGACTTTTAACAATCTCAATACAATTGGAAGAATCACAGTTCACAGTACTTTTGTCAAGTTATTTGGCATAAGGGATCTATATTGAGAAAATAATTCAAAAACAGTAGAAAAAATAGCATTTTGCCTTCTTGGGACCACAACATGGAATTTTCCTCTTTTTTCAGTTTTTTTTTTTTTTAATCTCCATGCATTCACAGATTTCACACAAGATACATTTACTCGCTTACACTACTACCTTATTGAAACAGCTTACAAATAAAAACACTATTAAAATGGTGGCCACAAGGCTGTGCAAAAGGGAAGACCTCCAATGTAAGCCCTGCCATCTGTCCGTCTTAGCCATCTCTTGCAAGTAACAAACTACAAAATAGCACCATTATACAGTGGATAGGATTCTTAATACAGTTTTGTTATATGAAACCATCATGTACAATGAATGATAGTAATGCATAGGTTAACATAAATGGGAGTACTGTTTGATTATACACAGGCAGAGGAGGCAGAGATGAGATGTCTCGGGTGGTTTGTGCAATAAAAAAATGACTGTAAATCCGCATGGAGGCTTGAACAAACAGCCGTGACTGTCAGTCCTCATGCAAGGACTTCTCAGAACCAGCTATTTTATGAAAAGTGTGTGTTCATGTGTGTGTGTGTGTGTGTCTGTGTGTGCTTGACCCTTACTCACAGTTATACAACTCTCATTTACGCTGTGAATGCTTTGTAATGTGTGTGTTTTTTTGTGCCGTATCTCACGTCTCCAGGAACACTTGTCATTTTGACTTGAAAATTTTGGTTTGCAATATTTACCGAATCATTTCATCTGCACGTTCTCCGGTGGACTTTGCAACAGATGCTGCGGAGAGTTTTTGTTGTACTCTCGCCATGATGGCAGGTAATGCAGTCCAAGCGACAACTTAAGTAGCAAAGTTCTCGGCCTCCCTAAACAAAATATAACAGGCCGAGATCAACCATTCATTTAATTTCTCATGTACGTGGCTATTGTCAGAGCCTCTCCTTCTTTTGCTTCAAACTTGGGCGTTGACAGAGTTGGGAACATATTATTAGTTAATTAAGAGAACAAGAAAAGCTTGTTGACCTGCTGTGACTAAACTTTCATGACTTAACCTTGAACACAAGCCACCACTCAGACAGAAATGTTGATCACCAGTGACTGGGTTGTTGACAAAAATCAGATTTGGCACGACATTTTGCCCGATTGTCGCTATTTGACTTATTCCGCTGACTTGTGCCAAATGCACTTTGAATCCAATGAATGACCCATTTCTGGAAACCAAACAAGCACCATGTTCTGAAAAGAAAAACCTTAATTCAATTTAGCTTCTGGTTAATTAGTTTCTGTTGTTTTTTTAAAAACTGGCACAATCTTGCTTTTGTACTTCCCATCTTTCTTAAAATCCCTTCTAATGGTGCTTGATCTGTTGCTATAGTGGTGTTTGGATTGTAGACCCAGTCCTCAGGTTCTCAACACTTCCTGAGGCTTAGGAGGGATTTGGATCGGACTCAAACCTTCCTGAACGCTGCCGTCAGGAGTCAATGAGAAGTAGGGATTTGACTTGGGTTCAAGGTAAAAACAACTTTCAATGTTTAAAGTCTGATAATGAATCATCTGGTCTTCGTCCTTTTAAAGCCAACCTTGTTTTCACTTATCAAAAAACATCCTCAGTAATGCATGGTGCATAAAAACAAACTCTGAAGGTAAGATAATCAGATTTTAACTGGGGTAGTAACTGTTATATGTGACAGGTGACAAAGTATCCTGTCTTACAGAAGGAGTAAATGAATCCACTCTCTCAGAGTAAAAGGATTTACCTCCGCAAAGTTCAGGGGACAGGATGGACCACTCATTCTCAAACACAGCCAGTGGCTCTCTGATTGGCTGAAGCCAAGATGCGTTCCCATCTTTCCTGGAGCCAGGGGATGCTGCAGCTCACACATGGAGGTATAATAAGCTCTTGTTCGTGTCTTAGCAGCTAAACTAGTCTGTTACATTGCATTAACAAAGAATTCCTCCCGATATGGAATGGTGCAGTGTATAAAATAATCACAAGACCCCTCATCAAACCCCTAAACACCACTTAGCTCTTAGATTTCAATCATTTTGAAGAGCTTTTCGGACCTTTGTTAGCATCCTCTTTGTTTTGATTTACAGTGAACCATTCCACAGGGGTACCGGGTAAGGCCACTCCCTTCTCTCTTCCCAAGTCGCTGGGCATTTGTCCATTCGCTCCTTCCCTACATTCTGTAATTTCTGCCCCCCGTGTTGCCTCGACTTGAGTTTTTCTGATGCACTTCCTGCAATAAAAGAGAAACACATTTTAGACATGAAGCAGAGTGGATACACAATAAAGTGAGCATGCTTTTAATATGCATCTGTGTTGGATGGATGGTGAAAATAAAACTTAAAGTCAAACTGAATTCAAAATACATGTATCCTTAGCTTTTGTTTTGACTTGTGCAATTATTGGGTCTAAATTGTAATAAAAAAAAGAGTTTTAAGTTATACATATTCATCAGGAGACAGAGCCCCCTACATTAGTGTTTTCCGAGGGGTGTGAAGTACACATTGCACTTATTTTAAGCCACTTTGGACAAAAATGTCCTCCGGGTTACATCGACGCTATGTGTGCTTACTGAAAAAGGGGGAAAACACATCTTGCACCAATGTTTGTAAGCTACAGGGCTATGATGTGCTCTAGTAAGAGGGTGGTTAAGTGTTGAACAAAAAGTAACATCCAGTGTGAGTCTTTGCAAGTTAGCAAGCTATAAGCTACTTAGCCTAGCTAGCTAACTCCCACTTTCTAAATTTTAAGGCAACTTAACAGCAAGAGTTATCCTAAATATTATGTATTGTAATGGGACAGATGTTTTAGATTGATACTAGTATAACCAAGGCTATGTGGGCTTGTTTAAAAAGACGGGGAAAATCATCTTGTATAAACATTTGTATTATAGTTATTTGTGCGTCTCCAAGCAACGATGGCTCTCAAATGTCAGGCGACCACTGCCAGGTAAACCGTTCACCCACAGGCCTGAAGCTTAGACGCTGTTTACTCAAATGTCTCCAAAAATGGTTTATCTTCTTTTGAAAAATGGGAAAAAATATAAACAAACTCACAAAAAGTGAAGAAAATCCAAATTCCAGTTTGACTTAGAGAAAAACAAGAGGATGATTCATTCAGCAGTACCACAGTTTTACAGTGCAACACAATCCACAAATTAATAAACAGATGAGTGATGTGGAAGCCGCACATGGGAGATACACCGAACGTGATATGCTTGCTTCATCTCCGGACCTCGCATGTGTCAGTCTCGTTATGGTGAGATGCCAGAATTTCTGCACATAATGTACAGTAGCAGAGTGGAGGTTCTGCCTGGGGAGCAGGAGTGCCACTGGCGCTACCACAAAAACCACTTAGTTCCTTCTCTTGCTAATGGTTTTCTTTTTTGAGAGAAGGGTAAAAAGCACACGGTCAAATCTTAAAAGGATCACACTCTCCTGCAGGTTGGCAACTCGAGGATGAAACAGAGTCTGCATTTAGACCTCACACTTTCTTTCTTTCTTTCTTTCGTGTCTTTCTTTGGCCATGAGATTAAGATTTTAGGGCAAATATTGTTTAAATGAATCCGCTTTTCGAAACTCTTGAGAATGTCAGAGTGGAGATTTTAAGGTTTACAGGAGGTCTAAATGACTAAAGGAATGAAAAGTAACAATGAAATTAAATAAAAAGTATCCACTGGCATGCATACCTTGAAGGATGAATGACTATGTCCAGGTAAAGGTCTCTGTGGGAGGAAGATGAAGCCACTTAAGTTCAATGGATTCATTTATCTTGTTATACAGTATAGTTGCTAGCAAACTTGAATCTACCGACCCCTTAAAGTAGCAGTAAGTAACTTAGTTCAATGAGAAGTTTGACACCACTCCCATGTCTGTACGCTGAATATGAGTAGCCGGTTACAGCTGGTTAGCTTAGCTTAGCATAAAGACTGGAAACAGGGAAACAGCTAGCCTTGGTCTGCAAGGAAGTACCTGGCTCTGTCCAAAGATGACAGATTCAGACTAATTTTGTTTGTTTAATCCATATAATACTACTATTTATTGGCTGGGCACCTGTAGATAGAGCTAGGCTAGCATTTCTGTGTCATCGCTTGTGACTGTTTGCTGTTATTGGCCATATACGGACACATCCGGCCTGATGCAATTATCAGTCTTTTTTTTACACTTCTAAGAATCTACAAGTGAAATTTCATATTTGTTCATGAGCATTTTCGTGTCAAATTAGTATACAGAGTGACTTTGATGAGAGAAAGCCGTAAGAACATTTGGTCAAAGCTCTTGCATTGAAAATGAAAATGAATTAGCTTTAACAGCATATTTTAGGGTTGTTGAAGCACGTTATTGTATTGGGAAGGATTGAACTACAGTCCCAGATGTGTCCATTGATGTTAATTTGGACGACCAGCAGCACATGGCTAATCCACTGGTGTTAGCATGCTTTTGCCGACTCTTGTAAAGACAAATCTAAAGTAAGTGGTTAAAACAATACTTGGTTAGAAAGGTCATAAGTTAGACTTTAGTTTTACACCATTTAATTATCAATCACTATAATCGATTCCTCTGTCTTCATGCTAAGCTAAGCTACGCTAAGCTAACTATCTGCTGTAATCTCATACTTAACAGAAAGAGTGGTATCAATCTTCTCATCTATCTCTCAGCAAGTCAACAAGAATGAGTGCATGCTCTGACAGAAACTACCAAAACAATCCTATTCTCTTTTTTCTTACACATTTCCTGATTTTTTTTAGAGTGTATCTGTTCGGTGCTGTGCTCACCTTCTTGTTTTTTGTCTTGTCTGGCTGCTGTGCTGTCCTACGCTCTGTGCCCTTGTCCACTTTGTGCCCTGCGGTACTAACCTTAGGTGCTCTCGGCATGTCTGTGTGGCGCTGTGCACGCACAGAGCGAGCAGCCTTGCTAGTCTTGGCAGGTGCACAGTACATCTCCAGGCGCCGCAGCTCACAGCTTTGGAAGCAGCACTCGTCCACAATGCCACGTGACCGCCGTGCATTGGGGCCATAGCCTGTTGGTTTACCTGTTTGAGAGGGAACAGCAGGAGGAGTCAGTTAGTTAGTTTTGGCAGAAACATCGCTGATCATAACTGCTGAATCTCTGAGTATCTAATTCCTTCAGTGTTGTTTTTTCATTGTTCAAAAAAACAGCTGTTAAGATTTTATAGTCTTTTTCTTTAAAGTCTTTTTCACCCTCTCCAGAACCAAAATTACAAGAGCAAAAGTTTAAGGAATGGATAAAACAAGTGTGTTATCTGCTCTAACGTTAGCCACAAATGTTAGCATGTCCAGCTAACTAGCTTACGCCATACAGTAGAAACGTTTCTTTAGAGGCATGCAGAATTTCTTACTTATTTTTCTGGGTTATAGGTTCTGTAAATTACTTATTGTCCTACCTACTGTGTAGTCTGTCCTACCTTATTGGACGGGCACATTTTGGGGTCATCTCTATGTTCCCTGGGTCCTATGTTCCCCCAAAATGGTCCTGTGTTCCCCGGTCACATAAGCTTATGCCTCTTCTGATTTAATCTAGCATTTTGTTAGGGTTAGGTGTTATGGTTAATTCGGGAATTCGGCACTGATTGTGGAAAATGGGGAACATCGGACCCATTTCATAAAAAAGGGCGTCCGATGTTTCCTGGTCACATACAAAGCAGGGAACATGGGACCCAGGGAACATGGGACCCAGGGAACATGGGTACGCTCCACAAATTTGTGTTCAGAGACAGCCTTTTAGACTGGCCTCTCTTGTAACGTTAAAAAAATATGCACAACAAACCATAATCCAACTTCTGTCTTGCTTGTCCTAGCACGTAAGATAAGCAGGATTTATCTTACACTTTTACTAAGAACAGGGCTGTTTCTTAATTTTAATGTCGTATGTTGTGTTAAGGACTTTTTGCCCTGAACATGCAGCGTTAGCCGCTGTCTTTTAGCATGGTATAATTTATATAAACACAAGAAAGTCAGCTGGAGATTTTAATCAATTCAGGAAACTACCTTTTAATTAGTTTTCTACGGCTGATAAAATGTATCTAACCACAGTCCTCTTTTCAGCCAACAGCTCGACATTAAGCCTACTTTTGTCCTCCACTTTCTGAAGTCAAGGACTCATTGTTTTGAAATTTACTACGAATTTCAGGAGGTAAATCTTGTTTTACGCTGCCAATTCCGTGCGACAATAAAAAGCTTGACAGGCGACAGTTACTAAGGGTAGACAGCAGATTTAATCAAACTAATTGCGACTAATGGCCAGACACTATGCTTGTAATAAAGCAGTAATAATGGCCAGGTCACGGGTCTGATTACTCTAATATATTAACAGCCTTAATGACATGGATTTCTTCCGTGCATAATTTACAGTGTATCATGTTGCACACTGTGGACCCTTTTTGGCAGCTGCTTCCCTGTAAAAAGGGGGCTGCAGTCACCCAAATGTTGAGAATATCACGCTCAGCCATTTTGGCCCAGGTACCTTTTACCCGTCCAGCGAGGCCAAGCCACAGGCCCTCTGGGCCTGATCAACCCACAGGAACAGCCAGGCGGGCTTTGAGGCCGCACCCCCATTGGCTGTGCCCCACTGTTCATTCACATTTTCATTTGGCAGCAGCCTGAGCCCCCTAAAGTGTCTAACAAGGATGCTGAAGATAGTCGCATGATGCACTTGATAAGTAGAGGTGAGGTGGAAATTGTGCTGTATATATTATCACTAACTTAAACATCATTTAAAAGTGTGATGCTCAGTTTGTTGACTCAGTGACCACATCAAGCTACCATGACGCCAATACTCACTTCCTTTTCCGGCTCCCTTACCCCCAAACCCACCCTCTTTTGGTGGCCTTAGAAAAACGCAGACTCTCCATTAACAATTCCCTGCTCACCTTGAGCAATATAGCCCTGATGGGCTTTTCCCTGTTACCAAATAAAATAATAATAATTTAATATGGCATTTACAAGGAGGAAATGCCTTTCCCTCTCAGAGTTAATAGCTCTTGGCTCAGAAGCCTGCCAGTGCTGACAAAGTGCATTAACTTCTGCTCTCTGTCTGCCTTGTCCTGACAATGTTGTTCTGGACAGAGAGCAGCTTTCATTCAGAAACAGAAGCATCTTTCTCCTCGGACCCCCGGTTACAAAGCACAGCGGAAGACAATGGAGGTGTAAATGAGAGGGAGGAAAAGGGGGAACAATGAGAGAGGCTTTCATGTTGCACATCAGGTAGAATGGTGCTAAAAATATTCTGTGCACCTGCATTATTTAGGGAACAGGAGAACCAAGATTCACCCAGGTCTCAAACTGCCAAAAGAGTTGTGTTAAATGAAATATGTAGAGGACAAAAATCCGACATTTGCATTTGTATTAATTCCAAATGACATCTACACCTTTTTGTTATTCTTTCTTTTCAGTCCTTTCACTTGTCTGAACTAACAGAATCTGCTATTCCCTCATGTGTATCACTGGGACCGACCTTGGCTGCTATATTAACACCTGATGTCAAGAAATTTAGAAAGAGAGAAATATGACGTTGATCCCTGGCTGGAGATTATATAATGGCTGCTGAAAGCCAAAAGAGGGGCCGTGCCTCGTTGCCTGGCCTGTTTTTCAATCCCTCCCAATAAAGCCTTACAAATTAACATCCGCTATTATTCTGAAAATAGCTTGCAACCCTGCTGCACAAACAGCTGGAAGGGAGAGAAAAATCAGCTGGCACCGGTTGTAACATGTAGGATAATCAGCTGGGGCAGGTTTGGGAAAAACACGCATAGGTCTAAAAGCTTTGGAAGGTTTTAAATGCTTCGGTTCCATGGATAGCTGCTGTAATCCCTCATAAATAGAGTTTTTCCTGCGACTGTTGTTAAACAAATGAGGGTAAACATAATTTTTCTGCCAGTGCTTCCCGCCTCACGGCCCTCGGCTTTTTCAAATGGACTCTGGATAGAGGATGCAGGGATCACGCATGTTGATGAGGGAGGGTTTCAGGTCAGATTAGAAAGCGTGCGTCAGCCATCATGACGAGGCAGAGTGCAGTTAGTCGAGTTGCTTTTTGTCCTCTTATGTTAATGATTTATCATGTTCACTGTATAAGGAAGAGAAAGTTCATTTAAAGAAATACGACACCGGAAATCTTATCTTTTGTGTATCAAATACTCACTTGTAGGATTAAAATGTACTTCAGTTTGTCAAAACGTAGTTCTCCTGCAGCATAATCTACTTCTCTTTTCTTTATCTTTAGTTCAATTCAATTCAATTGTATTCAAAAACAAAAGTTATCTCAGGACACTTTACAGAGTAGGTAGAGACCACACTCTATGACTTATTTATGATTTACATAGACCCAACAATTCCCCCGTAGAGTACGGGGGCAACGAAAGCCTTCCTTTTAACAGGCAGGAACGTCGGACAGACCCGGCTCTATAGAGGACGGACATCGGTCTTGACCGGTTGGGGAGGAAGAAAAGAAGAGAGAAAAGACAGACAGATGGACAGAGAGAGACAAAGACAGACAGAGAGACACTTCCAGAGATGCAAGCAACCACAAAAGTGACTATAGTGCTAGCTAAAGCAATGTGAATATGACTTACATCTTCATGCTTAATATGTTTCAATTTTAGTGTCTCTGCATCACAGACATTAAATTAAACTTGAGGATTGAGGCGTGAAATAGAGTCCAACAATTTTGTAGAAGTGCAATGCGAAATCGGTAGAGTACTCAAGGGCCTGCACTGTAGGGGTGTGTTGCTCTGTATAGCAGTGAGATGACAGTACACTTGAGGAGTTTGAAAGCTTGTCAGATGTCAAAACACTTTTTAATACTATGATAAAGAATTTAAAACTTTGGGTTTGCAAGCATATGTTTGACTGCCCACTTTGGCGGATGATGCCATGTTTTATTGTTGCAAAAGTTGAGCAAGTTAAAAGGTTTTCGCGGGAGGACCTTGCATTCTTTTTGTTGGCGTTCTCATCGAAATAGAAAAGGTGCTTGTCTGGAGATGGCCTTATGATGCACAAGTGGTTAAAGACATTTCTATGGATGTTTTCTGGCATGTTTTCCATTACTCGCCATCAGTCGCCTTTGAATGAACCTGTTTTCATTTCAACTCCTCACACCCTGGGTAGCCCTGCACGTCACTGTGAGCACTGTGATGCTCCACTAGGGTTGCCATCTTAAACATGGGGAATACACGGTTAACATTGCGAATCCTAACAAAACTCTTGGTTAGGTTAAATCAAACATTAGGTTCTTGGTTAGGCACACAACCACTCAGTTGGAAAAGATTTTGGAAGGGGGTTAAAATAAGTATTTTTGAAACTAAACTAAAGTGACGCACAGGATCCACAGGACACCAGGAATCCGTCCACCACCCCGACCGCTTCCCTACGTGGACTTAGAAGTGCTTGATACTATGAAGAGTATTCTCTTGATGTGGAGGGCCAGCATCCTTCTTAACAGAAAACTATGCATGAGCACCAACTGTCTTTAACCTGTCAAATTTAGTGCTGACTAAGTGTTTCATCTGATGCCACTGCACTGCTCCCATCTAACATCTTTTGGTTTGGTGCTTGACAGCCTCAGCACACATAGTGTTCATTCCTCTAAGGAGCGGCACTGGAGAGAGAGATGGCTGGATTCCCCCATTCCAGAGTGGTACAGAAAGCATCTGAGTTTTACAGCTTGGTCATGGTCAATAAAAACCAGTGGATTCTTGGAACCTGTACGCTGCTCTTCCTGCAAAGTGTCAAGCAGTTTACGGCTGGGCAGGGACTATAAGAGCTGCTAAAGTACTGGAAACTACCTCTTTATCACTGGTACCACAAAGAGTTTATGGCATGAGTGAAGTGTTCCTTCACATTACTGCGCCACTAGAATCTTATCCAAAGACACTGTTGCTAGATTGAAGTGTTAGATGGATAACATTTTTGAGTTGTATTGACAGGTGCATAGAATGAAAAAAACTCCTGACCCTGAAGGAACCAGGAACTGACGTGCACATAATGAAGGTCTAACGTTAATTAAGTAAGTGCAAATGATCACAATATGTCTGGATTCTTTGGTTACCGCCAGATCATAAGATATGCAATGTATTATCATCAACAGATTGTATGATATACAAAAAACTTCTGCACAACAATTCGTATTATATCTTATGAAAAATGGTGAAAGGGCGCCTGGAAGTGAACTGCTTCAGTGTAGGCAACAAAGGTGACGGTTAGAGATAGGCATCTTGGTTAAGTTTGTACTTCCGGGACACAAACACCGATCCCCTGGTTGAAAGTCCTGTGTTTTGGACCCATCCTCCACCCCGACCCCAGCCTACACGGAGATAGGGCTGTTTTATACTACGTCACCTGATTTCCTTCTTTGCTCTGGATGCAGTTTCTACTGTGATAAATACATGGATAAGTTGGTTATATGTACAAACATTGAATGAGAATGGCTGTATTTTATTATCAAGGGGGTTAGACAACTAGAATGTGAAATGAAAGAAACTTCTGAGACTACCTAAGGTGAAGACTAGTGCACGAATGCAACTAGATACATCCTCGTTCTTCTTTGATGAGGTCTTACATTATGTGATTGGATGAAACTGATGAAGAGACTCAAAGATAAAGCACTGTTTAGTCCCCAGAGTGTCCTCAAATCCCTCGTGTCTCAGCTTCGGCTAATGTACAGATCTAAATCTGGAGGACGCCTGCCTGTCCTTTTCATGAGACGCCTCTTTGTTCCGCCAAGCAGTATTTCACAGAAGGGGTCTGAGATTTTTGAGTTCAGGTCTTAATGGGGAAAATGACACCTTTTCTCAGTGATGGAGAGGACACAGGAGGTCTTTCTTCAGATGTCAGTAGCTTCCGCTGTGTGTTCAGGTCCAAGTGTAAAACTAGGGAGGGCAGAGAATGGAGGGGAGGGGAGGGGGTGTCCTGATCATCCTGTAATCCACATAATCCCCTGCTGCTGAGGGACAAGGCCCAGCTATGTGTGTGTGTGTTTGAGTGCATGCATGTGTGCGTTCATGCGTGTGACGTGCTGTTTGCGTCCAGTGGCTTTGAAAAAAAAAATTGACAGGGACAAACACTGAAGAGGAGGGTCTCCTTTCCACCTTCAACTCACATGTACAAGCCCAAACACCTATAAAAACAATTACCCCGGGTTATATTTGGTTGAGCTTTGTGTGCCAACATTCACCTCTTGACCCCCAAATAATGGATTATTCCATTTTGGCGTAATTCAAAAGAATTTGTACGTCATTCATTTTACAGAAATCATCAAAAAGATATATTTATATATATATATATATATATACAGTACATATATATATATATATATCATGTTCATTGTAGAATAAATGTGAATATTCTAGCATGAACTGATAAAATATGAAGTGACTTAGGACTTGAAGGCACTTAGCACTCCTTCTTTAGCCAAAAAACTCCCATAACAGATTTGATTCATGGAATGAACATTTCAGTGAAATCACCCCATGGTCCTGCCTGCTAAAGCATTACAAAGACAACTGAGGATTTCTAGGTCAGGCTAATAATTGGAAAAACTGACTACGGTTGTGGGTTTTTTTTCTGTTTCATAGACCGCAGTTTGTTTCACTACCTAAAAAAGAAAATTTCCACCAACTAGTATTTAGCATTTCTGTCAGGGTAGGAAACCTGTAGTCTTAAAATGCAAGTGTGCTACTTTACTGGTGACATGCGTAAGGTGGATTGGCAAAAGCACTCTGAGCACAGAAAGCCCACTGTCGTTGCAACACCGACTCTGGACACATTATCAATCAGACGGCTGCCAAGTTCAACACGGCCAGACTGGAGGGGAAGAGTTCAGGGAAAGGAGCACGCCTCCTTTGGCCAAGCCTGTTACGCTGCTGTGTCCACAGACGACAGCACTCAAATGGATTCTCCAGATATTTTTACGCAAAAACAGCCACTGGTACATGTGGCGACTGAAAAAGGAGAAGGAAAAGGAATGACAGAGAGAATATGAGAGAGCGAGAGAAACAGAGGAAGACAGGGAGAAGCATATTTTCCAAGGCACAGCACCCCGCTGCTCAAAACCTCATCGTCTCTTCAGAAAAAGGATGGAGTGTTCGTGAAATACACCTCTTTTTCAACGCAGGAAAATGTGGCATTGATAGATGGACGCTGTGCAGTTCAGTGACTGCAAAGTGTAAGGTAATGCGGGAAAGACAAATACATTCCCCGTACCACAAAAAGGTCTGTTCCTGTTTAAGAAATGTGTATCCTGCATGAGGATTCATGAGTTACTTTGGCCTCCATTCAACACTTTCTCATGAGATGAATATGGACAGTAGTGCTTCACTTCAATAGTCTGTGAGAAACATTTACAAAGTTGTAGCGAACCTCTGCTATCGGAAGCCAACACTTTGTCACATTCTCACATCGTCCCATCTTTGGACACCCTCAAACCATGTCAAAATCTCAAACATTTTATCAAATTTAAGCTGCGGACACTTCTTGGGACCATTTTACAACCCTTCAAACTGAGATATGAAGCACTAAGATGGGATTTATCAGTGAGAAAGAAAAAGATGCATTGCGTCACCATCTGAGAAGAGAATGCCAAGTCTTGTTGGTGTTAAAGATTTTATCCTTGCGTCACGTAGACGCTAAATGTGTTGCATGATTTACCAAAAAGCTCTCTTTGATCACACAGTCTGTGATCTTTAACTGTCTCTCTGCCTAAATGCAGAGAACATGGTCATGTATACCAGAGAAGTACTGCAGCAGAGGGAATCCAAAGACCATAAAAGTCTTAGCTGGCAGAAAACTGGCAAATCGAGCAGGCTGTCATGACCACTTCACAGCATGTTGGTGTTGCCAGCAGCATCTGGATGAACAAGACTCGCAGCTTTGCAGCAGCTTGGTGGTTCTCCAACAAAGTCTCTGGCAAACATCGTACAAAAAGGACCCGTTGCAGAGAATGATGTTGACTGGTCTTGGAAATGCTGCATGCAAGGGTTAGAGGAATGAGGCAGTGGGATGGTTGAGAGCAGCAGCAGCAGCAAGGTGCATGGTGACACGACTGCCAGACAGAACATTGATATTGGATGACTCCAAAAAAACGAAGGATTACATTCAACGTCATGAGACGGTCCATGCAACCGTTCTTAAAGTATTTCTATGATGCCCGTGAATGGCAAATGTTAGCATATTGTTAAGGGTAGGCAACTGAAACACTGGATTAGAGTTAAATTAAAGTTATGGTTTAGAGCATGTAGCAAATGACCTGAGAAGTCTGTCGATCCAGCCCAGTATAACATGGAATTACTTCTACATTCGACAACAATTTTCTGTACATCCAATGCCAATCTGCAGTGCTGAAGCAGGAAGCAGTGTGCTCTTTATGCAGGCACATGTAGCGTGGAGGTTGAGGTGGTGAAATCCACGTGTAGCACGTTCAACTACCATGCAGGAAACTAGAGTTTGTGTTCCATCACAAGCCTGCAATTAACGTTTTATTAACCACAGCGGCAATCTTTCCCTACCCCTTAACCATACCATACATTGTCATGCACAGATCATTTTTAAGTCCAGTATCAACATTTTTGTAAGTCAATAGTGTTGGATGGTCAAAGGCTTGAGATCATACTACCCTGCGCTTCCCTGCCCATTCAACCCCATTCAAGGGCAAAGTAGAGCCGTCACCATCACCATCACCATCACCATCACGTTGCTTTAAGAACACAATGTTGGAGCAAGTCTTCAGCCGTCTCGTAAAAGAATGCTTTGTTGGCACCATGGGCAGGTGCTAAAGGATGTAGCAAGTATCATAGGCACAGGTACTACCAGCTGCCTTTGCAAAAACCACCATTGAGGTGTTTCAGAGGAATCAAAGACATTCAAATTCCCTGTAAATCTTTGCAGGGGCTATTTTTTTGCAAATGTTTGCTGGCGTTTGAACCAAGAAAGTTGTTCAAGGACAGAAGTGAACAGGCACTTCATGAAAGGATTGGACAGAGTTGCTAATCGCATGAAGACGGCCAAGAATCAAGAACACCATGTGCAGGTAAGTGCAATTTCTAACAAAACGGGCAGCGGAGAATATACCAAACCCCTGAAACGGCAGAGTTAGCTTTAAAATGGCTCCAGTGGACATTGTACAGACATTCTTAGTCCCAAGGGGATAATTCGTAATGACTTTTACTCTGGCAACACCATGAGGTTTTTATATGAAATGTCTTGATAACCACGACATTTACAGAAACTTTGGTGAACCCTTAAACTTTCCTATATCGCCATCATTTGCCCAATACTTTGGTTTATGGCCAATGACAAATGAGCATTACTGTGGACTACTTTGTTATTATCTTACCAATAGCATTTGCTTTTGGCTTTCAATGGCTTTACATTTGCATTAATATAGGTTACATGAGGCCACTCCTGCATATCCCCCTGCTGTACTGAGGCTGGGATTCAACGAGTGGGCCCCCTCCTGGCTCCCGAATCTTCCATCAGTCACCAAGTTCTCGAGAAGGTGTATCTACAAACCACTCCAGGTTCAGGTTGAGGCGAAAGCAATCAATTACTGGAAAAGAGAACACTATAGATGCTGCTGATTTCCCACAGAAATCTTATATCTCCTTTTCTTTTTGAAATTGGCAGCTGACAAAGTCTACCACATGTGGAAAATCTTTCATAACTTTGCCAATGAACCAAACCATTAATAATGGATTGTTATGTCAAAGCGTCACAGGAGTCACAGGGACAATCACTTATTATGTGAATTTATTTTAGAAAGATATGATGCTCCTCTGGGTCATTCCATGCAAATCGGCCTAATTGGTGGATGTCAGCCAAGGAAATGTGAATAATGAGGTTATAAACCTCAGCTCTGTTGTGCTTGAGCCAGCTATAATGTTAATGTACGGTCACACTTTTCGTCTCTGACAGAAAGATCAGGATACATGTCCTCAGAAACACTGGCAGCCGGTGGAACATTGCACCTAACCTCGATCGCTCCATATATCCTGTTCTATTCTGTTCTGGGCTGGGTTGTACCCTTAATGGAAAATTTTGAGATTTAAATCCTGGATTGTTGATGGAGGGTTTTCTTTGGGTCGCTTTCACTTCTCTGGTGGAAAAAAGAAAAAACTTCACTTGCAACATTGACTTTCTAACCCTCCTCTTAGAAAACAGACAGCCAAATCCCACTTAATAGCTCTAAACTGCGAATCGCCACCAACAGTATATAGTTAATTATCATTATTCCATATTTCATTTATGTTGCTCAAAATCTGGGCTCATGTCCATCGATGACAGCGGAGCATTAAAGCGAATGTGCAAGGGATGAAAAGATGTAACAGTGGAAGAGGAATGAATGAAGGAAGAAAGGGAACATTAATGCAGGGAAAGTCAAGACAAGATGTCAAACTGGCTGCTTTTTTATTTATGAGCTCGCTGGAGGTGGAGAGCTCTGGGACAGATACAGCCAACCTTTATGAATAAATAAAAAGGTGCACTTACTGAAATAAAAGCCTCTTTCTCCACACACAAACTGCAGCGTGTCGACCAGCTCCGCCCCGCACAGGGTCTCTGGGCCCGCCCCTGTTGCCGTCGGAGTCAGGGTGAGGACGCACAGCAGTAGTGAGAGGGTGTGGCTACAGGAGATACAGCACATCGCACTCTGCAGCACAGGGAGAGAGAGGGAGAGCTTTAACATTTCCACTGTTAAACGCAGAGCATCATCAGAGAGAGAAAGAGATTTGCATTTCACTTAAATCACACTTTTCTCTGCTCTCATATGACATCAAAGCTGGACACTGAGCAGAGCTGCCGCTGTGACGGTTGGTGGCTCAGTGCCTTGCACAGTGACACATCAGTGGTGGCAACACTAAACATTCTCCCACAGAAGATATGAACCCAGTGAAGCTGGAGGATTGTTTCCCTAAGTTCATTTTGCCCTGCTAAAAGAAAAAAAGGTGAAATAAAAGAAGAAATAGAAGTAGCCGTGGCCACAGATGGGAACTTTACAGGGGTTTGTAGATGTGGAGGAAAATGTATTAAATCCAAACTTCCTCTTGGTGCCAGAATCAAACAGTCAAACCGGAGGCTGACCGGCTCTGATGCTCCGGAGCGCCTGTGCGCAACTGAGCAGAGCGCGTCCAAATGGAAAACACACGGTTCTCCTTATCAGCTCGCTACTCAGCCTCTGCATATGCCTTCACAAGTTAATAACAATCCATTTTAGTCGAGGAAATATTTAAAAAAAAATCTAGCGTTACTAGATACTTGGTAATGAGACTTACAGCATGTCCCTTCTGTGCCAGACGCAAGCTGTCAGCGCATCATTACGCACAGAAGTAAATTAAAAATGCTGCACAATTTAAAAAGCAGAATACGAGATGCAAAAAGCGCCAGGGATCTTTCCGATCCAAACTGTGAGATGGAAAACGGCTCTCCCGCCAAACTCGGCCGAGGAAGCTGAGTGGGCCAAATATACATAATAAAAAGAATAAACACAGGACACTCCATCTGCACCACGACCCCAACCGCACGGTCGCGACGCCCTTGAGCATTGCATGTTAAGCTCTCCTCTCTCTTAACCCCGCAGCCCTCAGGTCGGATATTTAGCCCTTCATAATGCACACTCAGCAGTAATTACTTTGAAAGTTGCAGAGCTGCATTCGGGCTTTCTGGTGAAAAAGAGCGCACGGGGCGCACAGAAGCTGAAGAGGATGAAACCTCATTCATCTGAATGCAAACTGCAACTCATGCACGATTCATGTCAAGAATACCAAAAAGAAAAAAGTCAATTAGGTGTACATTATTTTGTTAAAAGACATGCAGGACATCTGCTCTCTAAACTGAATAAACCGGGTTAAAAACAGAATAAATCCACATCTGGCATGCATTCATGAGCAGTGAAAGAATCAAACTGAAACAAGTCCGGTCCTAACTAAGGATGCTCTGTGCAAACAACGAGCAAGTGAAGGTGATAATGTAAAGTGTCAAAGGAAAGCAGGTAAGTTACCTTGAAGACATCACATAAATGCCACTGAAAGGAAAGAGCGCTAGACATCCCCACGGGTCTCCGCAAGACAAAGCCCGGCGAAAATGAACTTGTTTGAAGTCATTAAAAAACGGGGAGAAAGAGGATGAGATGCGGGCAATGTCACATCTCAATATTCCGACTTTGTTCCATTGCGCAGGCTCGTTTTGGAGAAGTGAGATTTAGCGAACAGGAGACGGATTTAGAGAGAAAATCCCTCACATTTATCTACATTACACAGACATTTTCAACAGGAAACAGCTGGGGCAGCATTTGCCTCCTACTCGTCCTAAGTTATTCATTAAGGATTTTGGGCACATATTCAAATAACGTCATTTCTCTTTTCTTTTTTTTCCTCCTTCTCAGAACGGGATTGAATTTTGATCTCTCTAAGACTTGGTTAGTAGTTCAGATCAAGATAGAAAAAAAAGCGGCGCTGCCCCAACAGCAGCAGCTCGCACTCACACAACACACTATTGAAGGAGAAGTTAAAGGCAATCTGGAGGTTTTCATGTGACTGCTGGTTGTCGTGCGTAATTTGGCACCGCGTAATTCCGCAGCCCCTTTCCATCCAAAGTCTGAATAACGTTTAAAAATCATTAACGTTTACTGCTACGTTGACTGCATCATAAAATACATGCAAACTGGAGTGAATACGGGATAATGTGACATTTTTATTACATTGCAGAGCAAATTTAAACCAGAAAAGCTTAATCTGAAGTGCAGTTCTCTCCAAACTTTGTGCTCCTGTGCAGGATTTGCTGCTTTTCTGCACTCTGTCCTTGATTTCACATCTGAAATAAGTCACTGCTCTCGTCCCTGTGTTGCACATTTTGTCTGCAAATGAGATCTGATGACATTTGATGCCTTCATGAACTGAGTGACTGATGGGGGAAAAAGTGTGGAAAAACAAAAAGAACATGTGTGTGTGTGTTTATGAGGAAGATGACATTTATTTCATATTTCAGCCACCTGCTCGGAGCAAGCTAGAGCCGGATGCTTTACTACCGGACTGACCAACACTTGATGGCAACCACTGTGCACCCACCCTCATCATATTAGAGTAAGGCCCAAGCGTTCCCACTGTTCCACAGGAGAGAGAAGCAGCAGTGACAGAACACAGCTTCACACGAGGCCGGGGCTTTCAGCAGGGACTGCACATCAACACTGATCCAAGCACTAAACATGAGATCAGTGCTGTGACCCAATCATAAAACAGGACACCGGCGTGTATCCCAGCATGCTCGGCCAGTGTGTGTGTGTGAGTACATCGTAAGCAAGGTCAGATCCAAAAGGGGACCAAGGCTAAAGACACGCATCGTTTAGGGTTGTTGGGGGTAAAAGTGGGTCAAAACACAAACAGATCAAATGTCCCCACATGACACAGGCAGCACTGAAGCACGATCAGCGGTACTGAGGCTGCAGAGGCCACTCCTATCCCAACTTAACTCAATGAGTAGTTTCCAACATGAGGGTTGGGGGCTCTTGAAGGGGTCGCAAGTTGAATGTGAGGGGTCACAAAGTGAGAAGAAGAACATTTTTTTATCAAAGATTTGGTTTTAGAAATAGATTGTTTCGTAATAAGAATAATAACTCTTTTCTATAAACATATGTTTTATGAAGTATTGCATTAGAAAAGCTGGATGTAATTGGTAATATCTGATAAAATACTGATGTAGCGAACATTTAACTCACATGAGTGATCAGCTCATTCCTCTCTCTGCGTCCTCCTGGATGGTACACCGATTTGTCTCTGTGTCCAGACAGCATGAGACATGAACAATATGACATGAAAGAACAACTCAAACCTAGCCTCGCAAGATCAGGATGCACTCGCGAAACTAGGTTTGAGGCTAGCTCCATTGTATTTTACTAGCAGATCAGTCTGGTAACTTGCTGCCGTTTGACCAGCGACCGAACCAATCAGCGTTGGTTTTGAGGCGGTTTGAAGTGTGACGAAACGAGTAGCGATCGTTCAGTGTAAACAACGTGGCGACTTCGACTGATGTGATGAGCAGCTATGGAGCAAGCCGCTCGCTAACACTTTTTTCTCTGTGATCCTTCTGTTGGAATATGGACCAGGCACCTGAAATTGTGCTTTTATTCGTAAATTTGCGTTACACAAACGGCAAATATCCTTTACCGACATGTTGTTTCCTTTCTGAGCTTTGTCTCAACGCGGTTACTACGTCATACGCTTCGTTGATCTGATGGTTGATTGATTGGTTGGTCAATCTCCAACATAGGTGGTGATAGACAGATGGTTTATCCAATCAGTAACCAGTATTTTCGCCTATTCCCAAAAGATCTCCAACCGAGAGTTCCCAGTGGATATGCTGAGCAAATGCGAATAACGCAAATCAATCCATCCGGCGGAATCCGGTTAACTCAAACCTGCCAAACTGAAACAAATTCCTGAAGACCATCTCAGCATTTGTTTTGTTTCCAGTTTGCAGCGTCTTATTGGCGGATCACAGCCATGCGTAGCCTACAGCGCCAACCTCACCAATCTACGGTCTCGTCAAGATGATTCTCTCCAAACCAGTTGATGTAAATGTGCCTAATTCTCATTTCATATGTTTTTGTCATGAAAAAAAACACTGGTTCCAAGAAAAAAAAAAAAGTTGGCATTGTATTTTTCTGCAAACCACAGACACGTTGATATTTATCGTTTTTGCCTCGGCACTTTTCGACTTACAACTGACAGCAAGTTCCTGGGAAGCCAGGTGACGCACTATAATAAGACTCAAACTCAACTAAGGGAGGAGTTTAAACGTAACATAGACTTTCACTCCGGAGAACTCAATTCATGTTCATATGACTCTACAACATCACCCGTAGGTGTGAATGGTTGTCTGTCTCTGTTCGTCTCTATGTGTCCTGTGATAGACTGGCGTCCTGTCCAGGGTGGACCCTGCCTCACGCCCGATGTCAGCTGGGATCGGCTCCAGCCCCCCCCCTGCGACCCCGACCCCGGGATAAGCAGTTGAAGATGAATGAATGAATGAATGAATGAATGTAAAACTTTCGCAAACCTGTAGTTTTGATGCTTAAACCGAAGTAATATGAGTCATTTCTGTTTGAATTCACGACGTAAACCACGCGTTTAAAGCTGCGACCGTAGAGCGTCGAAGAAAGTGTCATTCACACAAAAAGCAGAAGACAGTTGGTGCATCAAAACAAAATAACCCATCTGCATTCAGAATCCCAGCTCCTCGTCAACGTGAGCTGATTTCTCTCCCTGAGACGTACACCGACCAGCCTCCCCTGGCCGCGATTGCGTCACCGTCCAGAGCTGCTGATACAACGTTGAATATGATGATGATGCTTCTCTGATTAGAGGGACAAAGCTGCTTTCAGACCAGAGGATGACCTTGTTAGCATCAGATCAGGGACGTAGCCTGTCACTGATGCCTGTAAGCCTCTGTCAGTAGCTGGTCTTTAGATGTGAAATCATCTCATCTTTCACTGACTCTTTGACATTATAAAAAAAAAAAAAACCCCACAATGTAGCATGTAAATGCTTCATCACAGGCTTTCCTGTTATCTCTGTGGTCTGGCAGTATTGACAATCGGCTTGTGCATCTGCTGATGCAGTAGTAGGAAGAAGAAGAAGGGGGGGGGGGGGGGTTGACCTTCCCTTGTTTGCCGTCTCTTAATTCCCAGTGCTCTGAACTGTCTTGGTGCCAGGTTTCTCCCTCTCTCCCTCCCTCAATCCGACTCTTTTCTCTTTGGTTGCAAGACTTTTGAACCCCCCCACCTCCCCCTTCCTAACCCCCCCTTCAGCCTTGTCTAAGGAGACGTCGCCCCGGTGAACTCATTGACCAGGGAATGGCTTGTTTTCACTCCCTTCTGGTGTAGGAAGGAGAAAGTCACTGCAAAAAATGTGCATCTTTAAACAAATGTTTAAATATGTTGCCACCAGGAGATTTACTTGAATTAATGTATTCAATCTCTTTAAAGGAGATTTTCCTGAATTTAGTGTCATTTTATCGATGATGGTGTGGGATCTGACTCGTCAAAGACAAAAGAAGATTTACTCAACAGATTTGTTGAGTTATTTTACCCTATTTGGAAGAATCTTGATATGTTAACAGACATTTTTTGCAGTGTTAACAGCACCCAGTCTGGTTTCTCTCCTGCCAAACAAATGTCTAAAGCAGAGGGACACAGTTACAGACAGCGGTGCAGAATGCAAATGAATGTTAGTGGATGAAAAGTGAGAGGACGGAGGACGAATTAGAGTGGATCAAAAACAAGATAAACCCGCGTGAACACCGCAGCGTCAGGGGAGGATGGATGGAGGAGGGCTGTGTGTGGTGACTGCAGGGCTGGTACCCAACATGGGAGGGAATGTGTGAGGCTGGGGGTATGTCTGGACACACACACACACACACACACACACACACACACACACACACAGGTTCACTCGAGGACACACATTCAAGCATATGTAGGGTAAACACACTTGATTTATACAGAATTCCTTTGTTCTCTTGATGAGTCTGAGACTTTTCCTCTGTTATCAATTGAATCAGATAAAAAACAGCTTTGCAAAATCAATGAAAGTATCAACCGCAAGTCATTTTTCCTGTCTATTGCTTTCCAAAGGTCAGTGGTTAAACACGGTGCGGTGCAGACGTACATGAGTTTGTGTGTGGCATTCAAATATTGTTATCAAAGCCCTCTGCTGTGCCATACACCGTTCATATGGAAGAAATAAAGTGAGTCATGGAGCAAGAGAAAAAAAAAATGTTTAAATGGGGCGCTTGTTTTGATACGCTATGCTTCCGTAGTAACTCGCAGGGGTCACAGTATTCTGGCAAAAAAGGTCAGGAAATTCCGTGGCGTCTGCTGATGATCAAAACCTACTCTTTCTCTAAAAAAAATATCTCCGGGACATTTTAACTGTTTATGATCTCTGAGCGCGCAGGATGGAAGTGGAAGGATTTTCATCAAATCACATCTGAGTAAACTCACTTTGAAGGGGAAAAGGTATTTTTAGTCTGAAATAGCTGATTTATTTAAGTCTTAACAATGCTGATCTGTTATCACTTAAAGGTCCCATATTGTATATAAAATTTTATATATATATATATATAAATATACACTCACCGGCCACTTTATTAGGTACTTAATAAAGTGTCAGTGTGGTCTTCTGCTGGTGTTCCCTCTCTGTAGGTCGGTGGTGTTGTGTGTTCACAGATGCTCTCCTCTGTTGCAACCAGTGGATATTTGAGTCACTGTTGCCTTTCTATCAGCTCCAACCAGTCTGGCCATTCTCCTCTGACCTCTGGCATCAACAAGGCATTTGCTCACACAGAACTGCCTCTCACTGGATATTTCCTCTTTTTGGGACCGTTCTCTGTAAAAACCCTAGAGATGGTTGTGCTTGATAATCCCAGTAGATCAGCAGTTTGTGAAATACTCAGAGCTCCTGTCTGGCATCAACAACCAATTCACGTTCAAAGTCACTTCAATCACCTTTCTTCCCCGTTCTGATGCTGCTTTGAACAGCAGCACATCTTCTTGACCATGTCTACATGCCTGAATGCATAGAGTTGCTGCCATGTGATTGGCTGATTAGAAATGTGCGTTAACGAGCAGGTGGACAGGTGCACCTAATAAAGTGGCCGGTGAGCGCATATATATATATATATATATATATATATATATATCTGTGTATATATACACAGATGTAAAAACAATATTGCTATACTGTATATCTCATCTCATCTCATCTTCATCCACTTATCCGAGGTCGGGTCGCGGGGGCAGCAGCTCTAGCAGGGGACCCCAGACTTCCCTTTCCCGGGCCACATTAACCAGCTCTAACTGGGGGATCCTGAGGCGTATATTGTTGTTAAATATGTTGTTTGTATACCTGGATTTAGAAACAAAAACTATTTCCCCCTGGGATTATTAAAGTATATCTGATTCTGCTGATGCAACCACATCATGTGAACGTGCAGATGTCTGAGTGGACATGCCCGATGTGGTGATTCCTGGCCAATAGGTGGCGATGAAGCAGCAGCATCTCACTACAAAAGAAGGAATCTCTGTCCCTCTATGCATGACTGTCCTCCACATAACTCAAGAACAGTCAATGCCGCTGATGCTGAAAAGAAGCTAACAAACTGCCTCTTGGTTGCAGAATTGGCTGATCATTCTCTGCGGGTTAATTACTGTGAGCTTCTCTACAAATAGCTCTTTGAATTATTGCGATAACAATACAAATACGACTGGCCCACAACTTCTGTGGCTCGTGACTCATAACACTAATAAATGTCTACTCGCGTCTCCTCGTAAAAAGCAACGGGCCTTTGTAGTTCGTTGAAAGAGCTTCTCTGATTGTTTCATTTGAAGGATTATTAGAGGCCTAAAGAGGTGGATGGATCCAGTATTTCATAAGAAAAGCAAAAACGAGGGAAAACTGAATCTTCTCCAACAGAAATATAGCTCTCCTTCATGGTCATCCTGTGACCACATGAACTGCAGGTGCAACGTATGGCACATACCAGCAAAGACGAAGCCGTGGAGTCTTTACAGGCCGAGTGTTTACATTCATTTCTGTACTGTATTTGTGACACCACGGAAATCTCTGGACCTTGTTGGATCGTGCAAGCGTTCAGGAATGTTCCACTGAGTCACGAACAAAAACACAAATACTTGAACAATAGCATAATTTCAGGCTTTCTTAAATGCGGTTTCATAAACACAACTAATCCTGAAGAGACGAACCACGGAGCCAAAGATCCAAACAAATGCACACATTCAGGACTTTTAAGTGTCAGCGATATTGCATGGAGCTGTCCGTCCCATCCAGCTTTGCTCATCGTAAGAGCGAGCTGGACGAGGGCCTGGGTGTGAGACACCTCAGGGCATGCAGGGACGTGTACCGCTTGTGCTGTTTACTTAGCCCACGACGTGGAGTGGTTTTGTGGGGGTTAGGGCCACCACTCCCTGGCTCTCTCCTGGCTATAGCTGGGGAGTGGGTGTGGTGCTCCTCTCTGCCCACCACCTGGCATCGAGGAGGCTATGTCTAGGAAAGAGACTTCTGCCAGGCCTCAATTACTGGGGGAATAATCCAGGACACACTGAAGCAATTACAGCCCCATATAAATCAATATGCTTCGGGTTAAAAAGTGATCTGCTCCCAACACTCTGGAGAGGCTCTGACTCAGTCGGCCTTTGATTTTTCTGAGAGATGAGAGCCGTTTCTCGGGAATTGGGGAGGGATGCCGCTCTCGTGGTTTAAACTGTCACTCAGGCTGAGTAAACAGTCAGGTGACACGGACTGTGAGGAAGAGCAGAGCATAAATATTGATTTGCAGTCACTGAGCCTGTATAAACAATCGTTGGGAAATTTATGTTGCATAAAGTGCAACGCTGAGTAAACAAACAAGCTTCCCCTCAAATTACAATGTAAACAGATGTCTAGGCGTGTTGTACTTGAGATATGGATGCTAATGAAGGATAAACACCGGATTACTATTTATGCGTAAGGAAGCTCGCAGAGTCGAGGGCCTCCAACACAAGCTGAGGCAGCAGGGGGCAATGCCGACAGCTCTCCCACCCCTGTTAAGTACAGCTGCTGAGCCCCCTAGTCTCATAATCACTACGACACTGCCATCTTCTGGTTCAGGGACACTACTGACAAAACACTGTGGTTACTGGGGATAAAAAGGGTTTGACTGCCCATGGACACAGGAAACATATAGACTTTAATGTCCTGCACTCACTTCACTTAGATGTATGGATGAACCCTGAAAGGTTTAAGAGTAAAATTCAAGCACTTATCAAGGTGCCTGGAACAAAAATGTCCACTCTCAAAGCCTTTATCGTCTCATCTCAATTGTACTAAATGCATTTAAATACATCAGCAATCTTAGTAAATTTTACCCATTTTTTTATATTAACTGTGTGTTTTGATCGTGATTAGTACCTAATGCTGTTTGGGTTTGCGATTGGGTCGATGAAACACCAGATTATGTTGAAAATCGAGTATTTTTCAAGTAGTATATTCAAAAAACAAGCCCTTTACAAACCACCGAGGCGTCTGCTCCGTCTCATATGTGAAAAAAAAGTCTCCTCCATCTCCCCTGGTGACAGGTGCAGTAGTTCAGCAGCTCTTGCAGGGAAATACTACAGTTGTCTAAACTTATCAGATTATTTATTTGAAAACAACTGAATGACAGAATGTGCCTTTCGATAAATATTAATTTCCGACACTGCACAGTAGTTTTTGTATCTTACACCCATCTGATTGTATGTGAACTGGTTTCTGATTCTCTCCAATGACTTTTTAATGTTTTATGTGAAGCACTTTGAATGGCCTTGTTGCTGAAATGTGCTCTAAATAAACCTGTTTCGTTTTGGAAGTTAACAAAGTACTGCTTACTGTATAAACCTTTTATTACGAGTGCTAAAAAAGCCAATAGTCTATCAGTAATGATAGAATAGTCAAATGTCTCGTCTAAAATGTCAGAATACAAAAAAAAAGGAAAACATGCATCCGTCCCCTACAGCTCTGGTAAAACCTACAAATTATTTTAACTAACAGTTCAAAACACTGAAGATAATAAACACGCACTAATATAAAACAGTTAAATAAATAAATAAATAAAACCGGTGCATTGCTTACTCCAGGTAGGGAATGAGTCCTTACCCTAACTGAAGGAGTTCAAGAACCTCGGGATCATGTTCACGAGTGAGGGGACGATGGAGCGTGAGTTTGGCCGGAGAATCGGAGCAGCGGGGGCGGAGCTGCAGTCGCTCTACCGCACCGTTGTGACGAAAAGAGAGCTGAGGAAGGCAAAGCTCTGGATCTACCGGTCAATCTTGGTTCCTACCCTCACCTGTGGTCATGAAAGCTGGGTCAGGGCCGAAAGAACCAGGTCGCGGGTACAAGAGGCCGAAATGGGTTTTCTCAGGAGGGGGGCTGGAGTCTCCCTTAGAGATAGGGGGAGAAGTTCAGCATCCATGAGGAACTCGGAGTAGAGCCGCTGCTACTTTGCGTTGAAAGGAGCCAGTTGAGGTGGTTCAGGATCATCTAGTAAGGATGAACCCCGGGCGCCTCCCTAGGGAGGTGTTCCAGGCACGTCCAGCTGGGAGGAGGCCTCGGGGAAGACCCAGGACCAGGTGGAGAGATTAGATCTCCACACTGGTCTGGGAACGCCTCAGGATCCCCCAGTTAGAGCTGGTTAATGTGGCCCGGGAAAGGGAAGTTTGGGGTCCCCTGCTAAAGCTGCTGCCCCCGCGACCCGACCCCGGATAAGAGGCTGAAGATGAGATGAGATGAGTTAAATAAATACGGTCAATTATTTGTTTGATTGTCTGTGACTCAACCGAGCACTGTTTGAAATAAAAATGAAAGCAGCAAAAATTACATTCAAGATAAATTTATTTTTTAGAAAAGTCATGTAAGCAGAAATAATCAGCTTTCAATATAGACATGCCTCATCAGTAAGCTTCAACAGGAAGTGACAACTTAAATACAGAAGAGCAAATTAAGAATCGAGTGCTTTTGGTGACGATGATCCCGGCTCAGAATGCATATTTACACATAGAAATAAAATTAACCTTCATGAAACAGTTCTATTGAAACTCTATCCTCACTTCGTCAGTAAACGATGATTCCACTTTAATGTTGTGACTAAGCGAGTGTTCCCAGAGAGACTTTTTATGGAGGAACGCTAACCCGCACTCCTCGCACACGTAGCTCTTTGGCTTCCCGGCGTGAGTCCGCCTGTGTTTCTTCATGTGATAAGACAACCTGAACCCTTTGTCACATACGTCGCATTTAAACGGCTTCTCCCCCGTGTGGATGCGCATGTGCGACTTTAGATATCCCGACTGTATGAAGGCTTTCCCGCAAACCTCACACTTGTACGGCCGCTCCCCGGTGTGGTAGCGGTTGTGGAGCCTGAGCTCGTTGGCTGTCAGGAAGGTCTTACCGCACACCGTGCACTGGTGCGGCCTCTCGCCCGTGTGGATGAGCTCGTGCCTCTTCAGGGACGTCTCCTTCATGAACTGCTTCCCGCAGCTGACGCAGGGGTACCTGACGCCGATGTGGATTTGTTCGACGTGATTCGTCAGCTGCAGCTTCGTGCGGTACGCCATGTCGCACTGCGTGCAGGCCCAGGGCTTCTCCTCGGAATGGGTGCCCATGTGCACTGTGAGCTCCGACGCCGAGCGGTAACACTTTCCACACTGCCAGCACAGGAAGGGTTTTTCCCCGGTGTGTTTCCTCTGATGAACCGTGAGACAGTTGGAGGACCTGAACTTCTCTGGACACATGCTGCAGATGTACGGGAACTCTCCTTTGTGGATTCTCTGGTGGATGGCGAGGTAGGACAGCTGGATGAAGGTTTTGTCGCACTGTGTGCAAGGATAGGGTCCTGTGAACTCGTGCTGCTTCTCGTAGTGTTCCCTCAAACGCCTCAGCAACGTAAAAGTCTTGTCGCACATCGTGCACGACATCGGCCTGTGCATGAGCTTGTGCCTCTCAAACGCAGGCTCGTTGGCCAGGATCTTCCCGCACTCCTTGCAGTAGAACGGGTCGTGAATCCTCTGGTGCACCTTGAGCATCGTCATGCTCTTGAACTCTTTCCCGCAGTCGTCGCACCTCATGATTTCGCTCACTTCCACTTTGCAAACGTTCTCTTGGTGCTCCTTCAGAGCAGACGGGTACTCAAAGTGTTTGCCGCAGTTTGAGCACCATACGGGGATTTTCAGAGGCGCCCCCTGCTGCGTGTCAGTGCTGGGTAGACTGCTGTGGCTGGGCCCTGCCCTCTGCTCCTTTTTCCACGAGAACCGGTTGACTTTTTTGTGACAGATGGCATAAATCTGGTGCCTTTTCAGGCCGTGCATGTGTTTAAACCGCTTTTTGCAGTGGACGCAATGATAAGGACGGTCCTCTGTGTGACACTGTATGTGCCTGTTGAGCGTTTTGACGCTGTCGAACACTCTTGAACAGACGGGACATACTTTAGGGGCTTTCTTCTTGACTTTTTGCACGGACGCAGATGGAGACTCCTCAGAAGTGTCGGCAGGTGCATCTGGATTATTCTCTTTTTTATCAAGGTTACCGACGTCGGCTTCAGCCAAAATCTCCTCCACCGTCTTGCTCTGCTCCTCTCTGATCCCCTCGTGGCCGTGAATGATCTGATGCTTCTTCAACGTGTCCTTGTACTTGAAGCCCTTCTCACAAGTGATGCAAATAAAAGGACGCTCCTCCGAGTGAGATCGCAAATGCTTTGCGATGTCGGCGGTGCAAGGTACGACCCTGCTGCAGATGGGACACACTTTGCCCTCCGCGGACCCTGGCGGTTGCTGTGGACTTGAGCGATGCGTCTCTCTCTTCTTTGGCTTTTTCAGCTCTCTGCTCTTACAGATCTCCTGCTGGTGTCTCTTTAACACGTAGGGGTTCTTGAATTTCTTCTCACAAAAACAACAGTTAAACGGGCGGTCCTCCGAGTGGGACCTCATGTGCCGCTCCATGTCGACTCGACGGCCAAAGTACTTCCCACACAGAGCGCAGTTTTTGTTCTCTGACATCTCAGAAGTGCTGGGATCTCCCGCGTCCTCCTCTTTAGTGTTGTTATCGATCCCTTCCTTTTCATGAACACGCATGTTGTGCCGGTTCATGTCGTAATGGTCCCTGAATCGCTTGTCACAGTTGGCGCACTTGTACTTGAATTCCCGATTGGCAGAATGGGTTTCCTGGTGTCGCCTCATGGCCGCCGCCCGCAGGAAGATCTTGTTGCACACAGGACACGTCTTGTTATTGGGGTATTTCTTTCTTTGCCTCTTGGCGGTCTCTGAGTCTTTTTCTTTCAAAGCTTTTCTCTTCACCTGGAGCCTCTTGCTTTGTTTCAGCGGTTGAAAAGCCGCCGGCTTCAGGGCGTCACCCGCATCCTCAGCTTCCTCCTCGTTTATTTCATTTTCTTCTTCTTCTTCTTCCTCTTCATTATCAGGCTCGACCAAACCTGACGGCGGTTCGATCTGTATGTAGTCCAACAGCGTCACAGTTTCACCCTCCACCTGGACGGTCATACAGCCCTGCATCTGCTCTGACGGAGGCTGTAACTGAATGTGCTCTGCGTCTATTACAACCTTCTCCAGTTGAGGGAGGGACAGCGAAGAGAGGATGCAGTTACCAAAGGAAGAAGGAATAGCCTGAGTTTCATCTGTGGGGGGGGAGGAAGAACACCATTAGCTTTGTCAGTAGCGGCTATAAAGAAAACTAAAACCAGACAAATTTTATAAAAACCAATGATTCATCATTCATACACACAGCGGTACTGATATTAAAGTTGTCTCTGTAATCTTAGAAAAGTAGGTTTGAAATACTGTAAATGCAGCCCAGATGTGACTCACCGCATAAATCGAAATGCCCAAGTGTTGTGTGGTACTGGAGCACAGTTTTCAGGTGCTGTGGATCAGGGACAGAGTGCACACACTCCTCCAGGGCAGATGGGACAGCACTGAGCATGGATGCAGTCTAAAGAAGAGGCACAAGATAAAAAAACGGAAATGAAGACACAGACTAAACACACTTCTATGTTTAACTTGAATGTTTTAAGTCGGGCTTCGGCAGAAATGCAGTTAATTTGCATGTGAGCGTAGTAAACGTATTGTATCGCGGGCATTCACGTCGATGTACCGATCCGATACCAGGTAGTTTATCATCAATTTATTAACTTTTTTATTTTCTGTATGTATTTGTTGATGTTTTAGAAAGGGTGTAACCTGAGCCGGGTCATACAGCAATGATAGCCACGTCCCATCCATACAAGAGTACGGCAGATCTAGAAAATTTTACATGGGGTGACAAAGCTGTGGCAAGAGATCTTGGCAGGGTGGCATGGGAGAACGGTACGCAGCGATCCCCCTATGTAAATGGATTTGAAAGTATTTCCTGTTTCATCACGCCCTACCACACTAAAGCCTTCTTAACGTGCAACAGAAACAAGCCCAATTTATACCGAAGAATAAAAACACAGCCTACCATGTGGTCCAGGGGGAACTGCAGTTCTACCCTCTTCCATCTTCATCTGCCTCCTACTGTCACTCCCTGCCTCTGTCCCTCTCTCTGAATCTGGAGCCTCCTCTGCGTCTCCCACACTCAATTCTTCTTCTTCCTCTTCTCCTTCACCTTCTGTGGCCTCCTCCTGCTCTGACCCTGCTGGTCTCTAAATTGTACTGCCCTCTCCTTCTTCATTTCCCTCCTCTTCCTCCTGTGCTCGTCTCTAGCAAAAATGTATCCCCACTTTTTAGCTTTCCTTTTCATTTTTATGCTGCAGCTACTCTGGCCTGCAAGAGTCAAGACGTGAAAAGCTCTGGTTATCCTTGTATTAGCTAATACGTATTTGAAGTAATGTAAAATCATTCATTCATCTTCAACCGCTTGTCCCTGTCGGGGTTGCATGGGGGCTGGGGCCGATCCCAGCGGACATCAGGCGTGAGGCGGGGTACACCCTGGACAGGACGCCAGTCTATCACAGGACACATAGAGACGAACAGAGACAGACAACCATTCACACCTACGGGTGATTTAGAGTCATCAATGAACCGAACACCTGCATGTCTTTGGACTGTGGGAGGAAACCGGAGAACCCGGAAAAAACCCATGAAGACACGGGGAGAACATGCAAACTCCACACAGAAAGAACCCAGCCGGGATTCAAACCAGAAACCCTCTCGCTGTGAGGCGACAGTGCTAACCACCACATTAAATCACACATACACAACAGTTATAATTAGATTAGTTAACGTTGTATTTGTAATTTTTCCCTGTTTGACTGTAAAGGATGTAACCTGGTTTAATTGGTGCAGCCTCGTTGCTGTGGTGTGTGAGAGTAAGTGATTTTACAGTAATAATTAACTAATCTAATCAAAATGATCGATCCCCTCGCAACCAAACCGGTTTTTGAATATAGTGTATGAAGCGGTTCTTTTCTTTACTAAAACCAAAACTAATCAAAGGGCAAAATGCTCTTTCAAATCACAAGCGAGCGATTTCACTTTTGTTTCAATACTTAAAGAAGCTTGTGGACATATTAGGGGTTTGTTTTACAAGTTTAGTTTTAAGAACACAAATGTTAGAGAGGCACGGCTCTTCCCTTGCCCCCTGTAGATCTGACCCTGCATACAGGGTCCGTAGTATGGAGCTGTTGAAATTATGTTTTTTTTAATGCGCTGGTATCGGAATTGGTAATGGAAAAAATATATATTTGAACATCTTAATCTGGTCTTTACTCCGTTGAACAAAACAAACAACAGCCCAACCTGTGAAGCTTTTACACTTCTTTCTTCGGTGAGACACATTTCTATCGACAGGCGAGCGGTAAAAAGTATGTTTTATAAATACTCAGATTTGTTCAAACAACAGTGAACAGGTATGTAGGAAATAGTTCTTTAAAAGGTCGTTACATCACAACTTGGAGCAGATTGTAGTTATTTTAAACAAATATTGATAGTGAAACATGAAAATGATGTAAACAGAAGGTATGATTCAGTGAAATGCACCGTGGACTAAAACCTGAGCCCTGTATTTGTTTATATTTTGACAGAATGGCACCCTTACAAGTATGCTAAGTGAACCATTAGCAGTTACTGTGTGCTTTGTACGCCTGGATGTACGCACAACTACAACTGGATCACATTGATACTGAAAAGAATTTATAAACGTGATGATTCTCAGGCAAGTTGTGGAGTAAGAAACTGCCTCTTTTACGTTCCCATACCTGCTGAATGTCCGGTACTGGAAGAAGCTTCTCCAGTCTGGACAGGAAATCCAGCATCAGCACCTGCAGAGCGCTGTCATAATCAGGCCCAAAATCTGTAGGGAAAACATCCTGGAACAAATCCGCACAGTTTAATGCTCAAGTACACCACAACCACTGTATAGTATATGTTCTGCCAAGCCCACACACACCAAGAGTTGACGTAACGCATACATTCAAAGACACGAATAGTGACAAACCTGGAAAAACTTCTCCTTCTCTACAGTGTCTTTCAGCAGCAGTTCAACTTGATCGACAAAGTTGGATTCTGGAAACTGGACTTCTGCGAAACACGGCTGCAACCACAAACACGCGCGGATGAAATTTAAATAGAAAACACGACAACGATGGGGACTTAAACATCACATTTAAAGACGCTAACCTGTGCTGCCCAGGTGGATATGAGGGCCTTGATCCGCTGCAGGTGCATCTCGATGGTTTCTCTGTCTCTTATCTGCTCGGCCCGACACAATTCGAGAACCACCTGCAAACAAATGGGGTCACCTCGGGGTAAATACATCTGACAGCGCCTGGAAATGTTATTCATTGACGGTACGCGCAAAGATTCAGCGCGCGGACATACATACATTCATTCATTCATTCATTCATTCATCCTCAACCGCTTATCCCGGGGTCGGGGTCGCGCGGGGGGGGGGGGCTGGAGCCGATCCCAGCTGACATCGGGCGTGAGGCGGGGTCCACCCTGGACAGGACACCAGTCTATCGCAGGGCACATAGAGACGAACGAAGACAGACAACCATTCACACCTACGGGCTAAGGGCAATTTTTAGAGTCATCAATTAACCTAACACGTGCATGTCTTTGGACTGTTGGAGGAAACCGGAGAACCCGGAGAAAACCCACGCAGACTCGGGGAGAACACGCAAACTCCACACAGAAGGGCCCAGGCCGGGATACGAACCTGGAACCTTCTCGCTGTGAGGCGACAGTGCTGACCACGGACATGTACATCTTTAATAACTCTCTCAAGATAAGACAGAGGCCTCACAAGTGGTGCTGACATTTTCTGCATAGAACAAATATTAAATTTGCTCATCAACTGCACCTTTAGTCTCTGTCTAGAACACACAACAACACGTTTTCTGACTTGTTCTGACAGCTAAACGGCTTTTGTTATTTTAGGTTTACTTACGTAAAGCATCAAATGTCTTTGCTCACGACTCAACAACAATATCCTAAAGTCTCACCCGCGCTCTGAGTCCCAGGAGGAGCTGAGCTTTCTGATCCGCATTCAAAAGGTCAGGTACGATTTCGGAAACGGTGCTGACGAACTCCTCCACCGTGCCGTAGTCCTGCACGCTTCCCCTCTGGACGACCTGCCACATGGCCGCGGACACCAGGCGCAGAGGAGGGATGAAGAGGCGGAGAGACGGCAGCAGGAGAGGCAAATCTGGACATGATTTTACAGAATATGAATTTATATGACCACATTGTGACCAAATCTAATAGCAGCGTTAGAAACAGCAGCAAAAGCAACAAAATAGCAGCGTAGTGAAAAGTGATAGTTGTGAAAATAACTTGGAGATGCACATTTACAAATGTACAGATGTCAAATGTCATGAATATTAAGAAATAATAGATGTTAAATCTGTTTATAAATTATGTCTGTGTATATTTTACAGGACCTCTTTTGATATTTGGAATGAATTACAAACAAATAGGAATTAATGAGTATATATATTTTTTTATCAATAGTAAAATACTATTATTAGGTATTTGTCTTACTACATGTTTCAGTAAAGAGTTTGTAAGCATCTCATAGTCCAGTGTGTGTAGTCTTTAGTGTCGGAGGTTGATTCATCAAACTAATTACACAATTTGTTTAGGAAACACTGAATACCTGGAAAAAAATCAACTTTTAATCAACAAATGTGACTAAAAGCAGGTTAAATAGTCCTTTATGGTAACAAATTGAATATATTTTGGTATTGGACTGTTTGTTGAACAAAACAAGCAATTTGCAATTTTTGATCCATAATGAAAATAACTGTTAGCTTTTGCCCTTCTTCAAGTGTCAGTAAAGTAAAGTACACACTGCAGATTACATAGGACAGATAGATAGATATACTTTATTGATCCAAAGCAGGGAAATTGCAGCGTGGCAGCAGCATTACACACGGTAACAACACACAGACACATCAAAACAGTCAAATAAAAAAAAAGTAATATAAAATATGTATACATAAGGGATCTTATTCTAGTGCAAAGTAGACCTATAGTAATAAATAGTGTCGTCAACTGATTACGTAAAAACCTATAAGGTGCTGTGAACAGATTATGTAATAACATATAAGGTGCTTGGAGACTGTGTTGTTATGAACAGAGTTTAAGCTGTTATTGTACAGTGATGATTGACAGCTTGATTATACTTTGGCTACAGCCCTTAAATCAAGGCATTGTTACTATGCTGGAACCTACATGACCCCAGGTTTAATGCAAGGTAATTGTTTTATATGGTAAATCAAAATAAACACATTTATCTAGGAATTAAATCATTCAATTTAAATATATAAACTGGGATCATAAAATCAAAAAATTCCCATTATATTTTCAAACATCTAGCACCAACATATTTCACATATTTATGTATATATATTAATATTCACATTGGTCTGTGGCCCCTGCACACACCAAGCCCCTGGTTGCCTTCACGGACTGTTAACTGTGTCGTAATTATGACTCACAACACATGACCACCACAACAAAAGTGGTAAATCTGGCTGGGGAAGTCGTGCCTTTCTATTTCACACGAGTTGCTGGCACTGTAAGCATTAATGTAAATGTCATATTGCTTTTTTGGAGGGGTGTTTTATTTAAGAAAATTAGTTGCTGTGTGTTTTTAATTTTAATACGTTAGCTGACTTGTGTTTTTAGCCGCAAGCTAACTAGCTTTGCAGTTTTACTTGAAGTCCCCGAAGGCAGCATCTGTCAACCGTTAAACTGCTAGTTTTCAGTTGCTAAGTAACACTAAGCTATTCCAACGGTTAGTCTAACTGACGCTTCCTCCCGTAGCTACTAACGTTACAAGAGGCGCTACGGTTGCACAAAAAAGCGCCACCGCCATCTCAGAGCGGGGTACGCCATGTTCAAAATCGGACGCACACAATCCAATAGTAAACCCGATAACTCGCCACGGGTGACACATGTTGAAATTATAACGGGCTTACCGTTTTCAGCGCGACACGGGCTCTCCATTTTACGTGTAAAAAATGCTCGGTGCGGTACGCGAAGGAACCAGGGGTTGTTGTTAGTCGACGTCCGCCCGACCCTGCGGTGCAAAGCTGGCGGGGAGGAGACTAATGGTCGGCTCGGTGTGCTGCTCGGAGTGCGCATGCGCGGTCTCTAACATACGTTTCACCGGTTTCCCTCAGTTGCAGCGGTTTAATGCGGGTTCGTGTCCACTCGTGCGACCTGCTCACACATGTGTAATGTTAACTTTAGTTAATTAAAAAGACATTGTGGAATAATTTGACCAACTTTGGGGGTTTTCTGCAACGGAAACATGTTGCCCTTCTTCGCCTGAGGAATGTCAGAGTCACATTAATGTGTTGTAGGAGATTACCGCCACCTAGAGGCCGTTTGGGGAAACGCGCCCAAAACATTTATTTTTAAAACGAGCATTTTCTGCAGCAAATGTCGCAAAAACTTCTTATTTGTTGAACAAGAAATTCAAATAAGCGACTCCTGATCAGAAAATGACCTTGAATGTTTGAAGTCCGATGGTTAATTCAATTCAATTCAGTTAAATTTTATTTAAAGTGCCAAATCATAACAAAAGTTATCTCAGGACACTTTACAGAGTAGGTAAAGACCACACTCTATGACTTTATGATTTACATAGACCCAACAATTCCCCCGTAAATTACGGTGGCGTTGAAAACGTTCACTATAACAGACAGGAACGTCAGACAGACCCAGCTCTGTGGAGGACGGACATCTGTCTGCACCGGTCGGGGAGGACGGACATAAAGACAGAGACGGACACACTTCCAGTAACTATAATACATAAGTCATAGAGTGTGGTCTTTACCTAGTTTGTGTCCTGAGATAACCTTTGTTATGGTTTGGCACTATAAATAAAATTGAATTGAATTGAATTGAGTTGAATTATGTGACAATGTCATGGTATAATTATTTCATAAAGGAACGGTGGCAGGCTGATTACTGCACTGCTGCAGAACCCCCCCCCCACACACACACACACACATAGACACACACAGACACACACACACACACACATACACAAAAAAAGGGGCCTCACAGCCAAATTCTCCTCCAGACTGTTTTTATGACCTTGTATTTCTGCATCAGTCTGGCTGCAGACAGCCCACTCTCTTTGTAAAGGGAGCTGTCATGACTTTAAGTACCTTGAATCATTTGCTCGGTGTAAGTAAAAGGATCGATAAAAAACCCCTGCTGCTGGACCGTGGCCCGATGTGTCACATTTTTATTCAGGGGGATACCGCAGTGCCGTTGTAACGTAATAAAATCAGATATATAGATGCATGGAAGGATGAATCTACAGAGAGAGTCATCTGTTATTTCTGTTATTACACGGCTTTGTTAAATTCATAGACTCTGGAGGATCATTTTCCATTTAATAAAGTCCTTTTTAAATTGAGAGTCGTAGTCGTGTAATAAGCTGATAATGTAGAGCGAGCCGGTCATTATCATTATTGCGAATAATGACCGCTCGCCCTTATGTGTGGTCGTGTCTAAATGGTCACCCGATGTTTGTGAAAACTCTCACGAGACTAACTTCCTGGTGACCTAACCATTCAAGGTCCATTTCTAATCTTTACCATCTAACTTTAACCATTCAAGGTCCATTTCTAACCTTAACCATCGACCTTTAACCATTCAAGGTCCATTTCTAACCTTAACCATCTAAATTTAACCATTCAAGGTCCATTTCTAACCTTAACCATCGACCTTTAACCATTCAAGGTCCATTTCTAACCTTAACCATCTAAATTTAACCATTCAAGGTCCATTTCTAACCTTAACCATCAACCTTTAACCATTCAAGGCCCATTTCTAATTTTAACTATATAAATTTAACCATTTAAGGTCCATTTCTAACCATTACCATCTAAATTTAACCATTCAAGGTCCATTTCTAACCATAACTATCTAAATGTAACCATTCAAGGTCCATTTCTAACCTTAACCATCTAAATTTACTCATTCAAGGTCCATTTCTAACCCTAACCATTGACCTTTAACCACTTAGGGTCGATTTCTTACCCTAACCACCAACCTTTAACCAATCAGGGTCCATTTCTAACTTTAACCATCGAACTTTAACCATTCAAGGTCCATTTCTAATCTTAACCATCTAAATTTAACCATTCAAGGTCAATTTCTAACCTTAACCATCTAACTTTAACCATTAAAGGTCCATTTCTAATCTTAACCATCTAAATTTAACCATTCAAGGTCAATTTCTAACCTTAACCATCTAAATTTAACCATTCAAGGTCCATTTTTAACCTTAACCATCAACATTTAACCATTCAAGGTCAATTTATAGCCATGACCATCGACCTTTAACCATTCAAGGTCAATTTCTAATCTTAACCATCTAAATTTAACCATTTAAGGTCCATTTCTAGCCTTAACCATCAACCTTTAACCATTCAAGGTCCATTTCTAACCCTAAAAATATAAATTTAACCATTTAAGGTCCATTTCTAACCTTAACCATCAACATTTAACCATTTAAGGTCAATTTCTAATCTTAACCATCGACCTTTAACCATTCAAGGCCCATTTCTAACCATAACCATCTAAATTTGACCATTCAAGGTCCATTTTTAACTTTAACCATTGACCTTTAACCATTTAAGCTCAATTTCTAACCTTAACCATCTAAATTTAACCATTCAAGGTCCATTTCTAACCCCAACCACCAACCTTTAACCATTCAAGATCAATTTCTAATCTTAACCATCAACCTTTAACCATTCAAGGTCCATTTCTAACCATAAACATCTAAATTTAACCATTCAAGGTCCATTTCTAACCATAACCATCGACCTTCAACCATTCAAGATCATTTCTAATCTTAACCATCAACCTTTAACCATGCAAGGTCAATTTCTTCCCATAACCATCTAAATTTAACCATTTAAGGTCAATTTCTTACCATAACCATCAACCTTTAGCCATTCAAGGTCCATTTCTAACCATAACAATCTAAATTTAACCATTTAAGGTCCATTTCTAACCCTAACCACCAAACTTTAACCATTTAAGGTCTATTTCTAACCCTAACCATCTAAATTTAACGATTCAAGGTCCATTTCTAACCTAAACCATCTAAATTTAACCATTCAAGGTCCATTTCTAACCCTAACAATCTAAATTTAACCATTTAAGGTCCATTTCTAACCCTAACCACCGACCTTTAACCATTTAAGGTCAATTTCTAGCCCTAACCATCTAAATTTAACCATTCAAGGTCCATTTCTAAACTTAACCATCGACCTTTAACAATTTAAGGTTCATTTCTAACACTAACAATCTAAATCTAACCATTCAAGGTCAATTTCTAACCCTAACAATCTAAATTTAACCATTTAAGGTCCATTTTCTAACCCTAACCACCAACCTTTTACCATTCAGGGTCCATTTCTTACCTTAACCATCTCGTGGGTTACCATCTGGACACGACCTTTACTCGCTGTATATCATCTCTAATTGTTATTCCACATCTTTTGTTCAGTATTCTTATCTATAATAAATAAAGCAGAAAAAAAGAGACCATCATGCGGTTTAAACTCTGGTCATTTATTAGCCGTCCACAAAAGCATGTCATGGAACAACTGTAGCCCGAGTGTAACATTCCTTTTGTTGTTATACTCCACCACATCCCTGCTTCTCACACCATGTATAATTTATATCTCATATATATATTTTGTACAATATACATGTTCTCATCAAAGGAAAGATAATAGCAAAAGTCCCCGCCCCCCCCTCATCACCATCTCCATCCATCCCCTGTGGATCTGAAATCTAGTGAACATCCCATGCATGTTTCCACTGCGTCTAGGAGAAAAGGTTGTTTATTACCAGGAAACACAAATACACAGGTAAATAAATGCTCGGACAAATTAAGGGGAGAGTGTCGTTTGACAAAGCTGGTGTACAAAGCACATTCTCAACAACATTAAACAAGAAGAGCCATGCGGACCGACGGTTACTCTACGGCTTTGACCCAAGCTAAAGTTAGTCTTCTGCTAATGGCGTCACGTTAGGACTAATAAAAGAAACACAGAGATAACGTCTTTTGGCTTATTCGCTAATTCTAAAGCCATATTCAGCTGCTGTTTAACCACAATAAGACTGTTAACTGTTAAAATACCGTGAGTAACACTGGCACAAGGAGTGCTTGACATCATTATGAACCTGTTTGTGACCTCTGCGGAGACAAAACGGTTTGCATCTCTAAGTTACATTTCACCTTTAAATGGCACGTTTCAATCCAAATGTGGGCGTATACGATGATTCGATGTAAAGATGTGAGTTCTTTCAACCAGAATCGGTCTAAATAAATTATTATTATTATTATTAAAGCCATCATGGTTAAATCAACAGCTTATAAATAAAAAAAAGTCTTATTTTTAAAATGAGTGAAAGACAATAAAATACACCACGGATGTCACGAAAAGGAACCAAAATAGTGAATATTCAGGCTTTTTCTTTGTCTCAGTCACTCATTTGTTCATGTCGTGTCTTTAAATTCACATTTAAACCGTAGCTCCGTAACATCCTGTGGCAGATCGATGACCGTGACACTCAAAGTTAAGACAGTCTCATGGAAATATTGCTCAATTTCAACATTTCAAAGCATCTTTTTATAGAATCTTTTTCACTTTTGTAAAACAAAATAGCTGCGGAATGTAAAATAAAATATATAGTGCTATGTATGTAGGTAAGAAAATAAACTTGTAGGATAATATCTATATTTAATTTTCTGTAACTATTTACAGAACTCAAAACCAGCTCGAAATGTGTTGTTTTATTGGGCCCAAAACTAATATTTAAGTAATTTTGAGTGGGCTACAATATGTAAAGATGCGTCTCTTGTGTGAAGGCCGTCGCGTTCATGTAGAGACGACGTCACAAAGTATGGACACCGTAGAGACATTTGTAAGCCACTGCAAACAGAGGGGAGCATCTTTTTTTTTTTGGTTTGTTGCTTCACGTCTTGTGTATCTTTTTTACATTCATAAAATGTACTGTAGGTTCTTTGAATACCTCTGAAATTGAGATGAAGTGTGTCTGAGTGAAAGGACTCACGCGCTGAACCCCCAGAGGCTGCTGCTGAGTAATGGGTTCCACCTGACGCACACCTGGTGGACGGACGGGTGCGTGCAAAAAAAGGGTTTCACTTCGGCAAGCTTGCCACACCGAATTCATTAGAGACACAATATTTCACGGACGCTCGTCAGGCAGCAAATTCACAATTTGAACCAACCTTTTATATTAAAGGTTGTGAAAAACCAATGAAGGAGGAGAGCGAATCTCCAACACGTGAAACAAATCCCACATTAATAATTGATATAAAAACCAGGATGTGACAGAGAATAGTATTCAAAAATGAAACCTGGTTATGAAACTTGGACTGGTTATTGTCAGATCTGTCTCCTCTATTTGGACTTTATATATAATATCAATTATTGACGTGGTAATTGAGATGTTTATCGGCTTTACCATAACGATGTGTTGTTTCGCGTTGTGAATACGGCCTCGACGGGCTCTGGCCGAATTTTCTCCATAACATCGAGGAGCGAAAAATTCACCACCAAAGACTTAAATGTGATCAGCGTCAGCGCCAATAAGCATGCAGCATGCTTGTAACAAGATCTAATAATGCCGGTGATTGGCTGTCTAACGTTACACGTCGCCGAGGTAACGCGGGAAAAATGCTAACACGCAGAGACCAACGCGGGGCCCACCTGTGTGGAGCTGGGAAATAAAAAAAAGCACCGTCATTTTGTTATTTATTATTGTTAAATTGGATTTACTGATGCTAATGGACTTTTTTATGACCACAAACCCTCTTTAACCGTTAAAAAACGAGTCCAGGTTCACCCGTGCGACTTGCTTAGACATACTTTCCTCATCCTGCGGACAGCTGCGGACCTGTGCCCAACTGTTTGCGGTTACGCACGAATGTGTCCACAGCTGTTCACAAATGTTTTCCTCATTCTGTAATCCCCTTTAATGTTTTTCTTTAAAGTTGTACTCCCTAAGATTTGAGATACCTTGTTTCTAGCGGCCTTTGTGGTGGTAAGATGTAACTGCAGGCGAGCCTGTTCTTTCAGAGCCTCCATTTGGTCACGTTCACGGTCACTATGTGTTTACAATTGTATATATGCTTTTGCTTTTGTTGTAAACTTTACTGAAACACATTCACCTCTCTACTTCCAGTCCGTCCCCTGCGTTACCCTCTTAAATCCATACACACACACACACACGCATACACACGTTCCTATTATACTTCTACCCTTACTACAAGCCTGACTCAGAAGTTGGAATTTACGATTTCTGATTACAAGTGGACGCAGCATAACCGTTGGGGACGATCTGGGCCGGCAGACGTCACTAACATGGCGGCTTTTTAACATCCAGCCCGCGAATGTCACCGCAGACACGGATACTGGAATAATTGGCAAAAAAGGGCAAGTAGCAGTGCTTTCATTAGTGGGTCAGATCATCAGTCACCATTGTGTTAACTCACTCTGTGATAGATATCAACTTAAAAGGCAATAGATGGAAATCTTACAGAGAACAACTTTAACGCTTCATGCACATCGCGATTAATTCACTATTCAAGTCTGTGTCCATTGCACTTTGTCGCATTTAGCTTTTAGTGGTTGTTTTGTATTGAAATGTTCTGCGTGTTCTTACATAGACTGCATATAAACATGGACACCGTCTCTCCACTTCCTCTCACTGTACATACTGAAGCCAGAATATCCCGGATACAGGCGGCACCAGTTTGTAATTTTGCAACCAGAGTCAGCGCAGTAGTGATCGGGCGGTAGAGCCTCGTCACAGAGGCCCTGACTGACCAATCACAAGTCGATAACAGCCATCAATCATGACGTTGTCAAAACCAAACGTATCAGACAAATGAACACCTGCGTCTTTTGATTTTTTTCGTTCCACCGAACGTTGCATCTCTAACAATCGTTGTGTCTCAACGTAAATGTTGTGTCTCTAATAAACTCAGTGTACTCATAAGTTCAGCTGAGGTGAAGCCTAAAACAAAAAGTGACTTTGAACGCATCTCGTGACCTACACCGATCATCTGGAATGTATCAGAAAATACTCGAAGGGATCGTCTTCTGACTGGACTGGAACAATCAACACCCTGCTCGGCCCTACCAACCCACCTACACGGAAAGCACACACCTAAAGCGTAACGGAGGATTCAAACAAACAAACAAACAAGCAAACAAACAGATTAAACATGCGACTTTGCATAAAACAGACACATACAGCAGGGACAAACTGTTTCGGGGAGCACATTCAATGAGACTGGAGTCATCAGTCAAGCGAGCGTAGGAGAATACTGTACATCAGTTTACAAAAAGAAGGAAAGAACGACCAGCACGATGACTTTTTAAGGACGTATTTACATGTTGCTTTGAAGAGAAAGTCCCTGCCAATCGAAATCCATCTCCAGATCCCGCTCAGTCATTTTTTTTTTTGCGGTGGATAGAAAGTTAATAAGCAGCGTTTTAATCCGCCTTTACGTCCCCCTGGGCGAAAGTGGTCCGCGAAGTAAGCTCTGCATAAAAAGCAATATCAGGGCAGCTCAGTTTGAGGAGGTGTCATGCAAAAAAAAAAGTTAACAGTGTTCGTGGAGTTATTATCACAAGTTAATTTCCCAGTTGGACATCCGTGTTTCAAGCATACGTCAGCATAGATTTCACCGAGCGGGCCGTCGTTAGTTCACGCTGGAAGTGCCTGTGATCTGTTTGGCCTCTGCGCACAGTAGATAGAACACAGTGAGACGTATCCAACAGAGAAGTGACGGGATGAAATGTGAAGAAGTTCAACACCTAAAGTCCGTCTGCTGGCATTGCTACGAGTCACTTTTGTATTGGTTGTATAGTAGGATTATATTTTGGCATGTGTCAAACGTTACACTGCGATGGCATCCACTTCCGTAAAGTGACGGTTGTAAACCTAGAGTCTCATATCAGAGATGATGAGAAAGCTGCTTCTGTTGAGTTCCTACTCTACCCTTTTAAGCGTAAAGAATGTATTTCATGCATGTATCCTATATGAAATACAATACGTTTCATCATCACGATGAGGTCTAAGGGATACTGCTGGGTTGAGTCTTTTTGGATGATGGTTTTTATTACTATAGGGGTGTGGAGTGATCCATGGGAGCCGTTAGGACAACAGGGTGAGAAAGTACGTATACCACCCTCGGGGGGAGGAGGGGGACCGCAACAGGCAGAATTAAAGGGAATCCCTGACATAAAGACATCCGACAGTCCCTCTTCAGCAGTGGGGGGCGAGGGCAGGTGGAACGGGGAGGGGGGGAGGGGCTGTATTAGCAGGTCACTGGATGCTGGAAGTGGTGTTACATGGACGCTGTGCCTGGATCGGAGGAGGGCGTTGGGAGAGGACGACGTCACACCACGGAGCCCTTGGAGGTGGAGAGGTGGATGGAGTGGATGCGTGTGGCCAGAGTCTTCTCCAGGTCGAGGAGGATGTCGGAGCAGATGCCGGGGCTGGACGCGGGGCTCTCCACGGGGGGAGGGGGTTCGTACAGCAGCTGCTTGAAGCCGTCGAGTTCGATCAGCAGCACCATGTTCTTCAGGAAATAGCCCTCGATGAAAGCCGTGAGCTCCGAGGCACCGAGGAACTACAGGGAGAAAGATGATGGAGAGACAACGGCAGAGAGTTTTTAACCATTCTGAAGGGTCGGTAATAAGGAACGTGGCCTCAGAATACAGGCTCTTGCAACCCCAGTGGCTGCACCTGATTGGATGATTTCACTGGGTTGCTCCGCTCTTGGGTTTGTAGCAAACCAACTTTCTTCTCGTACATTAGAAAAACGTTCACTGAAATGTGTCTGAAAGCGTTTGAGGGGAGAAATAAGCCACAGAGTTGCTGAATCTGGCTGTATTTTAGATCACCAACGGTTAGTTGAAAAAAATCCGAAGGTTCGAGAGTCAACGAGTCACAAAATGTATCACGATATCTCATCTTCAACCGCTTATCCGGGGTCGGGTCACGGGGGCAGCAGCTCCAGCAGGGGACCCTAAACTTCCCTTTCCCGGGCCACATTAACCAGCTCTATACATCATGATATAGCATGTTCTCAGTTGTTCATAGAAACATTTGGCATTCCTGGTCAAAATTGATGCAGTGTTGCTTTTCTATGATTTGTTTTGCCAAGTTTCCCCGGGAAATAACACTTTTAGGTTCAAGATGCTATTGCTATGTTCACCAGCTAGCTGCTAACTTCGTCTGTCGGCTGTTTGATGATGATGACAGTGCTGAGAGTGAACCAAAACGATAAAGATGTGGGCTGTAAAAATACAAAAACCAAATGTTAAAAGATGCTCAATTGCATCAACGTCTTACTCACGGAGGAAGTGTTGGGTCTCTGTAAATCAAAGTGTGGTCTGCTCTATTTAAGTGTCCTGAGATAACTGTTGGTCATGAAAGCTGGGTCATCACCGAAAGAACGGGGTCGCGGGTACATGCGGCCGAAATGAGGGTGGCCGGAGTCTCCCTTAGAGAAAGGGTGAAAAGTTCAGCCATCCGTGAGGAACTCGGAGTAGAGCCGCTGCTCCTTTGCGTTGAAAGGAGCCAGTTGAGGTGGTTCAGGATCATCTAGTAAGGATGAACCCTGGGCGCCTCCCTAGGGAGGTGTTCCAGGCACGTCCAGCTGGGAGGAGGCCTCGGGGAAGACCCAGGACCAGGTGGAGAGATTAGATCTCCACACTGGCCTGGGAACGCCTCAGGATCCCCCAGTTAGAGCTGGTTAACGTGGCCCCTGAAAGGGAAGTTTGGGGTCCCCTGATAAAGCTGCTGCCCCCGAGACCTGACCCCGGATAAGCAGATGAAGATGAGATGAGATAATTGTTATGATTTGACGTTATAAATTGAATTGAATAATCCTCTTTATCACTATGAGCAAAGCCTTAATATAGAACATGTAATATTGAAGCTTTAAATAGATGATTTGTGTGACAGTTTTAATGAACGTCCTGTTTGCACCTCACCTTGGCATGTTTGTAAAGGTCCACGCAGGTTTCCGTGGTGATGTTCTTGGAGCAGATGATCTCACAGTGTCTCTGAAGGGCCTCTAGTTGGAAGAATTTGGCTGCAGACAGGAGCTGCGGGGAACAGTACAGCCACACACAGAGTGAAGCACAGGACTTTGGGATTAGAAATGTTAATACCGGCACTGTCGCTCAGCGGGCTCTGGTTAAGTCTCTCTTACCTCCATGACTTCAGTGTTGCGTATGTGCAAAGACTCGGTGCCTCCACAGTACAGATACTGCATGACCAGCTGGAACACACAACAACAGCAGGGTTACACTTATAGCATCTGTTTCCTCTTATTGTGTTTTGACTATTTTTTAATTCGGTTCCTGTGCACACACACAAAAATAATAAAAAAGTAAAACAAACAAATAACCTGAATTAAAAAATAAAATAATGTAAAAATACATTTAGAAATGTTATTAAAATAATGTAAAATGTATAAATATATTATTATGTTTAATATAATATATAAATATAAAAAATATAATACAAATAATGTCAACACATTAAAGAAATTGTATTAAAATAATATAAAATGTATAAATATAATATGATTCATATAATATATAAATATAAAAAATATATTAAAAATAAGTGAGAAAATAAAATTAAAATAATGTAGAAACAATAAAAAAATGTATTAATAAAAAACAATGAAAAATACAAATCGGGAATTTAGAAAAAATATATCATTTTTTGTCGCATAATAAGATAATATAAAATAAAAAATATAATTATATAAAAATATATATAAAAATAAAAAAAATGAAGAAAATTATAAACTTAGATTAAAAAAATGAAAAATCTTTAAAAATGAAGACTAAAAAAACGACAAAAATTAAAATCACATTGAATGAAAGTCATATATAAATGCACAGGCCTTTAAACTGCCTGCTTGCAGAACAGATAAACATTGGGCGCTCACAGTTTCACCACTGCAGAGACAAGACAACCGACCAGCCCTAAATAACTGTTAATAATTAATAATAATGTTAATAATGTTTATAGCGAGCTGTCAGGAAGGTGACGGATAATGTGTTCCCACAGAGTAAATGATACGCAGACGAGAGTTTACTGTGTGATAGTTACTGCCCTAATTGACTGGATTTAAAAAAAACACACAAAACTATTACAGAGATTTTCCACGACAATAAAATTCTTACATGGAAAATATTGTACTTGACATGGCTGATCTCAATACAGGTGTTCTCCGCCGCCGGCCGGTTCTGGAGCAGCGACTTGAACCTGGGTGAAACAGAAGAATTCAGAGGTTTAGTGAAGCTGTGGAGGAGAAAAACAACCAACCAACAAACAGCAAACATCGTCATTACCTGGGTGAAGCTGTAAACAGCAGAACCTTATGTGCATAAAACGGTTTCCCCTCCACCAGGAAAGTCACGTCAGACATGTCCTTGTTGTTAAGGAAGTGGGGGTCTGAAGAAGACGACAAAAACAAAGATCCATTACTTATTCAATGGATGCAAAACAGCAGAAGATGAAGTTAATGTGGTTATTAACTACTCTGAGTTTGATCCAAATAACATGAAAGCTGGGTCATGATCAAAAGAACGAGGTCGCGGGTACAAGCGGCCGAAATGTGTTTCCTCAGGAGGGGGGCTGGAGTCTCCCTTAGAGAGAGGGGGAGAAGTTCAGCATCCGTGAGGAACTCGGGGTAGAGCCGCTGCTCCTTTGTGTTGAAAGGAGCCAGTTGAGGTGGTTCGGGATCATCTGGTAAGGATGAACCCTGGGCGCCTCCCTAGGGAGGTGTTCCAGGCACGTCCAGCTGGGAGGAGGCCTCGGGGAAGACCCAGGACCAGGTGGAGAGATTAGATCTCCACACTGGCCTGGGAACGCCTCAGGATCCCCCAGTTAGAGCTGGTTAATGTGGCCCGGGAAAGGGAAGTTTGGGGTCCCCTGCTAAAGCTGCTGCCCCCGCGACCCGACCCCGGATAAGAGGCTGAAGATGAGATGAGAAGTATCCTAAAGTGCAGGCAGTTGAATTTGATATCCGGCCCCTTTGAGCTGCTTGTTAAAGTGAATATCCTGATCAATTCATTGGTTGTCAAATGGTTTTTAAAGCATTACTTCTCTTCTTCTTCTTCTTCTTCTTCTTCTTGTCATTTCATTCTAACCCTGTTGTTGATCCAACACTAGGTGGTGCTGCAGCACAGTCGCTAAATGCTTCAGCTCCTCTAATTGTATCCAAACACCAGAAACTAAATGAAAATGTGGGAATGTCTGTGACCTTCCGCACTTTAAAGGAGCTTTTGATATCAGATCAGACTGATAAATCACATAAAACTTGATTTTCTGATGAATTTCGAGCTCTCCGTCTCACCTAAACGCGAGGTCTGCTTCCTCTTCATCTCTGTCAGCTTCGGGATAGGGAAGGGCCCATAGCACTGGGTGAAAATGACTGACAGCTGCTGGCTTATCACCTCGTTCTGCAAACAGACACAACACAACACAAGTGAGGACAAAAAAAACTTCATGCCCATTAGAGTTTTCCGGCCTCTGTTTCCCATGAGCTAAAAATCCTATGCAAATGTATGATAATGCGGTTTTAGAGTGCAACTAAATATATGCAAAATATGAGTGTTAATGTCACCCTAACACACGAGCATGCAGTTTGTATTCCCAGCAAACCCAGCCTCACTTCGTCTGATGTCTCTCTAACGAGCATTTTGTTTACATGCGCATGAAAGGAAGCCCCGGCGACCTTGCTGGCTCGGAGGATCTGGAACATGAGCGGCAGGCCGTGCGTTATGAGCTCCTCTGTGTACTCCTCCTCCTGGATGCAGCTGAAGTCTTTGAGCAGGCCCTGGATCAGCGGCCGGCGGTGCTGGAAGAAGCAGGTACGCAGGGACTCGAGCCAGGTGTGCAGCGTCCAGGGGACACCTGGGAACACCAGCACAAGAACAGTGAATACACACTCGTCCCAGTCAGAGCGGCGGTCTCAAGGGCGACAGAACCGACCATGTTTCCATCACTTTGTGGCGTTTTTGTGTGAGTTGAAGGGCGTTTGCATGGTGAGTGTTGGATTAGTGGGAGGTCGGTGGGAATATAGAGACAGCAGTTAGACATAATTAAAGAAAGTCCAGTCAAAAAGAAATGGCTGCAATGTTCTGCAACAATAAGATAAGCACTGGATGATGTTTATGTGGGATCAACATAAATAATGACATGACAGTGGATGCTGCGTGTATCGACAGCTCTGCTGAAATGATGAATGGCAAACAAGTTCATCCACTTTTAAAAATGTCACTTAGGGAACTTGCAATGAGCAGTCGTCGCTGTTTTGTCGATTGAAAGTCAACTCGTGACCTTGGAAACAGTCGTTCACAAAACAATCTCAACACACGGTCGGCCAGGAGATGGTTAGCTTAGCTTAGCTCAAAGAGTCGAAACAGGAGGAGGAAAGACACGCACGCACGCACGCACGCACGCACGCACGCACGCACACACACACACACACACACACACACACACACACACACACACACACACACACACACACACACACACACACACACACACACACACACACACACACACACACACACACACACACACACACACACACACACACACACACACACACACACACACACACACACACACACACACACACACAGCAAGAATAGGAGTTGCTTTGTCATATTTGCCTAAACAACATGAAAAATGGCGAAAACATTTTAATGAGAATAGAACCAATGATGGAGAAAATACATACAGCACATGGAAAACAAGCGTTTATTTATTATTTTTTTATCTTGTTGTAATAAATCATATTCATTGTTATGTATTTTTATTTATTTATTCATTATTATTTGTTTTTTGTGTACTTTTACTGCATGTTTGTATGAAAGGTGCTCCATAAATAAAGCTGAGTTGAATTATGTCTTGTCTGTTTCATCGGTACAAAGCTTAAAAGAGAAAACTTTTGTTTTATCCAGGGTTATAATAAGATATAACATGTTAATAAGCTTTAGAGGAGCTGGTAGGAAGATTGTTTTTCACCTTTAGCAGAGCACCTGCATAGCTGTTTCTAGTCTGAATGCTAAAATCAGCTAAGCTAACCGGCTGCTGGCTGTAGCTTCAGATTTACAGTACAAAGGCTGGAGTATTTCTCAAACTCACATTGAACGTCTACAGTTCCGAGATACCTGGATTGTGTAATACGACAGATACAATTTGACTCGTGCTGAGATTGTTTTGCTAACCGAAATAAAATGAATCCTAATTAACAGACACATCTGGTTTCATGCCAAATGAACTGGACGATGCTGAGGTGAAAGCTGATGATTGCCACATGGACAGATTGAGCACTGCTTGAGGACACCTTTTCACTATTTGGCCTTGAGTTATTTAAAAAAAAAAGTCCTACATCCTGTTTCATGGTTAGATGAGTAGCGGTGATTGTGTGTACAGGACGGGACGGGACGGGACAGGACAGGACAGGCACAGCATGAGCACATCTCCAGGACAGCTGGAGGCACCAGAGAGCGATGCATGTGTGCCAGTGAAGCATGTATTAGTAAATCTGACCTAAGCTGCGGATGTCTATGGTGATGTCCACATGGCCGTGCTCTGCGCTATGGTACATGGCCTCTCTCAGGGCCCTCAGCTTGGCCTTTCCTGTTCGCAGCGTCCCCCCGCCGTTGGCCTGCGGCGCCAACCTCTTCTCCGCGGGATCCGAGCTCTCGGCCAGGATTTCCTCCAGAGACAGCACGTCCCCCTTCTCCTGCTCCGACTGGGCCAGGAGCTTCCGGAACACATTCCTGGAGAGGGAGCAGAAAAATAAAACCAGGACGGAGATGAAAGGGAAGCAGTGACGAGAGAAAAACACCTAACATGGCTCTCTCTGAATAATAGGAAGAGAAGCGGTGGAGTGGATGATCACAGAGTGGAAAATGGATCTAAATTAAGCATTCACGTACCGCGTTTACTCCTCTTCCAGCTCTCTGGCTCTGATGACACTCAAAATATCATCATGTACTCTCATTAATTGGGTACTCTCTTCTGCAGAGTCGAATAAATAAATATATATATATATATGAATAAATATATGAAACTGATTATCTCCTTTCTAAAAAGAAGAGATGTTGCAAAATATCTTTCAGTCAGCAGATTCGTTGGTGCTGTTTCTGCGACCTAACGTATACAGGGTGATCACACTCTGCATCGCTGCATCGCTGCACCATCTGCTTCAGCGAGGATGGGGCCGGTTCAGAGGCAAAACACGACATCATATCCTGTTTTTGAGAGCGTTTGATCACCGATGACAAGTCAGAGGGAGGCTCGCTGCCGTCTCTTTGAAGGAGTCTGCTGGGTTTGACTGTGCATCAGTGATTGAGCAGACAGCCATGGTATTTCCTCTGGTTTAGTCTAAGGATCTACATGACATGCCCCCAAAAGTACGCAGACTGACACCCAAACACCTTGAACATCTCATTCCTTAGCCAGGGGCATTAATGTGCCGCCACTCTTTGGATTTTAGAGACTGGCTGCAGGGATTTGCTCCCGTTCAGCCGCAAAAGCATCAGTGAGCATGACGCCTCTCTGGGTTTTTTTTTTTTCTGGTGTGTCATGTTTGAAGTCAGGAATGCGCTGGAAAAAACAGGGTTATTAACGAGCAAAAAGCAGCATGGAGGTGACAGTGTAATGGTGGTTTATATAGATATCAGTTCATTATTCAGTCTCTCTCGGTGCTCACTAATTTAGAGTGATGTTCAAGTGCTGCTCAGATGAAAGCAAACAGAATTTGGGGCTGAGATGACGAGAAGTTACAGACAGGGTGCGTCATAGCATGATAGCATCGACCTGGAGAAAGGGGGTGAAAATGATTGTGTGCACCCAGATGTCATGTTTTCATCACTGCTGATCGATGCTGGAGCTGATACATTTGTCCGGGGCATGAATGCCGATTGTAACCTTTCCCACTACGGACAAAAAGCAGTTTTAGTGGGTTCCTTTGTCCAGCGGGTAAGAGGCTTGAGTCTAAACAAAACCCAGGTCATTTGTGGATACGTTGGTGGCTATAGCTTACAAGCTAAGACACAAAACAAGTCTGGAGCTGTTTTTTTGTTGATACCTGTTTCCTGCTTCCAGATGAATGCTAACTTGTTGCAACAGTCTCCCTACAGCACTGAATAAAACAGACATCAATATTCTCGTCTAACTCTCGGTGAGACTACTAACAAGTGAATTTTTCGAACAAATCGCAGAAAGTTTCCCTTTAATTACTGAAGTAATGTAGCTTTATGCTGGCGTCTAGATGTGGGGCTGTGGCTCAGTGGAAGAGTGGGTCGTCCTCCATTCGAGAAATTGTCCATTTGAGAGATCAGCTGTTCGATCCCCACCTCCCCCGGTCCACATGTCGAAGTGGAAGACACTGAACCCCGAATTGCTCCCCGTGCTGCGCATGGGTGTGTAAACGTGGTGTGAATGGTCAGATTAGATTGTATGTAGATGTCCACTGCCATCAGTGTGAATGTGACAAACACTGTGAAAAGCACCGCTTTATAAGTACAAGTCCATTTACCATGTGTCTTTAGTCACATTTCTGAAAACATTTACAAGGGTGCTCATATTTGTAAAGGGGTCATCCCTTTGTTCACCAAGTCCTATGTTCCCCAGTCGCATAAGCCTATGCCCCGCTGATTTAATTTAGCATTTTGTTAGGGTTAGGGGTTACGGTTAGTGTCAGGGTCAGTGTCAGGGTCTACATAAGTCTATTTGCCAGGGAATTCGGCACTGATTATGGAAAAAATAACCGACCAGGGAACATAGGACCCTTTCTGTGAAAGCCGGGGAACATAGGACCCGGGGAACATAGGTGCGCTCGGTTTCTAAATACTGCTGTCTCATTCCTAATTCCTCTTCTTCTTCTTGCCTTATACACAAACTTGATGTCACGTGAGAACACCAACTCAGGACCGATCCTGCTGCAGGTTGAAGCTGCACACGGTCATCGTTCTGTAATTGATGGTCTCAATAATGCTGCATTGTGTTGTTGGCTCACCATACCACTCCCTGACAGCTCTGAATGCCCTGAATGTTAATGGAGTTTATCTCACTCAGCTGCAGGGAAATGATGTCAAAGCGAAGCCATAAGTGCTGGTGAATAGACTGCAGTGCTTATCCTCGCCCGCTGTCTGACAGGGAGATATCTGCCTCTCATATTCTGCAGGATTTTGTGAGAGGCACAGTGGGACCAGGGCACAGTGTGTAAATGGATCAATACTGTGGTAATGGATACATCTCTGCTGTCTGGCACTTGTGTATGTGCCCCGTGTGTCTGTGTGTGTGTGTGTTCCTGTGTGTGTGATTGCCAGTGTTACCTGTGGCCGTGTGAGGCTGCCAGGCTGAATGAGTTCATGTCGCCCAGGGGGGAAGAGGAGATGCCGTTTCGACACACGGTCCCGATCATGGGGTCGGCCCCTCTCTCCAAAAGCAAACTCACCAGCTCAAAGTTACCTGACCGGAAAGATACACATGAATAAAGGGTGAATACAATCAAATTCAGCTTACATTTGATGCTCTGCTGATCAGCGGTGGAATTGAACTAAGTACAGTTTTGACATACGTGTACTCTTCTTGAGTATTTCCATTTTATGCTACTTCATTCTTCTTTTCACTCAAAGCATATTCTGAATAAAAGCAGTAAAAACATGCTAAAAACAGGCTTCAGACTCCTTTCTATTTCATTTGTAAAATAATTGATTTCCTTAATAAGTAGCCGTGTAATAAGCAATAATGTATGGGTCATTATTGCACATTACGGCCTTTACACACCGGGAACGCGAAAATTTGGTGTATGTGTAGGGACTCTCATCATGCTCCTGCAGAGGTTTGGTGTTATTTTGAGCAGAATTAGTGGTTAAAAAAAGAATTAGAATGGTGTGGTGCTTAGCATTGAGAGGGTTCCTGGTTTGAATCCCGGGCTGGGGCCCTTCTGTGTGGAGTTTGCATGTTCTCCCCGTGTCTGCGTGGGTTTTCTCCGGGTTCTCCGGTTTCCTCCCACAGTCCAAAGACGTGCAGGTGTTCGGTTCATTGATGACTCTAAAATCACCCGTAGGTGTGAATGGTTGTCTGTCTCTGTTCGTCTCTATGTGTCCTGTGATAAACTGGTGTCCTGTCCAGGGTGGACCCCGCCTCACGGCCGATGTCAGCTGGGATCGGCTCCAGCCCCCGGCGACCCCGACAGGGACAAGCGGTTGAAGATGAATGAATGAATAGTCACGTTTAACACTTCAGTGTTTAGAAGTTGATCTTTAGAGCTGGCGAATTCAGTTTGAACAAAGCCAGGCTAGCTTCTCCCTCTGTTTCTAGTCTTTATGCTATGCTAAGCTAAGCTAAGCTAATGGAAAGATATGAGATTTGTACCTATCTTCTCTTCTAACTCTCGGCAAGAAAGTGAATGTTTCTCCAAATGTCAAACTACACGTGGTTCTGTTTTGACCGATAATCTCGTCCAGTTTAAAGTCCATTTTGAATCAATGCAACTGCAAATTCTTTCATGAGAAGCAGCGTTTACAATTCACTGTATTCATGAGTCTCAGATATAATTGAAAGTGATGAATTAATTAGATGATTAAAGCAGAGTGAGAATGCCTTCTGGTGAGCTCAGAGTCGAGCGTGTCATGACTAATGCTTTACACGCCATCTCAAAAGAGAGAAAAGAAATACTCGGGTCAGGAATCTGAAAGTGCAGAAAAATCCACATATTGGCTGCTTGTATGTGATTTACCTGCGGCAGAGGCCAGCTGAAGCGGCGTCTCCGTGTAGTTCTCCGCCCCATCCTGCAGGGCGCCCTCCACGTTCGCTCTGTTATCCAGCAACAACTGTGGCAGGAATGGAGGGAGAGAGGGAGGGAGGGAGGGAAGGAGGGAAGGGGGAAACAAACCAGGAGGGAGGAAGAAAACAGGGGAAGGGGAAAGCGTGGTTACACTCAGGCACTGGGATTGTGTGAGCTCTGGACACTAAAAACACTCCTATCTTCACCTCCTCGTTAGCTTCTTGTTTGGAGGAATCACAAATGTTTCTATCCCAAAACAACCTCTGATTGCGTTGGTGCAGATTAATAATTGAGAATAATCCTGAGGGCGACGCTGTTCATCAGCTCGTATAATAACAACTGCAACAAAATGTATTATATATATATATATATATATTTAAAAAAATGAACAAAACACTGAAATTTGGCATCCCTGAGGCTGTGTATCAGGCTGGCTGAGCTCTGCTCTGTTTAGTTTGCCCCCGGAGGTTTCTCCCAGCTGCTGTCGGACCAATCCCTAAATTCAGTTGTGGTGAAAACCAGGGGGCTGCGTGACTCATCTACACATCTGAGGAGCATTCACTATTAACAAACTTAAAGGGGCAGTTCAAAGGGATTTTTTGGAAGTGTGGTTGCATGAGGTACTTCCAGTGTGTCAGTGTGATACTGGAAGGACAACAGGAGCTAAGAAATGTACTATTGTGGTTGACAGGTCAACAGCGTGTTTTAGACAACTGCAAAAAGAATCAATATCAGTTTATGTGTACGCTATATTTGGAATATTGTCACCACTTTACCTTGCCATCAGACAGTCCAGACGGTTTAAATTTCCGCAGCTGCTCTACGCGCCCTTCAAAGCCACCAGACTCCATTGAAAAAAAATGTACCTCACAGAAACACGAGGCATCTGGGCATCGACCGGATAGTTTCTTTGTGTTATTCTGTTTTTCTGTTTTTAGTGTTTTAAAGCAGGGGTGTCAAACTGATCCAGTAAAGGGCCGTGTGGCTGCAGGTTTTCATTCCGACCAATCAAAAACACACCTGGTCCAACAAATCAACTGTGTGAAGACAGTTCAGGTGATTGAGTAAGTCGAGTCAGGTGTGTTCTTGCTTGGTTGGAATGAAAACCTGCAGCCACACGGCCCTTTACTGGATCAGTTTGACACCCCTGTTTTAAAAAGTTAGGAATTAAAAAAACAAAACAACTCACAGCCATGTAGTTTGGACGTAACCAATCGAAGCAGCGGTAGACCAGCAACTGTGTTCGGTGAGGCAAAATGACTGTTTTTGTCAATGGAGTCTGGTGGCTTTGAAGGGAGCAGAGATAACTGATGGCAAGGTAAAGTGGTGAAAATACTCAACACTTAAACACATATTTCTTTTTTTAGGTGGATAAAGCATGTTTAGCTGCTGCCACCCCGTCCACAACAGTACATTTCTTACTTTTCTGCCTGACTACCTTTTACGACCCCACTTCAAAACAATCCGAACCATCGCTTTAATGTGAAGAGTTTGCCTAAAACACAGGAAGGAAGAGGGCCAGTGTCTTGTGTAAGGTTTTTTCTCATTAGTTGTCTGAACAACCTAATTGTTTATGTATCTCTCTTTTGTGGCGAGTCTTTCTTTCCACTCTACCAACCATCCTCAAGTATAACATCCATTATTGTTAGTACTATTATTATTATGTTGCAGCATAATAATAATAATCATCATCATTATATCCTCATTTTGGTGCAAAGGCTCAGGGCAAGGGCCACAGGTTAATGGGTACAGGTCATAAACGTCACTACCTGCACGACAGGCACGTGTCCGTGTAACACGGCGAAAGTGATTGGCGTCCCCTGGCGCGTTTCAGGATAAACTGAGGGGTGCTTGTTTACTGTGCTTGGCACCTGGGAAGTCATAGGTGAAGTTCAGGGAGAGAGATATACAGCCATTAACATTCACAGCTCAGGGCGGGGGATGGTGGTGGGGGGAGGAGGAGGGAGCAGCGAGAAGCAGTATGCAGGAGGAGAAGTGTAAGCAAAGGAGGGCAAGGTGGCAGAGGGAGATTTTCCTCTTGAGTTTCACAGAAAATCTTGAGCCGCTCGACTCTCATTCCTCATCTCAATCCTCAGCCTTTCGAGTCTGTTTGCCCGGGTACGGTTCTCTGACCACACTTTGCACTATCTGCCTAGCTCCATTGTGTTTCATTTCAAAGGAGAATGAAACCAGAGAGAATACACACAACATTGGCAGAGACCACAAACACAGTCAAGACGGCAGGTGCTGACTCATGAACAAAGCGGCGTCGGAGGGAAATCTACGCGGCCGTACGGTCCCGATGTTGTTCTAAAGTGGCTTTATCGCAGAGCAAATTACAGGAATTATATCTAAATGTCGCCTGGAGGAGGGCAGCTTTTTTTTGACAGACGTTTAATGTAATGTCACATTCCATTAGAGATCTGACGCTAAACGACAGAGGGGCTCGTTTTTTGTGTTCACAGTGATGAATTATTAATTACTTTTTAATATAAGACCGTTTCAGCAGGAACATGGACTAAAATATCATCACTGCAGAGAGGTATAACAACAAAACGTGTAAATAGTGTAATTTTCGACCGGTGTTATGCAACGTCATTTGTTTTACTGTACTTTCGGGCTCAGCGGTGTGTGTTTAGGGTTTTGCGGTCACCTGTATACAGTGGGATAATGATTGGAAAGTAATGTCTGGAGCTTGCGATGTTGAAAAATGTCATCACATTAAGGCGTCATAATCCATAGACCTTGTTCTGGACATCTTCAAAAGACTTTGTGGCTTGTGACCCTTTAAAGGTCCCTTATCGTGCTCGTTTTCTGGGTCGTTCTTGTGTTTTTGGGTTTCTACTAGGACATGTTTACACTTTTTCTCATTCTGTCTGTATGAATATACCCGTATCCCCACGCTCCCTTGTAGATCCTGTCTCTTTAAGACCCCCTCCTGAATAAGTCCAGTCTTCTCTTATTGGCCAGTGCTTCCGGGTCTTCTGCATCTGCACTCTCTGCACCATCATTGCAGCCGGGGAATGACTGTAACGGCACTGTACCTGCACTTATCTACCTATATATAGTATAGTTGTGACATAAACGACGTACAGAAGTCATGACGGCTCGTTTAAAGACACAGTTTCAGAATACAGGCTGTCTCTGTAGATTGAGTGTTTTGATATTTTCACATTATTTCTACAGCACCTCAACCTACTTTAGAATTAAAAAGACATAATATCTCACTTTCTACCATATGTGACCTTTAAATATGTATGTATTGTGACACTGGACTCCTATTGGATGGTTCATACAGGTAGCGCTTTGCTTGAGAGTCAACACACGTGCACTGAATTACGAGCACTAAACCAATGGAGCGATCACAATCAACAAGGAAGTCTCTGTGGTGGAGGAGAGTCCATGAAGCATTTCTATTCTTAATTACTGTTATTAACATTAAAGCAGCCACACACACGCACACATACACACACACACACACACACAAACACAAACACACACACACACACACACACACACACACACACACACACACACACACACACACACACACACACACTGTTCTTAGTTCAAAACAAGTGCAATGAAGTGCATGCTTCATGTACAGTCTGTGGGAGCGAGTTACACTAAGTGCACACATTTGTACAACAGTAATGCATTATTGATGCAGTACAAAGCTAACTGTAGCTGAACGTCTACACTGTAAAATGTAATAACTGACTGCACTGAGGGGCTATCAGTGGATTTTTATTTTATGGCAGTTACTGTGCAAATAATCCTCCTTTATTGCTTATCAGTGCACTTTATGTAATAAGCTGCCAGGAGAACAGAGAGCATGCCGACAGCAGGTGAGACAATGAAGACAGAGAAGGAGAGGGGGGGAGCAACACAAAGTGGGTTTTATCGTTTTCACATAACAAATGTAAAGGAACATTTTAGACAAATAAAAACACACACAAAAATGTGGAGTAAATGTGACATTTTGACGTACGGGTGGTGTCTGGTGAACACTGACCTCGCTGTTGATGTCGGCCCCAGCGTCGAGCAGCATCTGAACCATGGCCTCGTCACCGCGGACACAGGCGTACATGAGAGGGGTCATTCCCTGTAGGGGAGGGGAGAGAAGAGGAGGAGGGTTAAAGGGCTCAGGATGGATTGTTGTGCTTTTTGTACAGAGGAAAGGGGATCAACTGAATTTCTTTCAGGGGATTGTTTTCAGCAATCGCAAACTTAATCTGTTTCTGATTTCTTTTGGATTGAAAAAGTACATTAATGCCGTAAAAATTCTGATTTCCAGGGAATTGGTCTCAGTACGAAACAAAGACACAATTGCCCATATTATTATTTAATGCCACTTATAAGGGCGCACTAACACTGTCCATTCGTACCGTGACCAAACAGGTTTTACGGGTACAGCCTAGTTTGTTTGACCAGTGTGAGTGCAACCGTACCGCGCCTACCGGCCACAGCCCGTTTGGGAGAACTGGGCTTTTGTAAGCGCATTTGCACGTGTATGAGCACGAGCTTGCACACGTGTACGAGCACGAGGCCTACGGCGGCTCTGACGTCATTTTATGTGCGCCTGTTCGGACATAGAAAGAAGAAGGAGGGACCATGCGCGGACATTTAAAACAATGGCGGTGAAAGGTTCACGTTGGTGTGATGCGGAGGTGGAGTGTTTACTGCAGATTTGGTCGATGAAAAGATTGAAAAACAGTCGACAAGACGCACAAAAACTCCGTGGTCTACGGAAAGATTTGTAAACAAAGCCATGCATCGCGATGACGTCAATCAATGCGTGTGACGTGTTACGGCGTGATGACGTATAGGCAGCAAGAAGCATTCGCCGAGGCCCAGGTAGTGTGAGTACAAACGGGCCTGGAGGGGGGGGGGACAAGGACCCTAAAGCACGGGGCGCGGTACGGACGGACAGTGGGAGTGCGCCCTTAATACCATTCTAATTGTTTTTAATTTAAACTCCACAAACTACGCCTAACTTTGGAGCGTTATTTTGCGAGCATGACGTGGTTGGTACCAACGGAGGCCTTAGGTCGTCTACTTTCATATGATGCCAATATCTTCACTCATGCTTTAAAAGAAGATCTGGCAGGCGGCCAGTTGATGATCAATGCTATAAAACATGATGCATTGTTATAGGCTGAGATAAAATAGAAATGTAGTTACTTTATGTTCTTACATTAGAAATGACACTTTTTACGTCAACTATGAACGTGAGGAGCGATTACAGCAATCGTAAAAAGACTATCCACTAAACCAAACAAAAGCTGTAAAACTCAGTCACAAAGAGGTCTTTATTTGAGGTTATGAGCAGTAATATGGGATGAATAATTAGGCAGGGTCCTATCAGCTCTGTAACATACTTTAGAGTTATTGATTGGGAGTGCTACAGAGGGATACATTATTCTACAAATGTAGAAGAATAGAAAATAGACTGACAAAGACATGTTCAGACATCACCAATGTATACCCTCAAAGCAATTTCAGTCAAAAACAACTGGACTGGTTGTTTGTCTAGGAAGACGTTTCACCTCTCATCCAAGAGGCTTCATCAGTTCATGTACGCATCTGACCAGGCTGGGACTGGTCCAACTAACTGGTGTGGAGATCCAGGTATTTAACCTCTCACAAGGCCGATGATGTCACTGAAACCCTTTGTGCTCCAAATGCCCACGCCCGTCGTTAGAGTGACAGTCGGTGGTGGGCAGTTGGTTTCGACGTCGTTAGTTCTCTATTGCGTCTGAACGACAGTCGTTGGGGTCACCCGGGCCATGTGTGAACAGTTGTCCTTTGAGGTTAGATTGTTGAATCTCCTGGGAAGGGATGAAAGGGCGGCATTGTAAATTGGAGATAAGTGGTGTGGGCTTTCTCCTTGAGGTGTAATACACCTCAAGGAGAAAGCCCACTCCTTTGATGACAGCAATGTCCAAATCTTGGACAGAGAGGACAGATGGTTTGAAAGAGGAGTAAAAGAAGCCATCTATGTAAAAGTGGAGAAACCATCGCTAAACAGAGGAGGGGGTCTGAGACACCACTTATCTCCAATTTACAATGCCGCCCTTTCATCCCTTCCCAGGAGATTCAACAATCTAACCTCAAAGGACAACTGTTCACACATGGCCCGGGTGACCCCAACGACTGTCGTTCAGACGCAATAGAGAACTAACGACGTCGAAACCAACTGCCCACCACCGACTGTCACTCTAACGACGGGCGTGGGCATTTGGAGCACAAAGGGTTTCAGTGACATCATCGGCCTTGTGAGAGGTTAAATACCTGGATCTCCACACCAGTTAGTTGGACCAGTCCCAGCCTGGTCAGATGCGTACATGAACTGATGAAGCCTCTTGGATGAGAGGTGAAACGTCTTCCTAGACAAACAACCAGTCCAGTTGTTTTTGACTGAAATTGCTTTGAGGATAACGATGACCTGGACGAATGAGAACATTCACAGGCTCACCAATGTATAGTGATTATAGTGATTCGTCTCTATGTGCGATAGACTGGCGTCCTGTCCAGGGTGTACCCCGCCTCACGCCTGATGTCAGCTGGGATCGGCTCCAGCCCCCCGCGACCCCAACCCTGGGATAAGCGGTTGAAGATGAATGAATGAATGAATATCCAATGGTGTGGTGGTTAGCACTGTTGCCTCACAGCGAGAGGGTTCTTGGTTCTGTGTGGAGTTTGCATGTTCGCCCCGTGTCTGCGTGGGTTTTCTCCGGGTTCTCCGGTTTCCTCCCACAGTCCAAAGACGTGCAGGTGTTCGGTTCATTGATGACTCTAAATTGCCCGTAGGTGTGAATGGTTGTCTGTCTCTGTTCGTCTCTATGTGCCCTGCGATAGACTGGCGTCCTGTCCAGGGTGGACCCCGCCTCACGCCCGATGTCAGCTGGGATCGGCTCCAGCCCCCCACGACCCCGACAGGGACAACAGTTGAAGATGAATGAATGTTATCCTGATTGGAGTGTTTTTTTTGAGGATTCAACACCTCATAAAATAAGTGTACTCGCCTGTTAAAGTTGATTCATAATTAACCTCATAACACATTCTTTTGCCATTTCTCTTAACCATACCATGGAAAATGTGGATTTCAGTGCTATTAGCGAAGCCCTTTGGAGACCATTAGCTGATCTATAAGGAGCCAGCTGCTCTTTCTTTAGGTAATGTTCTTTAAATCACACAAGTAACCTAAGTAACCTCAGTGCACGTTCACTGCAGGCTACCGATAAGCCCCGTGTCTAAAGATTATATATTACAACAGTTCCCTCCTCATCAATCAGAGGTATTTTCAGCAGTTTATCCCAGGGTCCAATTTCCCTGACATAATCATAACTGCCTCAAAAATAACCGTGACTTTTTCCGATTAGAGTGACAGCGCAGACGGGGCTGTGAAACTCCGAACATTACATCTCTACATGGCACCATATGCACAGGTCAATCTCTTGAGCCTGACACGCCCACACACATTATGCTCCGAGCCGCAGGGTGAAGCCTCATCTAAGTGTTATATTGCAAAGAGGAAAAATAACAAAAGAACTTTATATCCAAGCCTGTGGCAAGTTCTTGGCATTTATCAGACTATCTATAGAATAGAAGACTGTAAAGAGTGGACAGGCTTTCATAAGAAGCCTCCAATCTGATCTGGACCATTATGTGCAACACAGGCAAATATGATAGATACTGAACTACTTAATCAACAGGATGATAGACAGCCCACCCTAATGATCATCGAGTGTCGTCAGACCGAAACTTTTACTTTGTTGCTCCTGTAACGCCGCCCGGTCCCCTGCACCATTTAGCTGGTTTTACAAGTAAATTAAATGTCTGTATGTCTAGCCTCGTGAGACCATCCTGATTTGCCAAGCGACCGACCCAAGCAGCGTTGGTTTTGAGGTGGATTTAAGTGTGACGAACCGAGAAGTGACTGTTCAGTGTAAACAACATGGCGGCTTCCATGGGTGAGATGAGCGCAGCTATCGAGCAAGCGGCTCGCTAACACGTTTTTCTTTTGCAATATGGACTGGGCACCTGAAATTGTGCCTTTTATCCGTAAATTTGCGTTACACAAACAGCAAATATCCTTAACCGACATAATAACTCTGAAAAGAAGCGATGTAACGTTTGAATATTGTGGCGAATATTAAAGCAAAATATTCAGATTCCGCCCATATCTGTATATTCATACGCGGCATTTGTATTCCCATTAACAACCTTATACACAGACACAAAAGAAACCAACATGTTCTTCTGTAAGTACATTGCATGACTCATAGGGAGCAGCCTGTGCCCAGCATGTGTGTGAACCAGGACGTATTCCCAGGTTATACTTAGAAACCCATTGTGTTTAACTCTCCACTATTCCTGTGTAGGTGTGTGATGTTAATGCTGTTTGATTTACATGTAGGAGTGTGCATTAAATGCCGGACCTGTTCGCTCATGCTGTTAATGCCATCAGGCCCCAGCAGGTTCACCGCCTGCTTGACAAGGTCCGTCCGTCCGCAGTTGAGCATCCTGAAGCCCAGATCCTGCAGGAACTTGGCCTCCGTGGAGGCGGCGTCCAGCTTCCTGGTGGCACAGAAACAGTCCTCGGCTCTGCAGATGGAAACAGCAGATCCATTACCGTGATTGAGTGGGAGATTATCTCAGGAATGGATTTTGTGGATAAACATCTCCACAGCACTCTGAAGGGAACAGAAAACGATGGCTACGTTGCTCTTTTCACAACTTAAAATCCTTAAAATGATAAAAATTAACTGCACTTTCATGAGTTTATTTCAAGTATTGAGCTGTTTGTCATTTTTCTGTGCTGGTTCTTAGCTTTTCTCCAGGTAAGGCTTTCGCTGTGACTCATTAGAACTAATTCGCGTTTCCACGCAAAGCCTCTTAATCCAAGCATCTGTCACAGCGTCGTTTCTACGGGGGTCACAGGGGAACCGTGTCATGATGTTTGTCAAATGTTAAACGGCAATTATACCTGACATCTGCAAATGCTGATTGGCAGTTCGCACCTCTCATTGTTTTCTATTTATTATTTTCCTCAAGTTTTTGAGATGCGATAGGACTTCTGACGCAACATCGCTGACTGAGCTGCAACGTGACAACCGCGTGGCTGCTGCGGAGTGTTTGTGAAGGAGGGAAGAGAAACGGGAGACAGAAAACATGCAGAGGGAAGATTTATCCCCAAGTCACAGAGGCAGCAGGCTGGTTGCTGCTGGCCGTGAAAGAGGGAGGAAGAAAAGAAAGAAGAGAGGGGGCCACAGAAATATATCATTCAACAAGTTTACGAGATCATTTGTCTTCATTAGTGTGTAGAAATGCAGGTGCACAACCCCTAATTAAGGAGGCAAGTGAGGTAAGTTAACAGGTGAATGCAATCAACAATCACTGTGACTTTACCCAGAATGTCAAACATGAAACTCTTTCACCTGAAGTCCATTAACCACACGTTTCAAGTAATAATATATTACAAATCTAGAATTACCGCCTTGCCGCTTACACCCATGACTGTCGAGACTCACATAATACATGAAGTGGAGACTTTGGAGGATTTTAATGAAAGGTATTAAGAGTATTTTTGGGCGAAACCTTGATGCTCAGCAGCACAGAAGATCTATAGAGTCAGCACAGTTTTACCGATTCAGCATCTGCTCTTCTGTCCCTGAGTCACGGCGTCGAATAATGGACAGAAACGTTATGATGTCACAGTGAAGGTGACCTTTTGGAGCCAAAATGTCATCACTTCATCACTTCATCTCTGAGTCCAAGTGGACGTTTGTGCCAGATTTGAAACGCATCTTTCAGGCTCCAGGCATAAAAACTATGGTAATGTCTGTGGACCTCGAGTAACCCATTGTTCATAAAACAGATCAAACGCCTCACAAAGTATAAACAACACTCAGACAAGGGACGTGGCTCGCATGTTATAATTAGTTCCAGTCCAACAGAAGGCTTTATAGACTTATAGGAACACACTTTTTTCGAGGATAATTTATTGAGGATTTGAATCGATGTGTACAAAGCCGGAGCTTTGGTATCCCCGAAGAGATTTTATGAGTTGAGCTCCCGGGCTTATGTGCGAAAGTTTATGATGATTAAGCACTTCCAGACGAAAGACGAAAGACTCCTTCACTCACTGAGGTTTAACTAAACCAGTGACATTACTTCCACCCTCATGAGCAGCTTGCTCGTTGCGTTTTCATACGCATCACGGCCTTACTTTATTTGTCGCGGTTCGCAGTCCACGCCGGGGAGCAGCAGCCGGGCGGCCTGCCTCACGTCATCGCTGTCAACGGAGAAGCTTCGTCGATGCTCAGTGTGGGCGACCGCCACCCGGATCCACTCCATCAGAGGGGGCAGTACCAGGAACGGCCTGCAGGGGAAAAACAAAGGTTGGTTTGGCTCACATCAAATGTACAAATCAGTCCTCATTTTTTGCATTAATGAGGATTTTTATATTAGATATCTTTCGTATGAGGCTATAATATCCGAGAATATTCAAGTTTTTTCTCTTAAATTTGTAAATTTTGTCAATTTACAACTTTAATCTTGGAAATTGGAGCTTTTTTCTCGGACTATTACCCAAGAAAAACAGATCTAGAGAGAGCTATAGAGGAGAAAAGAGTCCACTCAGTTACATTCACAAATGAAGATTTGCAGAATGTCACAGGTCATATCAATACGACGTATCATGATTAATGTGACCTTTGTACGCCAGAATCAATAACTACCACCTAATCCTTTAAAACACATTGCTGCTCTAATCACCTTTCAAAATAAAATCCCTTAATAGAGACTCCGGTCCAACACTGATAGCACACAGACTTTCTAATTGAAGATGCCCCCACAGATGACTGAAAAGGCAGATACACCAAATCCATATTCATAATTTATATCTCAGATAGTCCGGAACAGAAAGAGATTTAGATGCTGCAACCTCCCTAAACGCTGTTATTACCTTCTTTAATCAAAATCAGTAATGGGTCTGGCATGGCTGACACGGTCATATTTCATCATTTATTTCCAGGGTTAGTGTGTGTGCGTGTGTGTGTGTGTGTGTGTGTGTGTGTGTGTGTGATCACATAACCTGTAAATCACCTAATCTCTCTTTTGTTGTTCTGTCTGTTATTTATCTCTCCCTCCGCAGTGCAACAGCAGCAGCAAAATCCAGGTCAGTCGTCCGTCGGAACTGAACCTCTTTACATCACTCTTCAAGCAAAATGAGCTTTTGTCTTTGAGAACAAAAAGATTTACTAATATAATTGAATTTCTTTATACATGTACGGCTTCCTAACTTCTTAAAAAACAAACAAACACACACAGTTGTTTCCTTTCTTGCTGAGTTATAAAAGTAGATTGATTGCCCTTGAAACTGAACTCACCCAAGGCTAATAAAAGGAGGCTGGGTCACACAAAAAGTGAGCTTTGGGGTATGACATATGCCCAATGCTGAAAGTGTATTTATAAATGTATAAAAAGTAAAAAAAAAAACTAATAAGGCGGATTATAAGGCGCACAGTCGGCTTTTGAGAAATTTGAAGGTTTTTAGGTGCAACTTAGAGTGCGGGAAATACGGTATTATTTTGCTCAATCGGGTTTTACAATGTGTCTATTTCTTCTTCTTCTATAGACTATTTATTATATTCTACTACTTTTATGAAACACCAGAAGAAATGAAATGACCAATATCAGGAGAGAATATTTTGCTCATATTGCAGAGCCCTATGCTTTCATTTATATCTGATCATTTTACTTATTGTATATTCATTAATTATAATATTTATTTCATGTATCAAACCCCATGTAGTGGAATAACTGTGTCAGCAGCTGCGTTCTTGTTTCATCCCGCATCATCATAAAACATATTCTGTATCGCAAAACTTGATTGTTTTCCTGGACTTGATGAAGTCCATAGATCTGAATTATCACCACGAGTCCATCCGCTTGGCAGCGTGCCTTCAGTAAATTATCCTCATTCATAATAATTATCCTCTCAGGGTCATAAAGCTCTCGTTCCTCTACTCCGTAGAAGAGAGCTAATGACTGCACAATATGTAAAATATACTGGAGGGTGCGCCTTCAAAGCAGGTCGTTGGTAAATATGAAAAATCCCTTTGGCGTCTCATTCAACAGATATCACTTGATATCATTCCCATTTGGATTTAGCCAAAATGACTTTGATCTTTGAATTAACTCATCTATCTGGGATGGTATTCAGGATGCAACACGCACTCATTCTACAAGAAACATTAATTACAGTATAGTAAGGATAAATAATGAAAGCCTTTAAAAGCTGTAAAAAGCTTAATTTCATGTTATAGTCAGTTAATTTATATAATGAATCCATCAGTAAAGTTCCCCGTGGAGCTTTATTCCTTCATGACCCTCTGGCATCCATTCATTTCTGAAAAAACAGACTCAAACAGAAGCAGAGAGGAGAGAAACCATTTGGGATGGGTATGTTTACCCTTGATGCAGCTGCCCTGTCCGCCTGTAATTTAGCTGTTTAATCAACACAGCAGCTTTTAGATATTGACACACTGTGTTTGACTTGTCCACATCTGTTTCTGATGCTATCCTTGCTTTTTTTCTCTCTCTCTCCGCAGCAGTTGGCTGACTAATGTGAGATCTCCTCCCTTTTCTCAGTGCTTGTGCTCTGACTGATGTTTGCTTCCCCTTAAAGACATATCTACCGTTCTGCGTTTGCAAAAGAGGCCCTGGCCCTGGAATGAAAACAGTGAGGGTTATGTTATCCATCGGTACAGACAGCGGGCCCGCAGCGACAACCAACACCCAGAGCTGACAGTGTACGGATTCCTCCTTTGGAGCAAATGTCTGGACCAGAAATACCACAAGCCGTAATCTGCTGCAGCTGTTACTATTTTAAATTCCTCTACTTTGTCACCTTTTTCGAACTTTAAAGAAGGGGCGACGAACCACTTTCCATCTACGTAGACGTCAGGTTTAAAGGTGGAGGAGTCATTTCACCCTACACAAGCTGAAGCTTCACAAAACAACATGGAAAGATCATTTTATCCCATTTAATCTCCCTCCTGTCTCATCCCGCTGTGTTATGCAGGTCCTCCCTACTTGTCTTCAACCTTTCAGCAGAATGCTAAATAGAGAATTTTCTCTCCGGGGACCCGAGAGCTTGCTGACATGTCACTCCGCCTGTCGCTCCTTATGCTCCCAAGGGTCGTCAGGACAGAGTTTTATCTCTTCAGAGTGGAGGAAAGATGTTGGAAAATCTGTCCATCCGTCCGTCCAAGTGAAGTCCCTCTGGTTCCCGTCAATCTGCTCCATGCCTAGGGGAGTGTCAGCGCTGACCAGCCCACGCAACATGTTACATCGGGAAAGCTTATGGGGTGAAAAACTTGTGCGATAAAGTAGGGATGCCTGTACTAACCTTTTAGAACAGTTGATATTATTCTACTGACAGAGGCAGTTGGGTTGAAGGGATACGTGTCTACCTATCAAGACGGAGAGCTCTTCCAGTGTGTAAAGTGTGCCAGAAGTGGTTGGTGACGGACGTTTTGGGAGATTGGATTTTAACTCATGCAAACATTTCTCATTGATAAAAAAAAAGTCATCCTGCCGCTTGATTTAAAGCTTGATGAGTGGAGACGTCCGCTAAGTGTCTGCTGGGGTCTGTGCCATTTAAGAGCCTTCTCAAAATGCAGCCAAGAAAACGCTGCTTTCTGTTGCCTAAACTGATCCTTTGTGTGCAGGTAGGATCTTTAAGAGCCCTGACACACACCAACAGACGTCCATTTGTCAATGTCGGGCCCTCTGTGAGCATCCGTCATCCTAGTATTTGCGGTGTGTCCCGCATTGTTGGCACTAGTCCCTTTTTCAGTCCGATCCAGGATGTTTGATCAACGTCGATAAGAGAAACTAACTGGCTAACCGGCGTCTTGAATCCGTCCTGTCGCTCTTCTGGTTTCCCTTTTTGATTGATGAATACAGACTCACGCTGCCTGCTGGTATGGAGTTAATTCTACGTGCTAATTGCCTGTAGGCTGTAGTGTTTGCGGTGTGTTTAAGTGAAACATTTTCCAAGACACAGGCGACGTGAGGTGACACAACAGTCAGCCTTTCTTTGTCACGAGTTCTTAGAAGTCAGCTTGCTGTGTCTGGGCCCTAACAGAGTTAAGGTGGTCATTGACAACTGGTAGAGCGCAGAAATATCCCCCTGTTTGGGTGGTCACGCAAATCAGGTAAATCGCTTGAAATATTGCGAATAAAAAGCCACTTCAGTGTCAATAATGGGAGCCAGACGTGCTGCAAAATCCAGCGTGTTACAGCCGTGGCCCTGCCCCCCAGAAGAACTCTCTGTCGGTCTGTTTCTCTCTGTTTATGTTTGTGTCTTGGCTCGCTCATCTGCTCCTCGTGCACATCTGTCTGCAATCAGCCCATCACATAACATCCCAGTCTGCTCACCTGCCTCTCATCAGCTCATCAACCCAGCCGGCTCTTCAACCATTCTTTGCCAAATTGTTGATTCGACCGCAGTAGTAGTTACGCTTCAGGGCCAACTTAGTTATTTCTGTAGTAGATTAATTATCTTTGTGTGTCTAACCTAGCCTTCATGGCTACCCCTGCCTGCCACGCTTCCCCCTCATTCCACACTCACGCCAGCCTTGTCCTCCATTATCTCCACTGCCTCCCTGCTGCCACCTGATTCCCATCCCTGCCCAGATCCTGTTCTAAAATAAAAACCACCCCGGCTCTGTCCGTGTCCTGCATTTGTTGTTGTTGTTGTTGTTAGTAACCTGAATACATTAATCGCAGGGCGTTACAGTTGTCTGTCAAGTTCTGGAGTGAATTATCACCAATCACACTCACAGCTGAGCTTCCTGGAACATAAACCACTTTGATTTACACCTTGTTGGCTGTTTGAAGGCGACTTTCTGGTGATAAACCTCAGTTGTAGCACTACACAGAGGTTCATTGAGACTTACAATGATGTAATGAGGTCGTTGCTTCAGGTTCCTATGTGGCATGGTGCCAGTCAACAGTTAGTGTCCTCTGGTGTCCCTACATGTGAGTGACTTTTAAGGTATTTAATGTGCAGTCTTTAGAGTCTGAGAACAGCAACAGTCAGTGTGTTTACATGCAGTTTAAAAAGGGCATACACCTGTTTGTCAAACGCCATGTAAACACTGACCCCAGGTAATATTGGAGTTATCATATCGGGGTTAAGAGACCTCCTTAAACTCCTTCAGTACCCCGATTATTCGTGTTTGTAAACAGCGCTCCCGGGTTATGATAGAGTTATGTGTCTGTGCATCGGTTATTACTGCCCCTCCCCACTCTGCCGCGGTGGTTTCTGACCGGTAATAGAATAAATCAGGAAGCAAAGTCATCAAAACAACGTGAAAAAAACACAAGCTTTACCTTTAAACCGAGGGAGGAAGTAACATCACTACCAAGAAGTCACGTTTCTGTCATAATTCTGTCCAAAAGTCGCCCCCCCCACTCATGTAAATGGGGGGAACTTCATAATCAGATAATTCCCTTAACCGGGGAAAGAGCATTTTCGGGTTACTGCTGTGCAAATAAACGCACTGATAGAGGCTTTAAGCAGCCTTAGGACGAGCTTTCAGGGCTTAGAAAACACTGGCAGGATCAAATCTTGTCAGTTTAGATTGGTTGTCTGTCTACTTTGTCATCTTTGTGCTGTGGACTCTCTTTTGAATCTGAAATAAAGTTTGAAGAATGTTACTGACTTTACTTTAAGTGGATGTAAAGGCCTGAATACACTACGAGTTTTGCGTGTCTGTGTGGGTTCACCGTCTAATGCTGAAGAGGAAACTCGGGACACAGCTTTTGTCTCCACCTACTGAGCTTTAACTCAAGGAATGAAATGATGAAACTAGTAGAATCGTATCCTACTTCCCCCCGGGCTGTTCCCCTGATCTTAACCAGCTTTCACAATGCAACGATCACTTGTGTTGTGGATGTTATTATCAGCGGTGTTGGTCGCTGGTGGGGACACACATACCTCACACATAGCTAAATGTAAATGCCAAGTAAAAGTTGTTTCAGGGCGCACTCACACTGTCGGACATAGAAAATAGAAGGACGAACCATGCGCGGACATTTATCAACAACAACAATGGTGGCGAAAGGTTCACGTTGGTGTGATGCGGAGGTGGAGTGTACCCTAAAGCCCGGGGCGCGGTGCAGAAGGACAGTGTGAGTGCGCCCTTACTTCTACATTCCTGTATTTATTCTGTTCATCTGTAGCGTAGGGTTATACGAGGCCATTTGATGATACAGGTATGCATTACCCCTAGGAGCTGTATGTGAGAACGCAAAGGTCCAAACTAGCTGGACCAGATATTAAATAATCTCCTGTTGTGAACGGGCAACTTTGCTCATATAAAAGAATGAAAGCAGCATCACCATCTCTACTGCTGGACTCACCTCTCGGTCTGTAAGGTGACTTTGGAGGGCTCAACGTTGGGGTTCTCCCACTCCATCTGTGGGCAGTGCATGAAGTAACACAGGGTGTAGAGGGCCTCGGGCTCCCAGTGCACCGTGGTGTTGGTGGTGGTCTTCTGGTGGACCGGAGTCCCATTGCTGGGGTTCTTGATGTGCAGGGGCTGGAGGTGGTGCATGGCCCGGGATACCAGATCACCTGGAGAATATTTTTAATACGTCAGAACGGTGCAAGGATGTGACCGACATATTGTGATAAAGATCCAGAGACTATATAAAAAAAGTGACAGACATTCGTAACATTGCGTAGTAGAGAAAAGATTTGATCATGATAACAAAGTCCTACGCATTACTCTCAGCACAAATTCATTTACTTCAACACTCCTTTGTTATGCGAATACTCGCAGCACTTCTGTGATGAAGGAGCGACTCCCTCCTTCACACACCCTCTGATTCCCTGTGTATTTAGTCATACAAGTGCCCACACAATTCCTTGCTGAGTGGGAAATTGCTGCCTTGAAATAAAGTCTTATGCACATTGTGCTTTTCTCAGAAAATTACTTAGGAGTTTGAGCTCTCATGCTGTCTCCATTTTACCTTCTGCTCTATTTTCTTCTTACCTGACCATCGAGGGAGTCATGGGGAAACTACAATGTAGTGATAGTGTGCGTGTGCAAAATGTTAAATTAATCTGAAGAGAATTTTAAAATGTTGTAATCTTCCTGTCATTACAAATATGAACGTAGGTTGGAATATGACGGACTTTTGCATTATAGGGATGGTTCAGAATTTATGAAGACGGGTGGTCCCTGCAATGTTACTAAAGGTTCATTTCAGCTTATTATTATCATTTATATTTTGACCATAGGAACGTGGTAACCCTCTGAATCTTGGCCCACATCTTGTTTTTTTATTAGATTGATACCGCTCTCATATCTGGAGCGATGAAAAGATTAGCTTAGCTTAGCTTAGCACAAAAACTGGAAATGGGGAAATTACTAGCCAGGGTCTGTCCCAAGAGAACAAAATTCACCTTCAAACACATTTAAAGCCCACATTTTATCTTGTTTGTCCTTAAAAAAAAAAGGTAATTTAGCATTTTACAGGGAGGTTATGTGCTAGCTGCCCATGTTTTCAGTCTTGGTGCTAAGCTAAGCTAACTAGCTGCTAGATGTGGCTTTACATTTAACGGACAGATACGAGAGATATCATCCAACTGTCGACCAAAAGGGGTATGAAAAGTAGAAGAAATAAAAACTGCAAAAATAAGATCACATTTACTGCAGCAGCATTAGCTTGGAACAATACAATTACAAATTTTCACACTATTTAAAGAAATATGGCAATTAAAGGAATGGCACAATATTTTGGTGGATGTATAACCCCTGTGAAATAGCAAATTGTCAGTTTTTTAATGGCAAACAAGACAAAATGTGAGCTTTAGGTGCTAGCAGTTGGATTCTGTCTTTGTGCTAAGCTAGGCTAAGCCATCCCTCTCCAGTTTAACACATAATGGAGAGATATCTTATCAAAACATTAGAGATGGGGACCAAGATTCAGAGGGCTGTGCTCCCAGGTGTTATCAAAATGATTAAAATATATATATAATAATAAGATCCAAACTGCAATAAGATTGAACACATTGAAGTCACGTTACAGGGCCAAAAATATTTTCACACAGGTTTTGATTATGGGTTGTGTGAAGGTTGGGATTACACAGAGAATGAATGTCCTCTTAAGTGGTAAGATATAAGTGTGTTTTTGAGGGGGGCATTACTCCAAAATGTTGTTCAATAAAGTCTAACATTAGTTTATTCATGATGGAGACATCTTGTAATACTGAGGACCCATGAATAAAAATAAAAAACACTCATAACTGAACATAGTTCTGTAAAAACACAACCCACAGAGATTAAATCAACCTTTACTCAAGGCAGAGTTGAAAACATCTCCTGCTATTTCCCTTTATAATTGTTTTCTGTATGAACATATTTCAAGCCACGTCTGTAAACGCAGCAGGAGCAGGGACCAAATGAATGAGACGTTTAACAACTGAAATAGTAGAAAACGAGGAGGAGGAGGCATGAATTTCAAACCTGTGTACCACAGAGGCAGATATTCAGAGAGTCATAACATCTCTGATTTAGGCACTTCACAGCGGTTTATCGATGAGGTCGTTAGTGATGCGTTTAAGAAGAACGATACTGCTCTGAGAGGGAAAGTACTGCAGCGTGAACCTGCAGGGTCGATTCCTCAGGAAGATAAATTCCCCCCATTGATCTAATTATTTACTGGTTTATTGGAACGCTGGAGGTTCAAGCTTACTCCCAAATAATACTACGCGACAGAACGCTCGATATAGTTTTAGAAAAGTCACGCATAGGACATTACCTTCTAAATAACTTCAGTAATACAGATGTAGTGAGTTGGTTGCATGGGCTTTTTCCTATCACAGATTATTATAGATTATAGATTCCTGCAGAGTCGTGTAATGTGTGTATGTTTCGTTATGTTTAGCTGTAATTCTGTAACTATTCATGAAATGTATTTTGTGTCATGTGATGTAATGTCTACTGTTTGACTACTGTGTTTGATGTGATTGTGTAAATTGTATTGTCACTACATAAACTGCAGGACCCCAGGAAGAATAGCCCCTAGCTTATAAACTCATTCATCTTCAACTGCTTGTCCCTGTCGGGGTTGCTTGTCCCTGTCTCTATCGCAGGGCACATAGAGACGAACAGAGACAGACAACCATTCACACCTACGGGCAATTTTAGAGTCATCAATTAAACCAACCAACAAACAAACAAACTGCATACATGGGTTATATGTGAATACAACAATTAGGGCTGCCGCAATCAGTCCACATAAATGAGAAATGACTATATTTGGAATATACTTGTCGCTTTACGCTGTTTTCAGACAGGTGTTTCAGTTTACAATGAGGGAAATAAAGCTGCTCCATGCATGTCAAAGCCACCAGACTCCATTCACCAAAACAGTACTTTTACCTAACAGACTGGAGTTGCTGGTCTGCTGCTGCCCTGATCAGTTAGTTTGTGTTATACGAACACGATAACTTCATTGTCCACAATGTGAACATTTGCCTTTCACAGGCAAACAAAAATAGACAGCACGTTAAAAACACGATATACACACACACAAAGACCAGTTTGGACACATCATTTCATATTGAAAGACATGAATAAATAACTAAAAATGTTAGAAACTGATTTTTATTGTTTTGTTTTGTCTGGGCTCTTCTGACTGGTTTGAAAAGGATGAATCACCTACACTTGTGCACATAATCAGAGTTTGGCAACATTTGAATCCAAAACTGAAGACAGTTGGTGATCAAACCACATCCACACGGTCCTGATGAAGCAGATTAGTTGAGCTTTTGAGTTTTACTGAACAAATAATATCTAAGTTTGTTTCAATACTTGTTGCTTAGTTAGTCATGAACATCTAATCTCATAGAGAAATGAAACTGAGATTTTAGGGGCTTTAAAAGACAAAACACGATCGAGAACTTCTTATTATATAGACATCTTTTAGAAACTTTAGATTAAACTTACTTTAACATACTTACCTATACCTATACGCATATAAAAATGCACTTTTCATAACAGCTAATATGTTTAGTTCATTCATCAAAAGCATCAACTGTTTAAGTCATTCATCCACAAAACACACAAACTCTTTCCAGCTTCACAATGTGAGATTTAATGACTCTCTCAGTCCAACAGAATATAATATGATATAACACCTAAACTGGCTACACGGTGGTGTAGTGGTTAGCACTGTCGCCTCACAGTGAGAAGGGTCCAGGTTCGCATCTGGGCTGGGTCCTTTCTGTGTGGAGTTTGCATGTTCTCCCCGTGTCTGCATAGGTTTTCTCCGGGTTCTCCGGTTTCCTCCCACAGTCCAAAGACGTGCAGGTGTTCGGTTCATTGATGACTCTAAATCACCCGTAGGTGTGAATGGTTGTCTGTCCCTGTTTGTCTCTATGTGCCCTGTGATAGACTGGCGTCCTGTCCAGGGTGGACCCCGCCTCACGCCCGATGTCAGCTGGGATTGGCTCCAGCCCCCCGCGACCCGACAGGGACAAGCGGTTGAAGATGAATATAACACCTAAACTGCTTATTAGACAAAAAAAGCTCGTAGACTCTGTTTGCTATGCTTGTTTAGTCCGTGGCGTTTCGCTCCAAACATCAATTAGGCTGAAATATTCAGCACAGAAAACCTTTCCACTCCAGGTGCTCAGGACTGCCTGTGCTGTTCGGAGTGAGTTTACACAGCGTGCTACTGGCCTGAATAATAAGAGGAGTTGAGATAAGATAAAGGATATAAAACAAAGAGGACTGCAACGTGCATTGACGTTATAAAAAACCTCACACTCACACAGCGGGAAACTAACCGCGAAGCAGACGACAGAGAAACACTTACTCCAGGAACTGACATCGCTCCACGGGGACCGCAGCGCTTGCCGAGCAAAAACAGAACTCCATAACCACAACATGTCCGTAAATAAAAGACATCTAGTTGTTTTTTTACCACAACACACATAACAGGCTGCCGTCATGCAAGTGGTTAAAGCGTCCCGTGGCCCCTCTGGGCTAAAAGCCAGTGCGGGGTCTGATAATCAAGCTTTCCCTGCTGTCTTTAATTGTTCTTGTGACTTTGGGTTTTGTCAGCAGGACAACATTTGCTCCTGTCTCCTTTGCTGTAATTATCTAAGCGACACTCCTATGGGGTTCATGCTTCATCTCATTTGAATTAATCATAGGGGACGGCTTAGTGTCTTTCGTTTCTCCCGGCCAAGCCCTTCCCTCTTGGAAGGACTCATTAAAGAGCAGAACTTTGTTTTTTTATTCCCTGAGAAAGAACATGGTGAAACAGCACAGAGCATGAAGTCCCCGCTATAATGAAATGTCAACACTGCAAATTCTGTCATATAGAAGCTACAAAGCCCTCTAAATATTACATTGTCTTCTCATCTCATCTCATCTTCAGCCTCTTATCCGGGGTCAGGTCTCGGGGGCAGCAGCTTTAGCAGGGGACCCCAAACTTCCCTTTCCTGGGCCACATTAACCAGCTCTAACTGGGGGATCCCGAGGCGTTCCCTGGCCAGTGTGGAGATATAATCTCTCCACCTAGTCCTGGGTCTTCCCCGAGGCCTCCTCCCAGCTGGACGTGCCTGGAACACCTCCCTAGGGAGGCGCCCAGGGTTCATCCTTACTAGATGACCGAACCACCTCAACTGGCTTTGTTTTCCTCAGCTCTCTTTTCGTCACAACGGTGCGGTAGAGCGACTGCAACACCGCCCCCGCTGTTCCAATTCTCCGGTCAAAGGTACTTGAACTCATTCACTTGGGGTAAGGACTCATTCCCTACCCGGAGTAAGCAATCCACCGGTTTCCTGCTGTCTTTTTCTTACATTGTCTTCTCTAATATATTACAACCAATGCATAAGAACTATTCTAATGCAAGTTAAGGGTTGAATGTTTTCACGGGGCTAATCATTATCATGTGACAAGATAAAAGTAACCTCCGACTCCACAACGACAAACAAGATTAAAGCCCCTTTCACACATGCACTGCAAACCTGGATTTACAGAGATAATGACCTGGAAGAGCTGTAGGTGAGAACGGACATGTTTGAATCAGTTGGATTGGATATCAAACCGTGTTCACCCTACCGGCTCCTTCATACCAAGTCAGTGCGATGTCTGATTGAGCCCATGTGTGAATGGAGCAGGAACTCACAGCGAGCGAGTGGACGTGTTGATGAGGTTTCTATCATGGGTCTCGTGTGAAGTAACCAGAAGAAAACAAACATCTAAGGGTGAAGAGGAAGTGTGATTTACAAGAAGACACCAAAGAAAATGTCAAACTGAGGAGTCTAAGTTGTTTATGACTAAACATCGGTGTAATCCGTCATGTCCTGCCTCCTGCACGCTCTACTCAGACACCTAGGTACAGCAGTGATTTGAGCTACATGCTAATGCTAATGTTTAGTAATCATCACCATGTTCACCCTCTTAGTTTAGCGTGTTAGCATGCTAACATTTGCTAATTCACACTAAGCAGAGAGTACAACTGATGCAAATGTCATCAGTGTTTACAGGTTTGGTTATAAATGCATTGTAACCATTTTGAATTCATCCTGAGGAGGACATGAATGTGTGTACCATAGATGTAGCCTCTCTGTTCTCTCAACTTGATCCAACTGGTTCGAGTCGCCATCTTGTCAGACTTTGACTCCGCCTCATTTCCTCTTACCAAAAAAGGGCATGTATGTGAAGTTGGGGGGAGGGAGATACATCCATCTGGCTGACGTATACCTCCGAGGAGAAGTGAGGGCCAGGGGCTAGCTGTCACTCAAGAGACCACGGCCCTAATTATTCCCCAATATGACCGAAACATACAGACTAGAATGTTTTTTGTACCAGTTTTAAATAGGTTTAATTATGGCCTGTTTAATATGGGGGTCAAGCTGTACCTAGTGGACACTCGGAGAACTGCAGTTTTTGGCACTTCCTCATTGGATCAACCAGGAAGTCGTTGTGTTGGGGCTTGGTGTGAACCAAATATCATGGAAACTCACGGAGATATTTCACTAAAAACCACAAACATCCACATCATGGTGGCGCTAGAGGAGTCAGGAGAAACTCTGAATGTCTGTTCAACATTTCATCGCAGTCCAACCAAATGTTGTTATATTATTTTAGCGATATTTCAGCATACAAATTAAAATGTGTAGCTGCTTCACCTCACATGTTAACACCTCATTAAAGCCTTTTGACAACACATTGAATGACTTTAATGCATTAAAGTCATTCAATGTGACGTCAAAAGGCTTTCATAATGTTTTCTCTTCTTGTGTCTGTATGTGGGTCCAGGTTAAAGACTGTCTTTTTAAGTTAAGATTGCATTTATAACCTACTTCACTTCACAGTATGCACCTTTTGATGCAACAGTGCACTCCTCTGCAAAAGGTATAATAAACCACAGTTTGAAACATAATTATGGTCTCATAACGAGAAGCCACGGGGAATGTGGTTTGACTTATTGTACTTACAGTACTGTGTTTATTGAACTGTTATCTTAGTTTAGTTATACACTTAATTATGAGTCCAATGATATGTTTTGACAGTCATTAAATGTGTGATTATATTTTTACTACATCAGCCACACAATAGAGACAATATAATTAAAGACCACAATGATGCATCGCAGTGATTCTATACGGTTGTATTTTCTCATCAGCCATTGTACACTTTAAATGTAGTTTTTTGGATAATCATCTTCTAATATGTATTGTTTGTTTATTCTATGTGTTTTGTATTTTTGCAGAGATTTGTTGGCTTTTGACAGCTTTTTTTCATCATCAGTTTGGTGCAGAATTAGTGAGGAAGCAGTGGAAATTATTCATTTGAGTTGTGATAGCATTGGGTGCAGATTCAGGAGACTCATCTCCTGCAGCTAACTCAGCATGGAGGCTGTTCTGGGGTGGAGGAAGCACGGATCTGTCAAAAGAGCAAAATGTTTATTGATAATTAGATGGATGCGATGCAGAGCAGCATTTAGTATCATGTTATCTCCCAGCAGGCTCAAAGCTCACAACTTGGAAAGAGCATACTTAAATTCAATTCAATTCAATTTATAGTGTCAAATCATAACAAAAGTTATCTCAGGACACTTTACAGAGTAGGTAAAGACCACACTCTATGACTTATTTATGATTTACAGAGACCCAACAATTCCCCCGTAGAGTACGGTGGCAACGAAAACCTTCACTATAACAGACAGGAACGTCAGACAGACCCAGCTCTGTGGAGAACGGACATCTGTCTGCACCGGAGAGAGGAAGAGAAGGAGAGAGAAAGAGAGAAAAGACGCACAGATGGACAGAGAGAGACAGACAGACACACTTCCAGAGACGCAAGCAACCAAAGCGTAAATGTTGCGTCACGTTTATGCTGTATCTTCAGTTAAACACTTGGACACAACTACACTGATGTGGCGACACCTCTAGTTACTCCGAGCCACCAGAGCTTCACAACGATTAACAAAAGTGCTCAAAAATGTACATACATAAATATTTATTCCTGTTGCCTTAATTATGTAAGTGCAGTTGACTAACTCTTGAAACCGAGGACGCTTGACCTATTTTGGATGTTTTTGGAGCAGTTAAGCAGTTAAACAGAAAAACAAAACAGTCTCAGTATGAAGTCAGCTGTGAAGCTGCAGTTTTCTCATCCATGATTATAAAAATTGCATATTTTGTAGTCGCTTTAACTTAATAGGGGTGTAACCCTACTTTGAGCATGAGATGTTCTATCAAAATGCCTATCCATTTAAAATTGAACACATTTAAATCTACAGTATGTAGAAATGTGAGTAAAGATCACATCCATTTATGCCAAATAACCGACTTTAGGCCTCTAGGGTGTTAAACGTCATTTTCAGGTTCATTCTTGTATTTTTGGTTTCTACTAGAAGATATTTACACGCTTGAATGTTCAAAAAACACATTTTTTTCTCTTCCTGTCTGTCTGAATATACCTGGACTTGGTAAATGGTAAACGAACTTGTACTTATATAGCGCCTTTCTAGTCTTCTGACTTCTCAAGGCGCTTTCACAGTGTTTGTCACATTCACCCGTTCACACAGACATTCACACTGATGGCAATGGACATCTACAGACCATCTAATCTAACCATTCACACCTAAGTTACACACCCATGTGCAGCACAGGGAGCAATCCAGGGTTCAGTGTCTTGCCCAAGGACACCTCGACATGTGGACCGGGGGAGGTGGGGATCGAACCGCCAATCTCACGCTCTGTTTTAGCACCTGTCTCTTTAAGACCCCCTCCTGAAAAAAGCACCTTCTGCTCTGATTGGTCAGTACACCCAGGCTTCCACATCGGCACTCTTGGTGTCTTTGCAACATCATTGCAGTCGTTGAATGACTGTAACAGCACTGTAGCAGAACTTTCTACCTATATATAGTACAGTTTTGACATCACAACCGTTTAAGGTGCAGTTTCTGGATACGGACTGTGTGCGTTTCTCTGTGGATTGAGTTTTTTGATTCTTTCACAGTATTTGTATAGCAACTCCAACAGCGTTATATTCAAAAAGACATGGGAATATCACTTTCTACAACACGGGCTCTTTAAAATAGGCTTATTTTGAATATTTAACATCCACAACAGACGTATTTGTGTAGTGTTTTTAGCGCACATTGTCTGTACCTAAAGTAAAAGTCAGCAAACAGGCCTGTGATTCAAGCAGACAAAGTGTGGTGAGCCAATTTCTTGTCAGATGTGACCCAAGATTGTCACTGCAAGACAACTGTTATGTTCCCTAATGGAGGACTGAGATGGAAGATTCCTCCGCTGTCCTCTGACACACTGCCATGGCCTATAGTTCCCCCGGGGGCCGAACCGAGGACATTTAATCATCACTTGGTAATATGACCGACTCAGAGCTCTGCCTTTGGGGAACATTAGCAATTCCATGGCAACTATTAATCACAGTCAATTACAGGACATGTCATCATCAACACAGGACTAGCAGATACTTTTACCCGTGCTGTTCAAGTGGAAATTAATCACCAGCAGACATATTTAATATGGGAAATGTGAAGGGAGGTCAGTGATAAGTTAAGTGTTTAAATAGACAGCACATCCATTAACAGGTAAAGTACAGTGGCTGCTTTTAAGATTTTATATGTCTCTATATATGTTCGCAGCCTGGTGGGTCTATAATCACACTTTTACAGTGACCTATAAAAAAGATCAGTAGCTGAGTGACCATCTGGGGTTCTGGGAGTTTAACCTCTGGACCAGTGGACCTGTGAGCCAGAGAGGAGCCAAACAGGACTGAAAATAACTGTTTTTTTCTATTCCTTTCTACTGGCTCTGCAGAGGGGAAGAGAGGTAGTGTCGGTCACAAGAGGACAACTGATGCATCTGCTATTTCATCTTTTTATACAACTCATTGTAATGTGACACAGTGTTTGTGATCCGAATAAATCCCCGCAACATGGAAAAGCAACAGGGCACCATCTGCAAAAGTGGTGCTGAAAAAAGAACCAAAAACATCTAAGAGGGAACGTATAAAGGGCCTAGCTACAAATGCTACACGATGATTCATTCATTCTGAAGCACCAGACATGAGAGCAGCATTAGCCATGTCCCAGCCATTCAGCTGCCTTCAACCTCTGCTGAAAATAGCGTTCAATGCTCACATGAATGACTAAAAGCAGTACATATGACTAGCAAAGATGATGAAAATATATATTTTAGAGCAAGGAAAATGCTGAAAATATCACAAAATAACTGGAAATGATAGACAAATGACTCCTAATGTTAAAGCTCTAATACTTTTACAATATCACTGAATTTAGTGATTTATTGTGCAACAAGTCCTCCAACCCTTACGACCAAATACACGTAGCTCGTTTGTTCATACCCTCTTATACGACCTACAGAGGCGGAAGATCAACACATCTCATACCTTTATGAAAAAATGTGGTTTACATTGTTAAAAAGTCACAATTTAGTGAGGTTTAGGCAAAAAAACACACAAAAAAAAACTCCCAACGTGGGTCAAGAATAGTGGTCAGACCCTGACCTCCTCCCCATACAGACTTTGTCACCTGACTTACTCCTTATACCCCTCATTACAATGTAAAAGACTAGAGTTCACAGCCACAATAAATGTGAATAATGTGCTTGAACAACCTATGGGGAATCTTTTTGGTAGAGGAAGGTCTCAGTCCATGGAGTTAGCATGACACTCTGCAGCACTACGGGCACTTTTAAGCCTCTTTTAGCTAATATTCTTTTTCTTTTTAATGCAATTTCACTCTTTGATTTAGTCTTGAAGCTCTCCTTAACCCTGTTTCCAGCAGAGGTTGATAAAAAAAAGCACTAATAAATCATCTGTACACTATCTGCAAAGTTAGCAACAGCGCTTGCTGATGAATTGGAGTAATTAGCAGCTAAAGACCGTGATATTTTTGAGTTGGTAGCGATCAAAATAGCGCGTGAAGCTGAGAAAATTCTGGGCTTAAATTCATCTGGTGGCCAGAAACGTGACCTCACATGTCAGCCCTCTAGCATGTTAGCATTACGACTTTACAAGGTGATGACTACATTCAACATTCAAGGATTTATCCGTCACATATTCCTAAATATGTGCAGTGAAATGCTGAAACATAAACTCCAGAGGACATGTTTAAAGTTTAGAGTGCGATAATTATAATAGAAAAGTGAGAATAGAGCAACTGTGACCACCTCAGCCCCCAAAGTGGCAAAAAAAAGTCCATTATCTCAGCTATAAATGTTTCTTCAAGGTTAAGGTGTCGTGCATTAACTTCACTGAAAAAACTAATTAAAACTTAGTTAATGTGCAGTTTCTAACCAACCACCAGCCACAAAATAGTGCATCTCTGGAGGCAGGTGCTTAAAAGGGATCCCTTGAAGGCAACAGAGGAATGATATACCATCTGTTCACCCCCAGGATCCTTCAACAGAACAGTGGGTACAGAATAATTTATTGAATTGTTTACTTTTAAATGAGAAATTATCTTAAAACATATTACATTTATTTCAATTCTTTTATTTGAGTATCGGGGGGTCAAATGTCTAGTCTCTATTCTACCCCCCGTCCTCCCTGGAGGGTATTTTGACTAAATATGTGGAAAGAAGGTGATGCAAGATGTCGCAATTTGAAAGAAATACCAGTTTAACAAAGTCAAGCTTGTGTTTCTGCACTGTTTCTATATCACATTGGAAAGAAGTTGTGCTGCAGAAACTATGATTCCTTCTATTTGGCCATTACCGCGTCCCATAGAAGCCCCTCGTCCGCTGCACCTGTCCGCTCCCGGACTGATGATTGTCTGCAAAAGCAATGAAACAAAAACAAGAAGTGGCCAGCGTATCGAGAAAAAGAAGTGGCTCCAAAGTCCCAGGGTTCCCCGAGAAAGTCTGTTCATTAACAACTGTGGAAAATAACACAAGACAATACTTTCTGAACTGTATCTTTATATTGCTTCATCATCCTGTCTTCATTTTTGTCCAGATCTTTCCAGTCTGTGGAGATGGAGCTCTCTCTCTCTCTCTCTCTCTCTCTCTCTCTCTCTCTCTCTCTCTCTCTCTCTCTCTCTCTCTCTCTCTCTCTCTCTCTCTCTCTCTCTCTCTCTCTCTCTCTCTCTCTCTCTCTCTCTCTCTCTCTCTCTCTCTCTCTCTCTCTCTCTCTCTCTCTCTCTCTCTCTCTCTCTCTCTCTCTCTCTCTCCACCAAAACACCAATCAGAACACAGCATCAGCGGCCTTTACACAGGAAATCGTGGTTAATATCGCCCTTGAAATGACGTCCAACTACATGAACATCTCTCTCTCTCTCTCTCTCTCCCTCCCCCTCTCTCTCTCTTTGTCTAATGGCTCTTTTAGGGACTTTAATGGCTCTTCTGTGAAGATCTGCAGAAGCACGACTGCAGTCTGCTGCAATGTATAAAAAATAACTCTCTTGTCTGTGGTTTTGATTACACACTGCATCAAATGTGCTTCAATAGTATTGCATTTATATTTAAGTTAGTGGCCTTATAGTGGTTTTATTTTATTTTAGAAATGCTTCACAATGAAAGCGCATTTTGCTAACATTTGATAATTGGAACAGAACACAAAGTACAGCAGAGGTCGATGGAAATGTCAATTTCTTGGAGATTCATCCAATAGTTGTCAAGACATATGAGTCTGGACCAAAGTGGGGGACCAACAGACACTACCATGGTGGTGATAGAGGAAAAGTTAGAAGATCATCCAAGTCATTTAGACCAGCCAAGCAAACGACAGACGGACAGACCCTCCCGAGAGCGATGCCACTGGCTAAAAAAAGGGGTACAGGCGCTACTTTTAAGGAGCTCTTGTACTTTCTTGTACTTACATATGATTAACAGCAAAGGTCAAATATTCCCAGTGTCAAACATAAAACAGGTTTTAAATCAAACCTTTATTTAACCTGGAAAAAAGACTCATTGAGATTAAAATTCTCTTTTTCAAGAGTGTCCTGGCCTTAGCATAAAGTCTGGAAACAGGAGGAAACGGAGTGTTTTTAAGGCCAATTTATTATTGTGATAACCTTCTGAAAAGTCCTCATCCACTCTCGTGTTTGGTCACATTTTCTGTGTTTTTTTAAATTTGAGAAAGAAAAAAGAAATCGCACCATAATCATCGAAGGTCAGAACATTTCAAAATGATATCCTGTAGAGAAAACATGAATGAAATGTACTTTACAGCATTAAAGCAGTTGGAAAAAAACCCTTTTAATCGAGAATTGGTGTCTAATTTCTCACTTGAATAAAATCCTACCCAAACTTTACGCAAGTTCCCATTGAAGCAGCTCAGTTACTCAAAAACCTCCCATCTTTATCAGTAGTATACATGTGTGTAAGGACTCCGCTGAGTTAAAAGCCGTAATCGCAGAAGACGGACTCGACTTGTAACAGCAAATGAATGATGAGTCAAAGATAAACTGCCAATGAAGCCGGAGAGTAATAACCTCCGAACGACAGAAGTTCGGTCAGAATACCAACAGCTATTAGGCCCTTTTGTGAAGTCCCCTTTCCATCAGATCACTTCTGCAAAACAGCTGCCTATATTTGCCTCCAAACAGCTGCCCCTGTCTTCCCTTACTGGAAACAGTGAGATGAGAACGAGGAGCAGCCTGTTCAATTCAACGCCTTATTACCCCAAAACTTCCATTAGCCTTCTGGGCTCTCTCCAAAACCACTCAATTAGCGAGCGTGCATTATCTCTCAGCAGCACCGCTGAGAGGTCTGTGGTGTAATGTCCGCCGTCTCATTGCAGCAGGACTCGAGTGTAAAGTGGATGTTGAACTTGGATTACTTCAGCTTGCCCCCCGGCCACTAAAGTCAGAGCTGAGGGAGGGAGAGGCTCGAGTATCGTCGGCTCTCGCATGTCAGGCTGATGCGTGATGATTATTAATGAAGAACATCTGCCCGCGAGTGTTGTACCTCTCCGGAGAGGTGTCGCACACTTGAACGCTCACATATGCCGATGCAGTCCCGTGCACTCACCGGCCTCGTTGGAAATGCAATACGTTCAATAGACTTTAATTAGAATTCAACACTTGGGCAACATGGCAACGGCGTGATCCATTGACAACATTGACTGGAGACGTAAACAGAGGCAGCTGACCTTAAACGTGATTAGGAAACACAGTAATTAGATCTCAATCTCCACTAACAACAAGTTGGTGGTTATTAACTTCAGGAGTCCTTTAGTCAATGGTCGTATCTTTCAATTAACCTCAAGAACATGAGAAAAGAAACTATTTCAAATTGGTCTGGTGTTGAATGCTTTGGTGTTGTTGTGTAATCAGGGCTGTAAAATGGAGTGCACTGTTGTTTGGGCTTGATAGGTCGTTCTTTTAGTGAGTTTTTAGCTTTCCCCATTCGCCGCCGCCGGCCAAGTTGCCATGCGATGCATTCTCAGTTGGCAAGTAAACTGCTGAGATCTTTATCCACCGTTCGTCCTTGTTCTTTCTTTGTGTTTTGGAAATTGCACATCAGCCTTTTGTCAATGCTTTATGGAGGACAAAACCACATCCAGTAATGCTTTTTTGAACCAGACCAGGGGTGAATAACAAATACAAGAATGCTAATTCTTGGCTTTGTTGTAAGCTTTAGTTCCAAAAAGTCAAGGAGAAAGCGAACAGAGGAGCATATTTAAAGCTTGCAAATAAAGTTGATGCAAAGACACAAGTAGATGCTAAGTTACAAGGAAGTTATGTGTTGAAAATACAAAAATAACTTATACCAAGCAAGCCCCCACCACAGCGACTTCCGAGTGTCCACTATGGGGCAGATTTCATAATAGAGGAGTGACAGTTATAAACAAAAACTTCTCTGTCCATTCGCTGGTGAACTGAGGGTTTTCTGTATCAACCTTTCTTTTTTCCAGAGTAGAAAGAGACATTGCGGTGACGATTTAACCACAGATTTAACCAGACTGAAACCATTACAGCGTAGCTTGGCGAACTGTTGCCAAGAGCGTAGCGGAAGTGCACGGACAGTTGTGGCCGCACGCATGCATGGAGCGTGTGGAGCAAACCTCCCAGCGCACCGGTACTTGACGCGCTGAGACAGTTGCACTGAGATAGATACGAGAGAGGACAGCAGCCATGAATTACTTTTTCACATAGGCTTCTACTCAAAGGGCCAGTAAATATTCCCTCGAGGGCCGGATTGTTATTTTTCTCCCCAGTATTAATTGAATGAATGGGAAGTTTGCTTCCTTGATCAACAGTTACTTTCAAGTACTACTACTGTTTATGTAGTTGTTGTTTATTGATGATGTTCAGTGTCAAGTTAGTTGTAAGTACATTGTTGTAAGCACTTGAAATACAGTCAGTGGGATGCTGTGAAACTACAGTGATGTACATCCTGGAGGTCTAAAAACTACTGTTTCCTATTTAGAACTATTTAACTTCCTGCTTTTTCTTGTATCGATATAGTGCAATTTTAATTTGTTTGCTTTATTCATAGACTGTTTTATCGTTACCATTTTGGTGTGGACCCTAGGAAGACTAATGATCACTTTGTGGAAGCTAATGGGCATCCAACTAGAGATTACAGAATAAAAACACTCATTTTTCAGCCACATTCGGCCTGCTTTAACGTAGATGTCTTTTGACCTTGAAATTACCCACGCCGTGCTTATGAAGACACGAGAATGCAAAATGAGAAAGACCCCCAGTGTCTGAGTAATTCAGCACAGAAAACGTGGTCTTACATCTTCCTTTTGTGCTCCAGTTATTCCTCAAACAGCTCTTTAATCGCTATTCTTGTCTTTGCAGCAATGAGCTGCCGTGAGTGAGCGGGATCCTGTGGCAGGTATCGAGGGACATTAAACCATTATACAATAATGAATCCAGCCTTGCGTAATTACTGCAGCATGCAGCAACAGCCTACAAGGTTCTCCAGCATGTGTCTTTTGTGTGCGATGAGGAGGTGTGTGTCTGGAGGATTGTGATGAGGGTTCGTTTGTGTCGGCATGCCCCTGCCGTCCTCTTGAAGGTGCTGGGAGACAGATAAGGAAAATGGCTGCACCCTGCTCCTGTGACTGAATGAGCAGCCTCATCTTTACAGCCAAGTCAACATTTTCCTTTTTTTCTGTCTCTAAGATGGACAGACATGAAGACGTGAAAGGCACAGTGGACCTTTGGGAGGACAGAAAGATGAAATGAAGAGGACGAAACGACAGCAGGAACCTTTCCTCAGCACATTGAGATACTGTTCTGCCCTGACATGTCCATTAGAGAGCCACACTGAAAAGGACATGAGGGTGACATTATCATCAGTAGCTGCAGGGGTCAAAGTAAGGATGGACATTTCAAGTAATTTCCCTATTTGAGAACTCACATTACATTATTGTAGAGCACTCGCAAAACACAAGAATGGTTTCTGGAATTAGTTCTTGATTATTTGATTAGTACGTGATGGGGATCATGAGTGTTGAGACCCCACCAGATCAGCTAGCTTAAGCTGCCATTAGCGCTGCCACTGGCCACCAACCCGCCATGACCCCCTTATGCTAAATGAGTAAGGTTTAAAAACTTAATGTTTCGTCCACACACTCTTGTCACAGCATGATCTTTCTTGAAAGAGACAGCCTCAATGATTCGTATAACCCACGTAATCATGAGGACGCTAGTGGCCTCATTTATAAAACTGTGCGTAGGATTCACGTCAAAGGTGGCGCACGGACAAAACATAGGATGTGCATGCGCATAAAACTATCAGGATTTATAAAACAGTGTGCACGCACATCCTACGCCGGTTCCCCTTCAATCACAATCAACTCTAAATCCAAAACGGCTGTAGAGTTTCGACATGTGGTAGACACAGTTAATGCAGCATCAGAAGGTCGAACCATGGCCGACATGAAAAAGAGATGAATGAAAGTATTTTCACTCTCACTCGGTGCTCTTATAGTGACATGAGTGCAGTCAACAGCACCGGTTACATTTGAGGAACAGGACATTGCTCTCCCGTCAAGTTTGCTTTTTATAAATCCCAAAGTTTGCTCAGAAAGTACCGTACGCCCTCTTCTGTGTGTACGGCACCTTTATAAATGACGCCCAAGGACGTCCAGGGCTGCCTCTAAGGAGGACGTCAGCTGACATAGTGCAAAGAGCAACAAAGTCCTCGTAGGGAGGAAGTCAGGTGGACGGATACACAATCAAATACACAACTTTCACCCAGGAGACGGCTGTTTGCTTCCCACGTGAGAGAAAAGTCAATGTGACTTAAAACTTACTTTTGTTACGTAATTTACGTGCTTAACAATTGCCACACATGTAAGTCACAAAACCATCAGACTTATTTGAACCCAAACCAAAATTTTTCTAAACCTAAATAAGAAGTTTTGTTAGAATTCTCAATGTTGACCATGTGTTTAAAACTGCGGTGTGTAAAGTGTCATGGTTTGATGCGTAGGGTTACCCAATATGCTAACAGTAACCAATGTAGAACATGGGGAATTAGCAAGATAGCTAGCTTACTAGCTAGCCGCCTGTATACTCCTAACTTGCAGTCCCCTCTCCACTGAGGAAATTCTACTAGCGGCTGGGAGATACGCCGGGATCTTGTGGTATGCTAGCTAGCTAGATAACTTTCTACCTTACTATTAGATGAATTGACTACCCACACAGCTACCGCAGCTTATGTTATGTGGAGAATTGAGTCAGGAGGGAGCCGACCGCTGTTGTCCATGGTCAAAACAATCATACTTAAAATGATTTTATGAGCGTATTGAACGTTTTCATAATATTATAACATTACTGTACACATTAGCTTGGTGGCTGCAAGATTCATTTTTCATAGTAGCACATCGTAGTGAGATATTGACAGTTACAAAGTAAAAAAAATTAGAAGCGAGTACTTGATCCATGTAATTGAATGAATACTGATGTCAAAATTAGCTTTTTTTAGTACTCATGTCCACCCAGAGGAAAAGAAGTAGATAAATGCAACCTTACGGCTCAAACTGCATCACCCCATTTTCTGAATGCAAGACATTGTTTTTTTTCCTGAGCTTTTATCAACTCCAGAGAAAATAAGTCTGACTGAGTCATTTTTTAAATTTTCTATCACCCATGCTGAAAAGTGGGTCAGATGTGAGATTAAGAAAGATGACGCATGGCGAAGCAGGAGAAGTATTTCAACTCTAATATGATGAAAAATGAGAATAGCATGGACGGTTTTTAAGATGAAATGTAACACCTCCCAGTGAATCTCCTCCGTCAGTGTGTGTGTGTGTGTGTGTGTGAAGCTAACCCATTATCTCACATCCACTTAGTGACTGGGATAATGGAGCAGAGACTGTGATATTCATGAAATCCTGTTGAAATGTGGGGTGCTAAATTTGAAGCCTATGGTCACCAGCCAAAATATTAGACAGGTATTCGCATTCACTTCCTGGAAAAAAACAGAAACAACATCCCATCACTGTGCAATTTTCTGTACCCTTTCAAACCAGCCCACAGCTCCTGCAGCTTTGCAGGCGTAGAGGGATTCCTCTCTTTGTGAAATCCACTCAGGCCTGAAGAATAAGCACTTTTCCTCTCTGCCTATGCACAGTAGAATACAAAATTACTCATTTTTTTTCAACGTGGCTATTGTCAGCCCGGGAAAATACAGAGGGAGTGTTGCCTGAATGATTAAGAACCACCATCACCCTAAAACTCAAACTGACAACTGCGTATTTAGTCGTCAAACAGAAAGGTGCAAATTAGACATGATTTTCTTTTCCCATGGAACTTAAAGTTTTAATCCTTCACATTTCGTCCTGGTCGATTTCGTGACAACCGTGGTTACCTTGGTAACAGCAAGTGCAGTTTAAAGCAACAGAAAATACTCCCCGTGCAGCTGCAGAGTCAGAAATACAACCAAAGATCATCTGTATGTGTTTATAGTGCAGCCAAATGAACTGTTTGGATGAAGTAGTCGTTCGATGGATCTGATTTCATAGCTCGTGTGTGCAGCCTGTTGCTGCTAAAGGTTCATTTATGTTCCCTTTACATATGAAAATAGATATATTGATTTAATGTAACTGTCACTGCACACTTTGCATCCTTTACATTGGCATATATGTTTTTCCATAAATCCTCTAGAGGACAGATCAGTTAAAAGTTTAGGACAACAACAAATATGACGGAGGAGGAGGTCTTAATATTGTAACACCCAAGATAAGGGCGCACTCACACTGTCCTTCCGCACCGGGCCAAAACAGGTTTTTCGGGTCAAGCCTAGTGCGTTTGAAAAAAGAAGGAGGGACCATGTGCGGACATTTAACAACAACAACAATGGCGGCGAAAGGTTCACGTTGGTGTGATGCGGAGGTGGAGTGTTTACTGCAGATTTGGTCGATGAAAATATTCAAAAACAGTCGACAAGACGCACAAAAACTCAGAGGTCTGACGTCGACGTCAATCAATGCGTGTGACGTGTTACAGCGTGATGACGTATAGACAGGCAAGAAGCATTTGTGCGAGGCCCAGGTAGTGTGAGTACAAACGGGCCTGGAGGGGGGGACAAGTACCCTAAAGCCCGGGGCACGGTGCAGAAGGACAGTGTGAGTGCGCCCTAAGAGCCAAAACCGGAGGCAGCATTGCAACAGTGGTCTGTTAGGCAGTTGAATACATGCAATACTGAGCTCTTCTGCCATTTTTTAAAATGTCTTTGTCCTGTGGTCATGTCTCACTTGAACCATAGGCTACATTGTCCCCACAAACGGTGGTATGGATAGGCTGCTAAGGCTTATTTATGCCCAGCCTTAGAATACAGAGCCCTATCAGCTGACTGCGGCTGCTCCTGGGTCCATTACTTGCTGCAATATTTGAAACCAATTTGTTGTCAAAATATACTTTAAAGGAAACCATAGTCTTGTGTCATGGATGCTGTTTTAATAACCGATTGCTATCAGCGCTAACCACTGCAGCTATGTAAAGTATGTTATTCCATTTCCTGTAACTATTTCCCTTCAATAAAAGCCAGTTGAATGTTTTTAATATGCAGCAGCAGCAGCAGCAGCAGCAGCAGCAGCAGCAGCAGCAGCAGCAGTAGGAAATGTCTGATTTGCTTTGGCAGTAACCTGATCTGGCTCTGACGGGGCTGCAGGGCAGTGAACATTCAACAGGGAAGCTGATATTAATGAGATGAAATTAAAAACACTAACACTACTGTAGATCGCACGCTGCATCATTAGTTTGACGGCAATTTGAATCCAGGGCAGACTCTGCTACGAAGAATAAAACTTTATAGAGTGGAAAATGGCAAACACACACACACACACACACACACACATATATATAACTCAATAAAATGAACAGTAAACATTCAATACGTTAAACTCAATATACAAATTCTCATAAAGAACATATGTGGATCGTCCTCCATTTGAGTGATTGGCAGTTCGATCCCCACCTCCCCTGGTCCACATGTCTAAGTGTCCTTGGGCAAGACACTGAACCCCAAATTGCTCCCCGTGCTGCGCATGGGTGTGTAAATGTGGTGTGGGGTTAGATTAGATGGTCTGTAGATGTCCACTGCCATCAGTGTGAATGTCTGTGTGAACTGGTGAATGTGACAAACACTGTGAAAGCGCCTTGAGTAGTCAGAAGACTAGAAAGGCGCTATATAAGTACAAGTCCATTGACCATTTACCATAAATAAATAAATATTAACCGTCCCAAAGGAGCAGAAAGAAGTTACTTTGGCAGTATGAAATCATGAATTCTAACTTTAACAAAAGCCCATGCATACTGAACATTTCTCCCGTGGTAGAGAGGCACACCCAGCTTCAGGAAAGGAATGAGGGCCCCATTGTTAGAGTCCTGCACTGTATTACATTACGCCGTTTATTTGCCTAGTGGCTGCTCTCTGACCCCAAGGGCCGGCCCCCGTGCTGACAGATGAACGGCCTTTCCCCGCCACACCTGGTCACAATATGTCAGTTCAGCGCCTACAGATCACACACACACGACGCGGCATGGGAAGGCAAACGGGGAGAGAAAGCTATCCTTCAAGGCAACGAGTCAAGAGAAATGAGGGAGAACGCAAACACCCAGAGCATCAACTGCCCAAATCTGCCGTCGGCGATCTGCTCTCATCACTCCAACAAGAAGACGTGAAATACGACGAGCAGTGAGATAATGGTGACCTCAGAAAAAAGACTTATTTTTCCACCTCTGAAGAATGAAATTATGGATATAGTGATGAATGTCGCTCTTTAACAGCCTCTTCTGTCATCCATTAATTACAAAATGACTCGGGTGTGAAATTGCCCCGACAACCTGCTCTGTGTGGCCGCTTAACTTTAGACTGATCCTGTTTATTGTTCAGATATTGAGCTTATAGCTTCAATGATTGATTTTTAATTTCAACTGTTTAAATGTGTTGATACCGCGCCGATTTTGCTTCTGACCGTGCAACACCTGCTTCTTATCATCCGTTTGTTCCAGCTCTCTGCTGTTGTGATGTGAGAGAGGGTATGTGCAGCATATGTACATTAATCTATCATTAGTACGTGATCGCGGGTACAAGCGGCCGATATGGGTTTCCTCAGGAGGGGGGCTGGAGTCTCCCTTAGAGAGAGGGTGAGAAGTTCAGCATCCGTGAGGAACTCGGAGTAGAGCCGCTGCTCCTTTGCGTTGAAAGGAGCCAGTTGAGGTGGTTCAGGATCATCTAGTAAGGATGAACCCTGGGCGCCTCCCTAGGGAGGTGTTCCAGGCACGTCCAGCTGGGAGGAGGCCTCGGGGAAGACCCAGGACCAGGTGGAGAGATTAGATCTCCACACTGGCCTGGGAACGCCTCAGGATCCCCCAGTTAGAGCTGGTTAATGTGGCCCGGGAAAGGGAAGTTTGGGGTCCCCTGCTAAAGCTGCTGCCCCCGCGACCCGACCCCGGATAAGAGAGTGAAGATGAGATGAGATAGTACGTGATTTATTATTATAAACATTCATTCAATTTGCATGAATAAACCAGGCTACCGCCGAGGTGAGTGGCCGCCTCCAGAACGCTTATGAGCCAGAGGCGCTGTTGTTCACAAACACTGAGGAAATCTGCATATTCTCATATTTTTGGGCAGTATGGAAGCTGAATTATGACACAAATGAAAACAGGTAGAGCCGGAGCTACTTAGGTAGCTGCGTTTTTCTCTCAAGTTGCCCTCACAAGTGAAGCAGTGGTGTAGGAAATGTTCAATGTGCATTAGCGGTAACTAAATACGGCTCTGGCTGAGTTTCAGTTAGATTTATTCACTAAAATCGCCCTAAACAAGGTCCTCTAACTGTTCAGCTGCCAAAACCCAAATGAGAGGAGAGATAAAAATGTTGACATGCATATTTTATTAAATTATCAATTATCATAATGCACTTGCTGTATTAAGCTTTTACGAGCAGAACTGAGCTTTCAGGCTTTCTTTGGCCGAGGTTTCGCCTCTCATTGGTGCAGATGTACACAGTATACATAATAGTGCACATAAATAAACATTCAACCCCCTCTGTATGTTTTTCATTAAAATAATATAAACATGCAATATTTATCTTTAGTTAAGTATCAGGTTTCTATCAATAGAAACTACTGTAAATGCAATTGTCTGTAGAGTTAATGCATTAATAATGTATCAATTTACATAACCTCTATAATTATTATTTATTATTTATTTTAGTTTTAATTATTTATGGTGGAGCCATTTTCATAATTAATATGCCAGATTATTATAAACAAACTGTATAAACACAGAGGTAATTTCAGTCTGTGTTCTAATGATAACTGTTGATAAACCATGTGCCCGTTAAGTCGACGGTTCAGGAATAAAAAGACAATTATTCATTCATTCATCAGCAACTGCTTGTCCCTGTCGGGGTCGCGGGGGGGGGGGGGGGGGGGCTGGAGCCGATCCCAGCTGACATCGGGCGTGAGATGGGGTCCACCCTGGAGAGGACGCCAGTTTATCCCAGGGCACATAGAGACGAACAGAGACAGACAACCATTCACACCTACGGGCGATTTTAGAGTCATCAATGAACCCAACACCTGCACGTCTTTGGACTGTGGGAGGAAACCAGAGAACCCGGAGAAAACCCACGTAGACACGGGGAGAACATGCAAACTCCACACAGAAGGAGAACCTTCTCACTGTGAGGCGACAGTGCCAAATCATAACAAAAGTTATCTCAGGACACTTTACAGAGTAGGTAAAGACAACACTCTATGACTTATTTATGATTTACAGAGACCCAACAATTCCCCCGTAGAGTACGGTGGCGTTGAAAACCTTCCCTATAACAGACAGGAACGTCAGACAGACCCAGCTCTGTGGAGGACGGACATCTGTCTGCACCGGTTGGGGAGGAAGAAAAGGAGAGAGAGAGAGAGACAAAGACAGAGAGACTGACACACTTCCACAGATGCAAGCAGCCAACGAGTAACAGTTCCTATAATAATATCTATAGTAATGTGAATATGACTTATATGTTATGGCAGTTAATACAGCAGAATAGTAGGATCACGCACAGCTAAGGTGACAGAATATGACAATGATAATAACAATGTTGGCAAACATGATCAATGATTAGGAGTGGCAATATCAGCTAAGATACAGCGAGACACACCACTGATGGTGTTTTTAACAATTATAATGTTATGATGGTGAAATTGATTTGTTGAAGCAACAAAACAAACATTTTTCTTCCAAATGAAACCGATGAAACCAAAAATATGGACACCTTAGTATAGAAGCCCCCCACGATACAAATAGAGCAGAAATACAGAAACAAGGGCAGCTGGTGCAGAATGTTCAGTACACGTCATCAGCACGGTTCACGTCTCATGTAATTGCAGCCTAATGCACATTCGTAAACATGTTCTCAAAGGAGTTGAATCACCAGCGCACTAGCACGTCAGTAAAAGCTTCCGCTTTTCTTGTTGACAGGAAGTCAGATTGTGTTCTTTTATCTTTTTTCGCCACTACAGTAGTACACTCTCTTTATTATGCTAGTATGTATATGATGTATAGATGCTATAATGCTTATTATGGCCATATGTTCAGTTCATTTTCTTTCACGTCAGTACATGTGCTAAAAGGAGGACACACTTCTACATAAAACAGACGACCACACGACATTTATATGATATGTTACAACCGCTAATCTACGAAGCCCTTGTTGGAGTGTCTGGTGGTGCCTGTTCATCTCTGTCGCTCTGGCTGTAGAGCTGAACAATAACAAAAATTCCTACTCTTCAAACCAATCGATTGGTGGATGGGGAAAAAATCTCCACGTTATCTCTGGATGAACTTCGTCCGCATGCACAGTGTGTCGACGTTTTTTACCAAGCTGTTTAATCCCAGTGGAGGAGGGGCCGGACATATACACTGACCACGAAGAACAGCGGTCACATCCTCCATGTACAAGTGCTGAACAACAACAACTGAGGAGAACTGAACGAGGCTGGATCGTATACATCTGTCCCCTCTCTACGTGCTTCAGCCGTCACCCAGAGCACGCTCTCTAACTTGTGCCGGCATTTTTACTTCTGCGGACATAACCCTCCAATGACCTCGAACACCGGGTGCATTCATCAGAAGATCAAGTTCAATGAGAATTTTTGTCGCTCGAGAGCATATTGACCGACCGATTGACTAAATGACCGCAGGACGTCAGCCCTATCTGGCTCGTCCACACCTGCAGCAGTGCATGTTGATGTTTCAGGAACCCCCATGCAAGAACACACAATACTTGTGTGATCATTTTGCTTTTGGTCTTTTGTCTGGATTTGTTTGCCATAACGAATGCAGTGTTACCACAGCTATCCTTTAAACGCACGCATAAATCCGAGGTGACAGGCAAACTTGCCAACTCTTGCAGGTTGTTAAACCAGTTTCTGATAAACAAACTAAAGCCTGTGAGCTGTAATAGAAAAGTTCCAACACATCTTCTTGATCTCCAGGAAATACAGATGGCAGAACATGCTAAAAGTAGCGCCCTTAATGCAATCATTATGCACGTGATAAAGCACATTCACACTCATGTTAGTCAGTAGATCAATCTGTTCACGTAATGCAACACAGGGAAGAAATTATGCCACAGAGTGAAATCCTCTAAATGACTATGAGCAGCTGGCATCAACTGTATTAAGGGCCACACGTCGAAACTCTGGCAACTCGACTGTCCGTCCCTGGAGGTGAGGACGTCCATCTGAGGCGGTCAAACGCACGGAGCTTTAAACAGGAATCAAACAACATCCTGCGCCGCTTTTTCTGCCTTCTGACTGAAGTGTGTGAGCAGAATGTCCTGCGCTTTGATGCTAATGATGCCTTCAAAGTGTGAGCAGTCGTCGCTGCATCTGCCACACAGTGATGTTGATGATTTTTCCCTCACAAGGTACCCGCAGCATCCCGGTAAATGAATCCTTTACTAAACCAAACAGCAGACAGAAATAGTTTGCAGCGAGCTGGTGAACATACTGGAGCATTTAGCTGCTTAAGAGCCAGAGGCTGGTTACACAGAACACTCGTTTTCTCCTTAAATATGAGACTTAAATCTGAATTTCTTCTTTGCTGAGGGACAAACTTAAGGCCCCTACACATGATCTGCACTAAAAACGCTCTGCGCCGGTCGTTCCATTCATTTCCTATGGAGGAGGCGGTAGAGCTCAGTGTAGTGGCAGCACCCAAGGTAGCGACACGCACCGCTCAGATTTGCCTCTCTGACGCTGCCCTCAAAATTAAAATCAGTTGAACTTTGACCTTGTTGCCGCTGACCTTTCAAAAGCGCAGCCCATGAGATAGAAGCTTTGGGAGTAACGTATACGTTTCCAGAGAGCGACATCAAGCCGGCTAGAAAGATGGAGGAAGAATGTTTGTGTGTCTGACAAACTATTTTTATTATTTTTTGTATTTGTGAAATTAAGTGACAGATAATGTGACACGAAGGACAAATACATCACACCATGTGGACCACAAACACAGACTGTGGATATAAAGTACAGCTAACAACAGAATACAATGTAAAATTACAATATGTATAGTATATGGGTAGTACAGGTGTGTGTGTGTGTGTGTGTGTGTGTGTGTGTGTGTGTGTGTGTGTGTGTGTGTGTGTGTGTGAGTGAATGAGAGGTGGACTGTATGGTATTATATACACATAATATGGCGTATATACAGTAGATGATACGATACAAGTAAATAAAATAAGGTAATGAGTAAAAAATAAGAGGAGGGTAAGGGGATATGGGAGAAGAGAAAAATATATATATAATGAAATAAGATACATTATAAATAAAATTAAATAAATAAATGAATAATAATAATCTGCAATGGGACAATAATATATACAATGAGAGGTGAGGCCAGCACAAAAGGCTGATCATGTGAAGGCCCCTTTAGGAACCTTTTCAAAGTGTCCGGTAAAAATATACTGTTTCCATGGAGACTGTTTGTTTGTTTGCACTCTTGCAGTTGTCATATCTGTTTAGCCTCACAGTGAATGAATGCTAACAAACTGATCTTCATACTGGGGGTCCCATCTCTCACCCCCACACTTTAAGAACACAGAAGCTTTGTCATCTTCCTTTCTTACATATTTTTATTATACTATATTATGATTGCACCCTCATCCGTTTCTGTATGTGGGGTTTCGTTCTTCTATCCATCTCTTCAGCTACAGTGGCACACATTTGACTTCTCGTGCTAACTAACCGGTCCTTATTATATTTATTCCAAGCATGCAAAGACAAAGCTGCACAGAGTGCTTAAAGGCGTAATCATTGCTGTGACACAGATACTGGAAAGACTACAAATTCTTATTTTAATCAATGATGCATAGTGAATCGCTGGTTTGTAATGCACTGTGGGGACAAAATAAACCTTCATGCAGGACAAATGTGCACGGATTCTGCGTGCGGATATCCGGAGGGGACAGGGTGATCTAATATGTGACTGTGGAGAGGGTGGGGTGAGGTGGGGTGGGGACAGGAGGTAGTGGGGGTGTCAGAGTTAAAGGTGGTGCACTCTTTGCTTTCAAGTGGAGGTTAAAAGCCTCCGAGGCGGTGACCTTGGATTTAAAGGTCTCTGGTGTGACTCATAAACAGGTGTTAGAGCAGCTGTGGTGGAGCAGAGTCTGGCTGAGGGGGAGAGACGGACGAGGCGGGGAGAGGGGCTAAGGGGACCGTAGAAAGGCGGTGGCTTGTCCTCAGACCACCGCGGTCGCCCACAGGGATGGGGAGTATGCGTTCCTTCACACTAATGGGACTCTTTGGCAAGTAGTTATGGAAATAAGTCCTTGGGATGATTTGATGTGCGTAACAATCACTGCTGCTGCATTTCTAACATCATCAAACACGAGTGTCTGAGAGGCAATCACTGTAGCCTTAAGTTGCTCATATATATAATGGGCCGTGTTTAATATCTATTTTAATGCCCCTTTAAGTTTAATAGGACGCTTTAACAAGGTATAAAAATTTAATGTAGTATTTAAATAGATTATTATGGGTCATCTTAACACTATATTTGCTATATATTATAAGTAGAGTGTATTAATAAAACTCTGCTAAGGTAATAGCTCTGTTATCTTCACTAAACACCTGTTTATGAGCCTGCTACATATAAATCATCTCTCTGTGATCTCTTATGTGTAACATATTAAAGGCCCCATATTGTAAAAAGTGAGATTTCCACGTCTTTTTAAATTATAAAGCAGGTACAAGTGCTTTATAAATACTGTGAAAGCATGACAACTCTCAATCCACAAATATACGCACACGAGTTAAGAAACTGTGTCTTCAAACAAGCCGTCAGGACTTCTGTACGGTTGTGATGTCACAACTATACTATGTAAAGGTAGAAAGTGCTGCTACAGCGCTGTTACAGTCATTCACAGGCTGCAATGATGATTGCAGGAGGCTGGGCCTTATCAAGAACCCTTGCACATGATTGGATAAACCACTTGTCCGTCATCTTTATTGACGTGCTACTTCAACCGCTCACATGAAACCAACCCGTGACGCTGATGAGAGCGACGGGCGAAAACACGGTTTCCACCAACAAAAGCCTTCAGAGCCGTTCTCTGGTGTTCCTTTAGATTCTCTAGATTGGACAACACGAATGAAATAGCAGCATCCATGTTGACGCCTGCTTCCTCGATGCGAGCCGCTTTTTGCATTCTCATAGAGGCATTTTCATTATGATGCAGTTTTATGTGGATATACTGCAGATCTGCTTGTAAAAAAACATCCTTTAATGGAAGAAACTCTGCATTTTATAAAAAGAAACTCCCCTCACTCACAGTGCCGTCTCCTCGTCACACGTCTCATTCGCTCCAGTTGATTATAATACTCTGTTTTGTCATGGTGTAAGCTCATTAAAATGTCAAGTGCAGAGCTTCCGCAGTTTATTTTGGGTGATAAATAAAACAGCAGGAAATATTTCCCATCACAAGGAAAGTGCCCTGTGCACTGAGGCCCTGTGGGATTGAAAATGGTTTCAAATATTGATATAAGGTATCAATAAGGTGTCAAATTTCAGTATCATGCCTACACTACTGCTTTTCCTTTCAGTCAGTTAAGTGAACCATGTGAATACTTCTGCGGGTACTCACTCAGCTCTGCGATGCTGCCCACCCGTGTAGCGAGCAGCGACTGTTCCAGCGTGCGCAGCTCGGCCTGGGTGTATCCCTGACCCTCGGCCCTGCCTAGGCGCTGCTGGTCCCGGTGCAGGTTCAAACTCTCCGGCAGGCTCAGCACACCTGCGGACGGGGCAAAAAGGACAAAGACAGGAAACATTTATACGCTGGGAATTAAAAAAAGTTTGAATCTGCAGCACATTTCAGCTTCTCGCTTCTTCTTTTTTTTCGCTGATGTCAAACGAATCCCCGACTTTGAAATATCAGGGGGAATGCCAACTCTGGGAAAAAAGCCTACAACACACTGATCAGCACTTTACGTTAAATATTCAAAACAGGGTAAGCTGGGTAAAATGGATACTGTTTCACATGCAGCAGCTGGACGGCAAATATTTGTTTGAGGATTAAATGTGGAGACGCAGGTTAATAGCAAACTGCGCCGTACGTCTTAACGTTTGTGGTGAAACATCACAGCTGGTGTCATGAACATAGAGTCAGACTGAACGTTTGGGTGAATGGGATGTTGATGTATTTTGTCTCTGGTGATGTGCAGCAGCTCTTCTAAACAAAGGTCTCTTTTGAGCATCAGAATGACATGACTGGAGGTGCATCATTGCTACGTGGTCTCATGGGAGGGCGTATAAATAGCACGCCACTTTTCGTGACTTTCATGACTTTTCGCGTGCATGTCTACGCATATTAAGCTTTTCGAATGTCATTTAACGCCCGTAGTTCCCCAGGGTTACGGTTAGGGGTTGGGGTTAGGGTTAGGGTTAGGGGTTGGGGTAAGGGTTAGGGCATTTCACGCCCGTTATTTCAGCCATCCTTCACATGAAATATTGATTTAAAAACAACCCTCTGGCAGAAAGCTCCACCACTTGGGTTTTCCCTCAATGACATTTGTGCGTCAAATGACAACGCCATCTCTGCACTATACAAGTCTATTGAGACTACATGGCGTGAAATGACACGCAAAAATCATGAAATGCGTTGTAATTATGCGCGAGATGGCTTGAGAGAAATGGCGTGCCATTCACACGCCTTTTGTTGAGACCAGGCTGATCATTGCAGCAGAACCGGTTATCGTCTTTGAAATAAATTGTCTCTACAGTGAAATTTTGAGCCTTGCAGTTTGATACTCTCCTCTTGGCTTTACGCCTGACTTTTAGTTCATAGCTTGAGCTCAAATTGGGCCAATTAGGCTCTGAGCAACATTTGTTACTTGAAAGCTGTAAATCCAAAGCACGGCCGTGAGCGTAAACAGTGTTCAGTCGTGTATTTGATCAAAAGGTGTGTACTGTGTGTTTTCTTATTATCCCGTCCTGCAAACAAGGTGCTGCTGATAGTGTTGGCTGGAGAGGATTAATCCATTTATGTGGCATTACTGCAGCCAAGGTTTTGTTTAGCTGCAGAGAAAGGCTCGTGACAGATGGGGTATTGAGTTTTTTGCTACAGGAGAATGGAAAGCAACACCCCGCCGAGTGCTAATCCTAATGACACAGCGCAGAGGGATACGCCGTTTCTCAACAAACAGTAATTACAACATGGAGGAACTTAGTCAATTTGTCCGTGCGCGATGCCAGCGCCTAAGACAAAAGACCCACGCAGCGGACACACACTGCTGCAGCCTCGGGAGTCTGGAGTCTTCCCCTCGAGTCCTCCCACCATGTCCTCTTTCTCACAGTGTCCAGCCCAAGAATTCCAGTATTCCCCGGTCACAGTCCCGTTCCCTCTTCCTCCCACAGCCTTTTCCGGGGAGGTCAGCTTTATTTGGAGCCTCCGATAATGATTCCAGCTGCTTTTTCTACGACTGTTTAAACACTGAACTGTATCGATGGAACAGCTAGTATTAAAGTGTGTCTCGTGCAATTTCTTGAAATGTACGGTCTGCAGTGGTTAAAGAGAAAAACGATTCCCCTGTAAGCAATTATTGTGTGTTTTGCAGGACAGAGAAAACTGGGCTACATTTGGGTGTAAAGTATCTAACCGCTGCATTTAAATAAATATATATAAAGTATAGTTTAGAGCTACTTCACACTGAAATATAGTCATTTAAAAGGGGACGTATTTTGCTCATTTTCAGGTATTGTATTTTGGGCTTCTACTAGAACATGTTTTCATGCTTTAATGTTCATAACACACATTATTTTTCTCATCCTGTCTGTCTGAATACACCTGTTTTCACCCTGTGTCTAAAACGCTCCTTTTTAGCGCCTGTCTCTTTAAGACCCCCTCCTGGAAAAACCCAGTCTGCTCTGATTGGTCAGCATTTCTGGGTCTGTCGTATCTCTGCACCGCCATTGCAGCCGGGAAATAACTGTAACGTCACTGTAGCTGCACTTTCTAGCTACTGTAGATTCTGTAAATATAGTATAGTTGGGGCGACTGTGGCTCAGTTGGTAGAGCGAGTCGGCCAATGTCCGAAGAGTAGGCGGTCCGATCCCCTCCCTGCCCTACTCGTGTCATGGTCGTTCATTCGACGTACACTTCACCCACCTTGCCTCGTGTGAATGTGTATGACTGCTGCATGTTTGAGGAGGTGGTCCGAGGGGCCGTAGGCGCTGATTGGCTGCCACGCTTCCGTCAGTCTGCCCCAGAGCAGCTGTGACTACTACGTAGTTTACCACCACAACCATGTACGTCTGTGTGAATTAATGGAACCTGGACTCTGTAAAGTGCATTGAGCACTGAGAAAGACGCTATATAAATCTAAGCTAATCTAAACGCCACAGGTAGTTTTGACGGCTCATTTAAAGCCAAAGTTTCTGAATATGGGCTGTTTGCATTTCTCTGATTGAGTATTTACATACTATATAAAAAAATACATTTTCACTGTTTACAATATGGGAGCTTTAAATTCTTTTGAAGTGGTCGTCAATCCAACACCTTTACAAATGAACACCCACGTTTAGCCCAGTTAATCTTGACATCTACATGTATTTTGACCTGTAAATCACACTATAAAGCTATCTTGGGACTAATGCATGTTTTTGCAGCCGGGGAATAACTGTAACGTCACTGTAGCTGCACTTTCTAGCTACTGTAGATTCTGTATATATAGTATAGTTATGACATCACGACGGTACAGGATGTTTTGACGGCTCATTTAAAGCCAAAGCTTCTGAATATGGGCTGTTTGCATTTCTCTGTGAATTGTGTATTTATATAATATATAAAGAAATACATTTTCACTGTTTACAATATGGGAGCTTTAAATTCATTTGAAGTGATCATCAATCCAACACCTTTAGCACCGTTAATCTCGACCTGTAAATCCCACTTTAAAGCTACCTCGGGACTAATGCATGTTTTTATTAATAGACGGCCAGAGATCAAAAGTTATGTTTTGAAAAAAAAACAAGTCTGGGAAACTGCAGAGTAAACAACACATCAGTGTTGCCCTGCAAACTGCAAAAATGCTCAGCGCTGCGATCGTCTGGGGAAAGCAAAGCCCAAAAAGAGTCAAGTAAAAAATTCTGAAAGAAGTTTTCTGAGTGCCTGGTGGCAAAGCAGGAATCCCTCCGACCTCGGGTAGAAAGGAGGCCGTCAGTCAATCTCACCGAAACTATATCGGCGTTCACGGCTTCCTCTGCTGGAGTTTTGGCACTTGTGTGTTTTTCGATGGGAAAACAATTTTGAATAATTCACAGTGCGCTCCGCAATCAAGGCATCCCATCTTCTCCATCACCCCGACGCGTTTTTGTTTTTTTCCCCCCACTGCCCCAACTATTCTTTTAATATGATCCTGGGGTGCCGGGGAGCCGTTTGCTGAATAATTCATCCAGTCAGATCAAGACATATAAACAAGTCTGCAGCTCTCTTTACCCACCTCCCACACCCTCTACATGTTATCTCTCACCAACACTTGGCTTCACCGGATAGAAAAAAAAAAGTATGAATATTTGATCCTAGGTGCTGTTTGTGTAATAAACATCAGAGGTGAGAAAGGAGCCAGTCTGGCCCCTTTGAGACAGGGGGAAAGAGGGAAGAGAGGCGGGGAAAGGAGGAAAGTGGGGATGCTGACACAAACGTCTGATTATAAAATGACATGAGACTGCGGTGTGACATCTTAGCGTGACCTCCGAGGCAATCGCACGAGTTCAGCAGTATACAGTGAGAAAGAGTCTAATCCCAGATAAACAGATATGACCTGCATTTTCTATTCCGGGGCTCCCTTCATCTCCACTGCTGTCGGGAAGATGAAGATGGAGACCGGGTCATGGGGACAAGACTACTTTAAAGCTCCGAGCGGTGTACCCAACTCCCCTGAGTCATCTCCGCAGCAATACCGCTGCTCGCGCAACCCCCCCATAAATAATGTAGAGGATATTGAGCTGTGTCGGTGTATGCACACAACAGCTGTCTCTATGGAAATAGATCATCGGAGAAAAAAGGTTGGGAGAATTCATTTTTGCAGAGAAAAAGCAAAAAGCAAACTCACAGCTTGAAACTGTGGAACAAAGATTCGGATAGTATCCAGCTTTAAAGCCGCTACCATATTTACACGAGCCTGATGAGCTGAAAATGGTTCAAGAGGAAGCAACGCAAACATGCTTCTTCTTTCTTTTGGGGGGGCGGCATATTTTGAAATGAGCTGTAACACACAGTTGGTTGCTTGTCATTGTGAATCTTGACCTGCAGGTTTGTTCCGCTGACCAGTGCAAAAGCTCAAACATATCGTGCCATAACACCCTTAAAAGGTCCCATATTGTAGTAAATGCAGGTTGAGATACTGTGAAAGCATAGACTGTATAAAAAATGGACGTAGCTCCTCGTTGAGGTCCGTTCAACCCCCTCAGTGTTGTCATGGAGATATGACCTAGACATACAGACTAGAATGTACCAGGCCTTAAATAGGTTTAATTATGCTGTGAGAACGACCTGTTTAACATGGGGGTCAATGAGAAACTGCTCTATTATCAAACCTGCCGTAGAGAGCACTCAGAGAACCGACATTTTTTTGCCCCTTCCTTATTGGATCAACCAGGAAGTCGCTGTTGTGGGGGTTTGTGAGACTAGAAGCACGACAGTAGATGCAGTGGAAACAGCTAGCCTGGCTCTCTCCCTATTAGCACATCTAAAGCCAACACATTATATCTTGTTTGTATCAGGTTAGCTTTACGCAGCAACACAGGGTGCAAATAGCATCCGCCATTGTTAATTCTGAGCTTTAGAGGGGTTGGTTGGTGTATGTTTTAAAAATCTTTGGACAGCACCAAGTTGCCCACTATTTTTAGTCCGTATGCTAAGCTAAGCTGAGCTAAGCTAACTGTCTCTTGACTGAAGCTTAACATTTAACAGGCAGATATGGGAGTGCTAGACGGTAACCCAAGATTTGCGAAACTATTGCGAGATGGTTCAGGTCAGGCATTGACCTTGAATGGTTAGATGGTTAGATGGCTATAATCTCTATAAACAGATCCTTCAGGTGAAAGCAGAATCTTTAGGCAATGGGACAGGATTTGGGTAGCGGATGTAGTCCGTTTGTAGCCTGAGTAGTATTGACCAATCACGTCAGTTACCTAGTTAAGGTTAGATGGTTAAGGTTAAGTACTGACCTACAAAAGGTTACGTCAAAGCATAGGTTCTCTTCAGAGTTAGTAACTATCCTAATCCTTTCATATCTGAGCCGAATCCCCAAAATGTTGGACAATTTAACTGAACAGATATGAACAGGACACTGATGATGACGTCATTGCCCTTTCCACGCAGCAGCTGACGTGAGACGGTCTGTGATGTGAGTTCAGTGGACTGAATGCTGCAACTCACATTACAGTGTGCTTTGTACCTGGAGTGGAAGAAAAAACACTGCAGGTTGAAATGGGACACCTTGACATTTTGAATTCAAGCTATTTGTCTACACCAGACTCTTGTTGCCTGAAACAAGAGGTAAAAAGATGCATCATGTCTCTTTGTACCTCTGCTCCTTCAAATTTGAGGCCAAATGGATGTATCTGCAGATCAAACTGTCAGAAAGTGGTGATCATAAATTTCATAAAAGCCAAGGTGACGTCTTCAGAATCGCAGCCTTGTCCCACCAACACACCAAAATCCAAAGATACTCAATTTTACTGACGTATAAAATAAATAAAAGAAGGAATTTCTCATCACTGAGTTTGTTTTTTTGGACAATCAAGTAAATGATTTATCAACTCAACGCTCTCAGCTCTACATATGGCTCTTTGCTATTAATGTGCTTCTACATGCACAGACAGAGAAACTCAGACATCAAAAATGCCTTTTTTTTCAGAAGACAAATGGGAGAAGGGATTGTCTGGACTGTTTGGAGATCAAGCCCAGGGCATAATGGGATTCGTGATCAATGCCGTCCCTTTTCATGATAGACAGCCAATCCTCTCTGAATGGGTTCACCACTCAAGAGCAAAGAAAGCTCAATTCCCTAATGCCCGACCTTTGAACAGCGTCCTCGAGAGAAATCTCTGCTCAAGAAGAAGAAGAAAAAAAAACAATAAGTGACTGCCCACTAAGAGCTGAAGCCTGACGAATGAATGGCATTTTGATTTGCTCTAAGCCACATGCACTGAGCCTCTTCCGCTCTGAAGGACAAGTCAAGGTCAAGTGGGTCACTTTGACGCCAGGAAGCATCAGCGCGCCAAACACGTGTTGGTATTGCGGCTCCATTCTCTCTGTGACCACGAGGCTCGGCTCCCTTATTTTTCTGCAGGAATGTCCAATCGATTTTCTGTTGTGAGAAAAGTGGCGCTCGCCCCTTGTCAGTGGGAAAACTCTGCCGGAATATTAACAGGTAGTTGCCATGGCAACAAGCGACTGCTGCCTAACAGCGCAGTGATTGCCTGAGCTGTAAAAAGCACCATTTCTCTCTTTTTTTTTTTTTTTTTTACTGTAAGGAAAAAAGCACATACACAAGAAAACTCTCTTGCTGCTCTGAGAGTTTTAAGCCCCCGGAGCCACATCCGCATGGATGACCAGCCATCCAACACAAAGGCATCTCATCATAGGGGGATGACTCAGTTGGGTAATTGCTGCATGTAATGCACCAGAGAGACATTTATTCTCTCATCAATAATGAATGAATGTACTTGGGACTCAGACCACATTAGCGGTGAAATGGCCAAAATGATTAAACGGCCCGACCCAACTGGATAACTGCAAATGTCAGCCGTAGATCCATGACCCAGCTGCTGGTCGGCGCCCACAGCGGTGACAGAGAGTGGACACCGAACAGATTCAGTAGAGCCCTATTGTGCTTTCCTGGCAATGTGAAGGTCTAATTAGTTTTGCATTTTTAAGTGTAGTCTTAGTTCTGAGGCTCCCACGTTGATCAGCAGCTCTCATCTCCACCATTAATTATAATGAACCACGTGAGTTCTTGTTGGCATCATCAGCTGCAGCAGCTATACCGTCTCCCAGGCACATATGTATACACTATATCAGGCTTCACCATATGGTTTCAATAGCTTTGTGTGATGTTTCAGATAAATTATGCAGAGTACAGAAACCCCAAAGTCCCAGATGACTTTTCTTTGTTTTTTTATACTTGTGTCACTGGCAAGAGTTGCATGAGCTGCGCCGTAAAAGAGTAAAAATAAAAGTATAGTGCAGCAAGGGAGGACTCAAAAATCACACAGAGATGAAAAACCAGATTCACACTATAGTGTGGGTTTCAAATGTTTGTATCTGACTTTATAGCTCCTCTCTGCTCACGTTAACGAAGCACCTGACACATCGGTAATACTTTGTGCATGTAAACAGCTTAGCTTTCGCGTCTGAGCATGCTCTGTGGGTTATAACTGCCCCTCCCCGTCCCGCAGCAGTCGCGTTTGACTTGGAAATAGAATAAACCAGGAAGCAACAGTACCAAAAACAACGTGAAAAAACAACAACAATAGAGCGTTACCTTCAAACCGAGGGAGGACTTCCATGGCAAGTAACATCACTACCAAGAAGACATGTTTTTGTCTTAATTCTGTCCAAAAGTCGGCCATTTTGAGCCTGCTTGTGATGACTCTAAAATCACCCGTAGGTGTGAATAGTTGTCTGTCTCTGTTCGTCTCTATGTGCCCTGTGATAGACTGGCGTCCTGTCCAGGGTGTACCCCGACTCACGCCCGCTGTCAGCTGGGATCGGCTCCAGCCCCCCCGCGACCCCGACAGGGACAAGCGGTTGAAGATGAATGAATGAACCGGAAGACAAAGCCGTATTCAGACCTGCTCTATGTTGGTGGAGCGCCACCAACTGTACCGGAGGTTGAGTTACTCCCGTCATTTCCCCATTTTATGTAAACCGGGGGAACTTTAATAACCTGAGTATTACCTTAACCGGGGTAAAACCATTTCCGGGTTACTGCTGAAAACAAAATTTATTTTCTGGGACTTTGCAACAGAACAAATCTAGAGCCTGAAATGATCTTATTAGTTGAGTAAAATAACTCATAAATAAACACACATTTCTGGCTATTGAGCATTTGACTGAGACAAGTTATAGGTTTACAAAGTAAGGGAAAGAGGAAGCTAACGTCATACTAACTGAAATAATGAAATCCATAAACACAGTTACCACATAAAAAGATGCACATGCTGTAGCTATGGAGAGAAAAGTTATCACGTCTTCCATGATCGTGAATGTCACAAATGAAAAGATAAAGGCCTTTAAATGAATGTATTACAATATAAAGTTGTTCTGCGTCTCTGCTTCCAACGTGTGCACACAGCGACAGCGTTGCACTCGCCACCGAGGAGCACCAGCTACATCGTCGATAACAGCTCGTTGCCGTACTCTGACATGTTTACTCCACTGGGTTTCGGTGCCTGCTCGCTCTGCAGTCAAGCGACGCACACAAGTGTCAGAGAGAGTAATACAATCATTTTTGGCACACATTGCGAGAGCAGCTCTTAATGGAAATCCTTGCATTTTTCGACTAAAAGGGGTGCCGCCGAGGTCCTTCACTTATTACGAAAGAAAGCTCACTGGAGCTGAACATAAATCTGTGACTTAAATCTAATGTAACCAAAAAAGCATGCTTCATTCTCTCCAGTTAAGACATCAGACTCATGTTACCCTCACAAATTGCATTCAGATGGAGCCGATTGTTATTCATGAGGCGAGCGACATGGTAAAGTACAAACGTTTCAGTGGGTGAACCTGCTGCAGAGAGGAGCATTTTCACTCCCTAAAAGCCACCACTACAAAGAGAGTGGAAAGTGCTGAAGGGCGTCATTTCACACCACTGACATGTTCAAATTTCCACTTGTCCCACACCTCAGTTTATGAGTAGGTAATGTTACCTCTGAACCGCTCTTGATGCTGGCCCCACACGCAGGAGCATAATTGGGCAGATTTTGGGTTAGCCCGACTGCTAGCCTTGAAATTAAGCCGAAATTATCTACTTTTGTCATTCTACATTGATGCAAAGTACGGTGTGTCTCTTTTTTTTATTGAACCAATTGTCAGTGATTTCAGACGTACCTGCCATTGATGTGGAACGAGCATAATCCTTCCACTGCAACATACGGTACTTTATACATCATTATGGTGGTGTATTTAAAGTCTTTTACTAATTAAATGCATCGTGTGCATCCCTAATGGAGCGTCAAACGTGTTGAATGCATTTTCTTCCTCATAAAACATCTGCTTTTTTTTTACAGCTGTTCAATGTTTACATCCACGTTTGCTTGAGTGCAGTCTTCTTCACTGCCTCCGCAAAATAGCGTGAAACTAACTTTTAAGGCTTCAGTTACTCTGCTTACTGTGCCGTCACCACTTCAGCATCCACCTGCTGGCTCTGGGATGTTATTATCGCTACGTCCTGCTGCGCTGAACTGGATGTTTCCTTGTGGAGAGCGCCAAGGTCGGAGTCTAAACGCCTAACGAGCAGTTTGCATATGAAACGGAAAGATGAACTAAAATGGACAAAGTGAAGTCCATTTTACATCAAACTGCTTTTTGAGTTATAGACATTTCAGTGTCATGGGGCTGCAAGCGTGGCTTTACGACTGTAGTCTTTAGTTGCTCCATGCGGCCATTGACGTTCGAGTTCTCCACTGTTTTCTATCACGCTTGTTTCCTGTGAAAATCCACCCTCTCCTCCAGTGTAACAGCAAGTTTGGGCCCTCACATCCTCATTAATAAATCAAAACACATAAATCCAGCCATGTAATGCAAACACAGGCAGATGTGTTTACTTGGAAGGGTTTTTACAGCCTGATGCTTATCCACTGCAAACCAGCTGCATCTGATAACAACATTCAAACTTTGATTTCCTTCCTTGGACTCTCTGCATGATTTCAGACTTTATTTTATCGACATATTTGCATCACTGCAGTCTTTTTCTCTAAGTGTGTGTGTGTGTGTGTGTGTGTGTGTGTGTGTACCCTTGCACTACTGTGTCAAACAGACAAGCTTGAATGAAAGTTTCCCTGAATAAAAACTGAATATGAACGTTACAAACTTTTTGAAAAATAACATTTGAACTCAGGGTGCACCAGAAGAGCTTGTGGCCAAGAAAGGAGCTGCTCAGTCTGCTGTCGGATGGTTTGAAAAAATCCAACTTACAAATTAGTGTTGGTGGTGGTGGTGCTAATGGGTGCTAACACTATGGGGCGGCAGTAGCTCAGTCCATAGGTGACTTGGGTGGGAACAGGATGGTCGCTGGTCTGAGTCCCTGTGTGGACCATGAATGGAGCGTGGACTGGTGGCTGGTGAGGTGCCAGTTCATCTCCTGGGCACTGCTGAGGTGCTGTTGAGCAAGGCACCGAACCCCCAACTACTCGGGGCGCCGGTCACTGGCAGCCCCCTCGCTCTGACATCTCTCCATTAATTGCATGTATATAGGTCCTGTCTGTGCATGTGTGTGTATTTCGGGCCTGTGTGTGTAACATGAAAAATAATAATAGAGTGAAAATTGAATTTCAACAAATAAAGGAATTCTTCTTCTTCTTCTTCACTAGCTACTAATTAGTGGTGGTGGTGGTGCTAATGGGTGCTAACACTAGCAAGTCTTTCACCTTAAGCTGAGCATACGCTGTACGATTTGAGCCTGTTTCTGACACAATATGTGAGCTGCGCGACAAATTTTATAGTCAGCCCGAATTTCAGCCTCATTGGGCGTCATTTTGCGTGCAGTGTACAGGGGGAGTGTGGAACGATGATGGCCCGACAAATGGATGCTTGTTTTTTGGTCAGCCATCGTTGTTCTCGCACAGTTGAAGCAGATCTACGAGTCGATTCCCCACCGTCAAAGCCTTTTTTTCTCACTGCACCTGCATGAAGTGGCAAACAAAAGTGTCTGAGCGTGTCATGGCGACATGCCGGAGAGAGAAAGTAAGTTAAATAAAGTTTCTAAAAGCTGACACTGGGGTCTCATGTCTCCCTGTCTCCTGATCTTTACAGTACAGTAATGGTGACAGAGGTGATGATTACTGTGAAGCCAGAGGTTCAGACATCACACGAAGAGGCATTTGCTCGAGACACATGCATACGACGGGGAAGTAAGAGGTGGAAGAACATTAGGAACGCAGTAAAAATCCCACTTATGCAGGGAAACGGTCCTGCTGCAGACATTTGGGGTTCGGATCAGCGATTATAATACTGGATTTGAGGAATGTCTTGCCTGCTATCCCCACATTATACCAGAAAAAACAAAGCACATTTAACAACAGACCTTTGGTGAAGGTAAGTCTGTGTTCATACAACAAACGTTACCTTGAAATATTTTGTTTTGAAAAGAAGGCAATATTGAAGTCGTCGGCATATCTATTTATTTTGATGTTCTTCATTAAATTGGTTTACATTCTGCAATGGTTTCGTGCGTTCTGATTCCTTATTGTATAATATTATAGTAATCATAGCCTTCAGTATATATAAGGACATTAAAATGATTTTATATTCTAGGTACTCTTGGCATTAGAAAAAGGCCCCGTCATGCAAAAAAAAACCTGTGAAAGTGCCAGAATCTTTTTAAAATACTGTGATATTAAAGTTTGATCATACCACCCAGCACTACTATAAAAGCTCTGTAAAGATCCAGATGATAACTCTCCTTACACCGTCATTTGATACGATGTTAAGCCACTTTAAGTAAAAGTACATAACAAACCTCACTCTAAGCCCTACATGCGTAAGCTGCTACAACAATAACCATCACAAGAGAAATATTCTTTCCAGGGCGAAAGGTGTTGCACCAGATGGCCTTCCAAACAACTTTCTGGTCCTGTGCCGACTCCACAGCGAGGGAACATGGCGTCATAAACAAGTGGGGCGAACTGAAGCCAAGGTGCTTCATGTGATGTGGTAAATTCACGTCCTGCATCACAAAAAAACCCACCGACGTGAACGTGGTATGTCGCTCTTCGCAGGTTGTTTTGTAACATAGCTGCAGAGTCACAAGAGGAGATTAATGCTTCATTATTCGGGAATCTTTATCACACGCAGCCAGACAGGTTGCAGGTGGCACGCCAGATGCCTATACTAAATTTACAAACTCCATCCAGAGCCGTATCGTGGCACAAATTAAATGCAGCACACAGCCTCCTCTGTGTCATGCTGCGTTGTCAGTTTTCAGTAGCCAGATACATTTTATATTCAAAAGGAGTCGCCTGCGTTCCCCGGGTCAGTGTCTGTTCTCAATGGACCCTCTGACTCATCCCTAATCACCAGGGGTGAAGACACACACGCACAGAGGCAGCGTAATGCAATCAGACGCAACACAAATATCAGCCCTCAGTGTGTAACAAGAGGGGACGACGGGAAGAAGAACAGTGGCGTCAAAGAGGGTCAGCATTAAGTCGTCTGAAAGAAACACACAAACCTTCGAGGCATCAGTGCACTTCTATGATTCAAATACAGAAAAATAAATAAAGTTAAAAAATAGTTTTGGCACATATTTCAAAATGAATTCTAGCTACTGTGGAATTCACATGATGATCTGAGAGCAGCTTTACTGCCCATATTGTTTACATAAAACTAGCCCACAGTTAATTCTCCTTTATTGTACCAATAAAAGCTTCAACAGAATATTACAGTCCAACTTTGCTGTGCTGACAACATTTATATATAAAAAAGTATGAAAAGGGTTCAGCCAACAGCTACAAAACATCCCTTTCTTTTGATAAGTATGATGTCATTAGACCCCTGAAATGTCCGCATCTCTGATTCTTGCAGCAAATTAAATAGGTCTGGTGCTCAATGACAGCTGTTTCCTCAGATGGAACAGCAACGGAGCCAATTTGAGCTTTGTAGAACAAATAATGACTTGGGTGTGTCCTCTTTATACCAGAAAACAGCTCAGAAAACTGGTTGCACGTTTGCGTGTACAGGGAGAAACAAAGTTTTCGGCAGCCGACGTCACAGTACGTGCCTGAACATGCCCTGCGTCATACTGTATCGCAGCGCTGTGTCAGCAGTGGAGAAAAGTTTGGCTGCACCTGAGCTAACATTTTGGGATAGGGGAAACAAATGTTCGGACTCGTTAGCATGTCTTTAAACCAATCACAATCATCTCGGTCCCTGGATCCATCCCCTCTGCACACAAGCATCAGCTACAGTAGGTCACCATTTGTGTTCGATTTGAAGCTTGTACCATGAACCCGAAAGAAGGACAAACGCCGACTAAAGAAAGTCGATGCTCACTTCAGAACGACTTTGAATTACACAAATTTAGTCCAGGCTATAATTATGTTTTAAAAAGGCCCTGAAAGCTAAAAGATTTCTCAATTCACTTCTTTGTTTTTGTACGAGAACCACACAACTCTCTGCCAAGGCCGGGGACAGATTTGGTTCTTTCACGAGAGGTTCGTCTGTGATCTTCTCAAACTTTTGAAGTGGCAGAGGCTCAACTAATTAGGATTTAACAATGATGTATTTATTATATTATATCATATTATTATGTGATGATAGCTGTGGGCTTCTTTGCTTGTGTTGTGAGCCCTAAACTCTTGAGAAATAATAACAGAGAATATTTTTTCCAAGCTTTATATATAACTTATTTTGTAGTTAAGTGTAGTGTGTGGTGTGTTAACTGTAGTTAGTTAAGTTTTCAGGTAATCCTTTTTAAAAGAGTGTGTGTGGGTTAAACATCATGTAGCTTCAATGAAGAGTTGGAACAATGAATTGCAAAATGTATATGTGAGAGTGTCAGTGGGATAAGATGATAATAAACTTAAAACAACTTAAAGGGAAACTCTTAATGTTAAAGAGGAATATTAAGCATTTTAAAGTGTGAGCTTGTTGGTACTGGACAGTATGATGTATGTGTTGCATCCTCACACTGCTTCGCTCTTAATCAAACAGCATTTTAGAAGATTTACCTGATCGATAATGTGTTTTGAGGGAATTTTTTCATTTAAATGAGCATCCTGCTGAATACAGAGGACAGCTCAGGTGCTTCAACAGACACAGTGCTTTATGGAAAACATCCTAAAATAAGATGACGGCCGTTGGGGGTTTGTGTACTGCATTTTAATAAAGTCCAAGTCCCAAAAGAGCCATGTGACATTACAGTTAAATATAGCACCTGAATGTATTAAACGGTCAGCTTTGAAGCAGCAAGGGATCACACATCTGCAGCTTTTTTAATAGTGTGGAGGAGACTCTTTCCACTGGGGTTTCCCTGCAACAATCCACTTGTTATTCACCTATTTGGGTATTTTCTTTTTACAAATGTACCAGGTGTAAAGAGGTGTACTGATACCATCCAGCCCTTTAACCGTGTGCACGCAAACAACACACATATCTAATTTTTGGCAACGGCGATGCTGACATTTGGATCGTCCGCCCTGCGGGAAGAATAATAACCTTGCATTAGGATGTTACCGAACAACACCTCATCTGTTCTCTGCCTTCAGCAGGATGTTCTCACACTGCATCAGTCAGTGTACCTCAAACACAAAAAATCCCCACGACAGGGGAGCTTTATCGATTGGGTAATTCTTCCAAAATGCCGTTCGATTTGGAGCAGAAGCAGCGTGAGGCAGCAGAAAAAGCTGGAGGGAGGTGAAACAGAGCGGGGCTGGAGCTTGATCCTCTCCCAAACTTCTTCTGACTGTGGACGCAAAACAGCTGACTGTTAAATAAAGTACTCTAGGACTTCTGTCAAATGTCCATACCAGACCATAGACTGTATAAAAAAGGACGTAGCCTCTCCGTCGGGGTCCGTTCTCTCAACTTGATCCAATCGTCCTCACCACAGGAGTCGACCTCTTGTCAGACTTTGACTCCGCCTCATTTCCTCTTACCAAAAAAAGGGCATGTATGTGATCCAGATAAGCTCGGAAGAAGACCTTTATTGCCTACGCCAAAGGGATGTTTCTTTGATCAGTTTGTCTGTTTGTCAGAAGGATTACGGAAAAATTACCGGCCCGATTTCCATGAAACTCAGTGGAAGGGTGACGCACAGGTCAACATGCCCGCAGATCAGATTCACAGGGTCCAAGCTATTTTTTTTCCCACCTTTTCTCAACATTGCGAGATGGGGCACAACCAGCACTGCTCCCAGTAAACCGCGCACACACCAAAACTGTAATGTTCACCAACTGTGTTCACTTCAAAGAGGGAAATATGAAGCTCAGGCAAATTTCAATCTCGGTCAATGTGCGATACTACTATTTTCTCTGTGCAGTGTTGTAAATTCACAAATATTGTATAATTCACAGTGTTTATATTGTTCATTTTCTCCCGATATGTCCTTGTTTATATTGTTTGTTACACTTTATTGTTTCTTATTGATGCTTTTTCTATGTTTGCTAACCACTTTGCTGCTGTAATAAGGAAATTTCCCCTTTGTGGGACTAATGAAGGGATATCTTATTTTATCTTGGCCTTTGCAGAGGTCTATACTCTCCGAATGCCTTTCTAGTTTTAAGATGTCACTAAAATATTGTTATCATGAGAAAACAGTTTTAAAAAACAAAACCCTTGAACAACAACAACAAACCCTTCTGAGAAGAGAAAGGAAAAACAAACGTGTTTTGAGACACTGGTCCTCCCTTTAGTACTCTTTTGTGTCGTGTGGAAGGTGTAAACCAAATTAAAAGCACTGATAAACACTGATAAAATGATGTGATTTGGCAAAAAAAATCTGAATTATAACTATCACTTAATGTGCTATTATGACTTATGTTTGCTGTAATAACCATGCACTTCCTGCAACTATAATCAAGTTAAATCCTCAGTACTTTTAGCACAAATCTGGATGGCGGTGATGCGAAACAACCCCGCGTTTCCAATGTGAAAGATTTCACGTCTGCGTTTTGTCCGCCGTATCCATTAAACGTGGCTTTAATAACCTCGATTGATGTTATGTTGTGATGTCATCCGTGTTTGTTTGGTTTTTCACGCACGTTTGTATGGACAAGCTCCAAATCATACAGAGACACTGGAGCTCTCAGATACGTAATTATGTTTACAGGAAGGCCGTGCGTGTCTGAAAGCTGGTGAGTGCGATGACTCACAAACACGAACGTGGCAATAGTCCATCCGCACAGGTGTTTTCACTTACGCCTGATTAGAGCTCCGCTTCCAGCTCGGCTCTCTCCAACTTCAACCTGACGAGGGATCTAATCAAGCGCAGGATGGGAAACACCTGTGTGGATGTGTGGGCCTTTAATTCATCTGATGTGAAAATCATCGCTCCGGCTCCACCTGGACTTCTGAACGTGTTGAAATCTTATTAGTTTGGTTTGAAAACAACACATTAAAATGAATAATCTTTACAATATTGAACAACAGATTGAAAAGATAAACTATTTCTGCCTCTTACATTTCTATTTTATACATGTTTTATTGGTTGTGTTGTGACTTTAAGTACAGTATAATGTCCTGGTTATACTTATAACACACGTTGATAAAATGCCCTCCAGGACCTGCACTGTCTCAACAAGGTGGACGTCTCGCAAAGCTCATCCTACCTGTAGCTGAGATAAATGTTTATTATTTTATATATATATTATATTTTATTTTTATTTATTTTATTCATTTACTTTATAAGTCAGTGCAGTTCAGCCTAACTTCAGCACTTTGTTATTAGTGTTTTTAAGCTGTTGGTTTTGTGTACTTTAGTGAGTACTTTATCACAGAATGGTAATATATATATATATATATTCACGTGTGTGTGTGTGTATACAGTGTGTGTATATATCTATCTATCTATCTAATATTTTTTATTTAACCAGATAAATAACCCTTTGACCCATTGGGGCGACTGTGGCTCAGCTGGTAGAGCGAGTCAGCCAATGTCTTGGTGGTTCGATCCCTGCCCTGCCCTACTTGTGTCATGGTCGTTGTGTCCTTGGGCGAGACACTTCGCCCACCTTTCCTCATGTGAATGTGTGTGACTGCTGCATGTTTGAGGAGGTGGTCGGAAGGGCCGTAGGCGCTGATTAGCAGCTACTCTTCCGTCAGTCGGCCCCGGGGCAGCTGTGACCACTGCGTAGTTTACCACCACCACCATGTATGTCTGTGTGAATGGAACCTGGACTGTAAAGCGCCTGGAGCACTGAGGAAGGCGCTATATAAATCAAAGCCATAATATAATCACATAATAATTGACATCATGATCTCTTCCACCAGGGTGACCTGGCCTAGAAGGCAGCAGCACGTGTCATAGAAGCATTACATGATGAAACAAACAAACAAAACAGTTCACAAACACAATAATCAGCGGATTGATTTGCAGATAAAGTGCAGAATCTTAACCAAAGAGTAAAAATCAGAAACACAGGCACTTCCCAATTGCCCGAAGGCTTCGAGATAAATGAGATCAAACCATAAAATGCTGAAAAAGCACCGTTAATTTGAACCCAGGTCGATTTTTCCGAGCTTTTTTTCCACGACACGAACAAAGGCATCAACCAATCACGTTGTCACCACTTTATTACTCCTTCGACTTCTTCTTTTCTTTTCTTTAATAATTATTTTTGGGCTTTTAATGAATTAGAAGTATACAGCCTCTGTATACGGGGCACTCGCTCTGCCAGGTAGGCTACAGGGCACCTATAGCCCTTCAACTTTAACGAAAGCAGCACATACAGACTTTACAATCAGCACTGCTCCAAATAGACTATTGCCCTCATCCTGTACCCTGCACTGTGCAACATGCCTGTTCTAAGGTCACTTCTGTTTTTGCACTATTTAGTCATATTTACTCATGTTTATTTATTCAATACTATATTATTACAAAACAAGAACAACTGCACTACATCATGTGAATATATACATATGTCTATTTCCATTTCTTCCCTTTTTAAATTTAACTTTATTGCTTATTTTTGCTATTTTTTATCTTTTCTGATTCTGGTTCTGACATACCAGATCCAGTCCTTCCATTGCTTTTCACAATAAAAGCCTTAGACACATACTACTTAGCTAACTTTTTTACCAGAGCGAATGCTACTTCAGGTCAGAGCATCCTGCTAAAAGGAAGCTCCCTAAAATAGCTTACAGTTTGGTGCGAAAGGTGTTGTTTATTCATCACGCCCCCGGGGCTGTAAAGGCCATGAGTTAAAAACAAAACAAAAAACTGCATGATAACTGTCTTTACTTTGGGCCTTTTTGAAGGAAGCCTTCGTCACCAACACATTTTAAATAAAGACCTAATAATGGTGTGAAATATCATTTCGTACATTATTAACTTTTATTACAGTGGTTGCTAAATGGCCTCCGCAATCCATGAACTTTTGTCTTTATACCCTAAAGAAATGAATTTAACAGAAAAGCTGCTGAAGCCAAAAAAGACTATAACATCTTTCACACAAATGGGTCTTTTTGGGCAGTAAAAAAAACACTTGTTTATCTATTAACTACAGCAGTTGCTTCTCTTCTGGGGATGTTTTCTAAAGCAAGGCATAAAATCCATTTTGAACTGAAACAATAGCCGTGACGCAAGTCAAACAATCCATGCAGATTCGGAGTGGCAGCTCTATATTCGGGGGCGATATGACTTAAGTCTTGACGTTAAGGTTGGTGATGTGTTGACGCTGAGCATGCAGCGTGCTCACAGGTCACCGGGCTGCAGGGCATCAGGGTCCAGTCGTCTAAGGTTGGGAAATGGTTGAGGTTACACAGCTGTGACTGGCCGAAGCCCAACGGCAAGCCCCCGATATTCCACACGTCCCCGCAGAACCGTAGAGCTCTGATCCCACGATGAGAGCGCGAGAGCACGACAGAGATGATCAAGAGAGTGTGCAAGAACAATGGGAACGAAGTACAATGAACCTGAAGGATGCAGACAGAAGCAGACATGTACAGCGTTCAAAAAAAATCACAAAGAACAAAAGTGATTGATGTGTGGAGATTGTAAAGGGGGAGCTGTGAGCACTTGAAAAAGACAGAGAGCCAGGAAGTCATGTTTTTATCTTTCGCTCGCACTGTGATTCGTCTTTTTGAGGACTCATCCTCTGTTCCCGGCCTGAAGGAAAGTGACCGACTCCGTCAGAAAAACTACACAAAGAGACGTTTGACAAAAACATCTGAGCCTCTGCAATGCAATGTCCTTCAGCAGTGTTGTTTAATCAGATGCTTTGCTGAATAAGTGGCGTGATTCCACTGTTTACCTTGTGGATCTGAATGTGAGAAGTCTTTTTTACCAAGGTGTATGCGTAAACAAGCATCTGAATACTTTTTAGCTGCTACCGGAGAATGTTCCTTCAGACTAGTGATGGGGGGGATAATATGATACAGTATATTGTCATAATGATCTAAAAATGTCTATCAAAAATATTTTTTCTATATCTTTTCTATCACAATGTTGAAAAACCAGCGGCCAAACTGTGTTACAGCGATATTTAAGTAGTTTGGACAGTGCTTAATATTATGATCCATTCACATTATGTTCATTTTGCATTTAATTAAATTAAAAAATACTTTCCATCCGTCTGGTATTTCATTTTTATTTAAGGAGTAAACTAAAATAGGCTGTACCCTGTGGTTATTTCATACAGACTATTTACCTATTGAATTACCAGAAAACACGCTATATAGCCATATATATCGTTAACGAGATATGAAATGACATATATCAAGACAGAAGTTTTCCTTTGGGATTGACTTTGGTAATCCACGTGAATGGACTTTACTATGAGAGGAGCTGGTACAGGGGCCAGTAGGTAAGTCTTTAAAACACTCTTTTAATAAACTCTGGGTTCACGAACTACGTTGTTGATGCTTTGTTTTGTGTGTAGGGACTCTTCTCATGCTGCTGCAGAGGTTTGCTGTTATTTTCAGCAGTATTAGTGGTTAAAAAAGACGTTTGAATGCCTTCATCGTACTGCCCGAGCTAATCACTGTTAGCATCGTCCGGCTGTTAGCGACTCTACGGGATTTCTCCGTTAATAGTTCATATACGACAAAAACTGTTTCGGCCCAGACCATGGGATGATTTAACGCCGTAATTTCCCTTTAACGAAAGAAAAAATATGCATATTGTAGACCATGATTACATGATCACATGATTATCTTTTCAAAAAACATTAGACGGAAACACTGAGTTTGATTAGCTACCTAGCTAGCAACAGTCGTGGTGTTGGCCATCAAAATCCGCCATTTTTGTCTAGAAATGAGTGACCTGCTTTTGTTTAGTTATATGTTCCAAAAGATTTGATTTCATAAAGTGAATCCCAACACAGTTATGGTGTTTACCTCTTATGTCAGAGCGGAGAGTTTGACGGGCGTAGCACCAAAAGTAGGTACCCTGATGTTAATTTCCTGTGGGGGAGACGCTGCTCTTTCACAATGAGCGCTCCCAAGTGAATGAAGGACGACGCAGAGCAACAAATCATAATCATAGAGAGTGTCAAACCTCTGCACTTCTATTTTCTAATCTTAAACTGCTGACATCACGCTGATAAAACCTGGATGTGTCTCGGAAGGTGAAGTAGTTTGTGTGTGTGTGTGTGTGTGTGTGTGTGTGTGTGTGTGTGTGTGTGTGTTTGTGTGTGTGACAGACAGAGAGAGGGTTCCTTCTCACGTTGTCATTCCCGGGCCGACTGCTCCGGCGCTAGCTCGTATTAACAGTCGACCGTCTGTCCTCTCTTCTTCTGCTCGCCACTGAGAGGGTTACCGTGACCTGCGGGCCCCCCAAATATCGCAATGTTCTGACATCCCTGGGCCTGCACAGATGGTCACCATATGTCCGCACACCACATACGGCGAGGTGAGAACACACGAGAGCAGACAGGGACGACAAGGAATGCGCATTTCCTGAGCGCAGTGGTTTGTTTACCTCTTGTTACCCCTCTAGTGTTTGTTAAGGAGCTCTTATATCATGTGTAATTAACATATGAATAACCAAAGCACTACAGCAAACAGTGTCGGGCTCATTACTTAAAAAAAAGAGGAGTCTGTTCCTCGCGTCTCCACTTCATCCTGGAACAGCCTGGAACATTAAGATAATGCTGTTCTCTCCAATTTGAGATGAAATAGTTTGAAATAAATGTTTTTTATTTGGTAGTGGGTTTACTACAGATACAAATACCTTTTCTGCCAATAACGGTGTAATCAGGGGATTGAAAAAATGACCTTTTTAATCAACAACATAACAACAATTGTAATTTTGATCATTTACTATGCTCTCTGTGATTGCCGCAAGTCCGTTCTGCTGTGATTTTGTATGACAGTTGTAATCAGGGGGCGTTATGATTCATGATAACCTTATTTAAGATCGTTTGTGACGCAATAAAAATCGTTATTTCTCAACCAAATGTGAGGTAAAGTGCTTTACAGTGCGTCTCAGAGTCATTTTTAGGAGTTTTTAGCATATTTTAATGATTCTCTAGATAATTAAAATTTCCATATCGTCTTGCTGAAAGTTGACATCTGCCCTGAATGCTGATGAATAATGAAGCCGAGGCGGCCCACTTGCGGTACTGCAGTGCGTTTGCGGGCTACCGTTGCATTGTGGGAAATGTAGTTTTGGTGTGTGAAAACCACCAGCAGGCGGCTGTGGCGTGTGGGCCGTTTCTAATACTAATCATCATGTCAAAGTCAAGGCGAGGCCAGATCCGGCCCGTGAATGAATGATCTTGGCCCGCGGGCCTTGACTTTGACACCCATGATCTAATCTAACCATTCACACCACATTTACACACCCATGCGCAGCACAGGGAGCAATTTGGGGTTCAGTGTCTTTCCCAAGGACACTTCGACATGCGGACCTGTGGATCGAACCGCCAATCTCTCGAATGGAGGACGACCCACTCTTGCATTGAGCCACAGTTGCCCAGAAGGAGCTATGATCTGTTTGTAAAGGAGCTATGATCTGTTTTTAAATGTATTATTTAATTAACAAGAAATAAACCATCAGACATTTTGATAATTTATAAATCTTTAAGTCAACAATCAAACGGTAACTTCAATCATTTGCTTCGTTGCAGCCCATCAAATGTGAGTGTTCACTGCTTTTCTCAGTTTTTCATCTTTGCAAATCTTTAATTTTTTTAGTCTTGTTTTGTTTGTTGAACAAAACAAACAAGATGGAGATACACGACACGACACCATGAGAGTGAAACTAGAGCATCTGAATGGAAACCAGCCATTTATGAATCCTAAGTATTTATCCGTGCTTTTCCTACCGTAACATGTCTAAATGATTTCCCAATTAAGTGAGAAAATAGTCGATTGATAAACTGCATAACAAAGCCCACACACTCTTATGTGAGTCACTTAAACCTGCAGTACATCTCCAGGAACTTCTGCCCTCCAGTCAACTCCAACAAGAAAGTAAAGAAGTTCAAACAGTCGTTATTGACTTAAGAGACAGGACCATGACTTTAATTGAGATAGAATGAGTTGTGAAGTGAAAGATGGGTAGAGTCTGCATTTTTTTGGGAGGGATGTCAGACAAAGTACGCCTCAGTAGGGGAATATGAGCCGGCTGCGTTTGCCACAATTACTGTCTCACAGCTTTATACCGCGAGGAGACACTGACATCGACACAGACACCTGAGGAGGAGTCACAGCTGGCAGCGGGTCTGGTCATGTCCAACACACACACACACACACACACACACACACACACACACACACACACACACACACACACACTCACACTCACACTCACACTCACACTCACACAGGCACATGGATGAATACATGGATTCACTGGTGCAAACAAACAAAACAATATCTGTGTTGACAGGGAGTAGTCGTTGTAGTGAGGGGGGAAAAAACATCACTACTTGCAAAGACTTATATCTTTTATACAATCAGCCTGATGAATAACTTGATTTTAATTATTTAAGAGCCTATTTGTGCTAATTTTCAGGGTAATATTTGTATTTTCCGGGTCAACTACAATAGGTTTACATGCTTCTATCTTACACATTATGTTTCTCATATTGTCCATTGCTGCAGCACCCATGCAGCTCTGTCTGAGCTCCTGCCCCCCAATAGTCCAGTGTGCTCTGATTGGTCGGCTTGTCTGCTCTGCAGTGATTAGTCAACTGTTTATGCTGCGTACAGGGAAATGTTATGCCTGTTACGATATACGAATTCAGTCACCCCAGCAGCTGAAAACACGTGTAAAAACACGTGAAAAAACATGTTAGCTGTGCAACATGCTAACATTAGCTTTAACAGGTTAACCTCCAAAATAAACAGCATAAAAGTGGCTGAACTCACAGCGTACAGTTTGAGCCTGTGTGTAGCAGCATGACCAATAGGGAAGTCAGGATTCTTCTACGGAGACAGATCCTGAAAATTTGGCGAAATCACTTATAGCGACTGACACCCTAGCGATCAGAGCTAGCAAGACGGTCGGCAGGGCTCATGTCTAAATGCAAATACCTCATTATTTGACACTTTGGTATTATTTAACATGACGATAAAACATTATAACTACGTTTATAGGTCAGAAAAGCATAATAGATCATCTTCAAGCACAGACCAAATAAGTTAACGTCTGCATTTTTGCATTTAATTTAAAAGTGTAGAAGATGAAGTAAACCAGCAAACAGAACAACAGGAGGCAATACAACTAAGTCATGTGACCATTTAGGGCGACACCACACACTCATCTATGTCTGATGAGTGCAAAACCAGGACGAAATGGGACATATGTGAAGTGTGAAGTTTAGTTTATTTTAGAACAGGGACAGTGCACATTAATAACATTACTGTAAATGCGCCAGAATTAGCCAAGAGGCTATTTTTCATCTGTAGTCCCTGGACAGATGTTAAAGTCACCCTAAAAACAGAACAGAATATAGAATATTAAAAAAAATCAGATTAAAATTACAAAGTTACAGCCAGGGCAATCTACAAAACATGCACAGCGGTTAACAAACATGACAAAATAGCCTGAATGTCTAGTCTGAATGCTTAGTTCAGGGCTGAAACCTTAAGAAAAGTTGCTTTCTCGCTTTAAATTTGCGAACTAAGCACTTTTTATAATGTGAAGCATTTCATGATAATCCATTAAAGAGATATTTCAGTCTGGAACATCACAATTTAAGTCTAAAACTGTCTAATGGAGAAAGATGATTTCACCATTTTCTCCATCAATTGCACCTCACAACAATCAACATAATCCCGTCTGATTAAATAAAAAACACACGCAATCGTTCTCATTTCCACTGAAAAGAAAAAGTCTGAGGATATGATTGACTTTGTGCCAAAACGACCGATTGAACAGGATGTTTCTCTCCCAAAAAACGAAACGCCCGCGTCTTCAGGCTTCATGTGAGTCTCCAGAAACAAATCACGGAAACTACTGCAGCACCACCTTCACCCCAATTACACCGTTATTGCTGATGTGTCTTCAGGGACTCAGGTGTGGTCGTATTATTACGCCTCACTTCCCACAGGTTTTTTTTTAGACAGTCTCTACGCTTCGTTTACCCCCCCCCCCCCCCCCCTGCAATTACGTTCAATTATCCTCAACTGGAGCGCCCAGATGCTGCACCAGTTGTGTTTTTGTGTTGCTCTTCTCTTTCGCTAACCAAGAGTTGCTTAAATATAACCACACATATGTTAAACATCCTTTAGTTTGCAGGTGCAGATATAAGTAAACACAAATGAATGTATTGCTTTCAGGGGATGTGCCTCAAATTGTGCATTATTTTCAAGCAAAGATCTGTTAGAATATAAACCTAGCGTCTCTCCAAGCATTCTCCATGGGATCCATTTTTGCAGGACTTACACTTTAAATGTAAATTATCATTGTTGCGTTAGTAGTAGTTTTTTTGAATGCAGCTGTTGAACTGTAGAAACGTTACCTGGGGTATTTACTGATCCAAACTAACTATTAGTTAATGATGCAGGGACGTTTTGTTGCTATAAATCAGGTTGCCAGAAAAGCGTGTACCAACGCTCGTGTAGCCTCTGAAACTGAGCAAAAGGTTTTGAGGTTGAGAAATATACAGAGCTATATGACCCACAATCTTCATCTTCATCTTCAACCGCTTATCCCGGGGTCAGGGTCGTGGGGCTGCTGGAGCCGATCCCAGCTGACATCGGGCGTGAGGCGGGGTTCACCCTGGACAGGACGCCAGTCTATCACAGGACACATAGAGACGAACAGAGACAGACAACCATTCACACCTACGGGCAATTTTAGAGTCATCAATTAACCGAACACCTGCACGTCTTTGGACTGTGGGAGGAAACCGGAGAACCCGGAGAAAACCCACGCAGACATGGGGAGAACATCCCATCCTTAAAGAGTCCTTATGTATTGCCTAGTGCGCTGTAGCTCACTCAGGTGAGAAGTCAAGTTTCAGTAGTGGGTGTCCACATATGATTTTAATATAATTCAGAGGTGGAGAAGAAATCCGATGTTTCATTTAAGCAAGAGTAGTGATAACACATTGTAAAAAGTGTCGACACGGACTTGACTCGTGTGACTTGGCGTGCTGTGGAGGCAGTGTGTTTTTTAACTTGTCTCTCTCAGGTTGCATGTATGCTGTGTAGGTCAAAGAGTGTGCACACGTGTTGATATGTGTAAAGCAGATTTTGGGGATTTGGCCCAATCACTGGACCTTTTCAGGGGCCAACACGTTTCTGTGGGTGGCCCACTACACAGCGTTGTGGAGGTAGGTCTAGCAATGCGAAGTCCCCGGAGGTCCCTTCCTCCTGGTCCCACAAACCCTCTTAACACCCTTTAAGACTGAGAACCAGGAGCGCAGTGAAACTCGACATACAGAGCATCTGGGCTGCCACAGAGGTTGAGTTGTGGCGTAATTACACCTCTGGACGGCTGCGATGCGTCTGCTCCATCCCCTTACAGCCTCTCCTCTGAGGCAAATTAGCTGAGCATGCTCTCACCGGAGGAGGGAGGGAGGGTGGGTAACCAGGGAAGGTTTGGGAATTTAGTAAAAAAAAGAATCCCCCTCTTGTGTGTATCACATGTCAGATTAGCATAGAAGGCAGGGAGGAAGATGATTTGGCACGAATACTTGCGCTTTGAAATCTGAAATCTGACTGCACCGGCTCCCTGTTAACTCCTCTGACAGCTGCCCTTGCGTGACTTTGCAGTGCTGACACGCCGCTCGCGGTCTGTTAAAAGGGAGATAAATCCTTGATGGGTGGCAGAAGAAGGGGAGATGAGGAGCTTAGTGTCTGGCTCTGACGAAGCCTTGAAGCCCGGGATCGGCTCTTCATGAACATGACGGGAGGAGTGGAGTTACACGGTCACCGACTCGCTGCCTGTCTGCTCCCATCTCGAGGCTAATAAGACTCCTGGAAGCCCGGTTCTCAGTGGAGGTGTTGTTAGAGAGACCGTGAGGTTGCAGTTCCAGATAACAAAAACAACACCTTCCTGGTGAAGAGATGCACCGTTCTTTTACTTGAAAATACAGAATTAAGATGCACTACGGTTAAGCATTTAATGTGTATTATTTCTCAAGTTCAAAGCTGAAGTACAGGACTATAATGTATAAATGAACCTTTACAGTCAAGCCCTCGCCAAACAAGTCTGCACAACGCTGATTAAGCCTATCTTAGACGCTGTCAGGGAAAGCGCTCCGCATTTCACAGCTGTGGTGCAGGCTGTCCTCATGCACTGTTTGTAGTAATGCACTCTGGGAAATCAGGTAACGTAGTACAATAGTGCTAGTGAGGGTCAGGGTGGTGGGTGAGTCCCTAAACACAACCTTTTTTCTAATCTTAACCAAATCGTTTCGGTGCTTAAAATGAACCGTCTACTGTGTGTGTAAAAATAAAACGAATGTATTAAAGCCGGAATAACCAACAGGATATAAAAACTGAATCATGTATTTACTCTAATCTTGATCATTTCACCTCTTGAGATTATAAAAATAAAGCAAATTGAAAATATATCCTCATGGTGACTGTTCCCAGCACGTAGACACGTTTGGGCCGGGATGGTGCTCCTGCTTTGTTTGAAGGGTCGCCAAGCTGAAAAGGTTGAGGATCACTGACTCTCTAACCTTTTGTTATCTGCAGTCCACACGGCTGCGTTGTAACTCTGCAGTAAGATTCGGCTCAAGGACCCGGAGAGAGAGGGCTAGCCAACTCGCCTGTCAGGCTCTCTGCTGACAGCAGATGGTGACGGCTGGTGCTGACTCGTGGAGAGAGGCCAGGGGCCACCGAAGAACCCGGGTCAGAGCTGCAGCGGGTGTCACATCAGGGCACCATCTCTGTCTGCCACTTTCTGTCACCGCTGTGCCGCCCGGGGGGATCGTGTGTGTCAGGGCATGCTGTCAGCTGCGCCGTTACAGCCCAGAGAAAAGCGGACCTGTCACCTCTGACCTCCGCTGTCACCTCTTAATGGAGGTGTCAGGTAAGAAGGAGCGCTCGCTTTTTTCTGAGGCTCTGTTACAAACCACATCTGACATGTTCCTATGAAGTGGCGCCGCGAGTAAAACAAATAAAAGAGGAGGGGATCACAAATCTCAGCAGGGCTCAAAGTCTCCTCCCCCCCTCCTGTCGAAGCTTCTGTCTGTGCCGGTGTCCTGCTGCTATCGGCCCAGATTAGCTACGAAACGAGACAATTACTGTGTGCAAAAATGGCGGGTCATTGGTGACTGCACGGGAGCAGGTGTGTCGGCTGTCGACCGTGGAATCTCTAAATTGACAAAGAGAAAACAATCAGAAAAAAGGGCACCGTGACTTCATTTGTCTTCATCTGTCTCTGGGTTTAGAGAGTGTTATGACAGAGCACTGCCGCGTGAGCAAACACAGATGGACACAACAGGAGCATGTATGAATTCACTGTAATATTTTTATGTTTTTAATTCTGTACCCTCTAAAGAGACGGACATCCTGTCCATAGTTAGTTACATGCAAGCCAATCGATGCATCTCACATAAGCCCCTTTCACACCGATGGAATTACAGAGACATTACCCGCAGGATCTGTACTTGAGAACCCAAATGTCTGAGTTAGTTTGACCGGACATTGGAGTGGACTTTACCCTGCCAGCAGCCTGGTACAAAGTCTGTCCAATTGAGCCCATGTGGGAATTCACAGTGAGCAAGTGGGTGTGTTGAGGAAATGACTATCGTGCGGCTTTAACCGTAAGAAAACAAATACCAGAGGGTGAAGAAGGAGGATGATTTACATGAAGACGGCAACGAAAAGGTGTGAAAAGAGACACGACAAGATTTGGGAGCTTCTGTTGGTGAGGGCCAACACTGAAATCCACAGACAGTTTCAAGGGACAAGAGACTCTGTTGTTTATGCTTACCAAGATACGAACGTAGTCGTGTGATCCCCTAGGAGCCAACCTCTGTACTGACACTGAGACAATAAGGGCGCACTGTCCTTCCGCACCGGACCAAAACAGGTTTTTCGGGTCAAGCCTAGTGCGTTTGACCAGTGTGAGTGCACCCACTCCGAGCATAACTGCGGCCAGCTGGCCGTCCACAGCCCGCCTGAGAGAGGTGGGCTTTTGTAGAGCGCGTTTGCACATGTACGAGCATGAGCACGTGTACGAGCACGAGCACGAGGCCTACGACGGTTCTGACGTAATTTATGTGCGCCTGTTCGGACATAGAAAATAGAAGGAGGAACCATGCGCGGACATTTAACAACAACAACAACAGCGGTGAAAGGTTCACGTTGGTGTGATGCGGAGGTGGAGTGTTTACTGCAGATTTGGTCGATGAAAAGATTCAAAAACAGTCGACAAGATGCACAAAAACTCCGAGGTCTATGGAAAGATTTGTAAACAAAGCCACGCATCGAGATGACGTCAATCAATGCGTGTGATGTGTTACGGTGGATGACATATAGACAGCAAGAAGCATTTGCGCGAGGCCCAGGCAATGTGAGTACAAACGGGCCTGGGGCGCGGGGGGAGAGGGAGGGGGGACAAGTACCCTAAAGCCCGGGGCACGGTGCAGAAGAACAGTGCGCCCTAAGTCGATCGATCAGTTTGTCACTTAGCAGAAAGTTAATCAGCGTCCAATCGTCATTTTTTCTAAGCTAAAAAGCAGCAGCTTCCACATTTAGATTTGCAGCTTTTCTCTCTTTTATATCATTCTCAGTTGAAAATCTTTAGAGTTTGGACTGCAAACTGAATACGTCAACCTTGAGCTTTGGGGAACTTGAACTTTGAGCATTTCCTCTCAAAGACACACTCACATAATACATCATACATCTCAAATGCATGATGGAGAGACTGCATGCATAATATGAGACTTTGGAGACTGCACGTATAATATGAGACTTTGAAGACTACACGCATAATATGAGAGTTTGAGGTGCACAAACATTGAATTAGTCTCCAGAACTAAAAGGGTTCAATCTCCAAAAGGAGGTATTTTTGTTGCAAAGATTTTTTTCTTTCCAAATGTACACCAATCCAATCAACCCAAATTACCATCTGCTCGGCTTCAAATGCCATAAATCTGCTCAGTTTTCCTGTAAAGTCACTCTTATAATATCTCAAACGGCACTGTGCAGCAGAACCTGGACTAAACACCTCACGCAGAAACTACCAAACCTTAAAAAAGACTGAAATCAAACAGCTCTCTCAGTTTCACTCGAGGCCACAAAAGTGCAGCGAGGTGTGTTTGTTGTTGCACCTTCGAGGCAGAACTCTCGCTGGGCAAATATGTTTTTCAAACTTAAGGTCGTCTTTTGCGACTCACAGCTGTGATTGACAGGTAAGTCTACTTTAAATCCTTGCGAGCTGTTTGGAGGCGGGTCTCCGATCAAATTGACCCGTCTGCTCGCGTTTCCTGCCGTGGCTTCAGCTCCAGGCAGCCGGGGGAAGAGGAAGAGTCAACCTGACAGAGGATGCCTGGTTTATACATGAAGTCCCGCATGAATTAAACATGAACACAATTCCAGGAACTCTGTGTGCGCACACCTTGTGCACCAAATTTAGACGAGGGGAACACACAAGCTGAGCTGCACAAGAGGAAACCGTGAAGGGAAAAACAAAAAGTAAACTTGTCATCTCACCGAGGCATGATGCAGCCCCACGGAGGGGCGGCCAGGACACGCAGTAGATAAATAAAAACTGCCTTTTTTTTGAGATGGTGAAAAACTCAACGTGATGTACAGTACATTGATAAACCCGGAGGCAAATCTGCAGAGTAAGGAAAGCTGAATATATGCATCAGAACTCAGTTATTTCAGTGTGCGGGGGCGGCGACACTCCTCATTAAAATTCATAACTCTGACCTATCGTTGTGACGCCCCCCCTTGAGCTAATCAGTAAACACTATACCGCTCGGCTGATATGAATCATTCCCTTAACTTTCATTAAAACTAACAAACAAACAAACAGATGGACGGACCCACCCTGACGGCATCACAGAGAGAAAACGACGCGCGGCTCTGTATGTAACAGCTGAGGTAAATATAAAGGTGAGTACACTACGCCTACTCTGCGATCATCGTATGGTAAGTAATCCCCAGTGGAAACGGAAATCTATTAATTATTCAGAAAAGCATCGATTTATCCCGTTGGCAGGCCGTATCTGCATATTAGACGACATCACTTTAATGCTTTTAATCTTGAATTTACATCACGAAGTACGGAACTGTAAAAGTGACTTTAGGTGTGTGCCTGATTAGAAGCCGGGAATCTTAGTGACCCAGTTCGAGGGAAGAAACTCCCCCGGTGCACGTCTTCTTCAACCGTGTCCCACACCATATGGCAGGCAGCCCGGCTCTGTGGGAGTCGAGGTGGGAGTTTGGGACGGCCAAGAAAATGACAAGCTTTAGGCTGCCGGTAAAAGCTGCAGGGAGAGGATATTCCTACTCCGCATGAACTAAATATATACATTTTTTAAAAATTGCCCTGTATTTTGTCCCAGCTATAAGCGAAAAGCCCCTCGTTGAGAGCCGTATAGTATGAGTGACGCAATAGGAGGATCTCAAAAAGTCACAGTCTCCCTGCCGCATCCTCTGCAAATCCACCTCCGCCAACCGGCAGGGCTGTTGCCTAGTTACCTGGCTCTGCACAAGTGCATTGAAGCATCGTGGGCCAATGTGGGGACCACTTCACTACCCACACCTACTCCCGTACCAAGAGAGAGAAGAAGAAGTGTGTCAAGTTGTTTTTCTTCCAACAGGAGATATAAATGAGAGGAAACAGAGCTGAGTCGTGATCATGATCTTTAGTTTAATACCTAAACTAACACAATATAATATCTATATACTCTCCTGCGATAAATCTGACTGTCACAAAGGTTATAATGTCGTTAAACTGTTTAGAGAGGTAGTGATTCAATGAGGATGTCATTAGCGCTGCTATCGAACTGTGTGTTATACAGAGATTAAGTTACTCAACCTTCCCTTAGTGTTATAAACGAGTGCCTTTTGAGTACGGGACAATTGCATGACCTCCGTATTCTTCTTATTATTCTTATTTTTCATCCAAACAACTTCAAATATGATACTCTATTTCCTTGGGTCCCCTAGCAATGCTACAGTACACTTGCCTTTGCTAACAGCTAGCTTTTCGGGACCTGGCTATAATGTTTATTAATGTGAAATCTTCTTTAATAAAGTTTTATGCTGAAGAAAGCAGCCTTCTGAGATCCTTTTCAGAGTCAAATTGGTGAAAAATCAGCCCTAAAAAAGTTAAATTTTCATTCCAGTGTTTGCCCGAACCCTGACCTGAAGAGTTTATTATTATTATTAGTCATTTTGTGTCTCTTTGTAGTCATTTTGTGTCTCTTTGTAGTCATTTTGGGTCTCTTTGTAGTCATTTTGGGTCGTTTGCAGTCATTTTGCATGTGATTTTGGTCATTATGCATGTTTTTGTGATTGTTTTGCATCTATTTTTAGTCATTTTGTGTATCATAGCAGTTATTTTGCAACCATTTATAGTCATTTTACTTTTGTATGTGGTCTTTTTGTGTCCCAATGTAGTCATTTTGTGTTTTATTATTAGATTAGAGACAGAATATCATCTTAGATTTTCGATATTGTATCAAAAGAACAAATGTTGCTTTTAAAGGCTGCATTACAGTGATGGCATTAGGGATGATTATCAGAAACCTCCTTATGTTAATATTTTGTAAAATCACAAATAGTCAAACTGACAATATATTTTTATATTTATATATAATGTTATATATATATACAGACAGAGAGTGATTTTTGTGATATTTCGCACTTTTTGAGGAATTAAAGCAACAGCCCTGCGAAATGTCTGTGCACTTAACTGCTAAGGGCGACACGGTGGTGTAGTGGTTAGCACTGTCGCCTAACAGCTGGGACCTTTCTGTGTGGAGTTTGCATGTTCTCCCCGTGTCTGCTTGGGTTTTCTCCGGGTTCTCCGGTTTCCTCCCACAGTCCAAAGACGTGCAGGTGTTGGGTTCATTGATGACTCTAAATCACCCGTAGGTGTGAAAGGTTGTCTGTCTCTGTTTGTCTCTATGTGTGCCCTGCGATAGACTTGCGTCCTGTCCAGGGTGTACCCAGCCTCACGCCCCATGTCAGTTGGGATCGACTCCAGCCCCCCGCGACCCCGACAGGGACAAGCGGTTGAAGATGAATGAATGAATGAACTTCACTGCTAATCTGTGATTTCTACCCTCTAAATCCCATATCATTGGACATGTACTGTACCGTAAGTCCTTGTCTCAGTCCATATCAGGGCCAACAAACGATATCAACATATTGCTGATGAGCTTCAATAACAGTCTATTTGCGGGGCTCCACTGTGGGAGAAAGCAATGAAAACAGTCGTTTTGCAGTTTCATCAGCTGGGTGCAGAGAGGTAGCTGTTGCTCTCTAACTGACACATGTATTAACTGAATGACCTGAAGTCATCCAGGATCCCAGTGGGGAACAGACACGACCAACACCCCGGTGAGTGGAATTGCTTTTAATAACAACCCTGGCCCACGATACACGCCGCATTTCTATTAGATCTAATATGACACCTCTGGAAGCAGATTTCAATCCCACAACGCTGTTATTGTATTCTGCTGTGATTATTAGACCTCTTGTATCATGTTCCCTGCTGTCGGGGGCTCACTCATGTTTAAACAGAACCCCTCACTGTGATCATTTTCACAGGCAAAATGCATCCCCCCACCGTCTCTATTGGCTTCATCGTCATGAAATAGGTTTCAATTGCTCTGAACATGATTTCAAACGTGACATGAAGCCAGACAATGCGGCCGAAAGATTGATTTCACGGTTCTTTACAAATAAAGCAAGAGGACTGTAACACCTCCTGCATTGCCCGGGTTGATTAGCATATACACGGTTGTTATTATAATAATACGTCTCGTCTCCATTAGATACTTTCATCTCAGGGACGAGTGTGTCTGCTCGCCAATGCATTCCCCATTAATTACCCGGCTTGCCCTCCAGACTGTCAAGATCCGAAAAATAATGAGCGTACTCAATCACCAAATTTGAAAGTAATGAGTGTTATTAATATTTATTTTTTAAGCAGGAGCAGGTACTGCACCAACAGCTGATATAATCACACCTGTCACAGATTTTTTATTCGTCTCCTAATACCTCTCAAGTAAGTTTGTTTCTAATGAACGGCATGAAGAAGACGAATAGATTTGGGCGGTGGCGGGCTATTTGTCCAGATTTGTTCAGTCGACAAATATTACAAGATGAGGCAAGATGGTGCAGAATTTAGCAGTGCAAGTAAAGTGGTCTGACAGTAATAATTTAGATGAATGTGCAAAAGCAAAAGTTTCTGGCTTTATCACTAAAAACCTGGTTATATTCGGGTTAAGGGCACACTCCTCACCTCGTTCTCATACCCAGGTTTACAGACCTAGATGACTCCTACGTGCATGTAAACATGCAGGATTCAGGTCTGCGCATGTGCCATAACTCACCACTGTGCGGCAGTGGTTTCTGAACTGGAAATAGAATAAACCAGGAAGCAACAGCGCCGAAAACAACATGAAAAAACAACAACACAAACTTTACCTTTAAACCGATGGAGGACTTCGCCACGGCAAGTAACATCACATCACTACCAAGAAGACCTGTTTCTGTCTTCTGTCCGAAAGTCGGCCATGTTTTCCCTGCTTGTGATTTTGACAAAGGGTAAACCGGAAGAAAGAGCTGTATTTCAACCAGCTCTATGTTGGCAGAGCGCCACCTACTGCACCGGAGGTCGTGTTACTCCCGTCATTTTCCTCCATATAAAATTCAATAATCCGATTATTCCCTTAAACAGGGAAAGACAATTTTGGGTTTACTGCTTTGCATGTAAATGCACTAAGTGAGGGTGACATTGATACCCTGAATATGAGGCTAAAGCTAGCAGCCAGTTAGCTTAGCACAAAGGCTGGAATCCTATTATTATTCACTACGAATGCCCTCCTAATGCTGTGGTCTTCACAGAAAGCACTACCTTCTTCTTTCTCTTTGTGGAAGCCACAAGACTAAAAGAGTTTACCAATCATGAAAATTGATGACCTGTTTAATTCAGTGTAAACTAATAAATGAGCCTGGCAGAGCTTTGTGTTTCTCGGCTAAAAGGCACAGCTCCAGTCCGTGCCGTCCAATACTAACTGCCTTTAATGCTGCAACTTGAGAGACTTCCGATACTCTTCATGTGCTCCGATGAGGCTGCAAAATGAATGATTTGATTTGAAAGTAAATCGGGGCGGCTTACGCAGGGCTGAAGGGAACAATTGGAGATTATCTCTCTTTCACTGCAGTTCTAGAAACCCTTCATTTCCAAGGCCTGGCTTTCACTTTGACTCTAAAGGGATGCCGCTGCGGTGCTTGAGCAGGCACCTTTGTTATCATTTTCTGAGTGTTTCTCCTCAGCGTTAACAGCCTCATTTGGCAAAAAGTGTAAATGTAAAGTCATGACTATCTTTGTGATATTCGCTCCTTCCCTTGTAAGGGAAATTAGGTTTTATTCTTTCTGTCTGCAGAGTCTCAGTAAAGTGGTCCCCCCCCCCTCCTCCTCGACACCTGCTCCCCACATGTTGGACCAGAGCCAGAAATTGTAAAACACGTTACCTTCTGCGATAAAACCCCTCGCATATCAAAGCGATCAGTTACTTTTTTTCAATGCCTACCTCTTTCTTTTATCGTTATTTATGCACGGCACCCACGGCCTCAGCTGCAGACTTTCATCATCACGCGACTGATTTTACAGCGAGCAGAGACGACCTCAAAGTTGTGTGACGGATTAAGACGATGCATGGGTGCTGTTGTCAACTCGAGCATCCTCAAGTAACAAGCTGAGGGAATAAGTCAACACTCCCTCCCAGCCCTTTCGGATACAGTATTTAGTCACAAAAGAATAAAGCCTGAAAAGCTTCTTACTCTCCCCCTACACCTGCACACATGGCAGGAGCTTTGCCAGAACTTTCTCCGGCTTTTCCATTTTCAAAGCCTTCCAGCTCAAGGGTAAATAATAAGTAGATAACAGCGGTGGGTATTTGGAGAAAATGCTGTATTGTCATTTCATGCACATAGCTGTAATTGACTTCGCTTTGTAGAAATAAAAAACACCAAAGTTTGAAATCAGACGATTATGCGGCTTATTACTGTGAAGATAGGCTGTCTCTCTCACCTTGTCATGTTTAGTTATTTAAAGCAATTCTTACCTTTCTGGCATTTTTACACTTTTCTTTGTAATCTTAAAAATGATTTGTAGAGCTTCCTGCCTGTCATCCGTCGCTCCGTTTCACTTGCGCTGCTCAAGCTGCGTTCAAGTGCAATGGGTAGTCCAAAGTTTCGTACCTCCAACTATGTAAAGTGCACAGGAGTGCCTGTCAAAGTGAACGTCCATTGGGGATAGGTCGATCTTTCCCAATTCGATAGTAGGAGGTTTCACTTTGACAGGCATTCCAGTGCCTTGACATAGTTGGAGGTCCGAAACTTCGGCCATGGCAATTGAACGCAGCATTTCTCTCTCAACGCACGAGTCGAGGGACGAGGGGGCGTCAGAGGTCAGGCAGGGGGAAGAGGGTGGGACTTTGGAGGGAAGTGCTGTGAGACATGCAAGACAGGTAAGAATTGCTTGAAGAGGGGACAAAGCACAGTAATTGACATGAGCACTTGAGTCCTACATGTAAATGTGCAAGATTTAACCATACAACCCTAACTGAAGTTACAAGATCTGTTTTCAACAACAAATTAATAAGGGAAGAATGTAGTTTCCATTGCCCTTTGTGTGGCCAAGAATCAGTTACTGCCACTTTAACATTCATTACTTCTTCTTTTTGTTCGTTTCCCACATCCACACTTTATTTATCAGACCAGCTGTGAGCTGCTCCTCCATTTCCTTTGTGAATTGCGTTGCGGGTGAATATGAACAATCAGACATATTTAGTATGCATGCTGCGGTTAAAGTCTACTTTGTTGTTTTACTTTTTAATCAACGTCTAATCTCTGTAAACAGATATCTGCATATGAATGCAGAATCAGTAGGCAACTGAAGCCTCCTGGTTTCTATTTGTATTCTGTTGGTAGTCCCAGTCGTATTGGCCGATCACATTTGAGCACGCTTTGGTTGTGTGGAGAGAAAAAGAGGCAGAACACATCGGACAAAATGCAATCTCTGAACACATTGTCCATTCTCTGACGACGATCTAGGTCAGAAACTTTACTGCTCACAATGTGGGTAAATTGTGTTTGGCTTCACCACAGTCAACGTGAGTTAGAAATAGGATAAAAGTCAAATACAGTTAAAGCATTAGGAGAATATGCAAACATGAGGCTGAGGATGGGAGAGCTCAGTCATATTTGATCACATACAGTTTGATCTGTTTGACAGAACTTTTACAAACACTAGGTGCAATCGTCTTCAGACCGACGGTCGATGGATTCTGAGATTGATCAACATTAAATATTCTTGAAATTTTCGACAGAAGCAACATCGTATTTTATCACCTTAGTGCTTGTCTCTACTATTCTACTATATTAACTGCCATGACATATAAGTCATACTCACATTACTAAAATATTATTAAAGTTACTGTTACTTTTGTGGTTGCTTGCATCTCTGAAAGTGTCTCTCTGTCTGTCTCTCTCTGTCCATCTGTCCCTCTTTTCTCTCTTTCTCTCTCCTTTTCTTCCTCCCCAACCGGTGCAGACAGATGTGCGTCCTCCTTTGTCTGCTTGATGTTCCTGCCTGTTAAAGGGAAGGTTTTCAACGCCACTGTGTGCACAAGATTGCCGGATTAATACAGGATATAATAACTATAATAAGTATTACTATTTTCATTGAAGATAGTGCAACTTTTAGCTGCTCATGGGGGAATTGTTGTGACTCTATAAATCATCACAGTGTGACTCTATATGTAAAGTGTCTTGAGATAACTTTGGTTATGATTTGGCACTATAAATAAGAATTGAATTGAATACTCAACTACAGATTCCTAAAGCTGGTTTATGCTAAACAACCAGGCACTTTCCAGCCCACAAAACAGCTACTTTATCCACCTTATCTACCTTATCTACCTTATCTACCTTATCTACCTCCTATACCTTACCTCATACTAAATTTAGCCCTGTGATGACTCTCCTGATAGCTTCTCTTTAGATGAAACAGAAAGGAGGGGAAGCACTGTGCTCTCAGCAGACTGTAGCTGCAAGGCTGGCGGATCCTGGCGAAGCTAATGTACTGGATTCAAACCCAACATTAAGACTATAGAGTAGTGCTACATAGGAAGTTCCAAATCCCTCTGAAACACTAAAATTCAGCTTGGAGCTGTTGGCAAGGACAACATCCACTGCCCACTGAGGGAATCACTGATACCAATTTAAAGACAGATGCAATCAGGCTCGACGTTTGACAATAACAGTAAGATTTTGTGGGTTTTTTTTGTGTATTTATGGGTCAGTATTGAACACACAATTTCCCCTTTTTAATCTTTGACAGAGCCCTCCAATTTATCCCTGAAATCACACTTTACATCCCTCCATACACTGTGCATCCTTGTGTGCACACTCACTCTGTTTTTTCTTCCAGGGCACTGGGGGAGTCCGGCTTATGTAACACTATCCAATTAGTGAGCTGGGTCAGCTGGAGGACCAGTCGTCCGTACACAGCAGCTCTCCTCTCAGGGCGCGGTCATTCTTAACCCCTTTATTCACTCAGAGCACTTTTGGCTCAATGAGAATAGCACAAGTCGAACTTCCAGCCACAGCCGTTGACAGGGAGGCTGGCGTCTCGCTCCTGACCTCATCCACCGGGTTAGCATACGATATACATAGATGATCCGTAAATACACAGCATAGAAGCCAAGGATGTGGCTTTTGCAGAGAGAAAACTGGCTAGAAATCTGCAGCAACCCTAATGTATGTTTATTTTTTCATATTATTCCGTGAAGCTTGGACGATGTCTAAATCCCCACCACACACGCTGTATACACTAACAGTCACTGGGTCGGATGTGAAACAATTTCAGTCATTGTATCCAATGCAATTATTTTGTACTTTACCCATTATGGGTAGGAAAAAAACAGTATTACATCAATATTCACATGTAGTTTTTCAAGCAAAAGGGCCAAATATACCATTTCCAGGCTCCGATAACGCCGGCCGCGTGTGGATGGTCGACCAAAACTACCCTAAAGTTGTGCGGTTACAGGAAACCGCGTCTTCGTGTGGATGGGCCCTAACAGAGTTTTTATTTTGTTTATGTTTAAATAAAGTTTAAAAACAATGATCAGTGTTGTAAAATAACATCCGGTGTCTGGTGGCCTTGAGGAGAACATAGAACAGCGCTTTCTTTTCACATCTTATTCTGTTAAGGGTTAATTTTGACTTAAAGAGATGGGGATCATTGGAAACGCTAACCAAGAGTGTTTTGGTGAGACTTTGTTTCTGCTGAGTTTGAAGGAAGTGTGTGTTTTAAGATGAGTTAACAAGGCCGTTAAGCTCGTCGGTGAAAGAGAGAGTCTCAAAATCAGAAGGTGAACAGTTGTATTTTCCTGTTTAATGAGGAAAATAAGTGCTGCACACACATCTGCATGGATATGTCTGCTGTTGCGTAGACAGTGGCTGGTTTTAAACTGCTAACACACTGCCCGACCCTATTTTAGATACTCCAAAATATCATGGACTAGTAGATTCCTTTAAAAAAAACACCCTCTAAAAACACAGGCCCTACTTACTTTATGAGTTGTTTTTCTTATTGAGGTCAGAGAGCCTCCGCGAGAAACAGAAAGCAACACTGAAGTTGCTGTAGGCTGCTCGGGAGATGAGTTTACTGCCAGTGTGCTTCACCTCATTATTCTCAGAAACACACAGTAAATTCAACGGGAATTGCTGCAGACAGGTTCCTCCTCTAATGAGGCACCGATTCTCCCCGTATCAGAATAAATCCTCTATCTTCTCAAATGTGTCCAAATAAGACCTTTTTTTTTCATGCATAATGATGATGTTGACGTATTTCACCGCCCCCCTGCTGCGCGACATGGTCCCGCTGCGTTTCAGGTACAGGACACAAACTTCCCTGAAGTTCCCGAACGAGGCTGCACAGTCATCTGTATTGTTCACGTCCGCGGTGCAAACCCTCCTTTGTCATCCCGAGCTTGTTTTAATGCTGTACACACATTGTTACTTGCCTGGGAAAACTCCACGCGGGGAAATGAAAACAAATGGTGCGACACCATTAGCTTTCCTGCAGCGTGGAGCATAAATATTTCACTTTGAAGGTTTTACATCTTTGCTCCAGAAGGATCTTACACTCCCCTCCTAAAATCCACTGCTATAACTGATCTGCCCCTGCATACCCCGGATGGGTGGAGGCTTTACATAACACCCACTCTGTCTGCAAACACACACACACACACACACACACCCACACTGGAGTGAGAGAGCAGCTAGAAATGTACCACAGCTGGTCCAAATAGAACAATTCCCTCAAATGACCCCGGTCTTTGTATTTTGGTGTAAAAACAAAGAGGGGTTTGGATTTTCAGAGGCGGCCATTAATCAGTCTGGAGGAGAAGAAGATGAAGAAGATGAAGCCCCTAGCTGCGTTCAAGCAAAGGTGTTTCTATGTAAAGCCATCCATGAGAGTGAACCGCAGTGTTTTCTTGTGAACCTGCGCACATTATAGATATCAAACAGACAGGGGGAGATATTGTTTTTTCAGATATGGATCTTTTTCCCTCCAGGGAGTGAATTATGAAGATGAAAGAAGAGCAGTGGCAGGTTTTCGGTGTGCACTTTGGGGCTCTTTCATGTATCTCATTTCGTTCCTGATCAATTTTCCACAGAATGCGATTTCATTCTCCTAAATGCTTTGCTAATCCAATTTGTTGGCGCGCCCGTTTACGGCAGTGTAAGCCCCTAATGAATAACAGGCCCTCGAGCGTTGCTGTGTCTTTGTGTTCCTCAAGAATCAAGAAAACATCTTCTCAAACAGTCTCGTCGTGTTTACCTCGCAGGTGCTATTAGACGAAACCATAGTGAGGAATTACTTTCAGGAAGCCGAAATCTGTTTTATTGCTTCAAAACAAACAAAATGTGGTTTTATTTCCTGATTTTGCAGTTGTTGCCTTCTGTTGTTGCGACTCACTTCCATAGATGATCGCTCGGAGCTAGCAAAAGTGCCACCTGGAATAATTTATTTCAATTACGTCGATAAATTTATATAATAATGCTTTCGTGATCCCACCTTTATTTTTGAGATAATTAAAGTGTGAATCCCTGTTTATTAGAATGTGGGTGTCATTTCTATGGGATATGAAAACAGAAAGTGTCATAAATATATATTTCTAGATCATTTCTATCGTGACGTAGAAAACCCGGATAAGAGGCTGAAGATGAGATGAGATGAGATGTTAATGAGAAGATGTTGGTCTAAAAATTGACCTTTATCCGAAAAAAACTACACTTTGTAATACTCCGATCTGTGTGTATGTAATCTTAAAGAAAATAGTTCGCAGACTATACTCACGTGCAAAATAATCTTCATGACATTTCATAAAATTCCGAAGCGCTGGAGCCACTGCAAAACGTATAAAGAGGAAAGCCTGTCCTCTGATCTTTTCATGCATGTTGTGTTAATTCTGCAACGAGACAATACTTGTTCATTCAGAGTATCGATTTACCAGAAAACATGCTTTACCTTGATATATATTGTTATTGAGATGTGAAATTTATTATAATGGAATAAAAGATTCTAAATCACCCGTAGGTGTGAATGGTTGTCTGTCTCTGTTCGTCTCTATGTGTCCTGTGATAAACTGGCGTCCTGTCCAGGGTGGACCCCGCCTCACGCCCGATGTCAGCTGGGATCAGCTCCAGCCCCCCCGCGACCCCGACAGGGACAAGCGGTTGAAGATGAAGATGAAGATTCTGGCCATATCGCCCATCAAGTGAACGCACCTGAAATGCTGGTAATAACCTGGTCCGGTCAAAGTTGAACCAGTAAGTCAGTCTGTAAATTGTCATGGCAACCCTGTCTCCTACAAAAGTACGTTCCTATACGAATCATTTCCCTCTCAGATGGCAGTTCAGTTCTTTTAAACCCCTTATTATGTTGTGAATGGCTAAAAAACGACTTTAAGATCTGGGTTTGGGTTGAAATAAGTCAGTTTGTTACTGTTATCCGAGTCATCTGATGTCATTAGACAGTCCCACAAAGTGGAAATGAATCAAATAGAGACGAAAGAGTGATGCAACCGGCCCGCTTAATTAAGGTTCAAGTCAAAATCAATCCAGATTATCATGTACTTGATTAAATGGTCCAGAGTAATTAAATATCGTCTTATTGAACACAGGAGGACGGGAGTAAAGTGAGAAACATCCCCATGCAGGTTGGGAATCGAGTCAGCTCAACTTCCTCCGTACAAAGTAGAGGAACCGCCGTGCCGTCTCTCCTTTTTATGGAAGGTAAAAACCCATCAGTATGAATATGACACGGTGAATATGAGTGAAAAAGACTTTGTGGAGTGAATCGTTAAACACACGAGAGTTGGAAATATAATCATTCCGGCCTCATCGCAGCAATAATGAACACCTCAGAAGTGCACCTCTGACGGCGGCTTTTCAAACGCTCTTCTTTTTCTTTATCGCCGATCAGAAGAGCAGCGAACATTGCAGAGAGTGAATTTACATAGTTTTTTAAATATTTACTGCGCCTGCACTTTGTAACGCACTGCCTGAGGCTAGCAAAACCAGTTTCATGTTTTAAATCCCCAATAAAAAGATACTTTTATAGGCAGGATTTTCATGCAAATCACACCGGCAGCACACGCTTATGTGCGTGCGTGTGAAGATCTGTTCTTTATTGTGTCTCTGTGTGTTGCTTGAGAAAAGTGTTATACAAATAATGTTGACTTTGACCATATTTTTCCCCATCTGAGGGACACAAAATGTGGGATCTGAGGGTCCACAAAGATGAGTTTTGATAATTATTTATGTGACATTGAAGCTTCACCTCACAACGAGAGGTTCCTGGTTCAAATCCCTTCTGTGTGGAGTTTGCATGTTGTCCCCGTGTCTGCGTGGGTTTTCTCCGGGTTCTCTGGCTTCCTCCCACAGTCCAAAGACGTGCTCGTGTTAGGTTAATTGATGGCTCTAAATTGCCCGTAGGTGTGAATGTGAGTGTGAATGGTTGTCTGTCTCTGTTTGTCTCTATGTGCCCTGTGATAGACTGGCGTCCTGTCCAGGGTGTACCCCGCCTCACGCCCGATGTCAGCTGGGATCTGCTCCAGCCCCCCACGACCCCGACAATAATGCTGTTTTGGCGCGATTCAAGGCATCTGTCGGTCTGAGAGAGAAAGTTATCTCAGTAAACTGCTTGTATTTAATAAATACAGTACAATTTTTGGAGGGTTAAAGCTGCAAAATGACAGTAAAAGTATATTTTTTAAGTTAAATATGTTTGTTTACTGCACTCTAGGTTGTAATTAAGCTAAAAGCTATGATTTTAAATGAGAATTCAAACCACACTTTTTTCATAACATGCTATTACGAAGATGTTAATACTTTATTTTTGTGTCATTCCATGGCTCTTACGGTGCGTTCAGAGTGTTCAAGGTGTCAGAGGTTTTAATGGAGCGATAGTATCATCTATTGTGCTCAAAAATAAACACTTGTGAACCGTCAGTTAAAGAGTCCAATCATCAGTCAAACCGTAAAATCACGTAACTGACCAATCAGCATAAAGTATTAAACAAATCCATTTAAAAATGAATAGCACCGCTAATGGCGCTCTGCTAACTTTTAGACAAACGCTCTGCATTACCTATGACTCTCTACAATTAAAGCGTCCCTGCACACCAGTGGGTATCCTTCACCGTGAAGCAGCAAAGGTTGGGTTTGCATCATCAGTGACTTAACACAGCTCCGATAGTAAACGACACACTAAGGCTTGTATCCGAGAGTACAAAGAGCACCACAGAGATTCAGGTCAAAGCTACAAAAGTCCTGAGAGCTGAGAGGCTTTTAAAACAGATACTTCTCTCTAGAGTTCAGCGCAGACACAGTTTAGCCTCCGCTGACACAGCTGAGTAAATGGTAAATGGACTGCATGTAAATAGCTTTCTACCTTACGGGACAAAGCACTTTAGTATTTGCCTCTAATTCACCTTTTCATTCATACGGAGAGCGTTGCGGAGCTGCCCATGCGAGGCACCGGCCTGTCATATACGAACAGGAGGAGTCCGCGACCAAACCGCCAACTTTGTGAATAAAGGACGGCCATCTTTCCCTCCTGAGCCGCCTCGAGTTGAGGGGGAGGAGATCATCAAAACTGTCAGTATTGGAAACACATGTCTTGGTTATGGTTGACCCAAGCCCAAGGAAAAACCCTTGAAGTCCACACTGAGACTGAAAACAACTTTGCCAAAACAGGCAATCAAGCGTCTTCCCCCATAAATCAAAAAGAGTTATCAAATGACCAGCGACAACATCGGCACAGCTCTGTAATGAACCCCTAAAAACCTCCACATGATGATCTGGACTCAGCTGGGGCGGCCTGTTGCCGTGCCCTCTCCGCTCCATCACAGTGTGTTCAGCCTGCCAAAAAAGTGTCCGATCGCAGACTGGATGTCTTTCTTAGAAAGACTTTGTTATCTCCAACCTCACATCTGAGTGCCTTCCTGTCCAAACAGATAAGAGCGGATCAAAATTGCGGCATCGCATCACCACGCCGACTCCTAAGACACTGATACAGCAAATCCAGTGTGCGCCACTGTAAATACTCTATACAATAATATGGAAAACACATGGGGACCATTATAGTATCAGGGAAGGCAGTGAGGTCAAATGCAGGTCAGTGACTTGGAAATGTCTTCTTGTGATCCACCAAAGGATGCTTCATGAAACATATACAGGGAATTTCCTTAAAATGAGTCAATTAAAAAAAGAAAATAAAGGACTTTTTGTGTTTTTGCTCCAGCAGTTATTACATCATAGGTCGCAGCATACCACCATCTGCTTCTGGGTTTTTCCTCCAACAAACTTCTAATCCGCTCTGATGTTCTTTTTCTTCTTTTGCACACTCGCTAATGTTAAGTGACGGATCCGGATCCTGTAACATACCGCACTTTGATAAATATCCCTCTTAAGTTACAGGTTAGATGCCACAGAGACCGTAAAGCACAGGGAAATCAAATGCATGGCCGGATTTTTTAACCTTGGAGCTTGATTAAAGGTTTTAAACGGCACCGGGGGGGGGGGGGGGGGGTGGTTTCTAAACTTTTCATCTCAAAATTGAATACGCCCCCCCCCCCCCCCCCACACACACACACACACACACACACACGCCAAATCCAAAATTAGTCCGCGTTAAGTATTTGGCAGGTACTGATGCGTGTTATTACATTTACAGGACAAGGACGATCTGGAATCATGTATTCATTCATTTGCTAATTCAAATATATATTTTTATGTTTCCTCTCATTCCAGTAAAAGCCAAATGCAATCTGCCTTCCTGTGTTGTGGACAAAGAGGCGTGTTTTTGAGTGTATACACAGACCGATTGATTTCGTTTGTATCCTTTGAATCACAAAAATTCTGCTGAGTCTTTGAGCCATGCTGGGTTACAGCTTTCACTTTAACAGTAAAAACACTGGGATGTCTTATATAATGCTGAGTGAGCTGCCAGGTGAATTAGAGGCCGGCACTTGACGGGGAAAATGTTTATAGACAAAAGGAGCTACGCCTTGGACAGAAAGCCCCCGTGTCGGCCCACAGAGAGAGAGCAGAGAGACTGCCCGCCTCACTGAAGCGTCCTCATCAGCAGATCTGGAGCGCTGCCACGGGCGGGCGGGCGGGCGGGGCCACAACTCAGAAGGAGCTTATTTTAATCAGAGGCACGCTTCCTTCTTGCCATCCTCACCTCCTCCCTTTTAAGCGCAGAGAGTGGATTGTTGTGCGCATGGAAGGAAACGCGCGGTGAGGTCGGCCTCGCTGCTGCAGAATGTCTTTGAGACTCGTGCGAGATTGATCTCATACACCAATCACGGTGTTTGTTCAACTGGAATGGTTGATATTGACTGCTACTTACTGAAAATAGTACAAGGAGAGAGACACCACAAAGGAGTTCAGTTGGACTCGATGTGCGTCTACTCTTGGCAAAAAGTCAATTGTGCAAAAACCCTCTCTGGCAGACGTTGCTGTCCAGTGATTTCTTTGATATATAATGAATCATCCAGTGTGATCAGCATTATCAAATCCCCCATCTGATATTGCACATGACGTTTTATTTCATTGTTTTGATCCTGTGTGGGTCTGGTGTCCCCCTGAGTATGTAATGCATTGTGCGGTGTGTCTTGTCTCTTCTATTTGTATTTTATTTATTTATTTAGTAGTATTTGTATTTTTTCTATCCTTTTTTAGCAGGGACTACGGATGCAAATTAGCATCTTTGCTATAATCCGGCACTTTTACAGTGATATGTTGTTATCGTTGTTCATTAAGGTGCACTGTCCCTAACAAATAAAGTATTGATTGATTTTGCATTTGTTATATTAGGACATTATTGCCAGAGAAGGACGCGGCAGCTCTTTTTATGTCCCGAGGCGATGTTTTTACAACTCTTTCTTCAGTATCTGCACACAGAACAATAGTGGTTAAGGTCAGGGACGCTCCCTCTTAGTCGACTGAGATTGTATTTATGATTAGTCATTTTTCATGCTTTTTACATGCTGAATAACCAATTAACACCTCATAAAATTTAAAGTAGTGAATCTTAGAAGATAGGAATCACAATTTTTACATGAATCGTTTTTTTGCCCACCCCTACCTGCTACACACCTTGTATATTATGTATACGCTAACAGAGATTGTATCACGCTAACTCATGGAGTGAGAAACTCCAGGGGTCATCCCTATGCTCCCAAGGTCCTATGTTCCCCAAGTCCTATGTTCCCCAGGTCCTATGTTCCCAGGTCCTATGTTTCCCAGGTCCTATGTTCCCCAGGTCCTATGCTCCCCAGGTCCTATGTTGCCCAGGTCCTATGTTCCCAGGTCCTATGTTTCCCAGGTCCTATGTTCCCAGGTCCTATGTTTCCCAGGTCCTATGTTCCGCGGGTCCTATGTTCCCCAGGTCGTATGTTCCCCAGGTCCTATGTTCCCCAAGTCCTATGTTCCCCAGGTCCTATGTTCCCAGGTCCTATGTTTCCCAGGTCCTATGCTCCCCAGGTCCTATGTTTCCCAGGTCCTATGTTGCCCAGGTCCTATGTTTTCCCAGGTCCTATGTTCCCCAGGTCCTATGTTTCCCAGGTCCTATGTTTCCCAGGTCCTATGTTCCCCAGGTCCTATGTTTCCCAGGTCCTATGTTTCCCAGGTCCTATGTTTCCCAGGTCCTATGTTTCCCAGGTCCTATGTTCCCCAGGTCCTATGTTCCCCAGGTCCGATGTTTCCCAGGTCCTATGTTTTCCAGGTCCCATGTTTCCTGGTCGCTTGTGCCTCCGCTGATTTAATTTAGCATTTGGTTAGGGTTAGCGGCTGATGTTCCCTGGTTAGGGTCAGTATAGGGGGTAGTGTTACGGTCTACATAGGCCTATTTGCCGGGGAATTTGCACTTATTGTGAAAAAAATAACAGACCTGGGAACACAGGACCCTTTTTTGGGAAAAGCAGGTGTTGGTCAGTGTTGGTGTCTCCTGCAAAATGCATTTTCTCTGCGTCCTCTTAGTCGACTGAGATGTTGTTTATGATTAGTAATTTTCCATGCTTTTCACATGCTGAATAACCAATTAGCACTTCATCAAATTTAAAGTAGTGCTTCCGCACGATTATTTGCGGAGAAACTCTATTCATTAAATCAACTAATCCATGGTGTTAGCTCGTGTCCGTAGACTAAGAATTTATTTAATCAAGGACAACCCTGAGGGACAGAAATTATGATGAAGGTTGGTTTAGGGTCAGGCGATTAAAACACACAGGGAAGGGTTAGGGAAAGGTGTTGTAAATGTAAATTGTATATGATGACACGTCAAACCACCATCATAGAGTGATGCAGGGATGACATATTTTTGTATTACAGACAAAACAGTCATCTGCTGCTAACAAAAGTTCATGATACTTAATTACGTTTTGTTCAGCAACAGACGATTGAACATCTCTTTTGTGATTTTTGAAGCTTAAATGCAAACGCCAGAAGCAAAAGACTAATATCAATGCTAACCTCTGTAGCATCATTTAGCCACTTGCTAGCAACGGCCTTTTTTTAAAACGAGTAAATGCTTCAAAATTCACGAGTGAGGTGTTTACCACGATACTACGTATTTTATGTAGTAGAGCAAAATGTTTAAATCTCTTATTTTTGTTTTTTTTCAGGCGTCTAATCAAAAATCCACTGACCCATGCTGTTGTTGAGGACTCACTCCTGCAGCACTCCATTAATCCCTTACTACAGAGAGAGAGAGCACACTGCTTCCTAGTTAGTGAACATAAATCGTGGGGTACAGAATAATTCAATATGTCCTGATGAAAATGCAGTTATGATGTGACTTATAATGCACTTTTATTTGCATACATATTGTATTCCATTAGCCGGATCACAAATCTGCTGGCATCAGTGTTGCTCTTCCCACGCTGCATGTAAATCCAGGCAGCCATTACTCCACTCCACTGACCTGTGACATTATCTATACAACCAGATGTCAAAGGTTGTCCTGATGCAGAGATGGCAGTCCTCTCAGACGCTGCGTAAGGACACCAAACAGACGAAAACACGGAGCTGGATTTAGTACTCGTCAGTAAATCTGGGATCATGAAACCAGCCCTCCGCAGATCCACAAAATCACTCCAGAAATGTATAATTCATGCTCTCAAAAAGTGAAAAATCACACTGCAGAGACTAAATATGTACCAAGCAATAAAACCCGTGGCTGAAATTACACTTCCAGCGGGTGAAATAATACAAGATTTACAATTTACGAGGTTCATCAGATAAATTTGCAGACTGAAAGTTAATGCCGTCCCACTTAATATCCTGCATTGTGATTCCAGAAGACTAATGAAGGCATCTGATATTAACTAATGAAATGTCAGAGTCAAAATTAAGCGTATGCAGGTGGTTATCAACCACCAATAATTAATACTTGGGGTGACACGCGCGGAATAACAGTGTGATAACAAACCCGTAGGAATAAGTGCATTGCGTGTTGCGTGTGTGGCACACTCGAGGGAAGTAAATGAGACAGGTGTGCAGCTCGGTGCCTCGCAATGATACCCTGCTGATTTTAAATTTTTCACCAGGGAGTAATTTAACACATCGAGAGTTGTTCTGGGGAGCCCACTGATTGAAATTTGCTCCGCGGATTCCCAAGTGGCCACACACTGGCATCAAGAGACCTACAGTGATGCAACACAAACTCAACTATAGCCCAAATTAATTGGCCATTGAAGATGAATCTTATTATTCCAGTCATTTAGGAACACAATGAAGCAAAAATACCAGCCAATTCTAGACAGATCCAGCTTCTTTTGCTTTTTGCTTCTCTCTCATTTATATCCCTGTAAAGTCCCCTGGAATATATTTGAGTTTCAGACTGTTGGTCTGACAAAACAAGCCTTTTATACTATTCTCTAGCATTTTGAACAGAAAGTGCAAAAAAAGCAATTACAGCCGAAGTCGATAACTTTCTGGGAGGAATGTTTTTTTTCTTCACATTTGCTTAAACTGTCTCTGTATCCTGAAAGCACAAAGAGACGGACGATCTGTGAAAAACTAATGTCGCTCTACCTCCTCCTTCTGCTCCGTCTGCTCCTAAAAGCATCCGCTAGTTTCCATCGTAGGGGACGGGCGGCCTGACGAGTAGCATCCAGCTGCAGACCCGGAGTACAAGCCCCTCACTAGACACAGGTCCCTCACTTGACAAAGCCCCTTGCTTGACGGAAGTGAATCAGTAAGTAGGCGGGAATTTTAGCGAACTCGCTGTCACGGCTAAACATGATGAAGATAATGGAGACGTTTAAAAACAACGTAAGCTTTGCTATGTTGATAATGTTGCTAACTACGAGCTAACTAGCAATCTTTGATGTGCGGGAATTTGAGGATACCCATGTTTCCCAGGTCCTATGTTTCCCAGGTCCTACGTTTCCCAGGTCCTATGTTTCCCGGTCACTTATGCCTCCGCTGATTTAATTTAGCATTTGGTTAGGGTTAGCGGCTGATGTTACCCGGTTAGGGTCAGGTTTAGGGGGTAGTGTTACGGTCTACATAGGCCTATTTGCCGGGGAATTCTGCACTAATTGTGGGAAAAATAACAGACCTGGGAACACAGGACCTTTTTTTGGGAAAAGCGGGTGTTGGTCAGTGTTGGTGTCGCCTGCAAAATGCATTTTCTCTGCAGCTTGCAGTGATTCTGTATTTACTCCTCTGTTGTGTATTTGCATGCATTTTCTGTAGTGAAGTACTTTGAGCTCGACATGCCTCTGCAAGTAAGTACAATGAAAATAACCATTAATTGCAGCTCTCAAACAAATGAAATAGAGTTTTTTGGCTTGCTAACTAACCGTCACGTGCCATTTGCTTTCTACTATCTCCGCATGGCACACAGAGACACACAAACAGACTGACAGGGAGATTTAATAGACCATTGAATTCTGCTCAAATTCTGCTAATTACCAAGCTCTGTTTCCACCAGCGTGCTTTTGTATAATAATCCGATTACGGGGGGCTTTTCTCATCTCGCTATGCAATACATGCACATAGACACACATACATAGACACACAAACACACACACACACAATCTCTAAACAGTAACCACACGCACAGAGTTCCAAACGCGGCCAAAAAATCACTTATGTTATATTTTTTTGACATTTCACGTCTTTGATGTAAGTTTCTTTTGACCTACAAGAAGAAAATAAAACAGATTTTGCAGCAAAACGGCGTCAACAGTGCAGAGGATCCAGCTTGTACAGGCTGACATTATCATTTGTGCTGCATTCATGGAGTGCAAAAAAGAACATTTAAACAGTCACTTGCTATTATTTTAGACTTATATTATCATTAAAACACTCAGAAGAAGGGATTTGTTGGTTAATGGCACTTCAGAAAACTCACTGACCGACTCGCCCTCCCTCCCTGCCTCTCTCTCTCTCTCTCTCTCTCTCTCTCTCTCTCTCTCTCTCTCTCTCTCTCTCTCTCTCTCTCTCTCTCTCTCTCTCTCTCTCTCTCTCTCTCTCTCTCTCTCTCTCTCTCTCTCTCTCTCTCTCTCTCTCTCTCTCTCTCTCTCTCTCTCTCTCTCTCTCTCTCTCCCTGAATGGTGTGTCAGCAGTCAGCCTCACCCCTCCAAACAGCAGCAGCAGGATCAGACAGCAGCGTTGCCACGCGAGGCCGGGGCCAGAGTTGCCCCTGTTAATAGCTGATGTGAGATTAACGGAGGTAGACAGGGTAGAGACAGCTCATAAACACCCGGGCTGATCTACAGGCGGCAGGGGAGGGGAGAGGAGGGGAGCTGGGGGCTCAGCCAAGGCGCAGGGATACCCCCATAAACCTGGACCGTAAGTGTGCCTGACAAGAGCCACTGATGTCAGGGCAGGGCAGGGTTAGAAACAACATGCTTTCACCTTTGCCACTGCTCTGGAGATACAACTGCTCTATTATTATTATTATTATTATCTTAGCTGTATACAAAGCCATTTGTCTGTCTATCCTACTGTACGGTTCTGAATCTTGGGTCCCCTACAGAAGACATATATCAAAACTAGAGGCTTTTCACACGAGCCGCTTACAACACATCCTGGGGCTTAAGTGGCGGGTGAAAATTGCCATACACAGAAATACGCAGGCGAGAAAACATCGAGCCTCTCGAAGTCATCCTACTCAAAATACAACTACGCTGGCTGGAACATGTTGCCAGAATGCCAGAGGATAGACTTCCACGTAACGTACTATACGGATAGCTCTCTGCTGGTTGCCGGTCTGCAGGAGGTCAGCGTAAGCGGTATAAAGACCACCTGAAAACATCTCTCAAGAAATGCAATCTCCAACCCCCGGCCCTTGAGACCCTCGCCACTGACCGTCACAAGTGGCAAACTTCTTGTGAAGAAGGCGTCAGGATCTATACGTCAGATCTAGAACGCAAAGCAGATGAGAAGCTCGCTTGTCGCCATCAGCAACCAGCTCAAGATGGAAACTTCCCCTGTGACATTTGCAACTGTGTCTGCAAGTCCCGCATCGGACTTCACAGCCATCGCAGAACCCGTCCAGTGTGACCCCCAGAAAGTGTCTACCCTAGTGTCTTCATCATCTTGTCTACGCATGAAATGACGTCTTCGTCGGACTCGACAGACAACTTCCAGCAAGCAAGCTCAGGAGATACAACGACTGCTGTTAGGTGATCATATGTGCTGGAAACTCCATCCTATCAAGTCATTCCTGTCGATAATGGAGTCCTTAAAAAAACTATTTTCTGTCAATGCGGGAAAGATAAGAAAAGCATGATGCCGCACTAAAATCAAGACGGATAAACCAAGTTTTTGACAATAGTTGAAACATTTTAATGGGAGAGAAGTAGAAATATCGTGTCTGGTTCAGGATCTCTGCAGATTTATTCACTCGTTATAAGAAAATTAGACTCCAAGGACTCAATTACAGACTAAAATAAGGTAAATTAAATCGTTTTTTTGCAGATATTCAGTGAAGTGTTAGCTAATAAGGACTCAACCTTTGCCCAATACAAATCAACTTGTTCCGAGACTTTTCTGTAAACGTGTCTGTGTTTAAAAACACGGTGCTAGAATAAAGATTCATAGAAAACAAGTTTATTTTAATTTAAATCTGCTGCAGCGTCGGGGAGACGCACACGGAAAACACAACGGGGTTTGGATTAAATTTGTATTTGATACGTTACAGGGCTGTGCAGAGACATTTCGGTGCATGATAAGGCATGCGTTACGAGTCACCCTGTATGTGGGTCACTCTACAGGTGCACCTCGACAATCACCCAGGGCTTTGATTGAACACGGATGAAGCCAATTTCCAGTGGGTCAAGTCATTACAAACAGAACAATACAAATCCAGAGCAGTGACACATTCTTATGCAATTTACTTTCCCCCTGACTGCCGCACCAGAGAGACAAACGAAGGAGCGTTTCATGTGTTTATGCTTATTTATTTAACGGTCAGTGCACATTAATTAACACGAGCAGTCCAACTTGTCGCTAAGGAGAAATGGACTTATATAGTCAGAGGGAACTTAAATACATTTGGAGAAATATGGGACACTTGCAATTCCTGGAGAGTGATCAAGCTGAAACTAATGAGTATAGCATGAAGGAAAACACTAATAACTGATATTATTCACATTATTAATATAATGGTATTATTATTGTTCTTGTTAAAACTGTCATTGTTGTAATAATCTTCCTCAATATATTTGTAAACATTACATATAATAAGAAGAAGAAGAAGAAGGAGAAGAAGAAGAGGAAGAAGAAGAGGAAGAAGAAGAAGAGGGAAAGAAAGAAGAAGAAGATGAAGAAGAAGGAGAAGAAGAGGGAAAGGAAGAAGAAGAGGAAAAGGAAGAAAAGAAAAAGGAAGATGAATGTGAAGAAGACAAAGAAGAGGAAAAGGAAGAAGAAGAAGAGGAAAAGGAAGAAGAAAAAGAAAAGGAAGAAGAAGACAAGAAGAGGAAAAGGAAGAAGAAGAAAAGGATCTCTCTCTGATAAACCGTGTAATTGAAATGACACAAAAATACATCGGTGCACTCAAACCTGGGTTTTCTTTTCAGGTCATGTTGGGTTATACTCGACATACCAACTTCCTGTGGTTACCCGTTTGAGCTACACTCAGCTAAACACGATGTCTCTCAGCAGAATTGCTCAGGAATTACTCAGTAATGAAAGTGTGAAAGCACGGGAGCCATCCTCTTTTTTTAATCTGCCTCTTTACTTTGCGCTCTAATTGCACCACTGATCAAAAAACTGAGAGCTGTTTTTGTTCGATCCCCGTTCACTTTGACTCAAATTACAGCCCGCGCCAGGTCTGGTGGTGAAAACGACAGCTTTGAGGGACTAATTGGATAAAACTAAATCTCGTTTAAGGTGCTGTGTCCATCAGTTACATGCAAAAGTGAACATTTCAAAACAGCTTTATTCAGCCGTACGCCAAAACAGTCAGAACACTGTAAATGATTGATGTCAAAGCAAAGTGTTTGTGTCAGGAGCTGTGATTTAGAGATAATATTTGGGACTTGTGTTGGTAGAGTGAGATCGATGCGTGTTTTCCTCGGGGCAGTGTCCACTCTGGCGGGATGGGCTGAATGATTTTTGCCATCACAACCTGCACACGATCAATAATCAACCCATCGTGCCTGAGTCATCATCGCAGCGGCCCGATGAGTTGATTTTTCACTCGTGAATATCGGGCGAGCGGCGGTCACCGGCGTCGGGTCAAGCTTAGGTTAATTGCAGAGTGGAGGGCGAGCTGATAGTGAATAATAATGTTGATATTTACAAAACACTGATTCCGCTCAGTGATCATGTTGTGTTGCACGAAAAGTGAGGGTGTGGAGGTCAGAGTTGTGAATGCATGTGTGAGTATTTCTCTGATCTGAATCTAAATTTAACCAAACATAGAAGAAGAAGAAGAAGAAGAAGAATTCCTTTATTAGTCCCGCAACAGGGAAATTCAATTTTTTCACTCTATTATTCATGTTACACACACACAGGTCCGAAATACGCACACATGCACAACCAGGACCTATACACATGCAATTAATGGAGAGATGTCAGAGTGAGGAGGCTGCCAGTGACCAGCGCCCCGAGCAGTTGGGGGTTCGGAGCCTTGCTCAACAGCAGAGAGATGAACTGGCACCTCTCCAGCCACCAGTCCACACTCCATTCATGGTCCACACAGGGACTCCAACCGGCAACCTATGGACTGAGCTACTGCCACCCCAAGGTGTCATTTTCAGATACTGTGGGAATAATCATTCCAATCACTGTCAGTGCTTGTTGTTCCCGTTGTTCCCGTTCACAATCGATATAAATATTCGGACAGGCTGAAGGAAAACATCATCTGTGACCCATTATGTTTCCCCAACACATCAATACACAAGTGTGATTACCAATGCATCATACAGAGAGAATAAGACATGAGAGTTGTCCTCGTGACACTAACCATGCAACCAGGGCTTTAGATGACGTTCCATTTACAGTACGGTCCGACCAGACTTTCATCCCCAGAAACACGAAACAGTTGGTCCATGTAGGTGTGAGCCGTCAAGATATATTTAGTCCTGCCATGAATAATGTGATAACCTATTACTTTTGGTTCTTAAAAATTGATACGCAGCAGCTTAATATCATGACTGTCCTCCCCTCAGTGCAAGGAGTAAGGATGTCACGATGAGGACATTTTCCCCAGTGGTTAAAAAACTTTGATGTAATCGATGTTACTGATTGCATCGCGAACGCACCGCAGAGTGTCTCACGCCGGGTTGGGACAGGAAGCATCGCAAAGCCTCTGAAAACACACAGAGATGTTACAGTACCGCATCCTTTCCTGAGACCTGAACTTGCGTATCGGCCGATACCAAGTACCTACCCGACACCAGTGCGTAAAAAATATATATATATATTGCTATTTATTTTGTTTTTATGGATGTGATATGATCGCTATTGTTGCTGGACGTCCTGGCTCAGGTTTTTGAAACATGAACAAATACAAATTAGGGCGCACTCACACTGTCCGTCCGTGCAATCCAATGCTGAACTTTTGTTTTTCACTTTGACGCCAAATCCTCAGACTCATCATGTGAAGTGAGACTGACTCCTGCTCCTCTGCTGCTGTACGAGGCGCCGCACACACACACACACACACACACACACACACACACACATGGGCGCTGAACGCAAAAATTAACTCAATTTCAAAGCCTTCAAGACAAAGCCGGTTATTGAACTTGAAAACTGGAAAGCTCTTTCCTAAAAGACAGAAGACATATTAAAACTGTTTCCAACAGGTGAACAGAGTCATGTCAGGTAAAGTGACCTTGATGTGTACAACTGGAGGAGCGCCACTGTGCCATATAACTCATATTTATGACATGAATGTATATGTGCCGTAAAATTTGGCACCCTTAATATTTCACTTCCTGTCTGCCAGAACGAATCAGGGCGTATCTTTTAGAGGTCAGCACATCTGAGGGTAAAATGTTGAATCTAGTTTAATTTTGGGCCCAAAACCGATTTTGAACGCAAACATAGGGCTTCCTCCGCACCACTGTGCTCGTGTGTTTTGTTTTAATGTTGGGTTGAATCCATCCGGGGTGACCAATAAGCGATACAGTATCCAGCACACACACAACAAGAACTTCACTCTCCAAACAACATGCCTTCACAGAAATCCATTAGGTCAGGTAAAAGGTGGACGGGGCCATTCTGTTTCTATGATTGCCTTTTCTCGAAGGCCATCGTTCACTGTCATTGCCCTTCTCGGATCAATACGAGAGCTTAACAGAGCGTATTTCACCGTCCAGCAAAGAATTTAAATCTTCAGAGCGAATTCAAATCTCTTTGCAAAGCCTCAATTCTCACAGCGTTCCCCGCAGCTTCCCCTTTCTGAGGAGCCGCTGCTGCTGCTACCACTGCTGCCGCTGCTGCTGCCTTCTCTACATCCACAAGTCAAGCGACAAGTCGACGACTCCCTCATCGCTGCAATGTGAGACCTCGTGAGTCGCGGCTGATTCAATTGATCCCCCTTCAGGAGGAATCAATCCTGACTCAGTGAGGCCAATGGGGGCAACCATTTCTGATTAATACCTCTGCTGAAAGTGCCACAGCAGTTTAATTTACTGCCACAGAAATACGGAATGATCCCTCGCCAGCATAAACACACACACACACACACACACACACACACACACACACACACACACACACACACTGGGAGTAAAGGAAATGAGCCCCTTTCTTTCTTCTTGAACTTGATTGTTTTTCCCTTCCTGGATACGAGCGTGTGTCTCTCTGCATGTGTGCGTGTCAGACGATCGGCTGGGAAGTGGAAGTGAGGAGGAGGAGGGGGGAGACTGCGACAAATTCTAATTCAGCCCCTGCAGCAGCGCTTCGCTCCAATCGATCTTGTATCCCTCACCTGCCTTATCTGTTGGATCACTTGTCTGAAGAGTTAAAAAAAAAGAAGAAGAGAAATCTACCCTGGCAACGGGGGATAATTAAGAGATTTGACAAGCAGGGAGATAAAAGAGGGGAGTTTATGTCATCGGAGGAAGAGGGAGAGCTCTTGTTAGGGCACCAAAAAAAGTCCTGCGGATGATATTTTCAGTGCATTTAGAGATGTAGATCTGCAGCATGCAGCTGTCTGTCAGCGTGGGGAATCTACTGGAAGTGGATGAATGGATAGTTGGATTTGTTGAACTCTTCTTTTTACGTTGCACTGCTCACTTGCAAATGTCTTCTCTCATGAGCTTTAGTTTGTGACACTCAAAATGAGAACTGTCAAATTATACACACTTGGTTGCTAAGAGACTTGACTTACTTTAGCCTTTACTCCCTGTAGACTTGACTTGAACTAGGGCAAAAAAACATTCAAGTCTCAAGTTTTGACCTGATAAAAGTCCCAGAACATGGCAGCGACAGGCCGATCTTGCACGTACATTTCAATTAAATTCAATTCAATTTTATTTACAGTACCAAATCATTAAAAAAGTTATCTCAGGACACTTTACAGAGTAGGTAAAGACCACACTCTATGACTTATTTATGATTTACATAGACCCAACAATTCCCCCGTAGAGTACGGTGGCAACGAAAACCTTCACTATAACAGACAGGAACGTCAGACAGACCCAGCTCTGTGGAGGACGCACATCTGTCTGCACTAACACTTGATGACACCTTCCTGTCCTCGGTCCGTCTGTGCTACACCTGTAGCCATCTTCTCTTCCTACTGCGTGCTGTCTCATTGTGGTCTTGTTTTTATTCTCTTGCATGCATTCTGTTTTTGTGCGTCTGCTTCGCGTGCTGTGGTGTGATGTGTCTTGCGTCTTGAATGATGTTTTCTAAATTGATGCTATTTTGTCATGTTTGTTAACCGCTGTGCATGTTTTGTAGATTGCCTTGGCTGTAACTTTTTTAATTTTAATCTCATTGTTTCTGTATTCTATATTTTGTTCTGTTTTTAGGGTGACTTTAACATCTCTCCAGGGACTACAGATGAAAAATAGTCTCTTGGCTCATTCTGGCGCATTTACAGTAATGTTATTAATGTGCACTGTCCCTGTTTTCAAATAAAATCAACTTCAAACATCCATTATATTAATGTACCCAAATCACAGGTGTTATATTAACAACCCCCCCTTTCACTGGACACTTTAACGTGCACACTACCACCTGCACTGGTCATGCAAATGCACTCACTTATATTTCATGTATATAATTCAATGCCATATGTTTAGTTTGCTTGTGTTCATGCTTATATTTATGTAGGCACCGTCAAATCAAGTCAAATTCCTTGTAATGAAAATTGCCTGGCAATAAACCTGATTCTGATTCTGATTCTGATTCTGTCTTGACCGGTTGGGGAGGAAGAAAAGGAAAGACAGAGAGCAAAGAGGGACTGAGCATCCAATTTGCTTTGTAATTTGACTTGGATTTGGACCCAAAACAGTGGATTTCACTGCACTATCTGCATCTTTAAAGCCCGTACGTCACCGCAGAGAAATTTAAACCGCCGGACGTCAGCAAAACAACAGAACACAACAGAATTAGGGGTGTAAAGTTATTCTTCAAAAACAACTCCGGGAGCCTGGATTCAGGACCGGAGGCTCACTGTTGATATGGGAGAATACGGGTTGTTTAAGTCAATTTTAAAATTCCATATTCATGACCGCAAAATATAGTTTGAGGTCATAGTTCTGGTTATTTGTGGCTCATTGTTCCTGCTGTAAACATTAGGTCATAGCCACACTTTGACACATGCTTAGTAAATCTATAAAAAGAATAAAACCCGGGTCAGCGTCTCTCTGAGAAGAAGACACACTGGGGTGAGATGAGCGAAATGCTGACACGTCTTCATTTCTTAACACCACCAGCATCCACAACGGCACAACTTTAGAACCAAATCCATTAATTTCATAATATTACAATAATATAACAGTAATTTCCCTCGGGATGAATAAATAAATAAAGCTTCTTGAATCTTGAATCCTGAATAATATGTGATCAGTATATTTGTGGCGGCCCAAATGTAATTTCATGTTAAAACAATAACAGACAATCAGCCTTTTCCTTAACTGTGACACTCGAATGAAAGAAAAGACATAAACAGAGTGAAAATATATAATTATCTATTTAAAGTGCAAAGTCGAGCTCTTTGTAAACATACGGTTTGTATTCTCTCACTCTTAGTTTGCAGTTGTTGCGGCCACAATAAAAGAATTTGGCTCAGCCTTGTGACCAGCGACACATTCAAAGGACTCCATGACCCGAGGTTTTAGTTTTAAAGCATTAAAAGGTTTATTGAACTAAAACTATGTGAGACTGGAGGTCTGGCAAAAAAAAGAACAAAGGAGTGGACGATGTGAAACGCAGCTACACTTCTGAGCTTGTTGAGGGAACTGAAGGCGCACACAGATTCTAAGAAAATTAAGTCCTTAAAAGTGTCACGGTCAAACCATTCACTCCTGGATTTTCATTTTGTCTTATTAATATATTCCACTTTTTGTGTTTCTGGTCCTTTTGATCACGATTGATTAAAAGGGCCTTCACATGATCAGCTTTTTGCGCTGGGCTCACCGCGAGGTCGGCTCAGGCACCCAGTAAACGGCTAAATCAACGTTAGTATTATAACAATCGTAAACTGACTATTCCCAAACCTGGTGTGATGCTTATAAACCTCCATTATTAGTTCAGGAAACTCAGGACACACAATCTGTTTTATCGGGTGACACGGTGGTGTGGTGGTTAGCACTGTCGCCTCACAGCGAGAGGGTTCCTGGTTCAAATCTCGGCTGGGGCCCTTCTGTGTGCATGTTGCATGTCCTCCCCGTGTCTGTGAGGGTTTTCTCCGGGGTACAGTACTTGCATCTCGATGCGCTGTGCAGGTCTTTGTCCCACAGTCCAAAGACGTGCAGGTGTTCGGTTCATTGATGACTCTAAAGTTGCCCGTAGGTGTGAATGGTTGTCTGTCTCTGTTCGTCTCTATGTGCCCCGTGATAGACTGGCGTCCTGTCCAGGGTGGACCCCGCCTCACGCCCGATGTCAGTTGGGATCGGCTCCAGCCCCCCGACAGAGACAAGAGGTGTAAGATGAATGATGATCTGTTTTATCTCCATTTTTCTCAACGGCTCGAAGTCGCTCTCTGGTTGCCTGCGAAATGTAAACGTCACACTCAAAGCCTCCATCTCATTGGTTGCTCTTTTGAAAGGTCAGCGGCAACAAGGTCAAATTTCAACTGATTTGAACTTTAAGCGCAGGGGCAGAGAGGCAAGCCGCTACATTGGGCGCTACCGCCTCTTCCATAGGAAATGAATGGAATGGCCGGCGCAAAGCGTTTTTACCACGTATCATGTGTAGGGGCCTACAGCTTACTAAACCCATACTTCAGTAGTCCCAACTTAAAGCTAGCACACTGCTAGCCATGGACGGATTATGGGATAATGGGCCCCTGGGCACAGACACGTAAGAGGCCCCCCCACCTGAACTAGACATCCAAACTCAAACTTAACTACTACTTTCAATCATTTTGCACCTCTATGTGGTCATTTTGTGATTGTTTTCCATCTGTATTTAGTCATTTTGTCATCATTTTGTGGTCTTTTGCATTTATTTGGAGTCGTTTTGCACCTCCATGTGGTCTTTTTGTGGTCGTTTTCATCTGTTTTAGTTGTTTTGCGTGCTTCTGGTTGTTTGTCATCATGTTTTTGATTGATTTGTGTCAATCATTTAGCATCTCTTTGTGCTCATTTTGCATCTCTAGTCATTTTGGGTCCTTTATAGTAGTTTTTTGTGTGTTTGTGATCATTCAGCATCTATTTGACCTGATAACACGTGGTGGTCACAGACGGATATATAGTGGCCAAAGGTCATTGAGTCACGGTTAATGTTGAACAATGCATTTCAGTGAAATTGTGCAGTAAATTTTCACGGTGCTGACTTTAACTTTGATGTGTGAATCTGACCTACTGACTGCCTGCAAATCGTCTTGACAGTGCTGACCTTCGATGGAATGGAGAGAGTCAGAAAGTCCAAAATGGAGGGCAGAAGAATTACGACCAGGCCTCCAGCACAAACTCTTAAGTGACTGGCTGCTAACAGAGATGCATGTATGTAGCTATGTGCAAAAAATGCCTAAATTATATCTAAGTTGTATCCTGATAGTAGAAATGGATATCCAGTACTGAGCGGTTCACGATGCACTGTTACACTAGCAGGCTGTGACAAAATGGAAGTGGACATGACCAAAAAAATGCAGAGGACATGCCCTGAGTGTCCTCACTGGTGGTTATGGCCCAGAGACGCATCACTGCACGACTACTGAGAAAAAGTGTCAGGACTTATATGATAAAATACAATTAGAAGTCTAAAAACAGGTAAAAGTGGAGATATTTAAGGTTGGGATTAGTTTAGATATCAACCTCAACACGTGCTCTTAGTCATTAACACTCTCGCACACAAACACACACACACACACACCTCTTTATCTATTTCCCTGACAGTTATGAGAGGGAGGCCGAGACATCTACACAGTCAATTGTCCAGCCGTGAACTCTTAGCTTGGCCCGCCTCACCCTGCTGATGTGAGGGAGGCTGACAGCCCAGCTAAGAGCAGGGAGACAGCGAGGCCACAGGGGCATTCTGGGAAGAGATCGGCTTCTTCCTGAGTACTTCCAAGTCGAAACGCTGAGAATAACGAGCAGAAGAGCTTCAAATTACAAGAGTTTCATGGCATCAAACCCTGTTTCTGACACTATCTATGTGGCTTATTTTCAACTTATCAATGTATTTACTATATAGTGGTTTTTATTGTTAGTCTGCCTGAAATCTTATGGATTATACCTTTAAAGTTCCCATATTGTAAAAACTGAGATCAGAGCAGGTGGAGGTGCTGTATAAATACTGTATCAAAACGCTCAATCAACAGAAAAGCACACAGCCCTGATTCAGAATCTGTCTTTAAAAGGCTTCTCAGGACTTCCTGTATAGTTATGATGTCACAACTATACTATATATAGGTAGAAAGTGCTGCTACAGTTATTCCCCGGTTGCAATGACGATGCAGAGATGCAGAAGACCCAGAAACGCAGACCAATCAGAACAGACTGGGCTTTTTCAGGAGGGGGTCTTAAAGAGACAGGCGCTAAAATGGAGCGTTTCAGACAGAGAGTGAATACAGGGATATTCAGACAGACAGGATGAGAAAAATATGTTTTTTGAGCATTAAAGCATGTTAAAATATTCTAGTAAAAACCCAAAATACAAGTATGAACCTGAAGCATTATACTGTATGTCCTCTTTAAACCCTTAAGTCTGTATCTAATTCATTCACAACAGCAACCTGAATACAATCGAGGCCACAAGGACTGAACATCCCGAAAAATAAACCTCTGTACGTAATACCAATAGAAAGGATTGGATTAAATAATCCATGACCAGGTAATGAAATACATTCCACCAAGTTCAGGGAGACATGGTCAAATACTCTGGAAAACATGTGTCACTCGCATTTTTGTAAAACTTTTTATTCAATGCGTGTATCTTTTAGTAGATGCTGCCTTCATGACTTTGACAACTGACCCTCAAAAGGCAGCCATCCAACAGTATCCAACTGATTAAGTCTGCTTGCTCTACAGCCAAAAAGCCTGTGTAACCCTCTCTGTGAACCCCGGGTGGCCAGCGTACCCTTGTCCTCCCCGAAGAAACATGACAGCAAACACATAAGACGAAGCCAGCGGCTCCTGCGTCTTCATGGTAGCGGCTCTGAATTATTCACCGAGGAAGCTCCCAAAGAGACGCTTCCAAAATGCTCTGCAGAAATTTTGGCTTCCTCTGTTGCGCCCTGACACGTTATGTAACTTTGTGTACAAGAGCAAAGCATTGTGGTTCGTGGAGCAGCGCTGCGAAGACACACAGGTAACTCTTGAGATTGAATGTAGGTCAACAGGTGGGGGAGATGACAAAAGGCTCCGCAGCGATGAAAACAGGGAGTCCTTGATTTCCCTTTTTGTGTAAATGAAAAAGAAAGTGCATAAATATTAGATGAAGCGCACAGAAGATTCAACTGATTAGATCATATTTAGTACCAACAAGAATCCCATCTTCATTGTATCATTTATAGCAGTCGCTCCTCTGCGTGCTCCCGCATTCATTTATTCAAGAGGCTCTTTAAAAACAAAAGCAACAGCAGCCAACATCCATCCGGTTGAATCATATTCAGGCTAAATGGAAACGAGGGGCTGGTTGAGTTGGACTAGAACTCTGCGTTCAGACTAACTGACCTGAGTCAGACACGCTCCATTAGCTAATTATATCCCTTTAAATGACAACTGCAGAAGTCAGAGGGCGGCTGCCGCATGAATACAAACAGGATTTTACCACGTGGTCGTAAGCACAGACTTGGAGATATCAGCAGAAGGCTGGGAAAAAAAAGAGGAAATGAGAGAGGACAGGTTCCCTGCGGCTGCACCGATGAGCTCACTGCGTAATTTGAATGTGATAAGGCTGGAGGAAACTAATGAGTGGTGAAAAGTTGGAGTGAGCTGAATTTAAAAAAAAGTAGATCCTCTAATGTCATTTCACACGATGAGAAAACCAGAAACCTTTTTCTGTTCCCCTGGGGTTGAATAATAAATCTTTCCCTCTTACGTATAGCGCACAGGAGATGTAGCACTTCAACCTTTCCTGCCTCTCCCGCTGGCCGAGGTCACTGGTAGAGAAATGCCATTCCACCTGGGATACAGGTGTTACCAGCAGCACCTTATAACGCACTATGCAAGAACAAGACATTCATCATGTTCACCGGAGCTTTCCGTTGTTTCCTAAAAATGTCAGAATGTATAGAAGGTAAAATGTCTTCTTGAGAAGCTGCACTAGGAGGAGGATTTCACCAATGCTATTATTTCTTTCACCAGGCGTCAAAATATAAACGGAAAATTAAATATTTAGGTGTCATCGGCCCACCGCGCTGAAACCTGAGGTGGCGAGTGGAGGCGTGCGCCGTGCGATTGTTGGTTTATTTATGGCGGCACAAGCTATAGTGTCATTAGATGTAGGATGCATCACCCCCTACAGCTGCCGTATACGTCAGTGTATAGAGAACAGGCTCGTTCTGCTTCTCCTTATACATGAACTCCCGACTGCACGACTGCAGAACCTGGAACAGCTCGATAGAAATGCAACACACTGTGTTTGATAGTAAAAATAGTGTGAGGATGTGAATGTTAATGGGAGAGTGCCTGGAAACTGACAAGTGCTTTGAATGGTTTGAGTTACTAATCTTTAATCCTCAGTCAAAAATGTTGGTGGTTTGGAGCACCGTGTCATACCCCTCTCTCTCCTCACTTTCTGAACCTAGTACACTTTCTTCCAACGCATCCTCACAGTCACAGTTTTAAACACGTGGTTAATATTGAGAAACAGAACTATTTGGTTACATTTAGGCAACAAAACTACTTGGTTAGACTTTGGGAAAGATCGTGGAGCAGCCTGGTATCACCAAAAGGTGTGTGAATAATGCTTTCTTAAGTTATTTTGCGTGTAATCACAAGGCGTTTCATGATTTTTGGGTGTCGTTTCATGCCATTTAGTCTCAATTGACCTTGCGTTTTTCATTTCACGCACAAATGTCACTGAGGCAAAACCCATGTGTTCGGGTGCCAAGTTGCGGAGAAATACGAAGTGGTGGAGCTTCTGTCAGAGCGCTTTTTTATCAGTATTTCATGTGAAGGACAATCATCAGGCAAAATGAGGCTCATTTGACACATTTTAACCTCAAATTAATGTAAGATATTTGAGTCAGGGACGTCACTACATCACAGACTTCTGTCACTTAAGTCTTTACGTTCCCGACCTCCAAAAGAAATGCACACTGTGAATGTGCATTTTCCACAGATTCATTTTGTGTGTATTCTACGTATTGAAAACAGATGACGTAGTATAAAACAGGGAATCTCTGATCCTGGAGGCCGATTGGGATGGTGGATGGGCCTGGTGCCTTAGTGCTGCGGTCCACTTCCTGTTTGTCACCGTCTCGCGGCCCACTTTTGTTCACTGTTTTGTAAGATATCATATGACTTTTTGTGCAGAACTTTTCATCCGATATCAGACGAACCTGTTCATGAGAATATGTTTTCTCACTATGCACGCATTATACTTCATCCCTTTACTTCCTCATTTGCTCCCATGACACTTACCTCAAACGTAAATATGGGTCGTGATCAGCTGCTTGCACAAAAACCTATACTGCTGTTTCTATGGTGATGATCGTCTGTCTAATCAAGCGCCAACCAAGTATTTGTAAAAGCTGTAAAGATGCACTGTCAGCCTGAGGAGAATGGCACATTGTTAATCCCTCCCCATCCTCCCCAACATTTGATGTAAGGTGGAAGTCCTTAAGCTCAAAAGTGCACGTCAAGCAAAAGTCTCTTCATACTTTAACAAGTCAAACATTAGAGTTAAAGACGAACACGACGCCCAACATTTTACAGCATGGAGGGGACGTTCAAGGTTAAGAGTCTGTGCCATTTTCCTTTTCATGTGAGAGAAGAGCCACCACTGGCAGAGTGGTATTTACACTGTGACAGAGAGCCACTTGCTATCATAAATAGCCGTGCTACATTCATCATCTAATTTCTGCCATCTAATGCTTAAGCGCCTGTTGCAGGGCACAATGCCCAACAGCCGGAGCCAGGAACAAAAATGTACTTTCTGGCCCATCCGTCGGTGACAGGAGCACCGAGATATTGATCGTCCAGACATATTTTTTACTAACCTTTAAAAACAGCATCATTCCACCTCTCACAGAGACTCAAAAACCGTCAGTGTGTTGTTTGTTTTGCTGAAAACATTTCGAAAGTGGCGTAAAATGAACATTGCAGCTTTTACTGGCCCTCACATTTAAAGATATCTGACATGTTTTAAACCATTTGGATTTTATTCCCTCACATCTTCACATCACATTCTTTTAGGGGGACATGTACGGGTCATGATATTGTTCCTCTCAGCTGGTCAGAGTACATAAAAGTGCAGTGTTTTCAGCCCGGCGGTAATTTCCCAAATAAATTACCACCCAACCAGCCGGTGACCCCATTTTATTTCCCCTGCCAAAGACAATTTCTGCCTGCATTTGGCGCTCGGTGGGGAAATAATTTCGAACAGTGGACAGAGCACAGTGTTGCTGCAGGATCAAAGCTCTGAATCCCTTCTGGAAGACACATTAATGCAAATACATGAAACCCTCTTAACAGCAGGATCCAAAACAGCTAAAGAGAATCCTATCTGGGAAGAAGAGACCGACAGAGCCGGGGAACGAAGGTTTGAAACAGATACAACATCATAATCAACATACAGTGCTGTATATCTTCCAGTTTGTTCAATATGAGCTTTAGGTTACAACACTGTCCAATGACATTTCCTCTTAATAACTACGCAGTTTGGTGCTAATTATGAGGGGGAAAGCGGCCAAGCTCTGAGAAGGTTTTTAGAATGAACTCGCATTGAGTTTGTCAGCAGTTTCCAGAGTAATTCTCTTTCAAGAGCTGCTCTATTAAGCTGACCACCGAGCGGGGACTGCCAGTTGTTCCCATGGATCATAAATCCAAAGCTCCAATAGTCCGAAAAATGTCCCATTGGTTCCCAAAGCCCATTTGTCTAACAGACCCCTATCCTGAGAGAAAAAATTTGCATTACTACGACGGGGCTGTTTCTCCAATAAAATACGCTACAAACAGAAGCATGTGGCTAATCACAGTGTTATGCAGAATAACGTTATCGGACCTTCCCACTATGCTTAAGGTATGACCTGCCCTACTCTTCCTCTGATTGGCTAGTATTCATTGCCTTTGTTGGTTGGGTTGGTTTAATTTAGGCATGAGGAGTGAGATCGGTTAGGGTTCGGGGGAACAACCACAATGAATCTTCGACATCAGGGCTTTGGGTCGAAAGGCGTTCCTTACAGGACAAGCACATTTTCTACGGAATTAAAGGAAACTATTGGGCTTATAAAATAAAGTGTCTTTTTGACAAACATTTCAGGGGAAGAGGTCTCTCCGAAATACCAGCACTAATGGTTTTGTCCGGACAAAAGTGCTGAGCCAGCTGTTTCCAACTAACTCCAACCTCCATCACTTTCCATCAACCTCCCCTGCTCTTTTGATTGCAGGCAGTTGGAAATCTCTGGTTTAGTGGGCACAGGTGGTCCAGGTTTTACACAGAAGGCTGCAGGAAGTTCAGCAACACTGGACATATTCAGCAGACTACCAATTCAGTAATCTCATCTCATTGGGTCTCGGGGGCAGCAGCTTTAGCAGGGGACCTCAAACTTCCCTTTCCAGGGTCACATTAACCAGCTCTAACTGGGATATAATCTCTCCACCTGGTCCTGGGTCTTCCCTGAGGCCTCCTCCCAGCTGGACGTGCCTGGAACACCTCCCTAGGGAGGCGCCCAGGGGGCATCCTTACTAGATGCCAGAACCACCTCAACTGGCTCCTTTCAACGCAAAGGAGCAGCGGCTCTACTCCGAGTTCCTCACGGATGCTGAACTTCTCACCCTCTCTCTAAGGGAGACTCCAGCCCCCCTCCTGAGAAAACACATTTCGGCCACTTGTACCCGCGACCTCGTTCTTTCGGCCAAAAAATCGTATGACAGTTTACGGGATACAAGTGCAGAAATAAAGGGTAAGGTTTGAAAGGACAGCAGCTGCGTACTTTAAACGATTTAAAGCAGGAGCTAAAGTGTGCTGTAGTTCACTGAAGCATGGATTTGAAACTTCCTGAGATTTGAAAGAAAAAGCTCAACTAGCAGCGAAGAAGTGACCTGATAATGAGATATCACACTTTTTAAACTGTTAAAAGAGCAAAACATAGTAAAAAAGGGAATTATCAGCTCCAGCATCCTTAAGAGACATAACAAACCGAACTGTTGAGAGGAGACAACGAGCGAGAAGGGTTATCTCTCGGCTTCTTTTAATTAGTTACACAACATCCCAACAAAATAACATTTTGCTTTTCACGCTGCCAACTTCAGAGCGATGAGAGAAAGCCAGCACATCCGCTGGCTGTAATACAGTTGGAAAATGTACAGATTCCAATTTCACAACTTGTTAGGCTGCAGTAAATTGTTTTCATGCTTGGCAAGCGGCCCGAACCATTACACTGCAAAGTAGAGTGAGAAAACACATCCATTGTCGACTGTTAGTGCAACACAAAGAGGCTTACCTGTAGTGGACAGCAGGGAGACGATGTCCAGCAGCATGGAAAGAAAGAGAAAGATAATTAGCAAGAATGACACGCTTAAATCCAGATGAGAAGATCATTTTAAATCATATTGTGGCAGTAATTCTGTGGTAGTCGGTAACAATCAGTAACAATGAAGCTCAGGTATGAACTTATATTTCAAGAGTGTATCACTTTAAAGCCCACGGCTAGATTTCAGTAATTGTTGTGAGTGGACGTCACATAAATTGCCTGGAGGTAATTATCTATTCAATGATATCATAAGCATTAGGGGTTGATGGATGCCTCGGTTTTCTAATTAAGGCTCCCTTGAGGAGGCTATTACTGTTCATAATCGGAACAAAGAAATGCCCGAACCATGTCAATGAATTATTCCACTTTTCTAATTTCAGTGGTAATGATTTTTAAAGACGGGCACGCATGAGGAGTAGAGTTTCCACTGACACTTTTTCCTTTTTTTCCCTAACAGTCCTTTTTTAAATACTGTACACGGTTTGGTTTTCTCTGAGGTTGCTACAGCAACACAGTGACTGGATGAAGGGTCATAGCAAGGGATTTGTGAAGGTGTTTTGACCACACTGCAAAAACAAAAACTGTGGAATTGACATTTATTTATTTTATGTATTCTTTATTCAGGTGACAAAGTGGGGTGGTGGTTAGCACTGTTGCCTCAAAGCGAGAGGGTTCCTGGTTCAACTCCCGACCGGGGCCCTTCTGTGTGGTGTTTGCATGTTCTCCCCGTGTCTGCGTGGGTTTTCTCCGGGGTCTCCGGCTACCTCCCACAGTCTAAAGACATGTATGTGTTAGGTTAATTGATGACTCTAAATTGCCTGTAGGTGTGAATGTGTGTGTGGATGGTTGTCTGTCTCTACGTGCCCTGTGATAGACTGACATCCTGTCCAGGGTGTAACCCGCCTCACGCCCGATGTCAGCTGGGATCGGCTCCAGCCCCCCCGCAACCCAGATAGGGACAAGCGGTTGAAGATCAATGAATGCATTCTTTATTCAGTTGTGCCGAAAGATAATTTTTCTGTTTTTACTTGTCATTATCGATGTTGATTGCACGACGCAATGGCTACAGAATATTGACCCCACCGGCATTTAGACTGGTTCCCTATAAGCCTCACTTCCACTGAAGAAGTCACGGTAAAACGCGCTTTACGGCACAAAGGAAGAGGAAAGTGCTTGAGTTGTGCCACCCAGTGTTCACAGGCCTGGCACTGTAAAGGGTAAACAAAGAAGGTGGCACGGGCCGAGTCGTAAAATACTATTCCAGCCAAAGCTTGTGCTCATGCACAGGACGGGGGAAAGGCCATGGATGCATAAAGAGGAAGACAGTAGGAGCGAGAGAGAAGGTAAAAACAGAGCGCTGACCCGAGGGGTGTATTTGTTGAGTTCAGATATAAATAATGTTTCTCCAGAATCGCATAATCCTAACCTGACTATTGCCAGATGACTTTCGTTCCGCCTTGCTGTCCGCCTAGCTCCACTCAACCATCTGGGATCGCTCCATAGGAAAGTGATTTCAGGTGGTCGAGCCAATCACGACCGCCGGGCGGGTTTTTTATAGATGTGACGTAGCTGAGAAGCGACTGTTGTGAGTCAGACAACAATGGCGGCTCGCATCGAGGAAGCAGGCGTCAACATTGTGCTGCTATTTCATCCGTGTTGCTCAATCTAGAGAATCTCTCTCCTTTAAAAGAACCAGAGAGCGGCTCTGAAGGCTTTTGTTGGTGGAAACCATGTCGGCTGTTCTGTTGGGCTTTTCCCTGCCTCACTCTCATCAGCGTCACAGGTTGGTTTCGATGTGAGCGGTTGAAGTAGCACGTCAATAAAGATGACGGACAAGTGGTTTATCCAATCATATGCAAGAATTTCTGATAAGACCCCGCCTCCTGAAATCACTTTCCTATGGAGCGATCCCAGATTCGTAGAGAACTTAATTCATCTGGCGAGAGTCAGGTTAGCGTAATCCACCTTTAACTGCTAAATCTGTTATCTATTAATGCTGTGTAGAGATGAACATCATTACTTCATTTAAATTACTTTTTTATTCCCAGCCATTTGACTAGTGAACAAAAAGTTCAATTAGCACACTTTACTCCCACTTTGTTGCTAAAGCTCCAAATAAAGAGAAAAACACAGCAGTGGCAACAGTAACTGTTGGCTCTGAATGGATGTTAATGTGCCTAGTACAAAGAGTGAGATACATTATTCAGTGTGTTGTTTTTTTTTTACTTGTTTCCATAGTGACCTTTTATATGAAAAGTAGTTAAAAAACACAACCTTGGGCATGTTTCACAATGCAGTGCGTTGGCCTGTAGCTAAATGGATTAGATGTCCAAGGCTACGTGGAGGGCAATCTTGCCTCCGTCAACCCTCCGCCATACGTAACGCACCACCCACTGAAATGAAAGAAAGCCTGCCTGTCAATCAAATGGTCAGATTACGAGGGTAAAAGGTCTTTTTCTAAGGAATAACAGAGAAGGATACAATAACACCACATGAGAAAGGACTTGAACTTTGAAGTAACTACATCACAGGGTGGTGGTTCGCCAATTAGCAGTATGTGTCGGGTATTAAACAGGTGACACCCACTAAATCGGTGCTTTCAGTGCAACACGAAGGATCTGAGTTTCCAAAACAGAAAACAGTCACACAATTATTTTTAATGTCTGTTACAAAATATGATTATATATATATTTTGTTGTTTTGCATTCAGTCTAAATACATCCTTGTTTTCAGAAACCAGGCTTTTTGGCTTAATGCTAAGGCTGCAGCTAAACTCTCCCTCCACTGGCCGCCTGCTCCACGACTGTCCTCCATGTTTGTTTTGATCCTGTTCCTGGCTCCCGCCTGTTGCAAAGTTTTTTTTTTCCAATCAACTTAGTCAATAATTAGTCATTCATTTACAAAACAGTGCAACGTGGGTCAGAATGACATCAAAGGCACATTAAATGCGACCTGGCTGCTCAGATTGAAGAAGCACTCAAACAAATCCGATAACATCCGATTCAGAAATCATTCCTACCTGCTGCCATCAGACTCTACATCGCTTCACATCAACGCTCAGGAAACACACTCACATAATTTAAGTGGCTTATTACTTAAATCCTACCACTGTCTTTAAAAATGCACATTTCTTTCTTTATCTTGCATCTTAAAATCCACTTAGTTCCATTCTGCCCAGTATTCAATATTTAATATTATTTTTTATCTGGAACTGCCAAGCATCTTATTGTATATTGTATATAGTGTTTTAAATTGTGATACTGTATTCTTATTGTATTTATATTTTGCATTTCTGATTGTATTGTACAGCTGCTACAATGACCTAATTCCCCCCGGGGATAAATAAAGTTATCTATCTATTCAGTAGCACATTTGAAATTGACCCAATTCTGATTTGAAAATGTCAGATTAAATGCGACTTGTGCTGTTCACACTGTCAAAAGCCAATCAGATACGAGTCACATCCTTAGTGATAGGGCGCGTGTTTCTTATCTTGGCGTTTGGGGAAATCTGGCTGTATGACCTGTACATTCATCTCTTCCCTTATGGTCACCAAATTTCTAAAAGATAATGATTCAGTGTTTGCTTTCACATATATTTAAGAGTGATTTCAAGAACATCTGGAGGCTTCAAAATTGCCCATCTAAGCACAGTTCAGGACGTACTGTAAACGCCATAATGAGGTTCAACATTAACATCTGTTCATCCAGACACATTTTAAGAGCCGCAGTATTGTCAAATGTTTGACCGCCAGAAGAACTTTTACCTCAGACGAGAGTCCCGGAGAGAGATGTTTATCCGTTCACCTCTGTAATATTCATCAGCCCTGCATTTTAATAAGTCATTTGACTGAGAAGGGTAAGGGCATTACAGTGGTTAGAAATGGGAATTAAATTTAAAAAAAACGGCACAGATGTGTCAGATCGTCTGTGTAAGGCCAGGAATTTCCTGGAGCCGACGTTAACCTGGATGCCAGACAGTCAGAGTAGTAAATCCCTCCTGCGAAGTTCCAGTGTCCAATTATCCACCCCCAAAAAACGGCATTTACTTGACTCTCCGCGGCTGCAGAAAAGTGTCCCAAGGTGACAGTCCTGGGAGGAGACTTGAATACTAAGTACATATGGAAACACTGAGGGAAGCACCTTAATAAAGCAGCCGAAGGTAAAAGATTTGCTTGTAGAACGTGTGGTTTTGGAGGTCGGCTGAAACGGAACATGGTCAGGGATCGAGCCGCGGATATAAAAACGAGGGAGAAGGTTACGTCTTACCAAAGAAACTTTTCCTATCTCAATTGAGTCAATGAGGTGTAAAATATTCTGCTCTTTCTCCCGTGTAATAGAAACGGAACCAACGAGGAAGAACAAAACGATAGATATTACATCTGCTTTGATATTTTCAGACCGTTTGCAGTAGATAACACCCTTTTTGAATATCCAGGACAGAACATTTCTGCACAGGTCCAGGACCAGCGATGTTTGAGTAAGTCCAAAATGAACATTTGAGCGAGTCTGGAAAGTTGGCAGAATGATGCAGAGGTGGAGTGAATTTTAAATATTGAAACAAGATATGATAAAAGGAGAAGAACCAGAGAGTATAATTGAATTCTGAATTAAAAGAATAATGATCCTTCAGACGATTACGATATTTGGATTTTGGCCTTAGTATTTGTTCCAGTGAAACAAAAGAAATCATCAGAACTCCTTCATTATTTGCTAGTTCAATAGATAAAAGGATAAAGTTGACTACAATTGGGGCGGCAGTAGCTCAGTCCATAGGGGACTTGGCTGGGAACCGCAGGGTCACTGGTTCAAGTCCTTGTGTGGATCATGTATGGAGCGTGGACTGGTGGCTGGAGAGGTGCCAGTTCATCTCCTGTGCACAGCCGAGGTGCTGTTGAGCAAGGCACCGAACCCCCAACTGCTCGGGGCGCTGGTCACTAGCAGCCCCCTCGCTCTAACATCTCGCCATTATGTATATAGGTCCTGTGTGTGTATTTCAGGCCTGTGTGTGTAACATGATTAATAATAAGAGTGAAAAAATTCAATTATTCCCATTGCGGGATAAATAAAGTAATTCTTCTTCTTCTTCTAATTAGGCTCAAGTCATTTTCTCAGATGTGAACTTTCTCTTTAAGAAGTTTCTGTGTTACAAAATCCTCCATTTGGTTTAGGGTGTAGAGCGTACAGGAGGCAGGACATGAAGCGGATTACACCGCGGCCACAGAGCCCGTATGTAATTCGATCCCAAACAACTGAGTCTCTTGCAATCGCTTGAATTTGACTGCGATACCGACAGAAGTTCCCAAATCTCATCGTCTCTCCAGTGAGACATTTTTGTTCATATCTTTCATGTAAATCATCCTTTTTCTTCACCCTTGGGTGTTTGTCTTCTTCTTCTGTCACGCCCCCTCCCTCGCTGCGAAGGAGTGGGCGTGACCTGCTCTCATCACTGGTGGGCTCAGTTGGACATTACGCAGACTTCAAGTCAAGTCAAGTCAGCAATTGCAATATGTATGACATACAAATGCAAAAAATGAAATTACAGTCCTCTCAGACCCAGTGCAATCGGCATATACATACAACATAATAAAAATAATAAAAATATACAAAGAGTAAAAAATATACAAAGACTTATGGTAAAATACCGTTTCGATGACTCGATCCAACTAATTCAGACATTTCAGATCCACAGTTCAGGTGTGAAAGAGGCTTCAGTTAAGTGTCAGTAATGTAGTTTAAGTTTGATGTTGTGTTTATTGTGGCACCATGGAAACAGTGGTTCAATAAACACCTCAAACTCCCTTTAAAAGCTGCTCTGGAGGTTTTCGATCATATTAGTACAACTCTGAAAACGGGCCTTGAGGTGAGTGTGTTTTGTTAATTAATACTTCCATTCCATTATCGGTAATTGCTTATCCTGACACACACACACACAGAGACAACCGTTCACACCTACGTGCAATAATTCAACACTTAACCTCATGTGTGTCTTTGGACTGTGGGCAGAAGCTGGAGAAAACCTACATAAACACACTAAAACTCCCAGGATCCTCCTGCAGTGAGGAGACAATGCTACTGTAACCACTGCACCACTGACTGCACAGCCTCAATTTATGCATTTGGTGGTTGTTGTTTTTTTGATATACCATCCTGGTGGAGACAAGTTGGCTGGCTACTGATGTAACATTCACGCACCCTTTAGTCGGGGAGCTTTATCTATCTTCAAATATTTCCCTCCCCCCTCTCTCTCTCTCTCTCTCGCTCTCTCTGCTGTGACTATTTAATTAAAAGCAAATAAAATGTAAAAAAACAATCACAACACGACTGTAATTTGTGATAAACCACCACTGTGAAAGCAAATAGAAAGCCGAGTTTGTCGTCCTCTTGATTAAAACTCAAGGCTCCCGTGAGTCTGCTGCTCCGTGGAGTGAGATAAGCTCCAGTATGGATGCCAGAGAAACCTCCACTGTACATGTCTGTGCATCGCCTGTGGCTTTCTGTCTGTCTTTCTTTCTTTTTTTTTTAGGACCAAACGAATGACAGCCTGACCTTACCAAACCCTACAAGCTGACAACATGATTTATACGAGCTGCTGATGAGTGAATTTGGCACATTTCCCCCCGACTGTATAAATACCTTCAGACAACCTCCACTCTTCAGTCGAGCGCTGTCTGGAGCGGTAACAAAGCCAACAGCTTTCTCTTTGAATCAGGGCATCGATATGACGAGGGAATATTCACGGAGTGTAGAGTTCCCAAATACATGCTGATCAGCAGTGGTGTGAGAGCTGGTGTTCACTCCGCATATTTCTCTCTCTCTCTCTCTCTCTTTCTCTCTTTCACTGGCTGTTTGTTAAAAAGGGTCAGTTCGTGCGAATTACAAAATATTTTTTAGCTGTGACGCGTACCTGATAGTGTAGTGGAAGAGCTTTTATCCGATTGTTAAGTCGTGACGTAACGCCCTTTCAAAATGTGATTTCCGGGTCCAAGCCTTTCCGAGCTTCGTATTTCTACAACGCAGCAGTGCCGCGTTCCCAGTTGTTTGAACAGATTTGAGTTTTTAAAACACGTAATTGTCATTTTACCTCTTTCCTATGGATGAAAAAGACGTCTATGTGATGAAAGAGGTGATTGAATTGTTCACGTGTTCAGCCGTTGTTGTCTGTTTTATTTCAACGAAGCGTTTGGACCACAAAATCCTATTTTGAAAGGCTGTTACGTCAGACTTGACAGCCAGATAGGGCCGTCCACAACAAGAACTATAACGATATCGACGTCCACACTGGGGAAGCCTGTCATCTGTTGCTCCGTTTCACTCGTGCTGCTCATGCCTCATCAAAGTGGAACCTTCTACTAGCGAATGTCTTCCCCCGAGGTTCTGGACCTCCCCTGAATTTGCACTTTGCCTAGTTGGAGGTCCGAAACTTGAGACTTCCCATTGCACTTGAATGCAGGAATTCTCTCTCAATGCACTTGAGGAGGTAGCGTCAGAGGTCAGGCAGGGGGAAGAGGGTGGGACTTTGGAGGCAAGCACTGAGTGCTCTAACTGAGACATGCAAGAAAGGCTTGTATATTTGTATTATTATCTTTATTATATAGAGTTTAGTCTGATTCCCTGTAAAGTCAGATGGATATTGATTGGTTGTCAGTGTTTTTATTATTAATTGAATCGCTCTGAAAGTGATGCCACTGATACTGTTCCCTACTGTTGCTGTCGTTGTAGCTGTGGTGTGGACTTCGCCATCCTCAAAACATTGGTGAATCCCAAACAAAACGAAGAACGAATCCTGGATACAAACAAAAGGAAATATGTTTTTCCAAATGTGCATAAAGCGTCTTGCATGAGGCCCAATATGTATTAAATGTAAATGATAAACCTATATTTTTATACCGTAGTTAAACGTCCCCTTTATAATTGCAGCACATGTTCTTTAAAAGAATGGCTGTTAATACTGGAAGATATCGACAACTGGATCTCTCCCTTTGCCATCACCATCTGAGTATTGTGCTGAAATAAAAATAAAAAATCTTTGTATCCCACCCTGTAGCTAACTAGTGTGACCAGAGGCACATCCAACCAGGCTGCTGTAGCTGTGGCTACTCTTATTTGAGCTTGTTAGCTGGGGCTGACCAGAGATAAAGGGCTGCTGCCTCGGTGTGAGGCCGACTGGGACGCCATGGATGCAGGATCCTGGGCAGCCCTGTCTTTTGAACTGGTCTCACGCTTCACTGAGCTCTGTCAGAGAGCGAGCCGGCCAACTGCAAAGTTAGACAACAGATACTGCAGCGAGAGAGAGAGAGAGAGAAAGGGAAAAGTTGAAGCTTCAGCAGGATTTCCTCTCGTCTCACCTCAAGTACTTTAACTTCTGATACAAAGCTGTTAATTATTCATGAATAAGGAGTTTGTACCTGATTTGTACCTCACTACTCATTCCTCTGTAACTTGACATTTCATCCTTTTCTTTGAATACCAAAGGTCAACCCTTGACGTACATGTGAGTCACATCTCCGTTTTTCTCTCCACATCACCACCTCCAGGTTCACCTTCCACCTCCATATATGGGATGTGAAACACTGGTCATGATGCCTCTGCAGCACAGAAGCCCCGTTGGCCATGTTGTTGCAGTGGACACGTGCAATCACTGCCAGTTGCCCAAAGGTAGTAATGTCACACTCGCTCACATGGGACATTGATCACAGACGCTTGTTGGGTCAATGATACAGTCCACACAAAGTCTGCACGGAGGGGTTGATTACCAGCGTGTTGACATTATTTCACCAGGACATGCCATTATCTGTTTATCGACTGTGCATTAGAATTGAGTGTCAGCACTGCTGAGTTTACACCACAATGTAACACAGTACCTGCTGGTTTTTTATGTTAACCCACTTGTTAGCTTAATTTCTTTACTGTCTCAATAGATTCCCAGAATTATCTTGGCTTTTCATGCATTTTAACCAGTCCCATCTGCTCACATCTGGACTGGTTCAAGCAAGCGGTATGATTGCACCACCCTCGAAACATCCCCTCACTTGAAATCAGATCAAGAGAAAAAATGTCAGCTGGTTCAATCACTCGCTGTTTGAGTGTTATCAGCCGACTGAATGGGTGTTATCAGTTTCTATACAATCATTGTTATGAGGCGGTAAGCGCCCACTCTACGTCCTAGTTGGCTTAGTAGGCGGTTACCGTCTATTGCTAAACTGGAGTGCCCATCCACATACATTTTAAAAGCAGGAGCTGTAATGTAGTAGTATAAAGGACAACATTGACTTTTCTTAAGTTACGTCATTGGATACATAAGTTCACTTACTTACTCATAACTTTCCTAAACCTACCCAAGTAACGTTTTCAACAGGACTCCCACTCCCAGAGCAGGGTCTTGGCGAAGCTAACGATGACCGTTACGTGACCACATGATTGTTTTTAATGTGAAGAGATGATTACTTATTATTCTGAACCTACTAGATGGTGCAGCAGACCTTTTCTAACTAATATCTAAAGGTACGTTCACACCAGGCTGCGACAGAACGTCTGGATTACATACAAAATCAATGTACAGACGCAACTTCGATTCGCGGAACGATATAAACACAATGTCGAATCCAACGAGCGCATTGAAAATATTGAAATTTTCAGGTGAGTCAATCAGAAGAGTAGACATGTTGCAATCCTGAAGACTTCCATGGACCCTAACTATTTTGTTACAGCGCCACCCACCAACGAGCAACCGGCAGCCAGCTAACAGCAGCTTGGTGTGCCGAGGCGAGACCGGGACTGCCAGCTGTCAACTTTGGCGAGACCGAGGCCTCACTATCGGGGCTGCTAGCCGCCGCCTCTAGCGAGAGCAGCCAGTCTCGCCTTGGCACTCCGAGCTGCTGTTAGCTGGCTGTTGGGTAAAGGCAGATAGGCATCATCATCGTCATTCACGCGTTTGGAGCGATGGACCAAATATGATACTGAAATACGAACAAGGAAGAAACTAAAGAAGCTCTCCAAATGAACTGTTATCCAATTCAAAAATATACTTCAGTCTCAACCACTCTAGTTCTTTTCCCTTTTAACTTCTTCCAACATATAGCTGGTTGCCAGCAGATCTCCCCAACGAGGATGCACAAAGCTAAAGCAAGGAAGTGCACACAATACATGGTCCCTGACCCCCCTCTCACACAGACAAAAACTATCCTGAGGAATACTGAAGTGGCACCACCCACCATCTCAACATCCTCTCCCCTCCGGGCGTCTGCATAATCATGCAGCCATCCTAATAAGTGAGAACTGGCCAAAGCGCCATCCCCGGTGGGCGTCTTCCACTGTCTACTCCTGCATTATATGGGGATGTGAGATTCTTTGCCCTTTTGCTGTTTGTGTCAGTAAGTGCTGTCTCACTTCATTACAATGCAGCTGTATGTATCTAGGCTAGAATCTCGACTGAAGAGCCCGAATAAGAATAATCTATTTGATGGCACTTAACCGAAGAAGAATGAAATTTCAATACATAGAAAGAATAAAAAATCTACATTTAAAGTAAATAATGTTTGTTTTTTTTTGTTGTTATTTTATTCATGACCAAGTAGGGCCTTTATGATTGTGGAGATAGATAGCTATGGTGATGTGACATTGTGTGTATCCTTAAGTCCTAACAAATGTTTTGAATGCATTTCTTTCCACATAGAATATTAGCTCTGTACCTGACTCGAATTGTATTTGGCTGTTCAACACAAACATCGGATTTGATTGATTCCTTTTTTCATATGCTTCATTGAATCACTAGATTTCTAGCTCTACGAGCTAATGCATGCTAACTATCCCAACGACAGAGCGGAAATGTGCAACAACGACAATAGATATCAAACAAAAGCCAGCGACTTTATCGTGTTAAGTTGTTGTGAGGGGTAAATTTACCACTTCTAGGCAGAAGGCAGACGATAACGTTATTTCAACACCAGACCAGGAAAAGCCTCCTTGTAACTGAGAGCAGAGTAAAAGTGAAGGGCACTCACTCTGCAGCAGCTTCTAGGGATAAAGAAAACGTTACCCGCCAACTGGAGGAGATACTAATTTTAAGTATCGATTATTTTTGAGTATCTATTTTTTTGACAACCCTAGTGCGCAGAGCTTTAAACAGTTTCTTTCTGGCATGTGATGGTTGGCATGAGAACTTCATTTTTTGTTTGTAATTTTCTGTTTCTGTCTTAATATCTGTAGTTCCTTCATCATAGGAACAGACTTGACGTGAACAGTGTACCAGCATCTGCGTTTGTATGCAAGATTAAAAAGGTTTTAGCTGGGGATGAATCCCGCTGATTTGGTTACAGGCTTTAACGTCGAGTTTCTTCGCCAATCCCACTACGATTCTTTGGCTCCGTCTATTAAGCCTTGACCTATTTTACTCAACCAACGAGTTATTTTGTCTCCAGAGCATCGATGCTTCCAAGAAATGAAGTTCCCTTAATGAGTCCTTCACCTAGATACCTCTGATTCATGAACCAAATGATTAATATTCATAAAGCGTTCATAAATAGAGACTTGAGACTAGGTGTTCCCTTAACGGGCTGCAGTAAACTCCTAATTACCCATAATTCCTCACTTGTGAGACTCATTCGATTATGATGGCTGATCTCCTGTGGTAGGGCGTGTGCTCGACTGGTGTCTTAAACAAGTCTGCTATGGTACCCGGCTGTAACCGTTCTGCCACAGTAATCTACAGGGTTGTTTCTATGCCAGTGTGGGGTTGTGTTGAGGGGAAATCAATTCTGAGTTACACTGTGTTTGGACGTAAGCCCGGCCAAAGTTCCTATGTTCAAGTTTAATTGCATGATGTAATGTTGAGTGATGAGTTGGGCTGTGTGTCGGGGGAAGGGAGGGCTTTAGTGCATGGGTGTGTGTGTCTGTTTGGTCTTGTGCCTCTGTCTTTGTGAGGACCCTTTCCGAAAAAAGGGAGGACCGAGTGCTTTAACGGTTAAAGATATAGTCCATTTTGCGTTCTCGTCTCGAATTACCACCCGTAAAATGTAACTGTTGAGCTACCGTAAGCCGCTGCTTGGCTGAGCATAAAGTCTGAAAACATGGATACAGGCAACATGCATAAAACACCTCTTAAAGATCACTAATTAACACTTTTAATCCGTATAAGTGTGAAAAAAAGAAACATGTCGCAGTTTTTCAGGGTGTGAGTGACTTCTTGGAGTCCTATGATCATCGTGAGGTTGCCAGGCAACCAGCTGAGTCACTGCACACAGCGAAGAAATAGGGTTGATGTCAAAGGCATGACCCGCTCTGCTCTGCCTCTGATGGGCTTCTTACTCTACCAATCTCATTCCTCGCATCAGTACAGGGCTGATGTATATTGAGGTATAAATCAGATTGATTTAACTACTGCCATAGTTTGAGTCAGAAGATTATTTATTGAGGTTTTAGTTTTGACGACCGTCTATATCTAATGTTTTGTATATAGAATATGAAGAAGAGAGAAGAAGAGATGAAATGAACTGATGATTTTAACATGCTTTTCTAATTATTTTAGCAGCATTTGTGCAGGACTCGAGTGGCCGTTTGTTGGCCCTGTGGGAGAGCAGGGCCGTTTTTCTCCCCTGAGAGAAGCCCGGTTGCTGATTGGATGTGGCTCTCAGCAGGATGTGACGGGATGTAGTAAAGATGCCACAACAACACGGACGAAGTAGAGTAGACACTTTTAACCGGTAGAAGAACGCAGTGCAGAAAACGATCGGTGCACGCACATCTTTGCACGGGCTTGTTAAATTAGTGCTCTAGTGGCCGGGTTGGATTCTGACCTGCGGCCCTTTGTTGCAAGTTCCACACACACACACACACACACACACACACACACACACACACACACACACACACACACACACACACACACACACACACACACACACACACACACACACACAGCGGGCTGACAAACACTTTTACAGCGCCCAGCATTTTTAATGTGGAGTGTTTTCTCTCATGTTACTTGTACATAAATTGAAATTGTTAATCTTAATCCAAACTGCAACTATTCTGTATTTCACTTGGAGAAAGAACGGCCGCTCTGATTGGCGATCGAAACGCATTCAGAGTGGTATGTCACTTCCGGAGTCTCGTAAATCCCTCTGGGGCCTTTTTTTTAACTTGAAACTTTCCGGGCGGCCACATTTTACCCTAATGGAAACGCACCTTATATTGTTCCTGTCGTGGTAACCACAGCATCAACCAAAATACAGTCCAGCACAAAAACTCCCGTAGAATCACAATATGTCATTTTTATTGTTTCACATTGTTTGGCGTCTTTATGCTACGCTAACCAGCTTTACCGTACGGACAAGAAATCCATCTTCTCTCAGAAAGTAAGTGAAAAAGTATATTTTCCAAAATGTCAAACTTTTCCCTGAAGCTTACATTTCGGCCCAAGTTCTGAGTAGGTGAAGTGTTAGCGTAAGGCATCTGTTTGGGACGGATACAGTTAAGGTTAGTTTTTAAATGGCCCTCATTAGAAAAGCAGCACAGAAATGTGTTCAGTGAAACACACAGGGTGAGTTTAAATCCCCCAAATTACCACAGGGATTAAATCTGTCCCTGCGTGTGTTGTGACAGTCTCTTCCCTAAAGCAGAGTGACAGATGATGACTAAAGATAACTTATAGTTCATTTTTAGTGCAGCAATGATGAAACCAAGCAGTCAGACAATCAGTTAACTGCAATGTCAGTCTGTTCAGATTAATTATGATTCTCATTTTTATTGGCTGCATTTTTTTTTCTGTCTCTAATTACTGCTGGAAAAGTTTTTATCTGCAAAGTTCCAGCTCCAAAAAAAAAAAACTTAAAATGAGATGAAAATGACGACAGCAGCAGCAGAAGAGGAAGACACTCTGCCAGCTCTGCCACCTCGTTGCGGTGCTGAAATCTGGAAGGCTCTGGCGAGGGGGAATGAGACTTTCTGATGTCATCCGTGACCCGGGTCATCTCTAAACCCAGAGCAGAGCCGTAATGGCCTCCTCCACAGGCACTGCTCTGCGGCCGGGGAGGACTGGCTGTGACTCAAATTAAGAAGCCATAACAGGCCCATAAATTTAAAGGGAATCTGCTGAGAACGGTATGAAACGGAGGACGGAGAGACAAAGAGTAGCAGCAGAGTTTGATCCTCTCGGAGTCTGCGGTAATTCTGCAAAGCCGAGACGCTGCTGCACTCTCCGTAGGATATAGTCTGATTCAAATTCTTCCTTCAAAATGCAATTTTTTGAAAAACCACATTCATCATACCCCGAGATTCACGAGGCTTCTCTCAGTCGCTACCCTTTTTTAAATTAAACAAATGGCGGTTTCATATCCTCACAACCCCAACCGACCATGATTACACTCCCACACTCCGTAATGAAGGTAATGTTCTCATAATTGCCCGGGAATCTTTTGCACTGGTTTTTGGTCACCATGGCAACGCGATCAAATGCGTTGTAGACCGAGACGAGCTCAGCGCGAAAGACTTTCAGCGAGTCTTGTAATTATTTAAAATAATACATTTAAATACTTGTTTCTCCCCAGTTACAGTACTGATTATGGAATACCTCCACAGCTTCATCCTTTATCATTTAGAATAAGTATAATTTCTTTATCCTGCTTTGATGTTCTCTGCACAAGTCTACAGTTTTATGTAAATATAAAGCCGCAACTCTTTGCTCTTGTGCTTCAGATCTCTCCCTGCTCCAACACAGCTGAGTCCAATGACTCGTTACGAACTCCTGAAGCTGCTTGATAATGAGCTGATTTGAGTCAGCTGTGCTGGAGCAGGGAGAGGGGAAAAAACAACAACTTTCTACTGTTTTTATGTGAAGTCTGAGCACTTCTGTGTTCATACATTTATTTAATTATGAATGTTTTTCTCCATTTGGCTCACACATGTGTGTTATTGTCTGATCAAAGTGGGTTTAATGTGTATTTGCTGATAAAATCTCTAAGAGATCTTTCATTCATTCATTCATTCATCTTGGGGGGCTGGAGCCGATCCCAGCTGACATCGGGCGTGAGGCGGGGTACACCCTGGACAGGACGCCAGTCTATCACAGGGCACATAGAGACGAACAGAGACAGACAACCATTCACACCTACGGGCAATTTAGAGTCATCAATGAACCGAACACCTGCACGTCTTTGGACTGTGGGAGGAAACCGGAGAACCCGGAGAAAACCCACGCAGACACGGGGAGAACACGCAAACTCCACACAGAAGGGCCCCAGCCGGGATTCAAACCGGGAACCCTCTTGTTGTGAGGAGATAGTGCTGACCACCACATCACTGTGTCGCCCCCTATAAGAGAGATCTATTTTTTTTAAATAAGCTACTAAATGAAGTATAAATGAAATGTTGTGTGTGTGTGTGTGTGTGTGTGTGTGTGTGTGTGTGTGTGTGTGTGTGTGTGTGTGTGTGTGTGTGTGTGTGTGTGTGTGTGTGTGTGTGTAAAAGTTGGTGAAAATGTGTTGGCCATAAACAGACAAACAAACAACTCTTACACTACTAGCTCCCATTTTGTCAGAAACAATCCTTCCTACTCCACATTAGTTTGATTTTTCCACCATGGTTGCCATTGATTCGCCCCAAGAACCTGAACCAACATGCTGCAAAAGTGGACAAACAACCGACCCCCTCAGGGCACGCTGCTGGACACTGTGTGTGTGTTTTGAGCCTGTCAATTCCACACACACTGTTATGTGATACCATTTACAGTACATTGGCAGCGGTCGGAGCACGAGGGGTTAAAGTGACTGTAGCTGCATGAGATCAGTGAGTGAAGTGAAGGCATGTGACAGCAGGAGAGCTGCTCATGTGTAAAACCGATACGCTGGGATCTGTTTCCGTAGGGCTCGGTGTTTATGTGCCGCTCGATGTCCATAGATTGCTTTGGTCAGCTAAGTTTGTGTACGTGTTGTGGGGGCGAGCGCCGGCTTCCTGCTGTTCTGTATCCGTCCTGCACATTTATGGTCACGCTCCGTTGATTTTGAAAGAGCACAATTAGAAAGGCTCTGACTTAATGTTGGAGTTTTTGATGACTAAAGCCCTATTCGGACGGGATTAGTTTAATGCGGTGACGTGGGGTACACGGCCATTTTGACAGGAGGTTTTAGTCCCGCCTGAATGCACCGTGTCGGTAATTATTCTGGAGAATGTCAGAGAAAGAAAATATGCTGATTCTCAACTTCTGTAAAATGAAAAAAATCCCTCAGGTAAAACTTGTGTTGATATTCTGTCATATCCTGTGAATGCATAGTTTCTTTTGAGCATGGAAGAAGCACTTTTATCACTTTTATTAGATCATCGATTCTGTCTTTTAGTTTCGCGTTTACTTAATTCTGTGATACCGGGAAGTTACGTAGCACGCACATGGAGACAGGGAGGTGATGCAGTGCGTAGATCGAGTAACCCCTCCCATCTTTGGTGGAATACAGGGATTTCTTAATCCTGTGCAAATTCATTCATTCATTCATCTTCAAACGCTTGTCCCTGTCGGGGTCGCGGGGGGGCTGGAGCCGATCCCAGCTGACATCGGGCGTGAGGTTGGGTACACCCTGGACCGGACGCCAGTCTATCGCAGGGCACATAGAGACGAACAGAGACAGACAACCATTCACACCTACGGGTGATTTAGAGTCATCAATGAACCGAACACCTGCACGTCTTTGGACTGTGGGAGGAAACCGGAGAACCCGGAGGAAACCCACGCAGACACGGGGAGAACATGCAAACTCCACACAGAAAGGCCCCAGCCAGGATGTGAACTTGGAACCAGTGCTAACCACTGCACCACCGTGTAGTCCCCCTGTGCAAATTGGCCATTTATATTACAGATGTCCTGAGGTAAAAACTATTTTACCCCACGTCCCCACATTAAACTAATCCCGCCCAAATGGGGCTTAAGGCTGCGAGTATCACCGTGACCGTTTCGTGAGCAGTCGAGTGTCATGTACTTTATCACATTAAAACTACTTCGAAACACAGAGACTTTAAAAAAGGCACAGATTTTCATTAAACATTTGAGCTTTTACCGATTTCTTATATATTTCTACATTTATGTTGTTGTCTCCACTATAAGTAACATGCTCAAATGTTTGCCTAAAACCGCAAAGGTATGCTTTACCCCAATGTTAATGAAGTCTGAACGTTTCCCATTATTCCAAAGCCACATGAGTGCAGTAGAAACACCCTCTCTCGCAATGTTAAACAGAGAAATAGTTTGTGTATCTGCCCCTTAATAGGTTCTTCCTACACCCTTCCACCAAGTTTCATGAAAGGCGAGTCAGTCGTTTTTCCGTAATCTTGTTGTAAGACGAACAACCAAGCTGAGCCAAAAACATAATCTCCTTGTCTGAGGAGAAAAAAAAACAATAAAATAATACTTTGATTCAATAAAACTTCCCAGAGACTGCTTACGTTGTTCACATTTCATTACAATTTAAATTTCTTAACATCTCTTGCTGTAATGTGCCAAGTAACAGCGTTCACCGAGCCAATGGAAAATGGAAGTCAGTTTGCTTGTACACACTATAATCAAATTAAAAACATTGAGGCCTAATAAGCAAGACTTAATTAAAAAGCCATCAGGAGCTGCAAACTGTCTGTTGCGTGACATGAAGCTGCCAGGAAATGTCTGATCCGCTAAAAACATCCAAACTATTTTCAACGATTCGACAACATTTTGGAAGTCACCATATGAGATTTTGATATCACGAATATTGCAATAGGGTTGTCCCTGTCGGGGTCGCGGGGGGGCTAGAGCCGATCCCAGCTGACATCGGGCGTGAGGCGGGGTCCACCCTGGACAGGACGCCAGTCTATCACAGGACACATAGAGACTAACAGAGACAGACAACCATTCACACCTACGGGTGATTTAAAGTCATCACAATAAAGAAAACCGCTTCCTCACGACAACCCTTGACAACATGTTGATTTGGATTTTGAACACGAAGCAGGTTACGTTAACCGCAGATATGTGGTCAGATTGTCTTTCAACATAACTGCTCCGTTTCCTCGTCACACCAGGTCATTTGTGTGGGTAATAGTTTCATTATGGCAAAATCCATTGTGCACCTCAGCGGGCTCATTCAACAGGGCACTTTGCCCCTCCCATGTCGCTCCGTTTGCTAGTCGAGTTACCTGCTTCTCCCTCTCACCTCGCTTTTCTAATTCCTTCCTTCTTCTGTATGTAATATCCTTTCATCTTTTATCTTTCATTATGTTTATAGAAAAAAAAACAACAACAGATATTTGTTCTTTCTCTCTTTATAAGTGGCTATATTCTCTATTTTAACAGCCACAGGAGCGTTTTCCGTGTTCTGATGTCCTAATCAATAGTTTCACAGGCTCGTTAACCACAGAAATGATTCACTCGAGAGTTGTATTATCTGCCACTACTACAATTAAGGGTTGGTGAGCTTTGGGCACAGACGCTACTTGGTTTAGCTTCAGCAAAAATTGTGGTCATGGTAGGAGGTAACCAACATTGTGACTGTTGGTAGTTATACCAAATAATCCACCCCGACCATTTCTGCTACAGGTGTTTGTCAGGTTAATGTACAGTTTAAGGATCTGATTTGATAATAATTAGCCATTGCAGGAGGTTTCCAGGCCGGTTAACGTAAAATAGATGAAATCAGGATAGATTACAGTAGGATTTGTATTTACCGCCAGTCAAAGCCGGGGCGTGGGCGTGCTACTCTCATCTGTAGGTGACCTAAGCATGGAGTAGTCATGGGAACGAATGCAACCCTTGGAGGCCATGCAAAAACGCCACATAAAGGCCCATTTGTTATTAAGTATCGTGCTGAAAAAAGATTTATTCTCTTCTATTTGGTAAATGCTATAATTTTCGGAGTTATGATTGCCAACTGCCTTGTTGTGAATGATTGGGCCTCTCCATTGTCAACTTCATTATTGTGCTTTCTTTATCCTGCTTGCAGTGATTTGAGTCCTTGAGGTGGAACAACTGTGGGAGTAAACACAATTATTTCCTCTTTTTTATGTGCCTTGTTGAAGAGGGCACGTAAATAGAACACACTGGTTGAACCGTGGTGTGTGCAAAATCCCAAGCAACCTCACCAAATCTTTGTGCTGAAATAATTGGGTGATGTGGTGTCCCGACATGGCCTCTAGTGCATTTTCAGAGAATCCAGTGGAAGTAAAAGTGTGAGCGACATTTACGAAACAATTTAGCTCTTTGCACAGCTGGCAAACATCTAAGGCTTCTTAAATGAGTGCAGATGACTCAACTGGGCCAATGGTTCAGTTTGGCAAGTCCTGTACAGCTAGATGTATGACAGATGGAGTCCTTGTCGGGCTAAAGAGAACGACGACAGCCAGTCAATAAAAGAGCTGCAAGGAGATTACAGTGGGTACTGTGCAGGGCACTGAGGTCCATCACCGTTACCTAACCAAATGTCCACCACCTCCCTACAGTATCCTACTGAAGTCACAGTTTCTCCTCTGTACACTTTTGTACACACATTCATACTGGACCACTACAGATAAAAAAGCTGCTCTGTGTTCCCATGGATCGCTGCTGTACGCCTGGGATGGATTGTGACCACGTGGCGATAAGGGGTGTGATTCTTCATTTGTGTCAGAGATCTAGTGCCTGGAGATAAGATGGACCCTTGCAACAATGGAGGGCCTCAGAGAGGGTAGATAATCGAGCCACTGACCCCTGCAGTACGCTAGACTCAACCACTCGCCTGCTTCCTCTCTGCTTTCTTTCAGCGGGCTTATCTGCTGGGAATAGCACTGCGTTGCGTGCCTATCTTACTGTACCAGCTTGGCAGCATTCCTACACGCCGATGTCAGTCCCCAAGGTATAAAAAAAAAGCCTCTGTACGGCTTAACAGCAAGGGGGAACTGGAACCACAAGGGGAGGATGGGGGAGATAATTTGGCACATGGCTCGTGTTTGAGGCCTGTGGATCTGGAAATGCAAAGGGACGGACAAGAAGCAGAATTATCATATTTAATTTCAAGATTCTGTTTCTCTTAAGGCTGTTGATTAAGAAGAAAAATATCTTCCAAGTCCCAGAGTGAAATTTAACAAACGCTGTACTATACATGAATAATTAGTGATCATTTTCATGACCAATTCATTTATTTTGATAGATTACGTTTTGTGGCTCTAAACTCTTGTCATTCATGGTCCCCAGAGGATAAATTCCAGTGACTTTGGTGATCACTTGACTTTTCCTCCAGTTGCTTGTAGATTTTGGTGAACTGTCTCAACAACTATTGGGCTGATTGGCATGAAAATTTGGTGCAAACATTCATGTCCCCCTGAGGTTACTTTTCCTCTTGTGCCAACATCATGCTGACATCTTAATTTGACATACACCCCACACTATATAATGACATTGGCCTCAACTTTACTTTGTATTTTCCTATTTAGCTATTGTTAGCACGTTAACACACTAAACTGTGATGTGATCACGGTAAACACGGTAAACACTGTACCTGCGAAATATCAGCGTGTTAGCAATGTCGCTAAGATTGTTGGCATGCTAGCATTAGCATTTAGCCAAAAGCACCATTGTGTCTCAGTTCAGTCTCCCAGAGGGTCCTGCTGCTCAATAAGCAAACAATGGGTGAATCTTCAGTTCAGTAAAAAAAAGGATGTTCATATTTAGTACATTAGAAAGATTTCAACACTACAGTCCTCAAAAAAAGATATATATTTTTTGTTTTTCACATTCTTGATTGAGTCGTGCTGTAGGTCATGTATGAAGAGGATGTAAGTAGTGGTTTAGTTGTTGTTGAGCGGATGCAGGGGCGAAGAGTTGGTTAATGTTACTGATAAAATATTGATTAGATTGATATAGAATAGGAGTAAAACTAGATAAGAATTAAGCTTATTCCAACTCCCTGTCAGACAAGAATTGTTCATTTATGTTGATGTTATCAACATTAGTATTGATTTTTATTTCCATATACATACATGAATATAATTCTTTAATATAGTTTAATTTTACATTGTTTAATTTTAAAACGTTGATTTTTAAATGCTCCGTTTAATTCAAAATAAATCATTTCAGTGCAGCACTGTGGCCTGTTTTATGTGTTGCTTCTGTATTAAGGCCTCTGTATCTGTTTCTCTTGGCATAGTCTGTCAAAAAAAAATCCATATTCCTTTTTATCCTGTTGTAATTCAAGTGTTCTGAGAGGAAAGCCGACTACTGCAGCTCCTCTTGGCTCTGTTTTCAGGCTTTAGAAAATCTAGCTTGTGACGGGAGACTTCAACCAATGACAGGTCATTTTAGAGAGAGGGAGAGCTCCTATTGGCTCATGAGAGCTGCAGGAAGTCTCACTCTGCTTTAAAATTCTGGCATTTCTTTTTTGCTTTTCTCCTACTGCAGCTTAAATGCGTATAAGAGAACTCATCATGCATAAGTTAATCCAACACCAAAGGATTAAAAACCTTAAAGAACCCAAATTCTGCAAGATGATGCTTCAGAGTCCTTCACTGACACCACTGCACCTGCTGAGGTGTGGCAAATTTTAGTAACATTAATAAAAATCCAACCCAGTCCATCAGTGAAGAACCCATCTGAGAGGTCGTACCACTTTCTTAGGAGCAATTCCAAACCAAGAAAACAACAGCCTTATAAATTACATTTTTCACGCGCTTGTTAGCATGTCGAAGATGCCATAGTGTTGATGCTGTCTGCAGTAAATTTAACAGATGATATGTCGAGCATACAGATGTCCTCATTAGGCTCTGATTTATGTCAGTGTGGTGGAACATTGGCTACCAATAAAGCTAATGGTTTCGTTTGGTGGTGAGAACTGGGAAAGTTAACGTGAAAGGAAGAGAAAGTGCAGGGTGCAAGCAACATTTACCACACACACACACACACACACACAAGGGCATGGTACAGTACACAGCATGTAGCAGCTGCACAGTTTTACAGTTGTGTTGGTCTCATGTTTGAGGGTAGACGCTGCTGGAAGCACAGCTTTTACGCATGCAGAATACAAAATACCATCTGCACAACTCCAGGCACTTTTAGGGGCATTTTGTACTAAAGCTACACGCACGGTAATAATCTACATGGGTGACACTGCTGCCTTGGTATTATTTGGATCCTACCTGCATGATCATTCCACTTCTTTTAGACAATAAGAAATATTAGCCGTCTCTTGTGAGCCACCCGAATAACTAAGCCATCCCTGTTATTCATAAACGAGTTGGTGATTTGTTTTACAAACGCAAATGTCGAGATCAGCTCAGAAGTGACCCGGCTAAGGGCTTCGCTTGCCATTCACAGTAAAGATCACATGCATGCTTAATCAGGTGTAAGTAGCGCCGAACAAAGAGGCAACATCATCTCCAGAACTGGCCTTGGGGCCCATGTTCTGGTCAATTAGAGAATTGGGAGTGTCAGGCGGCGTCGTTTTGCTCTGCTCATTTATTCATAAGGCCCTCGGGAGCATGTGGGTCTGGAATATGAGGCCGGGGGTGATGGCTGTTGTTGAATTTTATATCTCTGTTGCACATTCATACATATATCCTGCAGGGAGGCATTCATTTTGGTCCAACTGCTGGTGTGAAAGGTTATACTCTGAGGCTACACTGACCGCCACACTCCAGCAAGAGCCTCTCAGCTTCGAAAACACCCCGGTGCAGCTCTCACCAGTGATCTGGCCTCTTCACCTTCACTACAGCATTTGGTAGTGTGGCTCAAACTAACAATTCGTTGCGATCCCTCCCTACTTTGTAGCTCTTGACACACTACACCACTATGGAGCTCTGAAAATGACCAAACTCAGTGAATGGTTACCAATATAACAGAATACACCCAAAATAATATTGTTAATTAAAATGGAGTGTAAAAATATATATTATTCACTTGAAACACTGCTAGCTAAACAAACTAAGCATTAGCCTTTGCTGATTTAATTCAACATTTTGTTAGGGTGAGAGGTCACAGCAAGGGTTATGTTGAGGGTCAGGGTTAGGAGATAGTGCTAGGGTCTACATAAGCCTATTTGTCGGGGAATTTGGCACTGATGTAACAGACCGGGGAAGATAAGGACCCTTTCTGTGACGAGTGGGGAACATAGGACCCTTTTTTCAAAATAAGGGTCCGTTGTTACCCGGTCACATAGAAAGCGTGGAACATAGGACCCTTTTTTCAAAATAAGGGCCCGATGGTCCCCGGTCACATACAAAGTGGGGAACATACGACCCAGGGAACATAGGTAGGCTCCCCCTTTCAGCTAGCTACCTAGCTAAAACTAGCTATCATCAAACCACAACTATTTTCTGCTCAAATTTTATTATATTTTTCAGTTTCATTGATGAGAACTGATTGTTGTTACCATATTTTGTGCATGAAGAGTTAATTCTCAACACTGCATAAAAATCATCCACTATACAGGGATATGTTCTACCTAAACTCTGGATAGGAGTCAAAGCAAGTCTACTAGTAAATAAATAACACCCTAAGTGGAGGTTTGGCAGAAAGCAGCACAACAGAGACAGCCTTGCATGCAATCCTTGAATTTCTCTGATAGGAAACTTAAAACAGTCCTTATGTTGAACTTGGAAGTAAAGCAGAAGGTACTCAGGACTTTAGCACCTCCACAAACTATTTATGGTGCGTTCCCTGAAGGAAAGAAGCTTCGTCTCTCTATAATTCAAGACCTGGCTTTTAAAAAAGTGACACACACACAAGGATACACAAACACTTTCTCTGATTGCCATGGCAGCTTAAGAACACAGGAGATGGAGATTGAGTGACGGTGGAAAGCCTGACTGAGAATCTTAGATGTGGACGTAACAGAACATCTCTTTACCTGCAAAACTGATGACATTCCCATCATCCTCAGCTGTGTGTTAGTGTTAATTAACAAGTCTTAGCATGCTAACACGCTAAACTAAGATGGTGAACATGGTAAATATGATCCCTACTAAACAGAAGTATGCTAGCATTGACATTGTGGCTATAAGTTAGGATGCTGATGTTAACATTTAGCGCAAAGCACCAATGAGACTGAAGCTGTTTTCACACCACTGGGTGGTAACTCGCAACCTCTATTCATTTCAATGAGGGCAGAGGGCAAAGGGGAAGCAGAGGTAGTGTATTGCCTTTATTGGGAAACGCTCTTGAAGGTAGGTGGATGACAGGGCAGACAATTAGTCTTGAGAGTTCTTGAAATAAGCATTGGAAGCAGGTTAAATTACCTTAAATTAAAGCATTGAGGACTTAATAACTGCCAAAGGGGACTTAACAGGATAGATTTCTGTAGCGACAATGGCTGTAATAACAAAATAACTGCAGCAGAGATTCATATTTTATCCAGAAATGGAGCTCATCAGTCATTATCAGTCCGCCTGGAGTTTTCTTTAGTCAAATATCTTTTTAACAAATCATTTAACATGAGCTAATGTACCTCTACATCGGCCGGCTCCCGCTGAAACTTTTGATGGCTTTATTCATCAGCGTCTGTTACACGCTGAATTTAAATTGGACACCGATATGCTAATCAGTCACTTTTCATCAACCCTGACATGTTTGTCTTTGACATCGCCGAGTGGCGCCTGCTGATGCACGTCTGCCATGCATTTCAGATGAGAGGGGCAGAGGTGCACGCTGCTCTGCGCTCACCGTTGGCACCGTCTCTCCATCTGCAATCTGCATCGCACTCTAATACATCAACCCACTTTGCACCTAATGTGAGCTGCATTTACTCCCGACACATGCTAACGCACACATGCTCTACTGCCTGACTTCCAGTGTGTCTTTGCACAAATAAGGACATTTAAGCACAACTCTAGTGGAAAAATAAGTGTCGTTTTACACATCCAACAGATATGAAGCTACGTTTTTGTGTCCACACACAAATGAATGCAAGTCTAAAATTCACTCTTATTTTTATATCCTTTCTTTTTTCTCAGAGACCGTGGTCTCTCCGCTATCTACTGAGGAAAACATCTGTACACTCAGGCACTCAGTACGACTTTGGTAGCACACACCTGCAGCCAATGACAACCCTGAGTCAGATGATGATTCTCTGTGGGTTTATCCCTACAAGCGATCCCTCTACACGAGGTAATGTGATCCACCTCGGATATATTTATAAAAAAAAGCTTCAACAGGTGGAAAATCACAGGTGACATCTAAAAAAAATGCTAATTTTGCACCATCAATAGCAAAATGCATAAGAAAACCAGAAAATCCTCATGTTTGAGAAGCGGTAATTGTGTATGCTTAAGGAACAATGCACGCTTACTCAATACTTGATTGACAATGTCTCTTAATTGCCTGCGGTGGATAAGTTATGGGTCTGGCACTGTGGGAGGCCCAATTTGTTGATTTAGGCGAGATTGGCATAAAATCCTCCCTTATTACAGCGTTACCCTGCTGTGTTGGTGACATTTATATCACTCCAAACAGCCATAATTCTCACCCGATACTTTAAACCCTCAAGTGAACTGATTGGTGTGATTTTGTGGGGAGTTGGGACATATTTTGATTGGGCAAGCCTCTTGTGGAGAATGAAAAATAAGCTCTCCCCTGTGGCTGCTCCTCTGGCAGTTAGTGTTTACGGCCTTGTTTATTTCTCTTGGCTGCTGAGCTCCCAGCAATGGGCCCGCAAGGTGCAATTCAGACCGGGGGGATACGGTGTAGCCAATTGGAAACTCAGAGCTCAGATTCCCCGATACAGTCTAGCCCGTCTTCTCTTACATTATGTTTCACCGAGTGTGACCCGGCGGTGCGGTAAAGGGGCAAGTGTAAGAGCGAGAAAGACGGGGAAGTATAGTGTGTCTATTTTCCAGACAGTTGAACAAACTGTTTTTATTTTTTGGCAGCAGGACACAATTCCCGTTATGGAGCTGCAGTATAATAGATCAACAGTGGTTTCAGTTAAGAGCAGGAGGCACTGGACATCTCTCATGTCACTGAGCTCAAGCAGAAGAAAACACGTCATCAGGAGCTCCTTATGTGAACACGTTAATTGTTGATGACTTACTGTTCAATTATGTAACGCCTCACACTGCATCTACAAGTGTTGAGAAACAGTCTACTCATTTTCCAATTAGGACCGTTTTCTAATTAACTTAGGCCCAGTCCACACGAACACGGGTATTTTGGTAACAGAACTTTTATTGCCCCTGTCATGATTCCACCGTGGCAGCCCTGAGTTTTCCTTGTGTGTGTTTTTGTGTCCCTGTCTGTATTATTCCTCCTGTGTCTCTCCCCCTGTCTGTGCTGTGTGTGCTTGTGGGCGTGGCTTCTGCTCCACAGGTGAAGCAGGTGAACTCTACAATCAAGCCTCCCATAAAGCCACTGGCTTCTCTCCTGCTCATCGCCAGATCGTTCGTCAGTCTATGTGTTGGTTTGGATCCTGGCATCATTGCATTTATTGCCCTGTGCTCTGTGTTTAGCTTGTGAAGCTAATCTCCTTGTGTTTCTGCTACCTGCTTCACATTACTGTGCTTTGCTGCGCAGTCCTGAGCGTTGCTTCCTCCCTGCCTGCCTGTTGACCTGCCTGCCTGCTGCAAACTTCCCGGAGCTCTCTCACTGCATCACCATTCCCCTACAGCGGACCTCACATCGCGCCACCTGCATCCACGCGCTCCTCGTCGACTTCACCTACCACATCAGGATCCTGGGACCTCGCACTACCCCTCCACCTCGCACCTATGCTTGCACCCTTTTGAACATTAAAGATTGTTTGTTGCACTTCGGACTGGCGCGTAGCTGCCGTCATTTTGGTTGACTGTCCTTTTATCGGTGGACCAAAGAACTACAGTCATACTGTGATTGGAAGTCCTAGTTTTCTTGCTAGCTATTGAAAAACACAGTCTAGTAAAACCACTACAAGTAATGCACGTAAGACAATTATCCTAATGACCATCCCAGTTCACTTCAGCCATACCAGCCTGAAGCTATGTACAGTAGGTGAGGCATTTTAATTACCGCGGTGACCTTTCAATTGAATTCTCCCGATAGGGCGATAATGAGTAGTTTACATAAAAACCAGCATGTTTCCTTCTGTCTGCCTGTAAGACCAGCTGCTAACGTGCAGGTAAAACGACTGGCGTTAGCGTCATACAACAAAAAAAAGACAGAACAAGAATTCTTATAAGCACTCCTGATGCTTATTCTGCTACGTCTTCAGTATTTTTTGCTGTTTTGCGGTGTAATTATATTTTGAGTTCAAGAAAATCCACTGATACAAAGTTTCTCTTTAAAAATCAAATACATTTAAATGCATTTGGAAAAATATGGGACACTTTTCATGAAATTCCTGGAGAGGAAGGAGGATCAAGCTGGAATGAATGAGTAAAAGTAAAAAGAACAGATATGAGAGAAAGAAAAGGCACTGAGATTATAATTATAATTATTATAAAAAGTAGTATTATTGTTATTGTTATAGCTGTCATTATTATTGTTGTTGGAATAAACTTCCTTAATATATTTATTAAAATACATTAAGACATGTTAATTAATTGTTGTTGTTTTGTTTGTTTTGTTTTTTAGCTTAATCATCTTTTGTAGTGTATTTTTATTTATTTATTTATCTGTATTTTATTTCATGTTATTTATTTATTCTCATCTCATCTCATCTTCAGCCTCTTATCCGGGGGCCTTAGCAGGGGACCCCAAACTTCCCTTTCCCGGGCCACATTAACCAGCTCTAACTGGGGGATCCTGAGGCGTTCCCAGGCCAGTGTGGAGATCTAATCTCTCCACCTGGTCCTGGGTCTTCCCCGAGGCCTCCTCCCAGCTGGACGTGCCTGGAACACCTCCCTAGGGAGGCGCCCAGGGTTCATCCTTACTAGATGATCCTGAACCACCTCAACTGGCTCCTTTCAACGCAAAGGAGCAGCGGCTCTACTCCGAGTTCCTCACGGATGCTGAACTTCTCCCCCTCTCTCTAAGGGAGACTCCAGCCCCCCTCCTGAGGAAACACATTTCAGACGCTTGTTCCCGCGACCTCGTTCTTTCGGTCATGATATTTATTTTTATTTTACCCTGAATTGTCGGTGTTAACGGTGGGGGGAGGGAATTGCGTATTGTGTGTATGAAAATATGTTCTTTCAATGCAGAAAAACCAATAAATACTGTTAAATAATCGTGATATCCAAGATTATGGCGTCCCCATTCTGAATCCCACCTGAGTGAAAAACACCAGGGGCTTCAAAAAAATGGGAGATGGCGGCGGCGGTTCAGTGGCGTGTAACGAGGCAACTGATGCTTAACTCAACCTCCAACAAATATTTGTATAACTCCATCTCAAACATTTCCTCTCAGTGATCATTGATAACACTTTTATCCTCCCTTCTTCGTCTTCCCCGTGTCTCCTGGTCTCTGGCTACCTCTCTGACCACCTGCAGCTCCCTCCTCACATCCCTCCCCTCGCCTCCCTTCTCCTCCCTCGCTCCCAGAGGAGTGTGTTCACTGTGCGCTGCCATCCATCAGGCTTGTCATCGGTCGCTCCGGGGCGGTTGGCGAGCACTGCGTGGGACTCGGCTCATTTCCCTGCTCTGATTATCCCGACCTGCTCGGCGGGAACGGGGGCCCCTGCCGCTCCAGTCTTCGCCGCCCCCTTCTCCACCTCCTCCTCTCAGTCCTCCTCTCCTCTGTCTTCCTGTATTAGTTTCCCCTTCAGTCAGTGCAATTATCTCCTCACCTCTCCACTTCACTTTCTCCTACACGGTAAAGATCAACATGAATGATACATACATCTGGAGCGTGTCTATGTGTGAATACATGAATGCAATGAGTCTCTCTTTGTGTGTCCCCAGACAGCAGGAAGGCCGCAGTTTCATTAACACAGCTTTGTCTGGCAGCGGGGGGATTCCCTCGACTGTTTAACACCTTTTGCCTTTTCATCGAGTAAACTGTTGAAAGACTCTCCTGGTGGATTTTTGACAGTTAAATAAGTGTATAATCCCAGTCCTGCTGTGAGTGGCAGTCAAACATGTATATCAATAGGTTATCTATGTGAGTGGAGATGTCTTTTAATGGAATAATCCTCTGATAGCACCCCTGCATGTGAAATTCAATATATTTTGTAAGTTTCTGGAGTTAGACTCTTGTTTTAAGGGGTTGTTTGCCTGAGAGCGTTTTCTCTCCAAATGTAGGATTAAAGGTGTCGGCTGCTCTTATAATGGAAGTATTGGTTTTTCCTCAGCCAACCAAAAGTTGCTGAGGTCAGGGAAATAATGGCTGATTGGTGTGTTCCCTGAAGGAATACTCAAGTAAAATGACCTACAGTAAAATATGCACTTTTGCAACTAAAATCAATATTTTTGTATATATATTTATAGTTTTATATTAATAATGGGTCACATGATTACTTCTACCTGAAAGGGGACACTTGTAGTAATGAACGTACACATAATTATCACTCAGTTCCCTTCAGAGCTTTCTAGTGTCTTTGAGCTCATTGTTTTGATTTTCAGGGCCACAACTTTGCAGTTTTGTTTCACTCTCACAGCATCGTTTTTGGGCCCAGGAGGCACCTGTTGTTTTTCATTATAGTCTGTATGTTTAGGTCATTTCTCCATGACAACACTGAGGGGGGTGAATTTTTTTTTATTCCAGGCTAGTTTCTATTTTATTGGAAGTTAAAGTTTAGGAATAATTAGGGGGCGCGGCCTCTTGAGTGACAAGATGGCTGCGACCGATAATTTCTATACGTATTCAAACTCACAATCGCGTCCATTTCATGCAGCGAATTGCCAATAAACGTCCCTCTGAAGTTTTATATTAATAATGGGTCACATGATTACTTCTACATGAAAGGGGACACTTAGTAATGAACGTACACATTATTATCGCTCAGTTCCCTTCAGAGGTTTATAGTGTCTTTGAGCTCATTGTTTTGATTTTCAGGGCCACAACTTTGCAGTTTTGTTTCACTCTCACAGCAGCGTTTTTGGCCCCAGGAGGCACCTGTTGTTTTTTTGTTTTTTTTAGCATAACAGCGTTAAACCCCCCACTGTAAACCACTTTCCCAGCGCTTAAAGGCACACAGACAAAGTTAGCGACTAGCTGGTGAGCAAAGCAACATGAAAACAGAAAGAAAGTATTGGATAATTGTCCGCTCCAAAAGGTAAATGTCAAAAATCGACCAAAATTAGCTTTCAATTTCAATTATTGAAATCAAAAGGAGTATCGACAAAAACAGATTAGGGCTGACTTCGTTTCCAACCCGGGCGTCTCCATCCCTCACCAATGATCTTCCCTACTCTTTAAACATCACCGCAGTTCTGTCGTACTGTCTCTCAGACCTACTGTTGTGCAAACCACCATTTCCCCATCACCACCGTGACCAATGGGATTAAACTGAGTTTCCATCAATCACCTGCTGGTTTTCCTCCAACACCACCGGGGCGTCCTGTCCTATATACAATATTCATATGAGCTTTAACATTTACTCAAGTCCTGCATCGTTTTGAGGTTCTTCACTTGAGTATTTCCATTATATCCTACTTTATACTTCTATTCCACTACATTTAGGAGACAAATGTACTTGAACTTAACGTTAGTTGTTTTTTTTTTGTTTGTTTGTTTGTTTTTACAAATTTAGATTATTACAAAATATATAAAATATAGATCAACTAGTAAATGAGGATATATTATGAAAGGTAAGCTACCCAGCATTATACAGAGTATTTAAAAGCAGCCCCACCCTTGCAAGCTGCGACATTAAAGTACACATGAATGCATCATATTATATTCATTCATTCATCTTCAACCGCTTGTCCCTGTCGGGGTCACATATTATATTATTAACCAGTAATATCATTATAATTATGAAATGGTCGTTTTCTGCACAGTACTTTAACTTTCAGCAGTTTAATATTATATAAACTTTTACTTAAGTGACATTTTGAATGAGGACTTTTACTTGTAACAGAGTATTTTCACACTGTAGAATTTCTACTTTTACTCAAGTAAAATATCAAAATACTTCGTCAACCACAAGATTCACGTCTCAATCTTCATGAATTTTGGTCTCAATTTTCAATGATCTCTCCTTAATGAACTTACATATGAATGTTAATAAAAATCTAAAATAAAAAATCCGCTGCAGCCCTTTTGATGAAGCTTTCTGCACTGCTTTAAGGACTGTTAACCAAACCAGGCGAGTTTCCTTTTCACTGCAATGCTTCTCATCGCCTTGACAGCCCCGGCTCCCTGGAGGTTCCTCTAAAACGCCGCCTCACAAGACGACCAAGGAAGTTCATTTGGCACGGCTGCTCGCAGGCATGAGTTGGCCTACTTTAAAGCCCGGTCTGCATAACCAAACAGGCTGAACTAGTCTGGCCTTCCTTCACCTCTCATCCTGCTGGCCACCATTATTTTGAGCCCTCAGAAGAGGTTGGGAAGATCCACTGAGGGGCTCTGTCAGCTAAAGCATGTCCTCGCTGTCTGCTGGTCCATTTACACTCAACTGAAGTCATGACCCCCATCTGTGGTTGAATCACAAGCCTTACAAACACGCACACGCACATGCACACACACTCACACACACACTCACACTCACACACATACAGACACAGGCACAGCAGGCGGCAGTGGTCATTTAGGGCACTTGGATGGATGTAGCCTGTCTATGGCCCAAATAGGCATCGAGGGGAAACATGCATCAGTGCATTAAATTACCTTCTGCAAGCAGATTTCAGTTGTAAAACAGACATATAGTGCAGTTACCTAACCTCATAATCATGCAAGAAAAATGATGTGCAAATGTGTAAAAAACAATGCCACAAACCATGATTACATTTGCAATTTACATCCTGTTTTCTTATTCTCTCGTTGTTTGAACACAGAACATTCCCTTCCTGACCACATCACATCCCTCACACAACCCTACCAGTTATAATAAAACAGAAACACCACATTATGCAAAAACAACTCACTGGGTGAATGTATATGACACATCGTGGAGACGCTTTACTAGACGTCTAAAAGGCGTCTGACAAGCAGCTCTGTTGGAGCATACGAACAGCTCCATCCCACCCAAACCTATCTGAGCTCAGAATTTGGGGGTAGGCTGCGTCCAAGCAACCACCACAGCGACTTCCTGGTTGATCCAATAAGGAAGTGCCAAAAATGTCAGTTCTCTGAGTGTCCACTTGGGGCAGGTTTCATAATAGAGCAGTTTCTCATTGACCCCCATGTTAAACAGGCCGTTTTCACAGCATCGTTAAACCTGTTTAAGGCCCGGTACAAAAAAAACATTCTAGTCTGTATGTTTAGGTAATTTCTCCATGACAACACAGAGAGGGGTGATTTTTTTTGTTCCAAGCTAGTTTTTATTTTATTGGAAGTTAAAGTTTAGGAATAATTAGGGGCGCGGCCTCTTGAGTGACAAGATGGCTGCGTCCGATCATTTCTATACGTATTCGAACTCAAAATCGCGCAATCATGTCCATTTCATGCAGCGAATTGCCAATAGGCAAGGTTTAAACGTCCCTCTGAAGTTCTCTTTCATTTATTTGTGTTACTTTCCATCGGTGCAACACTGTCTTCATTTCTTTAGTCTTTATATCTTGCCGCTCTCTGATCGAGCAGCTTTAAAGACCTTGTTCTTCAGACCGCACACCACACAGACTAGTTAGTTTCTGGCATACTGCACCTTCAGGGCTATCAAACTTCAATACTATATGTAAAATACAGTAAGTCTATAAAGACTTTACTGCACATGTTTGTCACAAACTGTAAGACCATTGGAATCAAATGCTCCGCCAGATTTTTAACGTCATTTGATGCACATCAGTTCACACCAATAAGACAAAAGGGCAAGGTAAGGTAGTCTGGATGCATCAATCTGCCTAGCATGTGCAACAAAATGCATGTTTCTGTGAAGAGTTAATATGCTTTGATGCAGGGAACCAGGAAAGTTGTGCATCGCTAACGACGTTTTTTGTTTCCATTAAGTCCTTTCTATTCATTTCCTTACTTTAAAACATACATTTGCTAATTTTAAACGCTATTAGGGAAAGTTCCTGCGTGCTTACGACAGCATTGAACACCGATACATCTGAGAAGTTGGTCTTGTTTTGTTAAATGCAGACTAAAACAGAAAAAGCAATATGTTCCTCACAGTAATGTATCAAAAAAAGAAGTGGTACTGCAACTCCAGTATCACAAAACTTCAAACAACACCCCTGACTTCTTGAAGAGGGAGCCTGAAGGCGATGTTTTTCATTTGATAATAGATTTATATTCCCCCGCATGACCTACGCAAACACAGGGTATGAAATCAAAAGAAAAAGTTTACAAGTGGAGTTTCTCAGCGTGTCTGCGGCTGCTACTGCATTCACATCAAAAGAAGTCAGCTGAGGTGATGCGAGCGTCGTCAATTAAGATGAAGACTCTCGGTTTTTTAGATATTGGAGGTTTTCTGAGCATGTCCAACTGAGAGGAAACACTGGGACAGAATTAAAACACATTGGTGAGTTTAAATCCCATTAGGCCTGGTGATGGCTCAAGAGGAGGAGGATGCAGGTAAGGAGATGGGCGTTTTGGTGGCTGCTGTTGGAGGAATGATTGGATTTGTTAAACTGTGTACTGTCTTATGCAACTAGATTCTCATGTGCTCACATATAACTGTTGATCACAAAGCCAACGTTTCATTTATGAACCTTTTGATACGTGCTGTCTCGCTCAGGACACGACACAATGCTGGGAAAGCAGGAGCACAGCAAACGCAGGGAGCTTGTTCATCTTGATCCACAACATGTGGGTTTGATGAGGGTGACTGAGTGGGTGCATGACAGCAAAGTCAGTGCTATTCAACAACTGCTATTGTTTCCAAAAACCTCGTGTGTAGGCCCATGGCACAATCGGAAAACATTCAAATGTGTTCCTGGTTGTTTTTTTTTCAGACTCTAGCTGCTATGTGATGGGAAATTCATTTGATATTTGCCAGGATAATCGTGACATAAGATGTTTCACGTTGTCTCATGTCTAACAGGAAAACATAAAACATAAATCAACGCAGTATTACTTTGACAGCACAACGACAGACTAAGAAACCAGTGCATGGTAGTGTTGGCCAAACAGAGAAGATCCTGAATGTGCCTCAATGTTTCTGTCTGTTTTCACTTCTCTAGATTATTCCAATTATAACTGGCTGCTTTGTAAGCTCCCTAAACTGACACTTAAATACACTGAGATGCTCATGTTCCCGCTGTCCCACACAGTGCGTAACTAGACCTCAGAGTAGTCTTTCCTCATTAGTCCGGCCTCAATTACCGCTCTGCCCAATGCTGACTCATGAACGGCGGATAACAGCTGAAGATCATCACGCACACAGTGACAAATTAGCTCACTCGACGGGGAGGTTGTTATTTTATTTTTTTTCAGCTGTCAATTTGTGCATTAGGTAGAGGTTTTCAAGCGGTGGGCTTAATTATGTCAGAGATTTTTCAAAGGGGGATTCTGAGCAAATTAGAGACGTAGAGCAGTGCAGAGTCCCCCTTCTCCAGTGCATATCCTCTGTAAGTAAAACCAGGGGGCTCATTTCAAGTTAATTAACAGGTTTTTCATTTTTTTTTTGGTAGCAAAAACAAAAAGAAAGTAGATGTTGTAGCGTATGTGGAGAGACCAGGGCTGCACATTTACAAACATGGCCAGCGTTAGAAACGGGACCCTTTTGAAAGCAAGGATGAAACCGGATGATATTCATGGCAGGAAAAGAATGTCTCTTATCATTAGCATTAAGATGGCTTTAGAGGGATCCCCCCACTTATGCTGAGTGGTTAACAATTCTAAAAAGGTTTTTATACAATGGAGAAAATGAGGGATGTTTTTATAAAAGCATGTACACCACTAAAGGAGGTAACGGGGGGACACTGTGATGCATAATTGGGTCATATACTTAAAAATTTGGACTGTATTTGAAACCTTCCAGTGCTCTAAAATCTTAGAAAGAAAAAAGTCAGACAAAACTAAATCTCCAAGGGGTGATGACATATAAGCAAGAAGTAATCGAGCCTCGGACCAGATCATTTCAAGTAATGGGAGTACCAGCAGGCCTGCGCCAATCACAATCACCCGACTGTGCATTCACACCAAAAGTGATGGAGGCGATTAAGCTGCCATTCAAAATCAATGTAAATGACGAGATTACACGCAATGTTGCTTAAGGCGACGCAATTTGGGCGATAAGTGCAATGATGCGTCCATCGCCTCCATAACGTCCATAACGTCCATCGCCTCATCGCCTGTGTCGCTTGAAGTTGAAAAATTTGAACTTTTTAAGCGACAATTGGGTGGCGTTGTGCCGCAACAGCCTATCAGCGTTTGAGATTGCGGAAAGCATCATCAAAGTTCTCCGTGATAGATCCAGAGGCTCACCAAAGCCACTATTGTTGCACTCTTTGGGGGAAACCAGACTGTTCCTATGGATATAATATAATGGATATAACTATGAACTGTGGATGGCAGCGACGCGCCTTTAGGCAACTAGTCTGCCGGAAATCCAGAAGAAGAAGACGAAGAAAGCCATCAGTGCTGAGTGAAGCTTGTCCCGGTCTGATCCACCGGAGAACGGGCAGCAGCCTGTACGGCTTCAGAGGTTAAATCACTGACGGCCTGATCTCACTACAACACAACGGCTCTTTACTTCATCTGAGAGCTCATTTCTGTTCTTTCAAAGCATTCAGATCCCTGGTTAGCACTAGCATAACTTCCATTTAGCACAACAACAGAGTAGGCTGAGCCAGGTTAGCTTCAGTTAGCTAGCCACCTCGGCTGCTACCTGCCATTGAAGCGATGATCAAAAATGTGACAAATGTGAGAAAGTCACAACTCACGTTCCAGGCGTTAAATGGCCTCCACGCCTTTGGTGTGAATGCAGGGTAAAGCACAGGGCACGGTAGGAATGGACAGTGTGAGTGCGCCCTAAGTATGCACATACACACTGCCATCATCTTTCTAGACTACAATGTGTCCTCCAGTGCTAATTGATGAGGAATGTGAATGTCATTAGTCTTGATGATAATTGGTCACGAATCAAAGTATTGGAAAAATTACACTTTTGAAATGATGTTGGGCTGGAACAAAATTTAAGTGATCACCGCAGTTAACACAATTTGTCCTCTGGGGGACATGAATGTCTGCACCAAATGTCACGGCAATCTGTTCAACAGTTGAGAGGCAAAGTCACGGGATCATCAAAGCCATTAGGATACTTTCGGATCCTCTGGGCGCCATCCACTTCATGATAATGCATCCAACAGTTGTTAAGGTATTTCAGCATGGACCACAGTGGTGGGCCGACCAACAGACCAGGAGTTGCTTTTACTGAATCTTTAAGGCCCTGTTTGCACGACAACGCTCACGGGTGAAAACGACTCAACATTTTATCAGGTGTGCCTTTTTTTTAGACGGCGACAGCGTTTTTGGGGTTTAAAAACGCAAAAAAAGTGAAACCGCCCCCCAGAGTGGAAATCTTAACGCTTCACCGTTGTGTTTCCGTGTAAAGGGGTAAAAAGGCAAAAGTGTGCTCTGATCTGCTCACGCTGGCTCACGGCGCATACGTGTTTACGTAACATCCATGTGCAGAGTACAGGTAATCGACAACTAACATATCCGACTATTTCCATCAGTCTGACATTCAGGTTCACAGCACTACCTAGCCACCTGACGTGCAAACTACATCAAATTTCACTTTTGCGTCACCACAAAGATTTCCCCCCAAAGACGCTTGTCTAAACCTGGGATAAAAAGTGAGAATGCAACGCCACTTTTGTGTGTCCTTTCTAGATCGTCTTCGTCTAAAGAGGGCCTTGGTTAACTATTTAAAAAAAACAGAATGGTGTGGTGGAGTTTGCATGTTCTCCCCGTGTCTGCGTGGGTTTTCTCCGGGTTCTCCGGTTTCCTCCCACAGTCCAAAGACGTGCAGGTGTTCGGTTCATTGATGACTCTAAATCACCCGTAGGTGTGAATGGTTGTCTGTCTCTGTTCGTCTCTATGTGCCCTGCGATAGACTGGCGTCCTGTCCAGACATTGACATTACAACTAACTTTGTATTGAGTTCAAAAACAATGTAATACAAGTTTGCACAAGCCTAAAAATAACTTGTATATGTGAACATCTTCATCCTGATGTAACCTTATGTACAGAAGGATGATCCCTGTTGAAAAAGGCAAAAAGGAGCACTGCAGTTAGATCAATACCCAGCATCGACTAAAGTTCAGGAGTTCAGGTTTTAAAATCAATATCAGGAGCCAAAAGAAGTTCTGCATCCTGCACCCACAAATCTGTTGCATAAATTCAACCACAGGGAGAGTATAAACCCATAATGCAAACTTCAACTGAAATGTTTTTTCGGATCAGGATGTATTAAGTTACATCACTCAATGACCTCTCTACAAGTGCCTGAATGGTTCAGTGATATTCAGATGGTGATGGGACCTGCAGCTATTTGGCTCTCAGTGAACATCCCTCTCCACACCCACAACACATGTCAGTGAACAACGTGGTAAACGGTCAACATGGAAGTAAATAACGAGGTGCTTTTGTTATTGTGGCAGCTGTTTGATGATATTTGCTGTGGTTTTTGGATCAAGTCATTCTGAAACCACATGACACCCTGAAAGGATGAGCACATGCGTCTGAAAAATCAGGTGACTCTACTTCCAGCAGCTGAATCAGGTGTTACAGAGATCAAGGAGGAACTTCAGACGGGACCAAAGATAGATATGAAATCATTTTCAAGCTACCATCTTTAACTGTATGTGTATTAAATGTCTTTAATGAAGACCATATGGAAAGTGTATTTACTAAAGCATTGTAATCAAGTGCAGTTCTGAGGTACTTTACTGGAGTGTTTTCATTTTGCTTACTTTATACTTTTACTCCACCATTTCATGGTAAATGGTAAATGGACTTGTACTTATATAGCGCCTTTCTAGTCTTCTGACTACTCAAGGCGCTTTCACAGTGTTTTTCACATTCACCCGTTCACACAGACATTCACACTGACAACAGTGGACATCTACATACCATCTAATCTAATCCAACCATCCACACGAAATTTACACACCCATGCGCAGCACGAGAAGCAATTCGGGGTTCAGTGTCTTGCCCAAAAACACTTCGACATGTGGACCGGGGAGGTGGGTATCGAACCGCCAATCTCTCGAATGGAAGATGACCCACTCACCCAATAAGCCACAGTCAATTCATTTATTAAATTGTTATAGTTACTTTTGAAAATTACAGTTTATTGCATTGTTATAAACTGCACGCAACAGTAGTGTATATGAAGCAGTCACCCACCTTTACCTGCTACATACAGAAGTCATTCTGGGCAGGGACTACTTTTACTTTCATACTTTAAGACAATTTTGTTTTTGGTTTATAGTTGATTTGCTAAAACGTCTGCACTTTTACTTAAAGGTTCATACACAACAAGGTTATGTTTCTTGTTGAGTTATGTTTGTGGATAATCCCAAAGTTCAAACCAGAGAAACATGACATTGTATTCAAGGTTGTAATTTTGGACACATTTTTTAGATCTTTGTCAGTTTTAACTATATATTTTAACCGGATGAAGGATTTTAATCATTGGATGATAAGTTTATCAGCAATCAGTCGATTAGTTGTCAACTATTAAATCAATCGCCCACTATTTTGCAATCGATTTATCATTTAAGTCATTCCTCAATAGCAAATGTCCAAATCCTCTGCTTTCAGCTTCTTCAGCGTGAATATTTTCTGGATTCTTTCCTCCTCTGTGACAAAAAACTGAATATCTTTAGAGTTGTGGACAAAGAAGACATTTAGGGATGTCATCTTGGGCTTTGGTAAACAAATGATCTATATTTTCCACATTTTTATGACATTTCATGTACAAACTGTCACGCCGCGGTGAGGTCTGTCATGTCTTGGGGTTTTTGTCTTGTGCATTTCCTGTTTTAATTTGAAAAGTAACTCTCCTCTCGTTCCAGGTCACTTGCCCTTCCTCTTGTGTAACGAGTCTGACGTCATTCCCTGATTCCCGATTGTTTCCACCTGTGGTTCCCCTTCCCCTCATGTGTATAAAGTCCGTGTCTTCCCCCTTGTTCCGTGCCAGATTATTTTGTGCCTTGTGTTGAATGTATCCAGCGTTTTGTTCCAACAGTCTTGTTCATGCCCTCGAGTTTATCGTTTCCATGTTCTGCTGATAGTATTTCTTGTTTTTTCAAAGTAAGTGTAGCGTTTTTGAATTCTCGTTTTTCCATTGTTTTTCCCTCCTGGTTGGAGCGTCTTTATTTTGTACTTTGTTTTATTACTGGCGACTTTTGTTTTGTTCCTCCTGTGCGGAGAGATTTTTTGTTTGTGACTTTTGTTCTGTGCCACGTTCCTGTGTAGTTTTTTGATCCGCGAACCTCCGCATCTGAGTCCTCATTCCCGCCTGGGCCTGACACAAACCAATTGATTAATTGAGAAAATTATTGACAGATTAACCTCTGTGGATAATTCAGCTCCTGGTCAAAACATCCTAAACGCCTGGATCTCAAGTTATCAGAGAATCAAGCCGAGCAGCCTAAGAGAAACACGAGGAGACCTCTGCAGATAATTCGGCATTTTATAGTCTAGTACTGCTCATAGCTTCAGCGTATTGATTGTATTCACAAAATGTCAAAGAATGTTGTGTTCAACACCGATAAATATTCAACACAGTGATCTTAAACGGAGCAAAGCTGCCAATCCTCAGAAGTTAAAGCTAGCACACGCACAAACAAACAAAAGTTAAATGCCAAAATTAATCCAACACAGAATTTCAAACAGACACACAAACACACACACACACACACACACACACACACACACACACACACACACACACACACACACACACAGACACACACAGACACACCAACAGAAACAACTCCTTTCTGTTGCAGATCAAAAGACGTGTTTATGCTTCTGATGAGCCTTCGAGGGGAAAGCCTCTGATTTCTTTCATTACGGATGCAGAGAGTGTGAAAAATCTTTGACTGTGACAGAAGTGTGTTTTCAATTAATCCTGCTCAACACATTTCTCCCAGGAGAACGTTTCAGACACTCGATTCTCCACAAGAAAGGTGATCACAGCTGATTTCGGAGCGGCTGCCTGAGAAGTCTTTGCCGTTTTTCCTCCACGGAGGCAAACTTGTTTATTTCCCCTGTTGGACTCGTTGCATGAATGCACATCAGGCTGTTTGTGTATCTGTGTGTGTGTGTATACTTCAGTGATTAATGGTGTCAGCTGTAAAACGTCTGACAGAGCAGTATCTCTATGAAGTAAAGGCTCATGCACAGATGAACACACACAATAACTGCAACAAAGAGTGTCTGGCAGCATTTGGGAGAGTCCGACATTGAAGGCAGAAATTGGTCTATGAGTACATCTGGTCCCGTAGACGCATTGTCATGCTAAGGATCCCTCACACACACAAACAAAATGATGACAGACTTAAAAGTTTGATGAAGTTGAGGAGTGATGAGAAAAGGAGGCATGGAAATATATGCAGCAAGGTGACAGGCAGCAACATTTTGCTCCATCTATCACACAGTAAACTGTCGTCTGCGTATAATTTACTCTGTCGGATCACATTATTTGTCACCTTCCTGACAGCTCGCTATAAACACTGGAATTATTTAGGGCTGGTCAGCTCTGTCTTGTCTCTGCAGTGATGAAACTGTGAGAGACGGAGAGAACGGTCTTAATCTGCTCCGCGGAAAGTGGGGAGAATACAAACAGGCTGTTTTAGGCTCCATTTTTTTATTTATATATTCTTAAATATTTATTTAACCTATTTTTTTTGTTGTTGTTGTTGTTCTTTTATGATTTATATTTTTTATTAAAATTAGTTTTTTATTTTAGCATTTTTTGTCTTAATTGGTTCATTTTTTATGTATTTATTTATTATGACTGAATTTATATTTTATAGTTTTCTTTGTGTTTTTATTATGTTTTCATTTTTATTTTATTATTTAACTATGTGACATATATTTTTATCATAATATTTTATTTTTCAGATTTGTATTACTATTATTTCTTTTAAATCATTTTCAATCATTTTTATATTTATATATTTAATGTGTATTTGTGTTTTAAATTCATATATAATTCATAATTCATATATACATTTATATCATATATATAATTTATTTCAGTTTGCTTTATTTTATTATATGTTTATTCGTTTATTCATAATGTTTCTAATATTAATTACTATTTTTAAAAGAGGAGTAAACAGCACAGACACTCATTCATCACCACATACTATAACATTTATACCCTGATGTATTTTCTAATGATGTTCCCATGCGGGCCTTAAAAAGGATAAAAATAAATAAAATTCTGGCGTTCGCTCCGTCTCCCAGCGGGGGAAATCTCTGTTATATCTCCTCTTTGTAACACTGGCAAACCTCTGGAATGAGCTTTCTAAACACATAAATATATCAACACCTTGTTGCACAAGAACTTATTGCAGGGTACTCCGTCAGCCTCGCCCTCCTCCCCTGTGAGGATGCAGGGATTTATGCAGTGGAGAAGGCACTAAAAATGATAGGAGCATAAGAACAGCCGTGGTGAAAACCCCCGAGGGCCCACCAGAGGCAGTGGTAGGGGCGGGGCCGGAGTCGAGGAGGGTTTGCCTGGGAAATAAAGGCGTGATTGATATTTCCGGGACTATTTCACAGTCCCCCGACTTCCAGCCGAGAGGGAGAAGAAAGAAACAACTGTCAACTGTTGCCGACAAACAAAGAGAGTACGTGATCTTAAGTCACCTTGAGATGTGACAGTCTGCAGGAAGTTACTAAAACTAAGATGTAAACAGCTTAAAGTGGGAGTTAACCAGTTAAATGAATGGCGCACTCACACTGTCCTTCCACACCGGGCCAAAACAGGTTTTACAGGTACAGTCTAGTGCGTTTGACCAGTGTGAGTGCAACCGCTCCGCGCATAGCAGAGGCCAGCTGGCCGTCCGCAGCCCGTCTGAGAGAGGTGGTCTTTTGTAGAGCGCGTTTGCACATGTACGAGCACGAGCGTGCGCACGTGTACGAGCACGAGCACGAGGCCTACGGCGGTTCTGACATAATTTATGTGCGGACATTTAACAACAACAACTATGGCGGCGAAAGGTTCACGTTGGTGTGATGCGGAGGTGGAGTGTTTACTGCAGATTTGGTCGATGAAAAGATTCAAAAACAGTCGACAAGACGCACAAAAACTCTGAGGTCTATGGAAAGATTTGTAAACAAAGCGACGCATTGCGATGACGTCATCAATGCGTGTGACGTGTTACGGCGTGATGACGTATGGAGAGACAAGAAGCATTGACCGAGGCCCAGGTAGTGTGAGTACAAACGGTCCTGGAGGGGGGGACAAGTACCCTAAAGCACGGGGCACGGGACGGAAGGACAGTGTGAGTGCGCCCTAAGTATATATATATATACAGTATATATATATATATATACATACTGTTTATCTATGTCTTTTTGACTGAAATTAAGTACTTATGTCATGTAATAATGACTAAACCGTCTCCATGGCAACTGAGCATATTCCAAGTACATCACACCTTTCATCTCAATATCGGGGATTACTAATGCTGAAACCATTTGTGGATTCATTCTTTAGTCACATGAAAATATTGGGTACCAAATTCTCTGTTGTACATAAACTGAACCGCCTTGTGTTTTAGTCTTTCAGCCAGTTCGGTATTTTTTGAGAGGATATTACAAATTGTTCACTATTCTCTGATGTTTTATCGACTAAAGAAAAATGTCCTTGATATTTTCTAGTTCAGCGTGCGTTTTTATGTATACTCACATTGACTCACGCCTGACTCACACATCTAAACCAAGGTTTCACTGAGTAAAAATGCAGGTCAGGGAGAGAGATGCTACCACCCCCTGATGACACATTAACCAGCCAAAAACAAGCCAGAAAACTGTATTTTGATGACGGAATCAGGTGGCCTCTGGGACATTATGTTAGATTATGGGTACTGCAAAGAGAGTCAGTCTCTGTTTTGGAAATATGCTGCCATGAAGCCCGAGGAATTATGGACTTTGAATGTACGGAAGCAGGAGCGGCGTCATGCAGCTGCCGTGTGTAGGTGTGCATTAGCATAGGTGAATGAGTTCTTGGGTGAATAAACTTGGCACTGCAGGATACGCGTGAATAACTGTCTCTGCACTTAACGGTGGCTGTACTCTGAGATTACTAGAGCTTTTTATGTGGCTACATTAGCATGTCATGAAATGATGATAATGTTTTCAGAATATCTGTTACCGTATTCAACAGATGCTGTAAGTGACACAAGCTTTTTTTTGTTACACATGGGTGCAGCTGAAGCAACATGTGAGTGAGAATGCAGCATTGTTGGCTGGCACTCATATCCTCGGTGTGTGTGTGTGTGTGTTCTTGTTCTTCTGTCTTTGTGAGGACTGCCTTGAGTTTTAGAAATTAAGAGAGGGGACAAACATGTATGTGGGGACATTTTTGGGAAGTAATTTATACAAACAAGTATTTTTTAGACATGATAATCCTTAAAATAGGGGTTAATTCTCATTAATTCAAAGGACTGTTTCAGGATACAGTGGTTTTGGTGAAGGGTCTGTGCCGTTATAGACAGCGGCAGTGTTTGGAGAAACGCAACCTGACGCCATACTGCGGTGGCAGATGTGATCAGACTTGTCACAGTCCGTTTGAGGAGGCATGAGAGTCTCTTAACAGTAAACATCCCTGCCTCTATAACTGCCACAGGAGGGTTTTAAAAAACAAAGAGAAAAACAACAACAACAACACAAGCAGTTAACTGCCCAGGAGTTTGTGTAACAGCTGATTGTTTCCTGCAAAAAGCACCAGCACAGTTGCACAGTCCCTCTTTTCTCTCTTTTCTTCCTCTCTTTTATAGTTTTCTTTGTGTTTTAATTATATTTTCATTTTTATTTTATTGTTTTATTATGTGACATATTATATCATATTTCATCATATTTCAGTTTTCAGTTTTTTCTTTTTTTATTATTTATTTTACATTATTTTCAATCTATATTTATTGTTTATTTTAATTTGATCATATATATGATTAGTTTTTGTTTGCTTTATTTTATGTTATTTTTATATGTATATTTTTAAAATGTTTGTTTATTCAAAATGTTTAAAATGTTTATATTTTACAAAGCATAGGACATTAATTTATTACCACATACTATAGCATGTATAGCCTGATGTATTTTCTAATGATTTTCCCATGCCCAAAGATATAATAAATACATTTTCTCTCTCTTTTTGAAATATAAAGTGTACACACTACATTGAGGGGTTAAGGGCGTCACACAAACGGGCCATAAATGACACTCCCACCGCAGGGCAACCCTTCATTTGCCAGATCTACCTGAGTGTGTGTGAATGCACCCTTAGTGGGAACCATTTGGTGTTGGAAACTTTCAGGGTGAGACATTTGCAAATTGACAACACGTTGCTCACAGTCACTCCTCTAAGAGATTAATTTCAGTTTAGAGTTTAACTGATGATGATTGACTTGGGATTCAGGAAATATGCGTGTAGCTTTGAGGTTTATCGCTGTCACAAAACACTCCAGCACAAGTGCATATGTGTGTTCACACACCTGTTTGTGAGTCGATCTGCACGCCCGCAGTAAGCCGGTTACTGGCAGTGAACCAGGGTTCGGTAAGCAGGAGCTGTGAGTGTGATGCAACCTGTCTAAACCTTCACTGTGCCTCTACTCGTCTGTCACGTCGGCCACATTGCTGCAGGATGATGCAAAGCAGGTTCAACCAGACAGCAGTCACGGCAGAGTGAAGTAAATACACAAAAGAAACCTCAGAGGGTAATTATAATTTGTTAATATGCAATATCATGTCCAGGCTACAGGTGTACACAAGTATTAGGAAATACTATATAAACAGAGGAACCAAGCTTGGCAACTAACTGAAGTGGGAAATATTTGCTTTGCATACAAATGAATATTCTAACCAAACAGTTTCACTTTCATCTTCACTAAACAAATGCTCTAATTGAACTCCTTTGAGCTGATTTGTAGGACTCAGTGGGGTGGAGTGGCACTTCTTGTTTGCATTTAGTCTCTGAAGAATCCTGCTGTCTATTGATTATTTCATAATGCTCTTTTCTCTCTATTTCTGTCCCTCATGCTTTCTTCTTTACACACAACCAATTTGGACCTGAACATAAGTAACCCGAACATAAACACCAAAATTATCCAATTATCACCAGCTCCATTAGTCAATCCAAACACTTTAGCACTGTATGTTAAGGTCAGTAGCGCTATTCAAACACCGACATGAGTGCTAGAACACAGAACCCTGGTAGTTCAAACTAATCTCCCACACAAGAATGTCAAATCTAGCTTTCTTATAACAATTAAGCCTTATTGCAGATACATGCTGCCATTTTAACCCTTTAAAATATGAACAAAACTTTGCTTATTAAGAAAGAACAGCAATTAGCGGAGGGTACAAAAGATCAGGCTGAGATGACAACAGATGTCTAATTAAATAACCTCAGAATAATAAACGTCACCAAGGGGAGCTGGTGGGAGCAGCAGCCATGTACTGATTGCAATGAGCTGAGCAGAAGTTCTCTGTGTAGCTGCTTTTTTTTCTCCAACCTCTATCTTGTAATCGTTATGAAATGCTTCATGTCAGTGGGAGGATGTATTCCTGCCTACACAATAGCATTCAACAAAATTGCTACATCTTCACGAGTCAAGTTGTGAGCAACTCAAAGAGTGTCAGGCATACTGTCGTGGGACTATGTCGCTGTCGGCGTTTCTCAATGAGCACTCTTTGAGAAACAGCTTATGTAACTTTGAGGCTTCAAAACAAACAAAAAAGGGGGTTCCGTCTGTTATGGTGGGATACAAGAGTTGGCATTTGCATTTGACTTGTCAAGTCAGGATTAAGTGGTAGAGTCAACAGAAAAAAGCAGAACACGGGAGGGAGCATGGATGGATTACTGAACAGGCCTCCCGGGCACATGCCCAGGGGCCAAAAGTGTCAGGGGCCCTCCTGGCCTTCACCAGCAAAATGTCACTCGAGGAGACACAAAATGACCACAAAGAGAACCAAAAAAGACCACAAAGAGACACAAAATGACTATAAAAAGATCACAAAGAGACACAAAAATGACCACAAAGAGACACAGAACGACACCAGAGACACAAACAGACCACAAAGAGACACAAAATGACTATAAAAAGATCACAAAGAGACACAAAAATGACCACAAACAGACATAGAATGACACCAGAGACACAAAAGACCACAAAGATACACAAAAAGACCAAAAAGATACACAAAATGACCACAGAGACACAAAAACACCACAAAGAGATGCAAAATTAAAACAAAGAGACACAAAATACCTACAAAGAGTCAAAGACACACAACGCCTACCCAGAGAAAACAAAAAGACATTAAACAACCACAAAGAGACAAAGAACAGACACAAAAGGACCACAAAGAGATACAAAGAGACAGGACACAACCTCAAAGAGACACAAAACAACAACAAAAACAGACAAAAGCATCACTGTGCCTCGCTCCTATGAAAGAAAGATGGGGGCGGCCTTTTGCATGTCAGTGCCCATGGACCCATTGTCTCATAATCCGCCTCGTGGGAAGGAGGATGTGTTCAAGTCCAAGTTTAGTAGAAGTGTGGGTCGTGGGTCTTGATCACAAACGGTATTCCCCTAAACCGCATTGCCCAGAATGCCAAGAATACCCATCAATAGCCTACTTTGTGTCACTGAGGCAACAGATGGTTCTCCCCAGAGCAAGGAGTCTAATTTCCCATCACCACCTGGGAACAGCCAGAAACTGATCCGGCACTCACCCCTCATTAATTAAACGCTGTAATGGCATGCGGTAGTAAGTGCCTGTCCTGTCAGGATGTGACACAACAACACTGAAGCCCTGTGGCTCGGTGGACACGAGGACGCGGATGTGCACTAAGTGCAGGGAGCACTATTTATCTGTGTTTACTTTACTGACCAGTGCAGAATTTTGTCCCTATGCGCTCCTGATGTCTTTAGATTTAGTGCACGATTAAAAACATGAAAACAAATCTGCATTGTGGATGAACAAGATGATTATTTTCATTATCAATTATTTGTTTAAACTACTCAAACTGAGCTGAGAGATCTGTCTGGGCTTAATTTCACAATAGTAATGAGAATATTTTCTGATGAATCATGTTGTTGCATTTCATCATCAAAAACTAAACATTTCAAAACTAATTAAGATGCTTTTTCATTTCAATTATATATTTTCTTTTAAATTAAACAACATCATTTTGCAGAATATTGGCCAAATTGAATTCCACAGGAGGTCAAAAGATGACAGTATTCAGCCCAGCACAATGAACAATGTTAAAGAATAATGGAAAATGACAAAAACCCAGATATTTATAGGTAACAAAAGCTCAAAGGTCTACTTTTATTTGTGTTTCCACTGCAAGGATGGCTCTGCTTGACTCATCTCAACGCACTTTTTTCCACCATAATTCTCTTTTTCATTTTCCAATGTGTAAAGTAACCCTTCAGTGTAGGCGGGATGCTCAGCTGATCGCCATAGTAACACCACAATTCGCTGAATCCTTTGATCGGAAACCAAACAGAGGAACGCCTGCACTCAATCAATTGTACGGTGTAGTGTACACGCACTCAAGTACACTTTTTCAAAGTCTTGTCTTGGTCTCATGCCTTGTTGGACTTGGTTACAGCCCTGGTGTATGTAGTTTAAGGCGTAGTTTTGCGGGCTGCCGTTCTTTAAAATCTGGGTTTAATGTTTCAAAAAATTGCGGTGGCTATTCAGCCGTTAAGTCGTGACGTAATGCCATTTCAAAACGCATGTGTCACCAAATCATTTCTGACTTAATCAGACATCAAATTAAACCTTTTTGCCCATAAATTGTTGTGATTTCAGGCAGAATTACTGCTTTCGGTGTGCAAGCTTAAAGAGGAGACTTATTGCATTTAGAAACTCTTCTTGTTGCGTAAGTTACACAAGTGTTACACACGCATTATACAATTCAATGGAGGCTTGAGTTCTTTGTAAGCCCATAGATGAAACTACACGAAGGGCATCCATCACCACTGGCCACCAGCTGGAAGCCATCATATTAAAGGTGTTTTTGCTAACATTCAGCTCTTAATCTCCTTCTGATCCCTTAAAACCGACTTATTGCAGCTCCTCAACACTTAAATGACAGCTGACTAAAAGTAAACAAAAAAACGGTTATTTCCATGTTGTTGGGTTTTTTTTTTGTCAGAAGTTAAAGTGATGATTAAAAATGAAAACACATTAAAGGAGAAGTGCTGATGTCTTCTCTGGATTTGGATCCTGTTTAAAAAGCACAGACAAGCATTGAAAAAAAAACGTGAAAAACCTTTCTTGTTGATTCTAGCAAAGCCTTTAATCACTCCTGCTAGAACACGAGGGACATGCTAATGGAAGCCAAGTAATCATGTTATAGTTTGTGGTAATCTGTGCTTATCGTGGCTGCTGGGAGACGTTAGCTAACTATGAGAGTTGTTAAAATGGGACCCGCCGACGTGCAGCCATACAGGAAGGCGACAGCAAAAAAGCTGCAAACAAGCTGAGGTCAACTGAAGATGCTCTGAGACACCACAAGCAGACACATAAAAGACTTTGTACACAGGGTAAAGGCGAGAGACAAAAGACTTCCTGTTGCTGTGGGAAGTTCTTTACAGGAAACCAGGTCTACTAGGGAGAAGAAGAAATGTCAGTTTAAAGAATGAAAGGGCAGAGGAAGGTACAGCAGGGGAGAGTGGACTAGAGACCAGAGGAAGGGTAGGGAGAGTTTCCTACCCCGTACAGTTAGTTCCACCGTACATTACACCGTACATCTCAGCTGACATTACATATTTTAAGAGGCTGTAACAGGCTCTTTTTTAAAGCTAGAGTGAGGGTGTCATATGAAATTAACCTAGAGCATCCATTGGATGACATGCTAACTTGTTGGGAAAGGGGCTAAATAACACGCCAAGTTAGGCAAAAAACCGGCATGACAGTGGTTCATGTTGCGAGAAACGTAGAGTGGGAGTCAGTGTTAACATTAGTAAGCTAAACTAACTATTCAGCTAAAAAACCAACAGAAATGTTTTTGTCTATGTCTGTTCCCAATCACAACATTTGTTTGCCATAATTTCCAGATAGAAAAGCCCTGTATACATACAATTTGAAGGTAAGGAGCAACCAGGGTGGATAAAAACTAGCTTGCTTGTAGTTAGCTCAACGTCCCAGTGATTCGGTCTATACGGGGCTATGAAGTTCCTCAGTCAGGAAAGTTGACAGCTCGTCTCCTAGCAGCGCGAGGTCTCAGATGTCAGTCAATCTCTGCTTTTGCCAACCCAGAGGCCCGTAGCTTAGACGCCATCTCCACAAATGTGTCCAAAAAAATGTAAAAATATATACAATATAGCCCCAGTGCCATAATAGATTGTATTTCCTCACGCAGGAACTGTCATATTTCAGTTCCACTTGAAGGGAAGTGCGAGCAGGGAAGGATAAGCGGAAATATAGTCTGGAGGAAAGAAGTCAGCGGAGAGATAAGCATCTGTCACTTTCCTTCATTTTAAAGTACAGTCAGCGGGTATCAACGACTGCTTATGTAGTGAGTTCTGAGTGAGCACTCGGAGCAAGCATAGCAGTATAGAAAAGAAATAACATATAGCTTGTTTGTCTTTTCCATGCATTTCTCTCAATGTAAACAATCTAAACTCCAAGAATCTGTAACAGGTGTGTTAAGTTATAGCAGTGGGAGGGTAATAAGCACGAGGGGGAGTTCTGATTGATGTCTGCCGCTTTTAAAAAACAACCTACACGACGCAGGAACAATGTAAGTCATCTGCCCCGCTGCATAATTCACAAGCACAACAGGGATATGAAGTAATGAGTAACAAAACCAAACATGAATATATTGTTGAAGTGATATGATTGCATCGTAAATTGCCGATTCTTTCTCTAACAAATGATTTAATGAAGCGATGAACTCAAGAGAGCAATCAGCCAGTAGCCAGTTTTCTGTTGTTTTTTTTTGACCAAATCTTTTGATGAGTTCCCACATAAAGCTTTTGTAATGTTAATTCTTTTTGTTGATCCTAGCATGAAAATTCTCCTCTTTGACAGCATGGGGAAAATCACCACAGAGCAACACAAACAGTTTGAAGTGACACCGCCTGTGGTTTGAAAAGCAATCATGAAAAGTCCCAAAAAGACAAAAAAAAACAACAATCTCTGACTCAATAAATGAGTGTCAGGGGATGTGATGTTTTTTTTAGACCAACATCCTCATCCTGTGTCCAAGAATGACATCCGTATTACAGAAAACCAAACATTTCACAACCAGTCACCAGCTTTAGTCACAGGAGTGCTTTCTCAGAAGTCCTGATATTAGTTCCTTAATTTAGAAGCATAATCACAGGGTTCAGAGAAGAAAACCACAAGTCTAATGCAACAAGAGTGAGATAACAGAGACCTAGAGACACATAGAGGCACCTTGAGACACCTAGCAAGGAGGAAAACATACAGTATAGCTAACAAGATATAATGTGGGTTTTAACCGCACATGCAAACTGCCTGATTTAAACTTCACAGGTTCACAGACCGATGAATCAACATCACAGCAGCCGCATACGGTCTCACTTTTGGTTTCACTTTTGCTGAACTACCAGACTGGTAGTTTAGGACCATATGATGTAGAAACATTTTGTAACGGCATTTGACGTAAGTCATGGAGGTGCAAAATCGTTCAATATCAGTGTAATTCCTAGCGAAGTTTTCTTGAAATGTAATGGATAACGTCGTATCCCCAAATGATGTTGAAGAGGAAATAATTTAGTTTGGTTATTTGGATGAACTGACCTTTTAAAGCAAAGAAACAAAGATGCAACACTGACTGACTCACAGCAGAAGTGAAAAACGGAAAAAAGATGCCCTCTGTGATCTGAAATCCAAAGTGAAATCAAACTTTCTGCATGACCAGACACCATCTCCGAGTAAGGGAGAAAAATATGTTGACTTGTTAGTTGGGTGAACGGGCCTTTTCAGGCATGTTGAGACTGTCAACATCATCCTCTGGCATTAATGTGACTCTCTTTAGTCCGTTTTTAAAAAGAAATATGGTACAAAAAAGGTAAAATTAAAACAGAAGTAGCAGTACAACTGATGGCCCTTCATTAGTCCCTAAAGGATATAAGAGTAGAATTAAATTATACATGCATTGTACTTGTTAGATGCCTTTGGAGAGATAAATCAAGAACCTGTCGAAGTGATTTCACTGATGAACGGCCATGAAAATGTCTTTATTATAAGAAACAAAGGACCAAAAAAACTATAGAAGTTAGTTTGTGCACTGCTGACAGATAACATCAAACACGCGGTATGTTCTGACAGCCGCTGTCACAACTTGTGTCGACATCAAAGCAGCTGAAGGAATCTCCAGACTTTCAGGATGTGTCATCTTATCTCACCACGGCGTCACTTCAAGGATGTTGTGAATTTGCTAAACTCGGGGAAAGTACAATTAGGTCATCTTGACAATCGCAGCATTGTTTCCATCGATTTCCTCCTCGCCTGTCGAGGTGTGAGGGTAGGATGAACTCATCAAACGCAGCTAACCAATCGCCCGCCTTTTGTTCCAACTTCACACCCATAGAAGGGGGTCTAGGGTCAACAGATGGAGGTGATTACACGCGACAGTGCCAGAACGTCTTTTAGCATGGTCATGATTAAGTGTGTGTGAAAAACAAAAAGAGATGAAAGTGTAAAGAAGAAGCGAGAGAGATGAGGAAGCTGCACATCCTGGTGCTTATTTCTTACTTTTCTACCAGAGAATCAACACATTCAGACCAAATAAATGTCTTATAACAGATATGTTTTAGTCGTAGTTACAATATTGATATGAAGAGTAAAAAGATGCAGATGTGTGCCTAAGCTTTGACTGTGCAACAAAGATGTTAACATCTGCTCACAGGAAGTTAACAGGGACTCAGGCTGTTGCCTAGCAATGGCATTCCATTGAAAAGGTAACGCTACAGAACCTAAATTAAAGTCTTATCATGTATATCTACCATTATAATACCATTACATGTTTTATTCTAGAATATGAGCTTGGCAATATGTCATGTATATCCTTCTTATTTATCTACAAACATTGTATTGTCCTTGTATATGTGTATGTATTTATATGTGCTATTGTATTTAATGGTTTTTGTTTTGTTTTGGAGTTTTTTTAACATGTAAAGTGACCTTGGGTGTTTAAAAGGCACCAAAAAATAAAATAATATTAGTAGTAGTAGTAGTAGTGGTATTGGCTAATATAGTTTTATTGGATTTACTGTACAGTCCAAGGGTTCACCAGGGATTTCCTTTAGCAAAACCGATGCTACAAGCTAGCTTTGTGTCTTAATGTGTAGTCTATACAATACACTAGAGGAACAAGCTGGAGCTAATGTATGCCTGTCTTTAAGAAAATGAATAAGCACATTACAAAGGAAGCAGGTGTCCTTGTTGATGCTAACGTTTGTAGCATTAATGTTACGGTTGGCTCTGAACACTGCTGGTTTTCCTCACTTGTTGCACTTGTTTTAATGCTAAATATTTCTTAACTTGCATCAACATTTTGTTCTTCCAACTGAGTAGACTTTGGGTCACATAAAAAACATTTTTAGAATAATTTATGCATACTAGATACGCTTTTAAGTATTGTATCTGTATCCTATGCACATATCTGTTTATGGAAAAGTTCTCTCCCAATTATATTCTTGCATTTCAAATTGTTAAATGAACCCTGCACACAGAAGAGGAAGTCTTGGCCCGGATATCCACTGGCTACACCTGAACTATTGGCCGTTGCCCCCAAAGGTTAAATCACCATCAGACCGATAGCTGATGGGTTCCAAGATTTGCCAAAAGCTGACTAGCATACAATAGCATGTAATCTTGCAGGAATCTATGAGCAGTGTTGTTGAGCGACGCTGTTTCCCTGATCAACCGTGCAGACATCTATTGTTGAGGGTGTAAAAAAAAGTGTCAACATCAAGGACGAATGACGTAACAAGTTTCTTTGAGGCACTGTGCAAGGAAGGAGCCGTTGCAAAGAAAGTCCACAGGTCTGAATGTCTTTTATCTCAGCCACACAGACCGATCAGATGAAACATGCGGACGTGGACCTGCACAAGGGGTATTAAAAATGAATGAGAGGAATTACCATCTTTGTTCTCTCCAGCTCCCTTGTGTTTCCCGCTGCTAATTCCTAATCTTAATGACTACCAGATAAGCAAAAGCGTTAATTAAAGAGAGCTGCATAATTATATCTGAGGGACCTGCGCCAATGCAACCTCGCCGACTCCTCCTCCAGCTGACACTCAAGCCTGGTTTCTCCTCCCGCACTTTTACTCCCTCATAACATTAAGCATTCAGCACGCTCACGCTCTCTCATTATCTCATCCTGACCCAGTGCTTTCACCTAGTTTCTGAAGGGGCTCCGTGCTCCAATGACATGGAAGTAATAAAAACCACAACATTGCTGTCCCACTTGCCCAGAGCAGAGTTATAGGTGTTTGTGGAATCCCTACCAGTGAAATTACAGAGAAGCATATGAACTGAAAGTCAATATTTTCACAACATGGAGGAAGAATAGAAACTGATGCAGCTAATAAAAGACATCTTGGCCCCGAAAACAACTTGAAATACCTTCACAATCGCTGATCGTAGCTGCAAATGAGTCAGGGTGGAGGGATGTGTGTGCAGCCTTTGGTCTTATGAAATTACCATGAGATAAAAATCCATCACAACCAGCTTGCCTGCCCGGGTGCTCGCATCTCCACCAGAATGTCAGCAATCTGTCAGCTCATCTGTGAGTCCACCCCAAGGAGGGGAAGGACAGGCGGAAAATAATAACAGAAAGGACAACAAAAGGCTTTGCCAGGATGGTGTGGTTATGAGTTGAGCTTATTAAAAACCACAGTGGAAAATAAATATGCAAACGTCGAGACCGCCCTCTAGCAGGGAACACAATAAAATATGGTGTGAAAGACAGGGAGTGGGGAAGGAGAGAGAGCAGACACCCCACTGCTAATTTAATAAACTGGCTATAGCAGGCTATGCAATTCCATTATGTTGTGTCATCTGTCCTGCGGGGCTTGGATCGGTTCCTGGGGCAAGGTCACGGAGAATGACATTATCAAATGCAATCAAGTCATTAGGGATCCCAAATTTAAACGCCGCCCTGGCAGGTTTGGAAGCTGATAACCACGCTGTTTGTCTCTGACGTCACTTGTCATTAGGTGGTTTAACATGACTCAGAGAGTCAAACAAACATTTTCACACACAATATTTGTCCGATGTCTGACCACAAGTTAGGTAAACCGATTTGTTGGTTTTGACAACACACACCAATGGAGCATCATGTCATTTGGTACGACTATTCATCTCTGACGATCCCTCCACCTGTAGACAGTTACCATATTATAGGTGTAACCAGTATGTCATTCCCCTCATTGGCAAAATGACCAAAATGCATGTCCCTTGTTAACCTCCCATCCCCCTCTCCATCCCCTATCAGTAAAGAGAGCTCAGGGGGCAGAGGGGTTGTTTAGCTGAGTAAGTTAGTCTGGTCGGCCTGACTCACTGATCCGACTGACATTTGTGAAAGTCGAACCTTTGGCCCCGACCATGGCTCTGAAATATCAGCAGCCTAAAGGCCTTTACGCACTGGTGGTGTGACAAATAAACGACATAAAAGTGCAAAATGCTTAAATATCCATACCAGCAGGTAAACCGTATTCTAGGTCTTTTATTGTGAAAGATTAGAACGGGAGAAATGGATCTGGTATGCACTGTCATTTGTCAAAGTTGAAAGGAGAGAAGATTGCCTTGTTGGTTCGGACTACGAAGCCTCCAGTAGAGTATATCATATATTATGTAAGATATCATTAGACTCTGATTCATGGCGTTAAATAGAACATGACATTTTGTAACAAATCACATTGAATCGCATGGAAATAACTCTTCTCTCAGTCTTTTATCTCGGATTTATTATGTTCTCTAAACTCTAAAAAAATACAGAACCAAAAGAGTCGTTAATGGGGCGGTTCGCTTGTCGCGGATGAACCAATCATTTCCACCTGTAAAAAATGAACGCCTCACATACTGGGTGTAACTCGTATCAGAATTAGTGTCAGTATGTTTATTAGTAAGCACATCACAAACCCCATGACTCACCTAGCTGTCTGCACACTCTTTGTTTTCGTACACAGTGCAGGCGGTGTCTCTATTCTATAACGGTGAATGTTAGAAATCCTCTACATGATCAGAATGTACCCGTTCAGACGGCGGCAGTGGCAGGAAATAAAGCAAGCGAACAAAAGCCTGCATTTAGCTCTTCTCATTAGTTTGAGCAAAGAGGCTGTCGCATATGGTCAGTGGGAGTGCACAGCAGCATGGATTTGTTTATTATGTGCTGTGCTGCTTTTATTACCCAGGTGACATTTTTCAGAAAAGGGGCGACCCTCCTCTCTCCCACCTCTGACTCATTGCTTTCAGCTTTGTCTGCAAAGGCTCAGAATTACATAGAGAAAAGGGGAAATTCCACACATAGGAGAGAATGTTGGATTCATATTCCAGTTTGAAATATATCACTTTTTAATGCGTTACTTAAATACATAACACTTCTAAAACCCTCACATTTCGTCGTTCCTTCCTGTCACAGAATGACGTCACCACGCCGTGTTGTGTGAGTGCAAATTGTAGCCTCCTCTGCACCATCAGGAAATGATCCGCTCCATGAGTAGGAGTGGAGCGGAGGGGGATGCATGCTCTGGTTCTGCATCTTGTCTGCAGAGAACGACCTGTTTCTCAGTCGGAATATCAAGAGAAAGCAGCAGTCGTGTGCAGCATCTTCAGCGACACGTCACATAAAGAGGCGTAAGAAGACGGATGAGGGGATTAAAGAGGGAGAGGAAATGTCTCACATCCAGTTTAGAGCTGCAACAGTTTGTTGATAAAGCAAGAACATGAATCATCAACTATTTTGATAATCTGTTTCATGGTTTCAGGTGTTTTTCAAGCAAAAATGACAAACATTTTCTGGTTCTAGCTTCTCAAATCTGTTGCTTTTTGCTGTTTTGTATAATTAAAGATGGAATGTCTTTGGGTTTGGGGTTTTAAACTGAGTAAAAAAGACATATGAAGACTGTTTGCTCTGGGAAACTGCATTTTTCAGCATTTTCCCCCTAATATCATTGAACATTTTATAGTCCAAAGGATTTACTGAGAAGCAGATGATAGTTGCAATTTCTTTAGGGCTGCAAGTAATCTGCATTATTCACTGATCTATTAGTTACTTATTGTTTAGTGAAAAATGTCCATCATCACTCTTCATTCATTCATTCGGCTTTTCTTCATCCCTTTATTGTGATAGTACAGACGGAGAGTGAGAGTAAAGATGGGAGAGAGAGGGGGGGGGGGGTATGCAGCAAAGGGCTGCAGGTCAGAGTGGAACCAGGGGCCACTGCGGCGAGGACTTTCAGCCTCTGTAAACTGGGCTCCCTATCATTTCTGAGGTGATAAATTAAAGCTCAAGGTATTGCTGGGCGATATAGCTAAAATCTTCTATACCAGATATAGGTCATTTTATATCTCGATAACGATATACAGTATATAATCAATAAATCAATCTATATGAAATAAGCACATGATGAAGCCTATTTTTGTTTACTTCTTTGTGAATTAAATATGTGTCGAATGAAAAATACGTGCAAGAATCAGACCATAAAGGGTCGTTGGCTGCTGGTTTTTCAACAACGCGATAAAGACAATATAGATACATATAAACAACATGAATTTTTATATCAAATATCAATTTGACAATATACTGTATATGGCTGAGTCATGACCGAAAGAACGAGGTCGCGGGTACAAGCGGCCGAAATGGGTTTTCTCAGGAGGGGGGCTGGAGTCTCCCTTAGAGAGAGGGGGAGAAGTTCAGCATCCATGAGGAACTCGGAGTAGAGCCGCTGCTCCTTTGCGTTGAAAGGAGCCAGTTGAGGTGGTTCAGGATCATCTGGTAAGGATGAACCCTGGGCGCCTCCCTAGGGAGGTGTTCCAGGCACGTCCAGCTGGGAGGAGGCCTCGGGGAAGACCCAGGACTAGGTGGAGAGATTAGATCTCCACACTGGCCTGGGAACGCCTCAGGATCCCCCAGTTAGAGCTGGTTAATGTGGCCCGGGAAAGGGAAGTTTGGGGTCCCCTGCTAAAGCTGCTGCCCCCAAGACCCGACCCCGGATAAGAGGTTGAAGATGAGATGAGATGAGATGTATATGGCCCACCCCTAACTAAATGTACCATCTTTTGTGGTACAACCAACAGTTAACTAAGATGTAAAGCGGCAAACATCCACATATGAGAAGCTGGAAGCATCCAAATGTTTGGTGTTTTTTTCACTGGAGGCGTCAATTCATTCATTGACTGTTTAGCTTCTAATTTCTCATTGCACATGTCAGTGTATCGGGGGCAAAGATGGGAAGCACACAGCGACTTGAGACTCTACTTGGACTTCGAACTTGTGAACAATCTTTATCTCGGTCTCTTTCGAGGTGCATTGCAATAGCCTATTTAAAGTGATTATATGCCAAACAACGGATCAATGCTGATACTGTATGCTAGTAGATAAAGAAATGATGATACTTGATGCATGATTAAGTAAGAAACTTGAGTCTTGACTTGCAAAAAATGACTCGTGACGACTCTGGTAGGGGGTTATTGGTGTATGAATTGTGCGTGACTGAGGCTAAAGGGTCCAGATTCCAGAGAAGAACCTGTTATGGAAGGAAAAGCTGCATCCATAACATTAAATCCCGTCATATCACTGAGGAACCTGAGAGCTAATTCTGCTTCTGGAACCATCTTTTCTGGTGCCATAACAGAGGAATAGCTTATTCTGCAAGACAGGTTGCACATGTACATCTTTGTTTTTCACCTCTATTAGGTCATAAGTGCTGAAAGACAACGAATCGCGCTGCAACCATTAGCAAACGAGCTGCAATATGATTCTTTGGTCAACGTTGCGCGGCCCAGTTTTGGCTCCCTGTCGCTGTAGAATAACATTTCAAGTCCCTTCTGCTTTATAGTTCCAGCCAACTCATTCAGGGCTTTGGATAAGAGGGCCGGCCCACACTGACAGCTTACACCTTCTGGAGTGAGACAGTAATAGCATTTCCAACAAGCCCGGCACACAATGCAAACACCAAGCCTGCTTCTGCAACATCACGACTCACATATCATTCACACACACACACACAAAGCAAAACAATCATTATCATTATCATTAACATTCCCGTCTCCGGTGAAAGTCTGACAATAGAAGTCGGAGCTTGTTTGATCTTTTCCCCGACCGTAAATACCTATTCTGTTGCTCCGGGGCTTTTGATAACCAACGTAGGCAGTTCCTGTTTCAGAGCCTTGAGGGTCTAAAGCTGAGGATAATAAATAGTCAAGAAACTGTCAAGTCCTTTTGTTTGGGAATGCAATTACACAAGCTAGACACGCAGTGGCTATTTACCAGCATAATTACACAGTTTGCAGTCACATTACTTTTCCAACTGGTCACTAAGCACATTATCACTTTGTTCTCAATCAAATACTCTTAAAAATCAATCACAACATGCTGCGTCAATGGGAGATATGTCCATTGTCCATGTTATTGCTACGGTGTAAGACAGTCCAAGAGATACTAGCAAACATCATGGACGTATTCCAAGACAATGGGCCTCGGGGCACAGATGTCTGAGAGCCCCCTCCCCACTCTGTCTACGTAGGAACAAGACAGCCAAAATCAAAGAGTTGACTTTTAGTCGTTTTGTAATCATTTTGGGTCTCTTTCTGCTCATTTTACGTCTATTTTTAGTTGTTATGTATGTCTTTGTGATTGTATTGTATCTCCGTAATTGTTTTTCATCTATTTTTAGTAATTTGGCATCTTTTTGTGGTGGTTTTGCATCAATTTTTTGTCATTTTACATTTCTGTGTCGTCATTTTGTTTCTCTCTGGGGTCATTTTATATCTATTTTTTGTAATTGTGCGTGTCTTTGTTGTCTCTTTGTGGTCGCTTTGCACCCTTATAGTCATTTTTGTTTCTTTCTGGTCATTTTTTTGTCATTTTGTGTATACTTGTGGTCAATTACCATCTCCATATTTGGTGTTTTTTTCAGCAAGATTTTATGAGTCAAGGCACCTGACTGTATGGGCCCCTGGGTCTGTGTCCGGTAGACCCTTTAGGTAATCCACCCATGGTAGAGGTACAACTCAAAAGCCTGGAGATTGAGAGCCATAGACAATGAATCAGAAAAGAAATTAAAGATGACTCTGTGTTCTGTAGAATAAAGGTCAACTGGGTATAAAAAAAAAAGAGACAGGAGAAGAGAGAGCAGCTCATGTTCACCAATATTGATTGAACTTTCTATAGGCCTTGAAAATGACATTTTAGAAATCTTAATTTTAGGTGGTGTTCATCTAAAACATAATATTTTCTCAACAGAAATGGCAAAAAGGTGAAATAGAGGTATGTTTTTCAGTTTGTTTCTTAGGAAAAAACACTTTTTTTCAGCCAACACTCCCAGTTGAGTCACCAATCTGCCTTATTGTTAAGAGATACAGACACTTGTTTCTAGATATTTCTTGGAACACGTCACTTTGAATAAAGTGGTACTTGTTCCAGGGGAAAACTTGATATGATATGGTGGATTTCACAGTGTGAGCGTTGAATATATACACAAAACACAAATGAGCCCACGGCATAGACCACCAAGGGGACAAAAGAGAGTCAGATCATGTCATATGACAGATAATAACAGATAATAACTGATTAGCATCACAAGTATTTCCTTTCTTTTGAACTTTTTCTCACCACTTGAATTCTTCCCACAGATGAGGTGCTGGTAGGGCTGCAGCAGACCCCAGATCTCCGAGTCGTTGCTGATGGCTTGCTCCAGTGACTCCAGCGTAAACTTGGGGATCCCGTTGTCCCTCTCCACCAGCGCGCTGCGCAGGACGCGGCTGAAAACCTCTCTGAACAGACTCTCCATGCACGCGGTGAGGTATATGGCGGCGTGTTCGTGGATCCTGAGGGCCACCCGACTATCCACCATCCACCTGAAGAACTTCCCCACGGAGAAGACCATCCCGCAGCGCGCCGACTTGCCTCGGCTGAACTTGTCCCCGGTGCTCATATTGTAGAGGGACAGGGCGCTGAGAGCCGCCGTGATGCAGTTGACGGAGATGGTCCATGAGAGCACCACCTTGATGGCGCTCTGGATCTCATGCTTGGTGCACTTGGCGTAGCGCAGGCTGAGCCGCTGCGCCTCCCGGGCCACCCTCACCAGCGCGCGGCTGATGAGAGCCGAGAGCCGCACCAGGACCTCCGGTGGAGGGTCGCCCACCATCAGCTCCTCGTCTTTCCTCAGTGCGCCCTCCACCTCGCCGAGGCTCCATGGCACGTCCTCCAGCTCGGGCAGCTTGGCGCACTGACCCGAGCACTCCAGTATCTCCGTGTCCTCCGCCAGGACGGTGTTGACTGTCTCCAAACTGTTCTGTCTGCTGTGCATAGATTCCGTCAGATGCCAGCAGTTGCCCCCATGCACGATGGACTGATGCGTGTCGGAGCAGCACAGCGACACGCTGGACGACCTGACTGAGTCCGCGGCTCCACCATAACCAGAATCAAGCGTTAAATCCTCCAGCGTCCTCACGACTGTCTTACCATTTCCTGCCATAACTGCACCGCATACTGTTGGGTATGCTTGGTTTCCCAGATAAACGCCACAAACTCGTCTCTTGCTTTTTTTTTTGCAGCAGCAGCAGCTGTCCGAAGACTTAATTGTATTCCACGGCTCAAAGAGAGAAACGACAGACTGGAGCCTCTGTGTATACTTTCCTCCTCCTCTAAGTGGCTGGGTGTCTTCGATATCCTCTTGCCCACAACTTCAGACGCGTAACCCGAGAGCGCACAAACCCTCCGCGCTCACTGCAACGAGCGCAGCACAGGCAGGACTCTGATGGAGAGGTGGAGCCTGGAGCCCCGCGGGCTGCAACAAGCCAATCCGCATCTCCGTCAGCTTTGACTGACACAGACAACCCACCTGCTACCTTTGAGCAGAGGCTGCCTACCTGGTGCTGGTGGAACACAGCAGCAGGACCACAGGTTCACACGTAGGCAGCTTTGCCAACCAATGCGTAATTAGTAGTCGTGGCTGCAGTGTGCAGGGAAGTGATCGAGTGTCAGGATGAGAGACAGTGGGTTCCCACCAGGAGAAGGACAGCATAACAACATATCTAACCTTTTTATTTTAATCTGCTGTCAATCACACTGTCAAGGAGATAGAGTGGCTCCGGAATATTATTATGATTCATTTTTCAGAGGTCAAAGATCTTGCAGTTGTTTACTCTCTTTCAGCTATCCTGATTCTAATCATAGCAGTTCTGGCATGATAGCAGTTAAAGGTGTGTAAAATCAGCCGGCTGTGCAATTTATTCCCTCAGTTAAAGTAGAAATAACTTCAATGAGATACACATATTTCATACGGTCCCATATTCTGCTCATTTTCAGGTTCATACTTGTATTTCGGGTTTAAACTAGACCATGTTTACATGCTTTAATGTTCAAAAACACATTATTTTTCTCATCCTGTCTGTCTGAATACACCTGTATTCACCCTCTGTCTGAAACGCTCTGTTTTAGCGCCTGTCTCTTTAAGACCCCCTCCTGAAAAAAGCCCTGTCTGCTCTGATTGGTCAGCATTTCCGTGTTTCCAACATCTGCACTCTTGAACTCTCTGCACCCTCATTGCAGCCGGGGAATGACTGTAACGGCACTGTAGCAACCCTTTCTACCTATGTATGGTGTAGTTGTGACATCACAACCGTACAGGAAGTCCAGATGGCTCGTTGAAAGACACAGTTTCTGAATAAGGGCCGTGTGCAGGGATGCTGGGATAAAGGCCACGCACCAGATGTCAAGCCCATAGCAACATAGCTCCACCCAAGACAACTGTGATTGGTTTAAAGAACATACACAAGCCAGACTGTTGATACTTAATAAATACTTCACAGTATTTATATTACAGTACAATCACACCTTGACCTGCTTTATAATGAAAGCAGACATGGAAATGTCACTAAATTGTAATATCCCATTCTGCTCAGCTAATAATAATAATAATAATAATGTCCTGTTTATTTGTACTTGTATATTACTATTGATTTTTGTTGTATGACTGACAAGGTGGAGAGATTAGATCTCCACACTGGCCTGGGAACGCCTCAGGATCCCCCAGTTAGAGCTGGTTAATGTGGCCCGGGAAAGGGAAGTTTGGGGTCCCCTGCTAAAGCTGCTGCCCCCGAGACCCGACCGCGGATAAGAGGCTGAAGATGAGATGAGATGAGATGAACTTTAATGTGGCTTTTACATTTTTTATTTTATTCGCACCTGCTCTTTCTGTTTCTGTTCGGCCTTTTTCTTTTCATTTCTCTTAATATACATATATTTTTGTTTGAATATCCAGCTGTAAAATGTATTTGGACCGCCCATCACAGTCACGAATCAAAATCACAGTGGAGAACATATTATATCCAGTTTGACTTTCAAACCTGCGTTGAGAAAATCTGTTTCTCTAATGCCAGAAAGATGAAATACAGATGAAATGCAGATGAAATGCAGATGAAATACACAGCCCTGGGTCCTGCATCGAGACATATCATTCATTTGTGATGGTGTCTACACCTAATGATAACTCTAAGTGAAAGTGAGGCTGCAGCAAAAGTAGTTTTCCTGAGGAACACCAGAAGCTTTAATGCCACATCATAAATATTTTACTGTTCAAAGCACATTGCTCAACATCCAGTGATGCTGCAGTCCTGCGTCAAGCTCTCACTCCATCGTCATGTTGTTGAACAAATTTATTCTCTAATGTTTTTTTGTTGGTTCCATAAAAAAAAACAAAGAGTTTGACTCTGAATTCTGACGACACGCTGAGGGGAACAGTTGGTGGAACGATGATTCATCCGTTCTGGTGGGCTTCTCCTTGTACGCCTGAGCTGGACCAACCATCTGTCCGCGCCGCCTGCCGTGCCAGAGGCTCTTTGATATTTTCTTAGCATGACACTGCAGTACCCATGCCAGAACTGGGGCTAAACAGCTCCACCACCTCATTACACTGACTAGAGTTCTGAGGGAGGATGGGACGCCCACACACAGAGTGACTGACGGGGAGAAATGCAAAAACCAATCGTGCAAGTGTCGTTATTTGTCTGACGAATGGTAAACAATAGCATTCATTCCATAATGTATGTTTTACAGCAAAGCATCTCTGTGTGGGAACATATTTGGTCTCTAAGTGCTGTTTGATAAGACATTTTTGGATTAAAAGGAGCATTTTTATTCACTGAATATGATATTTTTTTTAATTGCCAAGGTGCTGAGAGGGAAACCTGTGAACTCCAAAGAGAAAACGGTGAATTGAACGTTCAATTAAATGATTATAATGATGATTTTGCACCGAGAACTCTCCCTGTAAATAAAGCAGATGACACCATTAGCACATCCGTTCCTCCGCTCCGTGACATCAGCTCGGTTTATCTCTTGATGCAATGCACCATATCGTCTTGCTGACTAACTCAGGTGAGAGCGGCGGAGGTGGGCAGCTGTCAGATGCTTCTCCACATGCACCGACTGTGGTCCTCCAAAGCTCGTCCTCATGTATTTGGCCTCGGTTGCCTGGTAACAGCAAAAATGATCATGAGTTTCCCAGCAAGATGATGGATTGTTAGTATTTTTGCCCGCAGCAAGATGAGCGTTTCATATGAACATGCGTCCTTAGTCATGCTGCACAGTCACGTTTTTCCTTTGGTAATTTAATAAATAATGTGATTTTTAAAAAAGTCTCTTTGTTGTAAAGTTCTTTTATCTCTTTATATTGTAAATCATTTTTGTTTTGCTTGTTTTATCTTAATTTTATCAGTGTATTTTGTTCTTCAATGACACTTCTAAACTATTGAATGTTGTTTATTTATTGTACTTTATTATTTAACATGTGTATCACCATAGTAACGTGATTCAATGGTAATATTGGACCGTAAAGTGTGAAAGACGAGGAAAAAAAGTGCAGCAACCACCATAAAACCTTCTTATTATCATGTATGGATGAATTACATTAAGTTATCATCTGACACATAAGGAGGGTGTCAGTGGCATGGTGTTACACTGCCCCTCAGTGGCCAAAAGACTTTAATACCTCTACAGTCCAAAGGCTGCATTTTATCTCTTGCATAATTACAAAACACTTTATGTAAGTGAATATTGTGACGCATTTCTTATTTAGACAGTGAAAAACCTAAAATATGGAGAAAATAAGAAACATGCGAACCACTACAGCTTCTAATAATGATAATGATCCTAATATAATCTACCATGTCTAAGGTAAAGTATGTGATATTGCTCTAAGCATAGGGGCTCTAACTGAATTATAACAACATGGTAATTAAATGTATTTAACGCAATAGATTGCATTCAGGGGAGGGGTGTAAGAAACAAAAGTGATGTTTAAAACAAACAAAAAAGACAAGTTAGATAAGAATAAATAGTCCCGAGTTTAAATGGAGTTTGGGACCTGGACTTACACAAAGTTAGGCAAATAATGTGAAAATGAAGCCAATAACATTCACTTAACTTCTGAACATACAGCAAAACTCCTCTGTCTGCATTATGAACACTGGAGTTTATTATCAGAGTGTGTGATCGTCACTGCGCAACACATTTATGCAACTGCAGAGAATTTGACCGCGAAAGAACTGGTGTAATATGAAGTGCGTCAGCTACAACTAGCCTACATCTCTACTATGACACACACACACACACACACACACACGCACACCGAGAGAGAAAGAGACACGCACACAGACGCGTGACCCCCGCCCGCCCCGCTCATGCCAGACTTCATGTGCTCATCCGGGTTCTTTCGTGGTAAACAAGCCCGGTGCCTCTGCGCGGAGGCGGGCCGTGTTCATAGGGTTTTGTTTTACGTTTTTACACCAACACTAGGCCCGAGTGAGCGTGCACGTCTTATACAACTTATATTCATTTATTTCTTTATTATTAACGTGTTGTTTAACATGTATAAACCCCCCAAAACTGCTAAATAGGGCTTGATTCGGTCTAAACTCGCCGTATTATTTGATAATAATAACAATAACTTAATGTATAGAGCACCTTTCATACAAAACAATGCAACTCAAAGTGCTTTACATGACAAGCAAAACATTTGATTTGATGAGTTAAAGCATTTGTGTTTTGTTTTACACCAACACTAGGCCTAAGTGCACGTGCGCGTCTTATACAACTTTTATTAATATGTGTTTATTATGAACGTGTTGTTCTACTTTTATGAGACACCAAAAAACAAACAAACAGCAGAATAGTGCTCAAATCTATCTTAACTCGCGGTATTATTTGGTAATAATAATTCAGTAGAGCACATTTCGTACACATGTGCAACTCAAAGTGCTTTATGTTAAAAACATAAACATTATAAGAAGCTTTAAAAGTGATAAATGCGCAAATCAAAAGGTGTCACACAAGACAAACTAAATAATTGGATAAGAATATACAGGAAAACTGAGCAACCAACGGTTAAAGCAGCCAAAATGATAAAATTTAAATTTTTTCTTGTGTGTGTGTGTGTGTGTGTGTGGGGGTGTGTGTGTGTGTGTGTGTGTGTGCTCTGGTTATCATTACCATAACAGGTCACAAATCAGTAAAAACAACAAATCCCCAAAAGTATGTACACTTTCCTTGTAAACTGCCTCCACTGTTTTAGATTACACACAGACACACAGACACACACACCCACACACACACACACACACACACACACACACACACACACACACACACACACACACACACACAGAGAACACGCTGCAGAAACGTGACAACGCTGCGAGAACGCACGCAGCACGCTGGACCAATCACAGAGCTCATAGCTTAGTGCGCGTCCACGAGTGGGCGGAGTCACGGTGTGTAGGTGCGGCGAAAGGAGGCGAGCAGATTGAGCAGCTATTACCGGACCGTTGAGGACAATTGTGTCATACAGCCGCTCGAAACACCCCGGAGACGACTCACGCAAGAACCGAGAAGGATTTACAACACCTACGTGTTTCTTTAGACGACACTCGGACGACATTTTTCCGTTAAACTCGCTTGAAACGCTCTTTTACATAACCAGCTAATACACGACGGCGAGCACCAACGGTTTATTTTCGACCGTTAGAAGCGAAACCTTCAAATTTCACGCGAGGTAAATACTCTGTTACTTAACTACACGCGCGCAGTGCTTATATAATATATATTTAAAGCGTTTTTTAGTGTCTGTGTAATTATACAAGCTTTTTTTTTCATCATTCAGAAAAACAAGTTATACAACACTAAAAACGAGGTTGCTGCGCCGCCGGAGAGCGCGAGAACGACCGGGTCCTAAAGCCCGCGGGGTTGCGCATCACGTTGCAGGAGTGCGCGCACCGTCTCGTGCCCAAATGGTTCAGCAGCACACTGTTTTAAAATTCTTCGACATAATGGAAAAGGTCCTGTTAGAGCAAGGTTAATCTGCGAGCTTTGGACTGCGTCAGTTGTGTGCTAATTATTGCATACACGTCGAGAAGTGTTTTCGCCTTGGATACATTATATATTTCTCTATACAGAAATATATATACTTTTAATCAGGGAGTCGGAACAAGAGTGGATTGAGCACGAAGAGACTTTGCTTTACCAAAAAAACAAAAAATTCCAGAAAAAAACAAAGCTCATCCAGTTGAGTAATGGTCATTAATACGATCCACTGGTTCAGGAAGGGCTTGCGGCTCCACGACAACCCGGCGCTCAAGGAATCTCTGCAGGGAGCGGATACCGTCCGCTGCGTGTACATCCTCGACCCCTGGTTCGCTGGATCTTCCAACGTTGGGATCAACAGGTGGAGGTGAGGGGGCAAAAACAACACACACCCGAGCATCGAGTCACGTACAATACAGTTGATGCACCGTGTCATCCATGCACCTCTGGAGGCTGTGCATGTACTGCGCCATAGTTGCTTGTTAGCTAGTTTGTTATGCTGGTAATTGATGGGTGTAACACACACATCTGGATCTATATATCGATTCATATCATGCACAGCTTAAACTTTGAGATGCACCTTTCTTTTGACACTCTTATGCATTCTTTCTTATTATACATATTAGTTTGTGCTTCATTTAAATGTATGGGAAAGCTGAATTTTATGTGATGAAGGGGAGAAATGATCAGTATACCTTAAACCGTATTTACTGTTATGTAAATATGTAATTAACCGCAGCTGCAAGGTGCGGGAAAAGCTTGAAAATGCACCTTAAATTGTGCACAAATGTGACTTTAGCAACGTGCAGGAATGCTTGTGATGTAAACTGAGTATGGGTCTGCCATAAATGGTCAGAGCCATGTGTAAATGTTATCATGATCCTATTTCATGACATTTTTGGATAGATTGATTCAAAAGTAAGCAACATATTGGTTGATAATGAAAATGATTGTCGGTCCCAGCCCTAAGCCACTGATAAAGGTTAGTTTCACTCTCTAACCAGTACATTTGAACTGCCATGAGTGCCTGTGCACATGCAGATGTCTCAGCACTGTTCATTGGCCCTCTGCAGCTCTGTTACAAAACACACCGCATTGTTGTGAAGCGTCTGCAGCAAGAGATAAGCACGCTTCATATCCAATATCGAAAACACGTAAGCCATAACAAAAACGTGGCAGCTTTTGGGTCTCAGCAGGTGTATCCTTGAGATGTTGACTGTCCCCGTGTTTTTGTTCATTATGACACTGGAGGAACATTTAATCTTTGAGTGTTACACAGATGCCGGGGACACAAACAGTTGACTTTTAGAGCTTAAAGAGGTTAATATCTCTAGATTTAATCAGTTATGCTGTATTACAGAGTGATACCATAACACTTAATGAATATTTATTGGTAAAAGTGTCAATTGTGACACGTATTGGCAAATTAAAACCATCATGTCATCAACCTGGTAATCATCACAAAACCAAACATCAATTAGATCTTTTAGATGCATGATTTTAATGAGGCAAGATTAATAACACGCGCTGGTATCACACATAATTCATAAGTTCCCCTCAGAGGGTGTGTAAGATCTCAATTTGTTAAAATGGTGTTTGGTGTGTTGATCCTCACCTCCCTGCTAGACTATAATTATTGTGGAAGTCAAAATGGTCTGTTAAAGTGATAATTTTAAGGGGAAAACTTACAAGAATTAAAACTTCATGAGATAAATAAAGGATTTTGTTGTTGTTGTCAAGGAGAAGCTTCACTTTGCAAAGTTTGATCTGACTTCTGAGTTTTTTCCTGGGGGTATTACCCCCGTCCCTCTGCTCTGTAATTTATTTTTTACCTACAATGACGCTAATACGCCATTGCAAAATGCTTTATAGCATCGTTTATAGCTAGTGTTGTATTCCTAAATGGTTTATCACTACGCCCCTGGTCCTTACAGCAGCTATTTCCAGACCTTTTTACATCAGCTCCCTGATCTGTGGTCTGCACCCTGGCACTATAAATGACGGTGGTTATTTCTTCCACGGCGATTAGAGACGTGACAGAGGTGTACCTAAGTGACTAATGCGTGGAAAATGTAGTCCTGAGATAGAAATAGCGAAATGTCTGGAGCTTAATTAGTCTTCGTTTGCCAACGCTGAGAATACTGCGTTAGCGAGCTTTGTTTTAATCTCTTCGCTTTCGTTTCCGAGTAATGAAAGGAGCGAAACGTTGGGACAGAAGGAGAGTGCGTCTGCTCCTCCTTCAGCCCGTCTGTTCTCAAATGACATACTGTTTGAATTTGACCTGCATGTCCACATTCCTGTCGTGAAGGGACAATGCATTATTCAACCCTAACACTTTTATATAACTCGCATTTCTCGAAGAGTCCAGACGGTCCAAAAGTGTGTGTTTGTGCTTGTGTGCAAGATAGGGACACGCCGTTTTTAGTCCGGTGACACATATGAAGCTTTGCAGGCTCATGTGACGGAGATAAGAGCGAGATCTGTTATCATTAGTGGAGCGTTTGTCCTCCCGCTTTGACACCCTATAAGCCACCCAGCAGACGCTCTGGGTTGACCTTCTGTGTCACATGGAAAGTCTTCCCACTTTAAACAGTTGGCATCTTTTCGGACCCAGCGTGTACTGTGACCCGGACCTTTAATTCATCGCTAATGTGCGCTGTATCCTGCTGTCAGCAAAGTGCTTCTGAGTGGAAACTGGCTGAATAATAGACCTCTTGAGGTTTACAGTACAGTAGGTGTCTCGCTGGGTGGGTTTTATTCCCTTTCCTGGCGTCTGTGCACTCAGGGTTTGGATTTTGGTCCCACGCCGTCTCTGAAAGAGTAGGGCAGCAGCACCAAAGGCGTGCCTGTTATGCTTTTACAGTTATGCAACAACAGCATTGGGTGAGGCAGAGCACACACACACAGATGAATCCCTCGTTTTTCCCCTTTTGTTTCACCTTTTTATGCACACATCAGACAGGAACATGAAGTAAAACCCCCTTATCTCTCAAAAACAGTAGAAACAGTGCACAAAGCAAAAAAAACATATTTCAAAGGATCAGAATCTCGCTTTTAAGAGTCAAGATATTCTATTTATTTTTGTCTGTGTCGTCACTTTGTTGTTACAGATAATGTGAAAGTCTACAGAAAGAGGTTTAGTGGAGCAGGTTAGTAACTAAACGTGTGATGCACATGAGAGAGGGGTTTCTGTTGTTTACCCTCAGTGATACAAAATGGGTGCACGGTATAATAAAAAACACCTGTCACCTGTTTAATGTGATACAATTCAACAGTGCCACCATTAGGCCTACGTCTAAACTACCTGAAGTTTAATTAACAGCTCTCTAAAACAGTTTCCATAAAACCTGAACATTATACAGGGTTTGTACAAGCTTAATAATGGTTACAAATGAGAATTTTACTCTCAACAACACAAGTTAAGTTTATTTGAATTTAGAGCTGCAAAGATTAGTCAACTAATCGTTAAGTCGATCATCAGAAAAAGAACCGACAACTATTTTGATAATAAATCCTTGCAAACATGGAAATGTGCTGCTTTTCTATGTTTTTTTTAAACAACATGACCTTGGTCTTTGAGAAACTGGGATGAACATTTTGTTTTACCATGTTCTGACATTTTGTAGACCATGATTAATCAAGAAAATCAAATTAGTTGCAGCCCCATTTGAATGTTCTAAGCGTGACACAGTGGACCATGCCTGAATCACAACTGAGTCATACCCATGCCCAAAACCATGGAGATATTTATGTAGCTCTGCAACGCGTATGTCTGTGATTCTACATTTCTCTAAGCAGAAAAAAACTCACCGTCACAAAATGGAACATGAGAATTGCGCCTCGGGCTACGAAAAGCTCGCCACAGCGCTGCAGCTCCTGTAATCAGCAGTAGTTCCTGCACTCCTGCTATCATTCGAGAGCTTTTGTAGACGTAAGCAGAGAGCAGTGTGTGCAGTGTGCAGTCCTTGAGCCGGGGGACAATCCTCAGTGAATGAGGCAGCGGGTTCAATGGCGGATGACATAACCGCAATAACTTTCCACCGCTCCCCTCCCACCCCCAACATCTCTACACGTGGTGCAAGTAGGTCAGTGTGTTTGGAGCGGACCTTCCCTCAAACGTCTTTTTGACCTACTTTCCCTCTCATGCTGCTACAAGAGACCCCGCATATCTATGGTGAGCCCTAATCCCAACAAAGCTGCGATACCATCTGATATCTATGCTCACACTTTACGCTCAAAACTGTGTATACTAATATACAGAATTATGCGGGGTGGCCCATGATCACGACGGACGGACCACATTTAAAGGGAAAGAAGTTCATGAGGATGTCATTAGAGTGGGTGGCTCCATGAAAGAGGAACGTAGGAGTGTTGAAGGAGGACAGCATGGCAAAGTAATGAAAAACAGCCGCTGCACTGCAGTTTTGTCTTTAGATTATAGATTACGGCTCGGTGCTTTCCTCCTGCAGTCAGATGGTCTGTCCTTGTTGCAGCACACTGACCCTTGAGGTCAGGAAGGAGCATTGAGTGACCACGCGCTGGCTGAGATGTTGGAGGGCGTTTTAGACGTTAGATAAGACTGTAGCGTCAGCTGCCTTCAGATGTGCATGTACAAAGTGTCAGAGTCTGAGAGTAGGACCGGTTGCTTCTAGGGAAAAAGAAATACATCACTCAGTGTGAATCCACTTTACGACTTCCCTTCTGTTCAAAATAGGAAGTTACCAATGAAAATGGTCTCTGTTTAGCAGCAGAGACGACACCGCTATATCAGGAAGAGGGTCCAAAACGAACTCGCCAGTGGCTGCTAGACTGATACAGTTACCGCTTCTTCCTGGATTATTTAGATTCCCCAAAATACTGACATTTTACACCATAAACTAGCTTTACCTCTGTGTCACATCTCCTATTCTTTTGAGCTTGCCCTTTTGTAAATGGCATCCCTGCGTGTGTGTGTGTGTGTGTGTGCGAGCAATTGAAAGTACCTGGGAGACACCTACTGTAGTGAGAACTACCACAGTTTATATCTGTGGAGAGACTTTGTCACTTTACAGGTGTGTTGTTGAGATCAAATGAAGGCTGAGTTCAAAGGTGGGTGAGGTCTGAGCAATGGGGCTGGAAGAACAACAAGAAACATGGATGTTGAATAAAATGTATTCTTTAGTGTATATATATATATATATATATGACGAAATTGCTTCAAAACTCAATCCCCATTTATAATTTTGCTCACGAGTTGCCTTTGAATGCGGACCGACACCCTGACCAGTGGCCTGCACATGGAATAATATAATCACAACCTGGTTAATAATTTAAATATTTACATTGGGGTAATAACAGGGAGTGTGTGAGTATTCACAGCACCCACCTGGATTTTATTTCAGTCGAAGACACAATACGAATGATACAGGAAGCCTCCACCTACGACCTTTGGTAGCTATAGCAACAGCACGGGAAACACCGTATTACTCCCGCTCTGTCTGCATGCATGTGTGGGCCTGTGTGTGTGTGTGTGTGTGTGTGTGCTCTGATGTTTACAGTTTTTATTCAGGGAAAGATAAAAAAACAAAAGCACAGTACAAATGATATTATGGTATAATGATGAACCACACATTGTTGTTTAAGTAATATTCACTTTTGTGGAGTCGGTGTGTTTTGTTTATTTCTTTTCACTGACGTCACACACAGTGATGATTAAGCTTCTGGTCAGTTGACTCATCCACTGCCAGCATGATTCAGCCTTGAGGACGAGTTGAAGGAAAGATGTGCCGAGGTCACTTCTGTCCCTTGTTTCTGAAGGGAAACACACAAAAACTAAAAGTTAGCATGCTGCCTCAAAGTAATGCTACAGTCAGTGTGAGAGATGCTGTCGGCTACCTGGTCACATTTGTTTAGGGGTGAATGTTGGAGGCATAATAGTCATAAGAATGGAGAAAACTCATGTCCAGAGATTTCTATTACAGGACATTTGCATGCCATAACATTAATGAAACAATACCAGTGTTACAATAGGGTTCCCTGATGCATCACCAGTTGCTTTTATTTGTTTAATAATTGTCCAGAATGTCCAGTTTCCTATTTTTCTAACCCACAGTGATGCATTTACCAGAAACAGTAACTACCCGTAAAAGAGATTTCCATGCCTTTTTTAAAAATTATAAAGCAGGTTAAGGTATATAAATATATTTGAAAGTATCAAATCCACAGAGAAATGCGCACAGCCCGTATTCAGAAACCTTTTAAATGATATTTCAGATCTATGCAGATGACTGTCATTGTTTTGTGAAGGGAACCAGCATTTGTCTGTTTGTTTTTTTGTTTAATTCACCTTCTTTGAACACATGTTGCTGTATCTTGCTGCATAAAAGGAACGTATCAAAGAGCAGGTTGAATGTTGAATATTCCTCCTGCATAGCCAAACAGTGTTTTCTTCTCCAGCTGTTTTGCTTTGTCCCAGTTTCAACCTCACAAGAGTTCACGACATTGTAAAACTGTTGAATATTTAGCAGTGTGTTGTTCCTGTCAGTGTTTTAACCACTCGTTCTTCATTCCTGTCGTCCCCCAGGTTCTTACTGCAGAGTCTGGAAGACTTGGACTCTAGTCTCCGTAAGCTCAACTCTCGACTGTTTGTGATACGGGGCCAACCCACTGATGTCTTTCCCAGACTTTTCAAGGTGAAGTCTTGATTTGAACCTTAAAGCTAAAAGCCCCACGACCGCCTTTATTTGTTTATCCTATAGCTAACTTGTGTTAATTCTCGGCTCTCCAGGAATGGAATATTTCTCGCCTGTCCTACGAGTACGACTCTGAGCCCTTCGGGAAAGAACGAGATGCAGCTATTAAGAAACTGGCCAGTGAGGCTGGGGTGGAGGTGACAGTTCGCATCTCCCACACACTCTATGACCTGGACAAGTGAGTTCATATCCTTCCTTTAGTACTTCTGATTTAAATGCATCCATTAAACAATAGAATGATTATTATTTTTTAGGTATTTGACTCTGTATTGTGTGTTCACTTCACTCCTGCAGGATCATAGAGTTAAATGGGGGTCAGTCCCCACTTACCTACAAGCGGTTCCAGACCCTCATCAGCCGTATGGACCCGGCAGAGATGCCTGCAGAGTCCATCACGGCGGACATCATGGGGAAATGCAGCACGCCCCTGTCTGACGACCACGATGACAAGTTCGGCGTCCCCTCCTTGGAGGAGCTAGGTAAGTGGTGCCAGAAGGAATTAGGTAGAAATATGCACATGCACAACAACAACTGAACACATTATTGACTGAATTTAATGTGTTTTATACTTTGTGTGATTTCTGCAGGTTTTGATACTGAAGGTCTGTCCTCAGCCGTGTGGCCGGGGGGAGAGACGGAAGCCCTCACGCGGCTTGAGAGGCATCTGGAGAGGAAGGCGTGGGTGGCCAACTTTGAGCGTCCCAGAATGAACGCCAACTCGCTGCTCGCCAGCCCGACAGGCCTCAGCCCGTACCTGCGCTTCGGCTGCCTCTCCTGTCGCCTCTTCTACTTCAAGCTCACTGACCTTTACAAGAAGGTACGACATCAATCACCTCTGAACATATGAACGAGCGGTTCTGGTATCTAACAATTGGCTGAATTACATTATCTTAAAACTGAAAGAAGGAGAGATTGTCTTATATTTGTTACAGTTATTAAAATTAGCTTTCGTGCTACATTTACTTTTATTTTGGATTTACAGTAAATGCAAAAGACATAGAACTATACTGTGTCTTTCTGCACACTGCGATATTATTCAGGATAACTTCTGCTACAGCATGTGTCTTTTGTTTATACCACCACCTAGTGGTTCAGAAATAAATAAAAATAATAAGATGTATTTATGTATTAGACAAATGTACATACATTAAATCAATATCAATGAATAAATGGCGAAATGGATAAAAACAGAAACGTGTAAATAGAAAATAATACATTGAAAAAAAAAGTAATATGTGCATATTTATATTCAAATTAACCTGCATGTTTTTTGATAACTGAGGCTTTCATTTTTGAATTAATTAATTTATTTATTCATTTATTAGTTTATTTATTTTAATGTCAGTTTATGTCCTCCTTTAGTTCTTTCCACTTCTTTATGTATGATGAGTAATACTATGATTTCCTGAAGCATGAACACGTATCCTGTCACTTCTCCGACCCCTCCAGGTGAAGAAGAACAGCTCACCTCCGCTCTCGCTCTACGGTCAGCTGTTGTGGCGCGAGTTCTTCTACACGGCAGCCACCAACAACCCCTGCTTCGACAAGATGGAGAGTAACCCCATCTGCGTTCAGATCCCGTGGGATCGCAACCCCGAGGCGCTGGCCAAGTGGGCGGAGGGTCGGACGGGCTTCCCCTGGATCGACGCCATCATGACGCAGCTGAGGCAGGAGGGCTGGATCCACCACCTGGCCCGACACGCCGTCGCCTGTTTCCTGACACGAGGAGACCTGTGGATCGGCTGGGAGGAGGGCATGAAGGTAGACCACGTTGAAGTTTTTTATAGACATTTTTCCTTTTTTTTTAAAAGCCTATTTAGGACTGACAGGAAATAGAGTGTTAGAGAGGGGGAGACATGCAGCAACGGGCCGCAGGTCGGAGTGGAACCCGCAGCCGCTGCCTCGAGGACCTTCAGCCTGTTTACATAGGGCGACTGCTCTAACCACTCAGCCCCCGGCCGCCCCATTTTTCCTTGTTATTAAAGAATTCAGTTTGTGATCCTCCGCTCAGAGTGTTTCTCAGCTAACACAAGGCTTGTTTGCGTGTCTCCAGGTGTTTGAGGAGCTGCTGTTGGATGCAGACTGGAGTGTGAACGCAGGCAGCTGGATGTGGCTCTCCTGCAGCTCTTTCTTCCAGCAGTTCTTCCACTGCTACTGCCCCGTGGGTTTCGGTCGGCGCACGGACCCCAACGGAGATTACATACGGTAAACCGAGAAACTGCAGTGCACGTCGGGAACCTTGATGGATACCGATGCTTGTATTTTAAACTGAAGTCACAACCTTACATGCTCACTAAACCTCTTCGTCTCTCCCAGGCGCTACCTGCCCATTCTGAGAGGGTTTCCAGCCAAGTATATTTATGACCCGTGGAATGCCCCAGAAAGTGTGCAGAAGGCGGCCAAATGTGTTATCGGAGTACATTACCCCAAGCCCATGGTGCACCACGCAGAGGCCAGCCGTCTCAACATCGAGCGAATGAAACAGATCTACCAGCAGCTCTCCTGTTACAGAGGCCTCGGTAAGAAGAGAGTCATTCCTCACAGATATCTAATATTAATATGAAGCAGGAACGATGGTTGCAACACTTCTGTCTAATGTTATTTTACTTTGAACAAGCTGTTAACTGTCTTGTATGTTTCCTTAGGTCTTTTGGCCACAGTACCGTCCACCTCTCACGGTAACGGTAACGGCGAGATGTCCTCAGAAGGGATGAGCTTCCCTGTTGAGGCAACACACAATGCTGCAGCTCCATCTAGTAAGTGGAATAATACCTAAAGTAGTTCTTCAAAATGTTCCGTCTCTGCTAAGATGAAGTGGTGTCTATAGTGAAAATTCAAATTTGTTGTTTTGTTTCTTTGTTTTACAGGCTATCAGATGCCGGCTCAGTCCCAGGGAGACTGGCAAAGCGGCATTAGGATGTACATGCAGGGCGATCAGCAAACCAGCAACCAGCAGGGTAAGGACGCTCGGCCACTACACATGAAACTCTTTGCATGAACACATACATGTGCGCCAAATGTTCCCCTTCATGTCACATTTATATTGTCGTGCAATAACTTCTCGGCTAACGCTCGAATCTTCGCTTTAATTGCAGGTTACGCGGGCACCAGTAGCAGTATGGTGTGTTACACCCAAGGTGCACAGCAGATTCCTGCGATTCAGAAAGGTGAGAAATGACTCTACGTTTGGCACCAGCCTGTATCAGCCGTGTTTTCTTGTCTGATACTGAGATAGTAAACTTTCTGAACTGTGCTGTTTGTTTTTGTCACGATTAGAACTACACTGCAGCACTCAGACCATCGGCAAAAGGCACAGCGAAGACTCCGGACATGGCAAAGGCTCTAAAGTCCAGAGACAGAGTACACGCTGAAAAGGTCAGTCGGAAACTAAGTTCAAACTTATTGCTGCTGAAATGTTCAGGCCACAGACCTTAAATGGAAAGAAATGGGAGGATGGATCCTTAAATACTTTAAATTATATCTACTATGGTGAATATTTAAAAATTTAACAAACAGATATCACCACGAAAACATCCCCAGTTGATTATTGACTTAAACAGTGGGGCGGCTGTGGCTTGGTGGCAGAGTGGGTCGTCCTCTGTTCGAGAGATTGGTGGTTCGATCCCCATCTCCCCCTGGTCCACATGTCGAAGTATCCTTGGGCAAGACACTGAACCCCGAATTGCTCCCCGTGCTGCGCATGGGTGTGTAAATGTGGTGTGAATGGTTAGATCAGATTAGATGGTATGTAGATGTCCACTGCCATCAGTGTGAATGTCTGTGTGAATGGGTGAATGTGACAGACACTGAGAAGCGCCTTGAGTAGTCAGATGACTAGAAAGGCGCTATATAAGTACAAGTCCATTTACCATTTACCAAACACAATTATTTAGTTTATTTAGTTTTCTGAAATGTTAAAATATCTGGTCATTTACATACTTTTTTCCAGAACAGAAATATCAAAAAGAGAGAATACAAAGGGTTAAGATATCTATTTGTATCCCTTCAAACAAAAAAACCTCAACAGCCATTAAAAAAATCAATAATAAAAATAAAAGGAATAAAATGTTTCATGCACTTTAAGCTGCATTTAATGTTATGGAAGGTGATATGAGAAAAGGACCTTTAAAGACACAAATTGTTAAAAGAAAAAACAACAAATATCATCATGAAACATTCCCAGTAAGACCATTTATTTTTTGTTTTACAAGTTTTCTGAAATGTCATGTTTAAATAAGTAAATGAGGCTTTATCTCATGCTACCTTTTGGTGAATATAGTAGAAATCTACAGAAACAAACGGACAAAGTGAAGTTAAATAAACACCTAAAAGAGCTCAAAACATCCCAATTGACCAGTGCATGAAAGTGTTTTTGCCTTATCTTCCTTTTCCGTAATGTGTCGTGTAAGGTGAAGGCTAGCTTGCATTTATCAGGAGGAGTTAATCTCTGAAAGTTTGTTAATCTACATTATCTAATCGTTTGTGAACCTTTGTGTCTCCCTTCCAGGAGCGTCCGCAGAGCCGGAAACAAAATGGACGTTAAGCCAAAACAAAATGGACGTTTGAGGCTTGTATTTTTATTACTACACTGTTGCATGGACACGACTTCAAGAGGAGCGTCGTTAAACACACACACACACACACACACAAGTTTCCTCGAGTAACAAGACTGTACATTATCACGTGGACTGCAGGACCCCCGCCGGTGCTGACGTCACTGGAGCGGCCGTTACACTGCGCTCATCTTCTTTTCTTTTTTTTGGTTAATATTGCCGGGACAAAAGTCCCTGTGTATATAATGAATTTGCTAATTTGACATACAGACTTGTACATATTTAATATTGTATGTGTGTCTTCTCTTTGTGTAGCCATAGACCCATTGATATATTTTTGATATGAGAAATCATTGCGGATGGATCTTTAAAAAGCTTTTTTGGGGGGGGGAGGGGGGGATTTTCAATAAAAAATGAAAACATTTATAGACCGTCCATTTAAAAAGAAAGTGAACAATCTTGTATCTATTCTAATAAAGCTGCCGGTCCATCATCAATCGTTTATTCTACTTCCCGTCTTTCTCCTGTTTGAGCCGAGATATTATCCACACGAGTGTTTTAACCATTCCCTCTCTCTATCTCCGTACTCATTTTAATCATAACCACTGTAGCAACATCGCTATGACCGCGTTAACTTCAATGGTCACGAGGACGAAGGCGGCAGGAAGACAAATTCTCCATATCATGGTGTCCTCCCTGTGTAACCCCCAATAAATGTACCACTTGAGAGAACTGCTTCACTTGCCTCTTGTTCCTTCTCAACGTGTGTGTTTTAATAAAAACTGGCTTAATTATACAAATGTTTTCAGTCTATTCTTTAAATCTGGAGTGAACGAACACACTCCCCCTAAACCTAAACGCACAAATGCATCCAAACACCAACAAATTTAAAAGGTAAATGGACTTGTACTTATATAGCGCCTTTCTAGTCTTCTGACTACTCAAGGCGCTTTCACAGTGTTTGTCACATTCACCCGTTCACACAGACATTCACACTGATGGCAGTGAACATCTACAGACCATCTAATCTGACCATTCACACCACATTTACACACCCATGCGCAGCACGAGGAGCAATCCGGGGTTCAGTGTCTTGCCCAAGGACACTTCGACATGCGGACCGGGGGAGATGAGGATCAAACCGCTGATCTTTTGAATGGAGGACGACCCACTCTCCACTGACCCACAGTCGCCCCAATTTACTACAATGGAAGACCAAGACAACCAGCAAATATTATGCCTTTAAGAAGCTGGGACCCGTGTTTTCTTTGGGTATTTTGGATTATGAATCCAGTATTTTGCAAGAGAAAAGAAGGGAAGATGACGACAACTGTTTTTCTTCTTTCCTATGCTGTTAACATCAAACCCCTCACTTTCATCTCAGTGAGGCTGTGACTTTATTACAGAATGAAAGCAATGAATTTATTCAAAATGTCGCACGGTTAGAATTAAAATGATGTTTAAAGATGCATCTGTGGCGACCCACAAAGCGACTGGGGCGGCAGTAGCTCAGCCCACAGGTGACTGGGCTGGGAACCGGAGGGTCGCCGGTCGGAGTCCCTGTGTGGACCATGTATGGAGCGTGGACTGGTGGCTGGAGCGGTGCCAATTCATCTCCTGGGCACTGCCGTGGTGCTGTTGAGCAAGGCACCAAGCCCCCAACTGCTCGGGGCGCTGGTCACTGGCAGCCCCCTCGCTCTGACATCTCTCCATAGATTGCATGTATACAGGTCCTGTTTGTGCATGTGTGTATTTCAGGCCTGTGTGTGTGTAACATGAATATCCCCATTGTAGGACTAATAAAGGAATTCTTCTCAAAGGCTCTCGGGTGTAAACTGTGATGGATTGACATCTTCCTGAGTCTCCCGTTACACGAGATCGGTGCTCCGGTTTTACTCTAAAGCACATTTAAATGGTACTTATGATTATGATGGAGCACCAGTTATTAACCCACTGAACTGTTGGAAGACCACTCATCAGGACGTACAGCACAAGTTTTCTCTGCAGTTAGAAAAAAGCTTCATGACACTTAGAAATGAATGTTAAAAAAACATACAAGTACAAATTCAGACGTGTCGTTTATTGCACATCACGCTCAGTTATCACAATCGTGTTGTCAGTAACAGCAGTGAATCTTAAACTGCGAGGAAGACGGGGCGGGATATTTGGCATATTAGATGCAGCGCCGTGACGTTCTCTCAAGAAGAGTGTGAAACAGTCCGTCATGTTTCCACAGGAGCTGCGTCGAATAACAACTGACGAAGGCCACGGGCTGAAACGTATCAGTTTCATAATAAAGTTGTTCTCAATACTCCAAGGAGTGCACTGCTGGATACATGTCTCCTTTCTTCGTTTGTCTTGTTTAAAGGTAGAGTCCCGAATCCCGAACCCCGAACTCCGAACCCCTTCCCAATATCAGCCTCAAACAACAACACAAAACCTTTTTTTCCCCCCCACATATCGAATTTTTGCCCTTCACTCTTCAGCAGATCTGAGGGGAGCGACGGGGTTGAACAGCGGCCTCTGCTGCCTGAGGTGCAGCTTGCCATAGCTCATCTCAAAGTCCTTCTTGGTTCCCACAATGACGTCCAGGCTGCCGGAGCGTACGTCATACCCGTAGGAGGCCAGCTTCTGGACGCGATAAAGCACGATTTGAGTGGTGAGTTCAAGGACGTTCGGGGAATCCTTCACCTGCTCCACCGTCACTCCGACGTCCATGAGTCCTTGGAACCGCCCCACCAGTGTGGGCAAGGAGTAGTACAGGATGGCCGGGCAGTCGATCACAATTCGCTTGAGTTCGTCCTTGGAGCAGACGAGAGTCCCCTCGATGTAGGCCAGCGCGCGCTGCATGGCCTCTGGCTGCAGCTCTGCGATGGAGGCTCTGAGGCTTGACACGAGGCTGAGGAGCTCCTCTGTGGTGAAGCCCTGCTCCCTCAGAAAGCCCAGGCTGTCCCTCCAGGCTTCAGCCGGCCGCAGCAGGATGTACGGGTTCTGGCTCAGGAGCTTCTGCAGCCAGACGCGCAGGTTGCCCTCGTCTCCGCCCAGGTCCAGGTAGGTCTCCCTCAGGGTGTGGATGACCTCCTTGTTGAGCTCCGCAGGTCGACTGAAGCTCTGCGGGGCGCTGGCCATCAGCTTGCCGATGATCCTGTTGCTGAGGCGTAGACTCTGGAGGTAAAGGATGTTGGCTCGCTGGTTGCCGTGGTGAGCTAAAGCGAAGAAAGAAGCCGGGAACTTTTCGATGATGCTCATCAGTTCACGCTTGTTGGGGCACACGGACACCCAGAGGTCTCGCTGGCGGGCCACTTCCTCCGGCTGACACAGGACGGCCTCAGGGTGAGTCTCCAGGATGCGGGCGACCGCTGTCTCGTCCGCACCCATGTCCTGCAGCAGGGCAGCGGTCTCCGACACGTACGCAGAGCTCTCGGACAGGACCCAGCCCTTAAACTTGCGTACCTTTCGGATGTCCACTGACAGTTGATAGAGGGAGTCCACCGTGAGCTGGTTTTCCTGTCTTTTGTTCGGAGAAGTCACTGTGAAGGCGGAGGAGGAGGAGGAGGAGGAGGAGGAGGAGGAGGAGGAGGAGGAGGAGGAGGAGGAGGAGGCAGGGATGAGAAGCCTCATCCTCTGGCAGTAGGTGCACAGGGAGGCAGAGGTGACGCGGAGCATGGTGGATCTGTATAGGGGACAAACAACATGCCATAAATGTACAACAACACTACATCGGGACTCATGCAGCTTTTTGGTTTGGTGTCTTCTGACGGAAACACGTAGAAATGTAATTATTAGTTAAACGTGGGAACTCTGCATTAACCGTTTTGTCTTTCACTGTGTGAACAGGGACCTTTTCTCACAGAGTCGGCGATTGCGATGGGAAGAGCCGAGATAACTTACTACGTTTTCTAAATGCATCACCATGACAACCGCTACTGTTCAACTGAGGGGGAGAAGTGAACAATACATGCTGTTATTGTTTTTAAGGAATAAATGCTGTTTTTATTATAATTTGATTCTGGTTCCTTGTGTCACCAAGTTCTCCAAACACTCCACACACAGTGACTTCTTAACATCTTGGTTAAACACTAAGCTGCCAGTTTATTATAGTTATTATATGTGTCCTCAAAGCAATTTCAGTCAAAAGCAACTGGACTTGGTTGTTTGTCTAGGAAGACGTTTCACCTCTCATCCAAGAGGCTTCATCAGTTCATGTACGCATGGTCCAGTCCCAGCCTGGTCCTGGTCCTGGTCCTGGTCCTGGTCCTGGTCCTGGACCAGTCCCAGCCTGGTCAGATGCGTACATGAACTGATGAAGCCTCTTGGATGAGAGGTGAAACGTCTTCCTAGACAAACAACCAAGTCCAGTTGCTTTCGACTGAAATTGCTTTGAGGAGAACGACGACCTGGACGAATGAGAACATTCACAGGCTTATTATATGCATTTCATTTTTATGTTCTTTATGGTAAATGAAGCTACAAAGCGGGTTAATGTTTGAGTGATGAATGGTGGGCTATGAATTCAATTCAATTCAATTCAATTCAATTTTATTTATAGTGTCAAATCATAACCAAAGTTATCTCAGGACACTTTACAGAGTAGGTAAAGACCCAACAATTCCCCCGTAGAGTACGGTGGCAACTACAACCTTCCCTATAACAGACAGGAACGTCAGACAGACCCAGCTCTGTGGAGGAGGACAACTGTCTGCACCGGTTGGGGAGGAAGAAAAGGAGAGAGAAAGAGAGAAACACAAAGACAGACAAAAGACAGAGAGACTGACACACTTCCAGAGATGCAAGCAGCCAGCGAGTAACAGTAACTATAACAATATCTATAGTAATGTGAGCATGACCCACATGTTATGGCAGTCTGCATAGCAGAACAGCAGGAACACGCACATCCAAGGTGACAGAACATGAAAATGAAAATAATTATGACAAAATGATGAGTAGGGGCAATAGCAGCTACGATACAGCAAGACATACCACTGATGGTGTTTTTTATGGCTACAGATTTTATAATTTATAAAAGTAGTGACGGTAGGAACAGTAGGAAAAAGTAACCTTTTAGTTAAAACCTTATTTCCCCTTTTCATTGTTTTATTTCCTTCCCTTTTCTGCTGTACACTTGCTACGAGAACATTTATCTATACTTCTGGTCAGTTGTTGTTTTCTCAGTTATTCGTTATTTCTTTGAGCTCAATGTTGCCATGTTTGTTTTGTTTTTTAATGTTGAGCTGTTCCTTCTTTCCCGCATTAGAGTCGTGTCAAAGACAAGATGTTAAACAATCTATACGGCTTATTTATGAAGACGAGGTGCGGGCGCCCTGCCTGCAATAGGTTAACAAGATCATTAGGAAGACAGTCAAGAAGGGGTTGCCATGTATTATAGCAAACATTGTTGTTACCCTTAACAATAGTGCTAAGACAGGGGTGTCAAACTCAGGCCCGTGGGCCAAATCTGGCCCGCTGTTTAATTATATTATTATAATATATATATATATATAAAAATATGGGAAATGTTAAATGTTTCTCTGCATAATGTTGAGCTGTTACTTCTTTTCCTGATTGATATTCCCATTGTTTTCTCAATTCCACTGATTTATTGTTTGGTCTATAATAATATCGCAGAAAACTGTAAAACCTACACCAACACATTAAGAATATTTGATCAAATTTTGTCAAAACAACAGTCCAAAACACAAACATATGTCATTAACCAAGATTAATTTGTATTTAATCTAATTTACCACAAGAAAACCTGCAAATATCTCAAATAAATAGACCCAAATGTCCAAGATGTGTCTAACTTAAGCACTATTTCTCTGCAGAATCCTCAAAATCACCTTGTTTTTTGACTCCTGCAACCAAAAATGTAAGATTTCCACTGAAGCCATGACCCTTGAGACCCCTTTGAGGTGACTCCAGGACCTACACGCATGCTTCCACTGCGTTACACAAGCATCTGCAGAGGAATGAAGACTGCAGCGCATTCATATCCATACTCGAGTGCACACATGCGAATTAGGAGTTATGAATAACGAAACGTCCATAGGTTTAAGAGGAGGCTGGGACATTGTGTCCTGTCTGCTGCACGGTACACGCCATGTTACATGTTACATATATGTGTAATTCATATGTTAATGACCCCGGCTGCACACGACACAAGACCCGGATACATCACGCAGGGTGTGATGATAGCAAAGCAAACATAATGTATTATTATTATGTTAAAATAAATAAATATATATATATAAAATAGGTGACTTTACCAATGTGAAGAGCCTCCCAGATGACTCCGGTTATCACACCCACTGCTCTGCTTTCATAACACGGAGGGGTGGAGCTGGGCGGAGCTGGGCGGAGGCACGGAGCGAACACATGGGAGGCATGTGAGCTCCCGCAGCCCGGAGGAGGGCGGCGCTGTGAGCGTCCAGCCCCGCCCGTCTGACCATGTACGGCCGCCGCCGCAGCCGCATCCTATCCTCGCCTGACCCGCCCCCCCCCCCCCCCCCGACACCGACCTTCATGGATGCGGATGATACAATCACACTGCAGCGATGCAATAGTGTCCAAAGTCTTTAAGTCACATGAACATTATTTATACTTGTGTTTGGTCATTTGAATACGCTTATTGTTATTGTATTTTGCACTTAAAAAATAAATAATAATAATAATAATAATAATAAAAATGTCATGTTCACAAAGCAGAATGATCTGAATCTTAAGAGAAAAGTCGAGCGCACATGGACGTGTTGTGATGAATTGTTTTGACATATTGTGACTATTTTTGTCATTTTTTTCATATATATTTTATCTCTATTGTTTAGGTATATTTTCGATATTGCCTACACACTAGTTTTATTTGTATGAATATCTATATATTGCTTTGTACTGCACTGTAACTGTAACTTCCATACATGTCTTGAAAATAATACTTAATTGACAATGAATGCGTTCAATGATCTTTTACTTATATATTACTCAAATGTCATTTTATGTTTTCCAACACTTTTCTTAAAATGTTTATAATTTTACTTGCGTTTTTTCCCCAATGCTTTTAATGTTTTATTATATTTAAAGCACTTTAAATTACCTTGTTGTTGAATTGTTCTATAAAATAAATAATTATAATATAAACTTGCCTCGCTTTGTTCCTAATCTGAAATTAATATATTTCAAAATAAAAAATAAAAATAAAAAATGTAATATTGCTTTTCTTTTCTTTAAAAAAAAAATCATACAAATAAGACGAGTGTGCAAATAATATACATAAAATAAAGCTAAACAATACGTATAAAATAATAAACAATAAATTATAAATATATAGAAAAAAAAGTAACGGGGTTTCTGTCCGTTTCAATCCACTTCCGGTTGTTAGTTGCAGCTAAACTGTAAGCTAACATAAGCTAACGTAAGCTAACATAAGCTAGCATGTAAGGATAAGCTACACAACCTGACTTAAATAATTAGCATTCAGCCTGTAAATACGTAGCTAACATTAGCTACACTTAAGCTAACAGGGCATGCATTAATAACCCTACAGGAATAAAGAGACTAAACTAAACTATGGTGAAATGCAACGTTGTAACATAAAAACATTGTGATAAACTGAGGCTAATTAGCTCAACTGTAGGCCTGGCTGTTTGCTGTTTGCTGTTTGTTGCATGTTTTGTTTGAGTTCCTGCTTCTTCCTCTGCAGCTCAAAAACCTACGTAACATTGTTTTTTAGATGTAGGCTGCACACAGGTAGCTTTGGAGAAAGAAGAGGACCCTCCTGGCTCCTGTACACAAATGTTAGAGGTGAGTAAATCTGGATTTTATTCCTCTTTTCCTCTTTTTTCTATCGTATTCTTACATAACAAGCAAACAAAAACAATAACACACTGCTCAGGTCTTGCCAAAACACAGAATAATAATGCACATGGGTTACAGCACACATATATATGATCATCATACATATATATATTATTGTTTGAATTAGAGTCGTGTCAAAGACAAGATGTTAAACAATCTATACGGCTTATTTATGAAGACAAGGTGCGGGCGCCCTGCCTGCAATAGGTTAACAAGATCATTAGGAAGACAGTCAAGAAGGGGTTTCCATGTATTATAGTAAACATTGTTGTTACCCTTAACAATAGTGCTAAGACAAGGTTGTAAAACTCAGGCCCGTGGGCCAAATCTGGTACGCGGTGTTATTATATGTGGCCCGCAAGATCATATCATGGTTCTCTGAGAGCTGGCCCGGGAGTATAAAGCACATCCACGTCTACTTTTCTGTTAACAACCATGAGCATCCGTGCTACCAGTCTCTGCAGACAAACTTAATCCACCCCTCCCCAAAAACGACCAAAAGAAAGATGGAGAACAGGATCTTTCAGCAGCGGTGGGAGGCAGATGATGTGTGTCTGAAGGTAAAGAGCTGTTTGCCACCGTGGCTGTAACCAAAGAATCAAACAGAAGAAACACCACGACAAGAACAAGGACCTGCACTGGAAAGGTTCAACGTTACACATCTGGAGAGAAGGGAAACATGCACATTTGCAGTCTTTTTTTTGGTTTTTCAGTAAAGAAAGATGAAAACACCACAAAAACATGACAAAATCAATAAAAACAGACGCAAAACACCACAAAAACGACCCAAAGAAAGATGGAGAACAGGATATTTTCAGCAGCGGTGGGAGGCAGATGATCTGTGTGTCTGAAGGTAAAGAGCTGTTTGTCTCGTCTGCAGAGCCACTGTGGCTGTAACCAAAGAATAAACAGAAGAAACACCACGGCCCTTTTTTTTTTTTTTAGTAAATATTGAATTTGGGATGCAACTTTGTCCCAGTTTTTAAATTTGGCCCACTGTGAATTGGAGTTTGACACCCCTGTGCTAAGAAAGATTTTGGAAATGTTAAATGTTTCTCTGCATCGACGTGGATCCACTTGAACAGACCTGTTTTATTTTTAGATATTTTATTTTACTAAACCATTTTAAGAAGCTTCACACCAGGTTCACACCCCGTCTGGGCCCTTCTGTGTGGAGTTTGCATGTTCTCCCCGTGTCTGCGTGGGTTTTCTCCGGGTTCTCCGGTTTCCTCCCACAGTCCAAAGACGTGCAGGTGTTCGGTTCATTGATGACTCTAAATCACCCGTAGGTGTGAATGGTTGTCTGTCTCTGTTTGTCTCTATGTGCCCTGTGATAAACTGGCGTCCTGTCCAGGGTGGACCCCGCCTCACGCCCAATGTCAGCTGGGATCGGCTCCAGCCCCCCGCGACCCCGACAGGGACAAGCGGATGAAGATGAATGAATGATTTTTAGAAGCTATGGGTCCTTCACGACAATTCAGTCAGTTGTGTACATTGATAATAGGTACTGTTACAATATATTGTGCTATAATCTATAAATCTGTCGCCTTTACCAGCATGGACAGTGAGTGTCCCCACTGTGGCAGAAAATATTTACTGTAGAGAGAAATAGTGTCGAACACACTTAACTGTACTGCACAGGTTTGACCAGATGAGGTCACTGTGCAGCGAGTGTTGCCTGCTGAAGTGTCACCGCCTCTATCCATGAACCGCACAGACTTTTTCTGTCTTGTAAAAGGTTTAATTTACTGACTTTGTCTGTGAAGAAGCACTGGTAGGTATTTTACGACCATCAATCAATTTGTTTGTCACGTTAAATCCTATAAAAATACAATTCTAGTGAAATGTAATCCTGTCAGTTCTTCAGGCGTCACGACAAACGATGGCTTTACTCTGTTTGCTGGTTCATTATTTGCATTAAACTGCTTTTATTTTGAAAAAGGAGCAGGGGGTTAACCACCTAAAAAACATACTTGACAAACCGGTTGCGCTGCGTTTCACCGTTTCACTCTATTTGTTCATTTCGGACGGTTAAACAGCAGAGAGTGCGGCTATTTCTAGCCCTCATCATGTTGCCTTTCTTTGCTGATAGACACAGTTGTCCCTTGCCACCAGCAACCAAGAGTGCCTTGATTATAATGGGACCACCTGCTGTCCTCATGTTGTGCACAGGCATGTTTCAGGGGAGCTCAGTCCACTCTGGGATGAGACAGACATGGGACATTCTCATAGGCGTTAAGATTTGTCTTTTGGTCCGCATTTATCGTCACTCAGAGCTCCAGAAGACTTCTATTGAGACTGAAATCCAACCCTGGAGATGATGTGTTATCTGCCTCGTACGTGAGCAGAATAACGTCGGGAACTTTATCCTAAGGAGGGCGCGGGTAACACTTTAATTGGGATTCTCAGACACAACAGAGCACCTGTCTCTCCCCGTCAGTTATCTCATCCTCTACAAACTGCATTTGTCCCTTTCCACTGATAACTCAAGACTCGAGAACATACATTCTTGACATCGGCGTTTAAGTGTCGCAGCATGGGAGCAATTACACTTTAATCCACACAGCGCTGAGAGCCGACAGTCTCCGACAGCAAGAATGTTTTAATTACATTCCAAAGTGGAGACCGGGCTGGAGCAGTAAAGCTCATCTTGCACGTCATTGTTCTTACTGAGGGTCTTGTCCGGTGCTGATGCTCTTTTAAGTGTTGTTTTGCTTTACAGAAATAACTGTTGGTATTCAAAGAACAACATAATGTCTGCTGCAGCAACATGAACTTTACAAAGTTTTTCACAGATATTTAAACAGACAAAGACAAAAAATGAATAAAGACGGATTCTCCTTTATCTTCACAGTGTTAATGCAATGGGGCTTAGGATATTTAAAGTAATGGCTCATTTTGGAAAATGTGACAGCAATGGTGGGGGGGGGGGGGGGTGTCTTGAAGATGCTGTAGCAGACTATAGTGAGGATTGTATGAAACCAAACACCATCGGGAATCCAATTGTACCAACCGTGTCATGCTAGCTTGTAAGGAAGGGGGCTAAAAATGCTCCAAAGGTAGATTAAAAAGAGGAATGGGAATCACAAACGGGTTCCAGGTGGATACTGGTAACAAATTGGAATTGATAGGTGAATCGATGCCTCTGAGCTTATCAATTCATTTCATAATGTCTGCATGTTTTTGCCGATTGCACATTGCTAAATAATGATGTTAAACTCTGCATCTACGCTGCTTGAAACTTGTGACGTGAAGTAGTCATGATGGAGAGAAAGAAACGGTCCGAAGCGTGACGTTCTAACATTATTAGCGCCAAAGGCAGGCTGAGCATGCTTTTCTTTAAGAGTCATGAAACCCTAAATGAAAAAGAAAGCTGTACACATTTTCTCTCACTTCATCAACACTGTGTTCAGACTCAAAGATAAAACAAAACAACTGTGCGGTGATGCTGAAATCCTGTGTAGGCCGACTTTTTTTCCCACACAGAAAATGGATCAGGAGTCAATAAGGAAATCGATAAAGAATCAGGCTGATAAGACCGAAGGCCATTTTCAAAGAGGTCCCTTGACCTCTGACCTCAATATATCTTAATGAAATTGGGTTCTGTGGATACCCAGGAGTCTCCCATTTACAGACATACCCACTTTCTGATAATCCCAGACAGTTTGGTGCAAAACCATGCAGTCTTATAAATTGCATACATTTGGTCTCACTGGAAAGCTAAAATAATCTGACTCCGCCAGATGGATTGATCCTCATGATTCTCATTTGCTCAGCATATCCATCTGGGAACTCGCATCCATCTGGGAACTCTCGTTTGGAGATCTTCTGGGAAGGGGCGAAAATACTGCTCGCTAATTGGATAAACCATCTGTCTATCACCACCTATGTTGGTGGGAGTTCAACGAAGCGTATGACGTACTAAACATGTCGGTAAAGGATATTTGCCGTTTGTGTCATGCGAATTTACGGATAAAAGGCACAATTTCAAGCGGAGCCAGTTGGTAGATCAAACTATTGCCGAAACCAGTCGGAAGAAGTGCAAAAGCATCTTTTCCTCTGAGAAAAGCCTAGAGTGCTGTTTTTTGCTCTTCTTTCAGCGAAGGAATACTCTCTAATTCTGATAAAACCTGCTCGATATAGCTGCGCTCATCTCATCCGTGGAAGCCGCCATGTTGTTAACACTGAACAATCACTTCTTGTTGCGTCACAAAACTGTTCAAAACCAACGCTGATTGGATGCTCGCTTGGCAACAGCTCCAAATGTTATCCGTGGCGCATTACCGGACTGATCTGCGAGTAAAATACAATGACGCTCGCGAGATCAGAATGGTCCCACGAAGCTAAAGCTGGGACTCTTGTGGATCCAATGAGCCCAGGTGTATTTATGTTTGATGATGTTATTCTTTGTATAGGGACCATTCTTTGACGTCACTGTATAAAGTGACCTCGAGGATAATCACAGCCTCATGAAACCTTAATACCACAAATAAGAGACCTGGAGTATTCAGAGGATTTACGGCTTTCCTACGGATATCGCGGAGGGGGTTTCCGGGCAGTTTCCACAGCAGAAGTGCTCACCAACTGCTGAAAAAAACCCTAGCCCCCATTTGAAATGGACTAGCCACTGTGAGACAGCTGTAACTTCCCGTCATTTAAATTCCTCCCTCGTGGTCTGACGTACTTAAGAAATTGCGCTGAGCTTTGTCAATGGAAGTTCCTAAACGCCGCGCACTTTGTCACGGCGGCTTTTAAACTATCATGATGGATTAGCGAGGTCCTCAAATTTCAGCCGCTGTGAGATACCTACTGAAGATGATGTGGTGCATCGCTCTCTATTTATCCCCTGTATTTCTGCTTCCACGTCTCTGTCTCGTCTCGTCAGCACGGGAGGCTCAGTCGGCCTTTTAAAAGCATGGATGTTATGTGTTCTTGATGATACTCTGTGGTGCTTTGTGGGCTGGGTGTGTGTGCGCATCTGTTGTGTATCTGAAATAGTCTCTCATCTTGTCCTTACAAAGGAATGAGGAGGCGCTGTAGGGTCAGAGTAGAGAGCAGGGGGGTCTATAGGGGACACGCGGGGGGGTGTGGCTGACAGAGTTTGTTGAGGAGAAAATAGACTATTCCATCTGTCTCAAAATCCGCCCCGCTGCTGACCTACACTCTGGAGACTTTTTGTGCCTGCGGTCACATGGTAAAGGCAAACCCTTAAAAACCCACCCCCCAAGCTGCACGTCCGAGACCCCAGTCATCATTTGTGCAAGACACCAACTGGTCTTGGCGTTCATCCTGCTTTCTCTTCCCTAGAACGCCTCCCATCATGTCAGACTCTGAGGAAAATGTGGAGGAGTACGAACAGGAGGAGGTGAATGAAGAGGAGGAAGAAGAAGAAGAAGAAGAAGTTGAAGAAGAAGAAGAGCAGGAGGAGGGTGAAGCCGAGACGAAACAAAAGCATGCAGAGGAGAATGAGCACGAAGAGGACTCCAAATGGCGTCCTAAGACAACTTATGTGCCAAATATTGCTCCTCCAAAGCTCCCTGACGGTGAGAAGGTTGACTTTGATGACCTGCACCGCAAGAGAGTAGAAAAGGATTTCAACGACCTCCAGACCTTGATCGAGTCCCATTTCTCCACCCGCCAGAAAGAGGAGGAAGAGCTGGTGGCGCTGCGTAACCGCATTGAACGCCGCCGATCGGACAGAGCTGAACAGCAACGCGTCCGCACCGAGCAGGACCGTGAACGCCAAGCGCGTCTGGCCGAGGAGAGGGCGAGGCGTGAGGAGGAGGCGGCCAAACTGCGCCACGAAGAGGAGGCAAAGAAGAAGAAGATATTCACCAACAAGTCCTTCGGTGGCTACCTGCAGAAGGTGGACCAGAAGAAGGGCAAGAAGCTGACGGCGCGAGAGGAGAAGAAGAAGGCCCTGCTGGAGCGCCGGAAGCCGCTCAACATCGACCACCTGAACCAGGAGAAGCTGGCGGAGAAGGCGCAGGACCTGTGGCAGTGGCTCCACCAGCTGCACGCAGAGAAGTTTGAGCTGGCCGAGAAGCTCAAGAGGCAGAAGTACGACATCTACGTGCTCCGAAACCGAGTCAGCGACCACCAGAGGGGCTCCAAAGCATCCAAGACCTCCCGCGGGGCCAAGGGCAAGTCTGGCTCCTGGAAGTAAACTGGACTGCCGAGTTATTTCTGGACTATTCGTCTCCTATTTTCAACATGACTCATAAAGGCTATCACAGGGATTATGTGTGGATTAGAGGGGGGACTGAAGTAGGACTTCCACTTATGAAAGATTGGTTGTTTGCTCCATAAAATGTCAGAAAAGGGTGAAAAATGTTGATCAGTGTTTCCTAAAGCCCAACTTTATGTTCTCAATTGTCTTGTTTTGTTCACAACTCAAAGATATTCAGTCGAATGTCATAGAAACCAGAAAATATTCACATTTGAGAAGCTGAAATCAGAGAATTTGGAACAATCTGGAACAATTGATATACTAATCGTTGCAGCTCTAGACTGAAGTAGGCTTCGTGAAGTCAATCAGGCCATTTCATCTTAAAAGACGTATAAATATCTGACGTTGTGATATTCACCAGTTCATGCATTCAAAGCTGTGGTTGAAGATTAAATCTTACAGTGTTCAGTGGTGTTGATTTCACTGCTTCACTAGCGTAAACAGTGCTTTTGTGGTTGTTTTATCTTTGTGTACCAGTAACAGTGTTCTCACCTGTACCTAAGGGGTTTGTTTTATATGCCCACAAATGTTTTAAATGTGTGATCGAGGGTTTTAAAAAGGTGCCAAAATGTCATTTGTTTGCAATAAATCGAAGCACATTTTAATATCTTTGAGTCAAGAGACGTTATTCTCTTCATGGTGAATAATCCGCCTTAAATCAAGTTATTCCGGGTACTTGATTCTCACCAAACGCGGTTCAAAAATGTCTTTTCCCCAGTAAACTTCTTTAAACATGTCACTGTTCAAGGCTTTTTGTTGCTGTGTCACTTCCAGTAATCCAGTAACTGCTAAAGAGAGTCATTTTGGTTATGTTAAGATCTAACAGGTGTCGCACAGCTGACTTTTTCAGGAGCTAATTTAGTCTCCGGGGCTCAGGACTGGCTGTGCAGTGTTTTTAGCAAAAAGACCCAACTGTTGACTGAAAGGTCAAACCCACGACCCACAGAGTCTCCGGAGTGGCTTCACAGAGGGGCGTTTGATGTCATAAAGATATCGAACCGCAGTCAACAAGACCAACGTCTTCAAAACTCTTTATGTACAGATGATTTCTCACCTTTTTGCAATGAAAGATTAGACAAATCAAGCTGATTTTAGGTGAAATAATTATTAGATAATTCCGACTATTGACCTCTGACTTTACATCAGCTGGATGATTGTTACCGCATTAACCGAAAAGACATAAAGTACTTTAAATAAATAGTTACTCTCTTATTTCCTTTATCAATTCAGAGTCAGGATTCTGTAGCACCAGAAAAGTTATTGTATTATCGAGCAAAAAAGAGAATTGTAAACTATTTTTTTAGAATAGAAATACTTTATTGATCCCAAGCTGGGTCGTTAAAGTAATATTTCATACAAGTGGCAGAAAAGGCCGTTTTCAGCCTCTCAAATCTGAAGATTTTTAATCATATCAAACTAAAATAAACTTGTTGATCAGTAACTGCAGAAAGAAAGATCGATCCATAATGACAATAACCGTTATTTGCAGCACACTACACTTGACAAGGATATTCTAAATAGTTCTGTTGGTTTATATAAAGGCAGTATTTTCCTCACATTCACTCACTCAAGTATTTAATGTTTCTGAAACTATTCTTAACTTAATTTCCTCCAAATTATACTATTTCCAATAAAAAGAACAACAATAAACGTCATCGTAGTATTAAATCAACGAGAAGATAACAGAATTAAAATCAAATTTCTCTGTTTAAAATATGTTTCCCATGTTATAATATTCATGTCATACTTTAATTATCCGTACATTATATCAAGCTCAAATTTCCACCAAGAAGAGTGATTATTTCCCTTTAATAGAAGAAGAAGAAGAAGAATTGTTTTATTTATTCCGCAACGGGGAAATTTAATTTTTTCACTCTTATTATTAATCATGTTACACACACAGGCCCGAAATACACACATGCACAAACAGGACCTATATCCATGCAATTAAGGAGAGATGTTAGAGCGAGGGGGCTGCCAGTGACCAGCGCCCTGAGCAGTTGGGGGTTCGGTGCCTTGCTCAACAGCACCTCAGCAGTGCACAGGAGATGAACTGGCCCCTCTCCAACCATGAGTCCACGATCCATACATGGTCCACACAGGGACTTGAACCAGTGACCCTACAGTTCCCAGCCAAGTCACCTATGCACTGCCGCCCCCTAATGTAAATAATCTTTACGGAGGCAGAGTTATGGACGGTTATTTGATCCAATCAATGAACTTCTGTTTATTGGTCTTCTTCCAGGAGAGCGACAGAACTGTTTTTGCATGAAACAAAGATGCAAAGCAACAACATGTTTCTCAGGTTATAGATTTAGAATAAGAAGCTTTGTGTCAAGTGTTGAATGTGAGTATATACTCTATTCATAACACAAGGAAATCCTCATTTTTGGAAGCAACGTGATCTTAATCTTTGAAAAAAAACACATTTAAACCTAAAAAAACATATAATAAGTGATATAAAGGCTGAAAGCACACTGCAGAGAATTGTTACACATGGTAGGATTTGCAACATGTATTCAGTTTTAGTCCTTGGTAGTGCTTAAATATCATGCGTGCGGTATTGAAATGTCATTCCCACTAGGTGGCACTAGAGCACCAGTTTGTATCAAACAGCTTTTCACACACACACACACACACACACACACACACACACACACACACACACACACACACTTATGTTTCTGTTTACTCATTAAATCCTAAAATGATCTCAGGCGGACGGGTTTCTGTACATTTTGTGGTTATATTTGATTTCAAAATAATTGGAAAGCCTTTAAATCAGAATGTATTGTACCTAGCGAAAGGTCAGTGGATACAGACGTCCTGTCTTTGTCCTTGCATGCCAATTACCTATTTACAGACGGACTCTTTCAACACCACTTTACCAACAGCGGGCCGGTGAACCGCAGTAGGCCAGACCAAGGTGTGTGGACATTTCTCTCCTCTGTGTTTCCTGATTGTCACTTTGGACTGCAGATGCCTTACCGCTGTTTTGCTCTCTTGGCCTTGACAAGCCATTAAAAAGCCTTCAAGTCACAGTATGCCAACAGGTTACCATAGAGACTGGGAGAAGCCATCTATATACACCCCCGTCCGCCTCAACGCGCCCGCTGTATTGATGATGTTGTGAGGAATGCCTGACTGGACGGCGTCTTCTTGACATACTGGTGCATCCATCAACTGCCCGTGCTGCAACAGGGAGCACGATGTGCCCAAAACTCTCGAGGTTAATTAGACAACGAGCTGTTGCTGGATGTTGATTCGGTTCCTCCACACCTGCTACAGCGCTCTGTTGTTATAGTTTTAAAAATGCACTTTATGGTGAATGCGTGTGGAGCTGAAACGTGCCTGCCAGCAGCTGCAGGCTCATCAGGGGGGCGTCGCCTGCTCGTTAGTACCCAGCAGAGACGGGAGGATTGACGCTTGCACACTTTCAACTCTGACCGGGAACTTATGTGCTTAGATCTGTATTTTGATCAAATCTTTGCTCTCAGAACTTCGAAAATAGGCTTTAATATACTTTTTCTGCATTGAAGCAGATATCTTAACACAGGGGTGGGCAACTCCGGTCCTGGAGAGCCACTGTCCTGCATGTTTTAGGCGTCTCCCTAACCTAACACACCTGAGTCTAACAATAATCAAACTGTGACAGGCTTCAGCTGCTTGATAACGAGCAAATCATTAGAATCAGGTGTGTTGGAGCAGAGAGAAACCTAAAACATGCAGGACAGTGGCCCTCCAGGACCGGGATTACCTACCTCTGTCTTAACACAGTGTCGTGGTTAGCACTGTCGTCTCACAGCAAGAGGTTTCCTGGTTCAAATCCTGGCTGGGGCCTTTCTGTGTGGAGTTTGCATGTTCTCCCTGTGTCTGCGTGGGTTTTCTCCGGGTTCTCCGGTTTCCTCCCACAGTCCAAAGACGTGCAGGTGTTCGGTTCATTGATGACTCTAAATCACCCGTAGGTGTGAATGGTTGTCTGTCTCTGTTCGTCTCTATGTGCCATGTGATAGACTGCCGCCTGTCCTGTCTTGTCTTGTCTTGTCCTGGTGGACCCCGCCTCACGCCCGTAGCAGCTGGGATAGGCTCAAGCCCCCTTCCCCGCGACCCTGACAGGGACAACCGGTTAAAGATGAATGAATGAACGTCGGTCGGCCTTTAATTGTGTTAAGATTTTTCCGAGCATGACTTCTTTAAAATGTAACAGTTAGGAATTCACACCGTTTAGGTATTGGACCATTTATGACTTAATTGGACAAAATTGCGTGTCTGCATTAGCGACGGATGATGGACATTTCTAACAAGCAGAACGCTCAAGGGGAAGATTAAAGAGTCCTGCAAGCAAACGTCTTATTTTTGGAGCGATGATGAGATAATATCTGTTGTCATATAAGTCAGTTTGTATTTGGTAAATCAAGATGTACATACACAACAAATTTGCTCCCCCGTATGTCGAAAAAGGATCATTTCACTGTGTTACAGAAGAAACAACCAATATTTCACAGTTAAGGCAGAAGATAACTAACAATCCACTCCTTGATGGCTTCTTTAAGGTTGTTTTTTGCTTTATTTTTTAATCCATCTGTGGTTTAATTAGTTGATTCTCACCCAACGGTTCATGTAAATACACGAGCACGTATAGGGACTGTAACCATGATATAAACAGCAGCTGGTCGAGGCGACTGCCTGCATCTAAATGTAGCCGCGGAGGAACAAAACGATTCAAGATGCTTTCAGGATTCAGTCATAATGTCTGAATTTCTAATATGTCCGTGTGCTTCAGTGTGTGTTTAACTGCACAGGATCCTGGGTAATGGCTGCCACGAGCCCGGGCGATGTAGCCCTTCATGGTACCTATTAATTATTCACGATTTTATTGAATGAGAGATAAAAACACATTTCCACTCCTGTGTGCTTTTCCATTTTTATTCAATTAAATTGTAAACGTTTCTGTTTTGATCTTGTTTCAGTGACACCCGACAGTGTAAGTGTAACATCCAATGACTGCAAAGAGAAATGTCAGTTTGATGAAATGATGAAACTGTTAAATAAATAATAATGGGACAATGTTAAAAGCTTTTCTCATTATACCAGTTTTCATTCATCTGGCAGGCAGTGGGTTGTTGTTTTGAAATAGTTCACTTGTCAACATTTTGTACCAATCCACAAAGAAAACAGAGCGTACAACTTTTGTTTCATCTTTACTGCAAATGAAGACATAAATGTTGATCAGGGAAAAGAGGTGTTTTTTTTATTATAGTCTTCTAGAAACATTCAAGGGACAGGTGCAAATAATGCAAAGGTTGCAGTTTTGAAACAGAACTTCTTAGTAGAAGGTTGTGGTTTGGGTTATAATAAGTATGTTTGTTATGTAACTTCACTAACACACGTAAGTTCAAGTTGTAGTGTGTAAGATTTTCCTCTAGTTAAATGTCTGTTAAAGTGAAAATCCGGCGTAAAATCATCCCAGGGTCTTTTTTGGCAAATACACTCATCCAAACAGCCATCGAGACGTTTTTTCCGTGTAACAACTATTAACAGAAGTAACGGACAGTCGCTAACAGTAATTAATGTAATGTAATGCGGCCAACACTGATTAGCTCGGGGCAGCGCGGTGTATGCATTAAAACGGATTACCAAAGTCAATCCCAAAGTAAAAGGAGCCCATTGCTGCTTCGCTTTACGTGTACGGACTCTTCTCATGCTACCGAAGACGTTTAATGTTATTTTGAGCAGAATTAGTGGTTAAAAAAGACGTTTAATTGCCTTCACCGTACTGCCCCGAGCTAATCAGTGTTAGCCACGATTGGCTGTTAGCGACTCTACCGTATTTCTCTGTTAATAGTTTATACACCGAAAAAAAAAACTGTCTCGATGGCTTATTTGATGTATGTATTTGCCGAAAAAGACCCTGGAAATTTCACTTTAAGCTTCTATCCATCAAAGAGTGAGTTAAAACAATGGAGATTGATCATATGACCGACTAATGAAAGCGCTTGTATTTGCTTCTTTGCAGAGAAATACGATCTGAGTGTCTGTGACGACTTTCCCGCGTTAAAATCAAACGTGGCGCGCAGTTAGTGACGTTTTTTACTCCGTTCACCTTCTCTTTTTCTAGACTTCCTGTCAGTGTGGAGCATGTGAAGGCACCACGTCGCATCGCTGCAGGTGAGAGCTGCCCATCTACTGACCTACAGTCGACACTGTTCGGTTTCCAAAGGAACTCTGGGAGATGAAGTCCCAGATCTGCTGCAGTTACGTCTTACCACCAAAGAGGCCGCTAGAAACAACGTATCTCAAATGTTACGGATTATAACTTTAAGTAGCCAACATAAGACAACTTACGTACGTAGGTGGTAAAATGCTGCCCCTGTCCACAGCAGTACATTGCGTAGCTTCTGTGTCTGTGCTCCGCAAGTACTTCTGTAGGTACTTCTGTAGGTAATACAGACGTATACAATCTCAATTCAAAATAGCCTTATAATTGGGCAAATTAATCACTTTAATCAACTAATGTGTTAACTGAAGTGGCAGGCAGAGAAGTGGGTACTCAAGTAATAATCCTGATTGATCCCCGGAGGTGATTTATGCAACGTGACACCTTATTAAATTAACTTCACAAGTCAAGTAAGAATTAAAACAATAAAACTCATATGTGAGGCTGTTAGCTTTTCTGACAGGTGTTTTTTTCCCCTTATGTCAAACAGACTTCAGTGTGTTGTTCCATTATAAACACACACATGCACACAGAATACCAGAGGGGAAACGAGGTTGGAGAAATGCTTGTGCTCCAGCTCTCCGGATGCCTTTAGCCTTGTGGATAAATTATCCTGCCCTGGGGACAGTGCCGTTTGGGCTTATCGCCAACCTTCTCCAAATTGAGGTGGGAGTTGGTGGCAGCCAGAGGTATAAAGGAGATTTAGCCCGTCCGACAGGGCATTAATCTCAGAAACCTCCTCAGCATGCTGCAACTTTTCAAGCCCCGATCCCTCCGGCCACATAAAGATTCAGTGTCGCCATGCATCCAACGGCGCCTCAATGAAACCCTTTGAGAATGACTTCCTGAGTACACAGCTTCAGCGCTGGAATGCAGCGACACTATACAGTCTATATGGGAATAGTAACAGAGGGTCCATGTACTTGGTTGCTGGTGCTCCACACTAGTAAAAGAGCCTGTTTTGAGTTCATTAGCATAGAAATTGTTGTTCATGAGCCACAATATCTACTTCTTTCCACTTTATTTTACTGTCCTCAAGAGAAACTCAGCTTATTGTAAATAGAACAGCACGCACTTCATAAATACATAAAATACAGTATCAACAAAAAGAGCAACTATAATAAGTCTCTGGGGACTGGAGAAAATCCCAATCAACAGCTCGTATTTAGGGTTAAACCTGTTTACATGTTTACTGTTCAAAAAACACATAATTCCTCTCAAACTGTGCGTCTGAATTAAGGTCGTCACCTTGGATACGATAATGGTATTAAAAATGATACTCCATGGCAAAAAGGAGAAAAACATCCTAGACACACACAAAAGAAATACTAACAACCTGCCCACAGGGCTGGTACAGAAAAAGTAATATCCAGATGGCAGAAGCGTACTTCACAACAACAGATAAAGTTTCTCGGAGTGCACCATGAAGTCCAGTTGGATCCCTTAGACCATGGGTGTCGAACTGATCCAGTAAAGGGCCGTGTGGCTGCAGGTTTTCATTCCAACCAATCAAAAACACACCTGGTCCAACAAGTCACCTGTGTGAAGACAGTTCAGGTGATTGAGTAAGTCGAGTCAGGTGTGTTCTTGCTTGGTTGGAATGAAAACCTGCAGCCACACGGCCCTTTACTGGATCAGTTTGACACCCATGTTCTAGACTTTACCGGTGACTTTCCAGTTCTTTTGTTTCTTCATCATCCATGCCCCCGGCAGTGGCAATGGTCTCAAAAAATGCAGCTGCAGGCTATTGGTAAGCTAATTAGTGCATGCTACCGCCGGTAGCTACGCTGTGTCGTCTGTGTTTTTTGTTTTTTTATACCTTGGGTACTTTTGAGACTATCCAATGTATAATTAATGGCGATAGTACAGTCGAAGTACTGATACTTTTGACCCCCTTATTCTGAATATGACTGAATTCACCTTCTGTCTGAAACACTTGGCTTTACCCCCTTCTGAAAAACCCAGTCTGCTCTGATTGGTTCTCTGCATTTGCGCTCTCTGTGTCTCTGCACCATCACTGCAGTCGGGGAATGACTGTAACAACAATTTCTATCTCTATATATAGTACAGTTGTGACATCACAACCGTACAGAAGTCCTGACGGCTTGTTTAAGTACAGTTTCTGAACACAGGCTGTGTGCATTTGTCTGTGGATTTTGTGTTTTGATACTTTCCCATGATTTATACAGCACCTTGACACAAGACATGGAAATGTCACTTTTTTTTCCCCCTGTCGGGGTCGCGGGGGGCTGGAGCCAATCCCAGCTGACATCGGCGTGAGGCGGGGTCCACCCTGGACAGGACACCAGTCTATCACAGGACACATAGAGACAAACAGAGACAGAGGAGGCTTTGCACCCTGGCTGGGGCCCTTCTGTGTGGAGTTTGCATGTTCTCCCCGTGTCTGCGTGGGTTCTCTCCGGGTTCTCCGGTTTCCTCCCACAGTCCAAAGACGTGCAGGTGTTCGGTTCATTGATGACTCTAAAATTGCCCGTAGGTGTGAGTGGTTGTCTGTCTCTGTTTGTCTCTATGTGCCCTGTGATAGACTGGCGTCCTGTCCAGGGTGTACCCCGCCTCACGCCCGATGTCAGCTGGGATCGGCTCCAGCCCAGAGCGACCCCCATAGGGACAAGCGGTTGAAGATGAATGAATGAAGGTCAGACTGGGTTCTGTGAATGGTGCAGTACCAGCTTTGTGATTTAACAGTGACATAACACTTTCAATCTAACGAGGAATCACGATCGAGCTGCGGCTCTTAGATCGTGTTCTTCCTGCTTGTGTTTTTAATAAAAGCAAACTTGCTCATTTTAAGTGTGACAAATACAGATGTATTGGACTATAGCCTCCTGTAGAAGACACAGGGCCTGTGTGTGTGTCTGTGTGTGTGTGTACCGTTCCTGTTCTGTCATGCATCGCGGGGAAACACTATAAATATAAAGCAATGCAGTTACCTAACAGTTTCCTGGCGCCGCCGCCCACAATCACACTGTGAGGACGCAGGTCAAACTATGACTCACCATTCATCAGAACGTAGGAGCTCAGGCTGTTCATTCATTGAAAAATAATTCAGATACTACACACACACACACACACACACACACACACACACACACACACACACACACACACACACACACACACACACACACACACACACACACACACACACACACACACACCTGCTAGCTGAAGAGTTGACGTGACGTAAGTACGTGAGCTCTGGGGCTGATGGTGGGTTAAAATCATGACTCAGAATTTAGATAAATTTATTTCCAGTGTAAAACTGTTGGTTTGCCAAAGGCGGGTGCTGTGTCAAGTTTTCAGTCTCACTCTAAAACCATCATCGGGAAGAAGGTGGAAGTTTGGAGGTTATATGGCTCTAATGTGGGACTTTGGAGTGTGAGATAGACTTGAGGTCCATTTCCAACTCCAGCTATTATTCACTGTGTAAGTCCTTCATCACTCATGTTTGGCTGCAGCATGGTTTTATATTTTTTTCTTTTGTAACTTTCTTTTTATCTGTGTTTTCAGGTTAAAGTAAGTTTTAAAGTACCCAGACAGCATTTCAAGGTCCTTTTATCCCCAGTACTTTATATGTTGTTAAATCACAGTGTGAAGGAAAAGGTCACTTTCTCCATTTCAATCAGGAGACACTTAATTAAGAGTGAACAATAATTAGCTACAAAATGCATTATTATTATTATTAGAGGGCTACACGGGGGTGTAGTGGTTAGCACTGTCGCCTCACAGTGAGAAGGTCCCAGGTTTGCATGACCTTTAGTGATGGTTGCTAGAGGTGCATATTGAATTCCCGGTTCGCATCCCTGCTGGGGCCCTTCTGTGTGGAGTTTGCATGTTGTCCCCGTGTCTGCGTGGGTTTTCTCCGGGTTCTCCGGTTTCCTCCCACAGTCCAAAGACGTGCAGGTGTTCGGTTCATTGATGACTCTAAATCACCCGTAGGTGTGAATGGTTGTCTGTCTCTGTTCGTCTCTATGTGTCCTGTGATAGACTGGCGTCCTGTCCAGGTTGGACCCCGCCTCATGCCCGATGTCAGCTGGGATCGGCTCCAGCCCCCCGCGACCCCGACAGGGACAAGCAGTTGAAGATGAATGAATGAATGCATAATTAGATAAATGAGAATGGTGTGATCAGCACAGGATAAAAAAAACTACAGTGGATATTCAGGTATTTAATCAGGTTCGGGCCCTAAACTGCTGCCGTGGTTCGAGCTCTGGCACTTGGACAGAAACTTTGCAGGTTCATGTGGGGTCGAGCCTGATTGTTTGGACCCGATCGTAGCTTTACTGAGAACCCTGATGTATGAATTTCAATTTCCGACTCGCAAACTATCCAATTATGTTCTTCCTGCAGGACTCCTGCTTGGATCTTGAGTGCGTCGTCCTCGCCTGACCCTCCCAACTATAATCATCCTCATATGTCTCCAAGACTGATTCTTCTGCACCTGTTTTTCTGATAACAAATGTCAGTCCATCACAGTGGGCGTAATGTCCCTTATGGATAATATGATTTTAAATTGTGCGTCTTTATGAGTTGGATAATGTGCCTACGAGGGCTTTGCGAGATGTGATGCAAATTGAGCATCCCACTGATGAAGTTTGCAGAATAGTCTTTGTTCTTGTCGCTGAAGAGATCTGACGTTTGTATTTTTACTCTGGCAAATGTTTCCCCAGTACGTCCCGGCCCACCTGTTTCATTTGGACATTGTGCATGTGTCCTCGGTTATGAATCCCAGCGCTGCCTGATGAGACATACCTGTGACGGCATGAGAGGCATTTGATAAACGGCTGCATTTGGATTCAAGCTCACATCCGCCACTGTGTCCTCTTTGTCTCCCGGTTGATTCATGCCGACTCCTCCACCTCTGCTCACCATGTAAATCAGCAGAGGAGCTGAATTGGCCTGTCGGCGCACACAACCTGTTATTACCACACCGTGACGGCGCTCACACCTGTTAGAGCCACAGTGAAGCCTTGTGTCTCCCATCTCACTGGTGCTCCCGGTTTCTTTAATCACCAACCTTATTTTGAAAAGGGTCTTGATATGTTGATACAAGTCTTATTCAGAGGGCGAAGAGAGCAGCAAGGATGATGAAAACCTTTAACACAATCTGCTAGATTCTGGTTGGCGTATTATGTTAATACAAGGGATTTTTTTTTTCACTAATACACATTGTGTGCAAAAACTGCTTTTTGCGGATCCAGCCTACCACGTCTCTCTAAGGGCACACTCACACTGTCCATCCGTACCGTGCCCAAACAGGTTTCACGGGTAAATTCTAGTTCGTTTGACCAGTGTGAGTGCAACCGTACCGCGCCCATCGTCCACGGCCCGTTTGGAAGAGGTGGGCTTTTGTAAAGCACGTTTGCACATGTACGAGCCACGAGCATGTACGAGCCACGAGCAAGAGGCTTACGGCGGCTCTGACGTCATTTTATATGCGCCTGTTTGGACACGAAGGACGGACCATGCACGGACATTTAAGACAATGGCGGCGAAAGGTTGACGTTGGTGTGATGTGGAGGTGGAGTGTTTACTGCAGATTTGGTCCATGAAAAGATTCAAAAACAGTCGACAAGACGCACAAAAACTCTGAGGTCTACGGAAAGATTTAGAAACAAAGCAACGCATCGCGATGACGTCAATCAATGCGTGAGACATGTTACGGCGTGATGACGTATAGGCAGCAAGAAGCATTCTCCGAGGCCAAGGTAGTGTGAGTACAAATGGGCTTGGAGGGGGGGGGGGGGGGGGGGGGTACGGATGACCAACGGCCAAAGGTTCGACTCCGGCCTGTGGCCCCTGCTTCCCCCCATTCTCTCACCCCATTTCCTGTCTGTCCTGTACAATAAAGGCTTAAAAACTGCCAAAATAAGATTTAAAAATTAAAAAGAATAAACCGCACAGTGTCCATTGTGACTTTACTGCGCTAAAATCAAATGAGCCGCACAGTTTCTTTTTACATCGTTCCTTTTTACGTCATTCCTTTTTACGCCGTTCCTTTTTACGCCGTTCCTTTTTACGTCCTTCCCATTTTTTGTTCGGACCTGTTAAGTGTGGAGCACCTGAAGGCATCACGCTGCATAGCTGCAAGTGACAGCTGCCAATCTACTTGCTTCCCTAATCCCACAATGATGAGTATACAGAATGGGGAGACCATGCGTCTTCTGGTCTTTTCCCGCTTTGCATATCTACGTGTCAATCTGAATCTTAAACTATAGTAATTACAACACTCGGGGACATTCTGAATGTCACAAATAAAACCTTTCACACAGCTGTTTCCACTGCTGGTCTAAATGTGAGTCCGTGTCGTGGTTATTCATGAGTTGGACGTTTCCATCGAGACAAATCAATTGGAGGAGGAACTGTAATGAGGGAGGCTTCCTGAGCTCTTCTACCCATGGGGTAAAACATTTATTTATAGCCACTTAGCCTTTTATCTCCTCTCTGCTGGTGCTGGTGATGGTGATGGTGATGGCTTCTTCCATATTATACACCAGGTTCTACTCACAACTATTAAAAAATGTAAAAAACGGCAGATTACTTGAACCAAAGTTTGACTTTTAGACTAAAACACACATCTGACCTTGAGTCGTTGAAGCTGCTGTTTAAAATTCACAGCCAAACGTCCTCAAACATCGAGTTCCACCCACTCTTATTTATTCTTTTTTTTTATCTATTCACCCGTACAAGAGAGCCCTGATTTTGACAGCTCAGTGTCGAGATGTAGACGAGCGTCTGATGCTCTGCCAGACGAAGAAGTCATTACGGGCGCACTCACACTGTCCGCCCGTACCGTGCCCCGGGCTTTAGAAACAACGAGGCTTCCCCCTGATTCTCCAGATATGTCCCAGGAGGTGATTCGCCTCGCTCAACTTCATTAAATCGATCGACTGTGAGTTTCTCGTTCGGTCTAATATCACCCGTGATTTTTAATTATTAGAGATGGATTGAAACAGTTTCTTTGGTCGGACCTAACTGTTATGTAATCATTTATGATTATCATATTTTTTTGTGTGGATGATGTAACCAAGCTCCCACCAAATGTACCCTAAGCATGTGCCATGATGAGAGCCATGATTTTCCTCGTATGGAGAAAAATCGAAGGCCATAAAAACGCCCGTTATAGGCTGTAAAAGGTAATGGTGGCATTACATAACTGCCTGTCCATTTACCCCTTAAACTGTAATTGCTCTTAGAATAGAACCAGCTCCCGCTACCTCTGCATTAATGAGTTCACCTTTGACCCTCTGTATCCAGCGTGGCATGGAGAATTGAGCTATAATAAAGCGGACCTGTCTGTGCATACCGATATGTTTAGCTGCAAAGTGTTTTTGTCTGGGAAATCTGGTAAACACAAGCACCGGTGCAACCAGACGGACTTGATAACACGACTTAATTAATATTTCGGAACAAATCTTAGTGAATATCTTTGATTCAATTTAAGGGTGTGTGTTAAATTAGCATTAATGAGGCTCTTTGATAAGCTACTGTCGGCTGATTAAAGGTGCCATTATTCAAAACGAGACATGTCTTCAAAGAGGAGAATTTGAAAGAAGCTGACAAAGTGGGATGGATAACCCCCCCCCCCCCCCCCCCCCCCCCAAATTATGACTAATCCTGCAGATGCATTTGATGAGCCAATGGGCCCGTCCCCTCTCCTCCTAAATCTGAACAACACCCGGCTAAAGCGGCGCATTCAGGAAACGACAAAGCTTTAATTATATGCATCACCACACGGAGCTATTAAGCCCGTGCTAGCTAAAGATACAACTCCACTCTAAATATGGGTTTAATGTTTCAGTTTCATCGCCAGGGAAACTAATGCCCCCCCACCCCACCCCCCGCCCCTTTTGTCTGTTTCCATCCAATACTCCAGATCAAAAGGACGGCGTTCTGCGTGTCCCGCTGTACAAGAGCACAAAATGTTCTCTTCATGTTTCACCATCAAACAGATGCGAGATGAGAAAGGGGAAATGTGACGAGCTTTCTTAACAGCTTCCGACAAAACGCGTGGCCTCGTCGGATGGAGTGGTGGTATAATATTTTTTTTATCCGCTTCAGCTCGAGTGTTAGCAGAGCAGTGGTTGAGGGGGTCAGCAGGGTGCCAGCCGACCAGAGAAAAACAGGTGTTTGGAGAAAAGGGCTGCTCCAGTGACCCAGTTCATATTTGCAATGATGAATTTGTCTTCTTTCATGTTTTTCAGCAGTCTGGAGAGGTCAAATCTCTTGCACTCCAGTGAAATTGAAATGCTATTCTGATTATTGTGTAAACACCATGTTGAGAAGCCGCTTGCACTTACCAAAAGGCTGTCTCTTCTCTCTTTCTCTCTGCTTTTCTTCCTCCCGAACCGGTCAAGACAGATGTGCGTCCTCCACAGAGCTGGGTCTGTTTTTGACGTTCCTGCCTGTTAAAGGGAAGGTTTTCGTTGCCACTGTGTGCACAAGATTGCTGGATTAATACTGTTTAAATTATCTATAATAATTATTACTACATTTATTAAAGACTTCTAGGGTCTCTGTAAGTAATGAATAAGTCACAAAGTGTGTGGTCTAGACAAGGCCCCCACCACAGCGACCTCCTGGTGATCCAATACCAAAGTACCAAAAACTGCAGTTCTCCGAGTGTCCACTAGGGTAGTTTGCACGATAGAGCGGTTTCTCATTGACCCCCATGTTAAACAAGCCGTTTTCACAGCATCATTAAACCTGTTTAAGGCCTGGTACAAAAACCATTCTAGTCTGTATGTTTAGGTCATATCTCCATGACGACACTGAGGGGGGTGAATTTTTTTGTACCAGGTTAGTTTTTATTTTATTGGAGGTTAAAGTTTATGAATAATTAGGGGCGTGGTCTCTTGAGTGACAGCTAGCCTCTGGCCCTCACTTCTCCTCGGAGGTAAACGTCAGCCAGATGGACGTATCACCCTCCCCCCAACGTCACATACATGCCCTTTTTTGGTAAGAGGAAATGAGGCGGAGTCAACGTCTGACAAGATGGCGACTCCAGTAGGCGAGGACGATTGGATCAAGTTGATAGACCCTGGACCCTGACGGAGACGCTACGTCCATTCTGTGAATGTCTATGGTCTAGACCTACACTATATGTAAAGTGTCTTGAGATAACTTTTGTTATGATTTGGCACTATAAATTTAAATTTATTGAATCAGGCACCATAAAAAAACTCTATTTGTACTGATTTGATAACCAATACATCAACAGTAGTGATGTTAGCTTTAGTAAAAACCCTCACCTGTGTTTGCAGGAGGAGTGTATTATTGTATGTGGGCTAGTTGTGTTTTGTTTTCTCTAGATCCTGTCCCCATGTTCTCTTGTGTTTGTTTATCTTACTCTTAGAGGAGAGTTAAGTCGCTTTGGGATTAATGTGAATGTGTCACTCACCGACACGTTTCAGCTGAATTCAAGTTGCCAAGAGACGACATACGTTTTCCGTAGCAGTTTGAGTTCAGTTCGAGTTATACATCCGTTCAGTTTGATGCCAACACGCCGCATTTATCCCACCGACAACATTATTGTCTATTCTCCTTTGTAATGATCCCAACGATTCAAAACGACAGATGAAACAAACACAGACTCTTGAATAACGCTTCAGAACTTGTGTTGTGTGCTGTGTCAAAAACACTTCTATGAACATATAACAGAGCGGCACACTGACTCTTCATTTTTCCCCCTTTATTTAGTTAAAATACATAAGAAACATACAATAAATCATATTCCAAATGTTCACTTTAAAGTGTTACAAAAGTTATCACAAACTGTACACATCATGACGGCAGTTGGAGTTTGTTCTTGCTCCATATAGATTCAACCAAATATGCAAACAGTTACAGATCAAAGCTCTAATCTCCTAAACATGGAATAATAAGGTGACGCAGTCGAGCTGGCTGGACTGTTTGTTCACGACTATTACAGAACGTGTATAAATTTTCACTCGAGTACAAGTCGGAGCCGTTTCAAATGATCACCAAACAATAGAAATACATTGTGATGTCTCTATCTCCGTAAGTTCACGACAACTTGTTAGATTTCACTTTGCAATATATACAAACAGTGCCATTGACAAGTATATATGTACAAATGTAAACACAGTTTTAGACATTTTAAATACCTTTAACATATTAATTGCTTGTGTTTTTAAAGTGGTGAGAGGCATGCTACAAGTAAAAATATTTCTTTTTAATATTAAGGGCAGTGCGGGGGGAGGGGGGGGGGCATCATCATAAGCATGTGCAAGAAAGATAACAGTACATAGCCTTCTTTTTCTATTTGCTATGTTGGTTTCTTATTAGTTTCTTATTACTGACGTGAGGAGAAGCTGTTCTGTGTTCGATGCTTTACACTTAATTTCATATGGCTTTATGTAAAACAAGAAAATAATTCACGACATTTGCAAATGTGTTATGGATTATAATTCCCTGAATTTGCAACTGGCGAGGAAAAGGTTTTTTTCTTTCTAGTTTTTGGATTGAGATGTCTTTGATACTCTGCATTCGGCTGATTGAGTGTTTGCGGAGATCCACCCTCCCTAGTTACTGTTGCTACGCGTGTCAAGCTTTTCCATTTTCACACGGCGCCTCATGCAGCTTAGAGTGACAACATCCAAACAATGGCAGCAATAGCAGTTAGAGGTTGACCTTCAATTGTGTTGGCTGAAATGACAACTGTTGCTGGCAGATTTGATCTGCTGACTAACTAAGACGCCCTTTCACACATGCACTGCAAACCTGAATGTATTGAGACATTAGTAGAGGAGCTGTATGTGACAATGCAAGTGTCTGAATCACTTAGACCGGACGTCAAAGGGACTTAGCCCTGCCAGCTCCCTGGTAAAACGTCTGTGTGATGTCCGATTGCATCCAAAGGGTGAGGATTCACAGCGATGACGTTTCTATCATGCTGCTCGCACGAAAACGGAAAGAGAACAAGCATCCGAAGATGAACTTTAAGAGTCATTTACACAAAGACGGCAACGCAAAAATTCGGTCAGCAGACAGATTCAACAAACGGCAAGACACTCTGTTGTTCACCACCAAATTACAAACTGGCTTAGTGACCAGGAAGTGATAACGCGTCTGACACGGACGATCTCCTTTTTTGTGTGCCGAATTTGTGAAATGGAAACTTTGGATAGTATGAAAAAAACGGCTTGAATACTCCAACGTTAGCTTCACGAGTTGGTTGGAATTCTGTCTCCGGTTGACTGTAAATTCTTCATTTTATAGAAATATTTATTTCCCTTATTTTTCTTTTCTCTTTTTAAATTCACCCGGTGCCAGCCTACAGTAGCTGCGCCAAACAACAGACAACCCTAGTGACCCGCTATGCAGGATGCTATTGACTGATACAATGTAAACAGAACGTGACTAAGTCATTACCGAACCTGTCAATAATTTAAAAAATATTGATTCACACCAGGGGCTGCGCGGTGGTGTGGTGGTTAGCACTGTCGCCTCACAGCATCCGGGCTGGGGACTTTCTGTGTGGAGTTTGCATGTTGTCCCCTTGTCTGCGTGGGTTTTCTCCGGGTTCTCCGGTTTCCTCCCACAGTCCAAAGACGTGCAGGTGTTCGGTTAATTGATGACTCTAAAATTGCCCGTAGGTGTGAATGGTTGTCTGTCTCTGTGCGTCTCTATGTGTCCTGTCATAGACTGGCGTCCTGTCCAGGGTGTACTTCGCCTCACGCCCGGTGTCAGCTGGGATCGGCTCCAGCCCCCCGCGACCCCGACAGGGACAAGAGGTTGAAGATGGATGGATGGATAATTCAGACTATATATTTTTTTTTTATGGAAAACCAATACTTTGATTCTGTTACCCTCGAAACTATATAAAAATATAGCTTTTAATAAAGATTTTACATATTCAACCTTTAATAGAACAGGATGAGTCTAACTAATGTGTTTAAGATGCTGGTTCAATTTAAAATGCTGAAATCGATCAAGTGTCTTCAAAAATGTGAAATCGTTATGTTCCATGTCTTTCCCGCTTATTTTAGAAACAAATTTAATGTCACTTTGATGTGACTATTGTTTTCAGCGTGTGCTACATGTGTCTGCTACACTTTCTCTAAGTCTGAGAGTCCCGTCTCGAATGCCTGCAGGTAATAGATCTTGCCGGTCTTACTGTACACAACCGTGACAGTTATGACTGACTATACAAGATTTACCCAGCCCTTTAATCCCGCTCAATTACCTGCATTCTTCCTTATTGACTGTATTTTATCAAGCAAATGTTTTCATGGCGTTGAGCAGCGTAGCCCTTTTGTTTTTGTTTCATTTCAAAGTAAAATGCTCAGTTACTACGGAGCTCTGGGGCCAGAAAAATGTCTTGAAAGGGTCGATACACAGGCGGGTGTAGGTGAATCAGAGAGGCCTACCATTCATGTCTGTGTAAATGATTGCAATTAAAGTAAGAATTTAGCAGATGTGTGATACAGCAATTTCTGAGTCTTGTGACCGTGAGTGCTGTGCATAGCCAGCTCTGTAGAGCACTTGAAGGACCCGAGTTCAAATGAACGAATAACAACAATTTCAATACAGCCTTCTTCTTTTTTCTTTTTTTTTGACATACAGCAAACGCGTCAGGGTGAATTTTCATACAACATGCTCACAAGAGACTCATAGGCATCTCAGCAACTCTTAACAAGCTGTCTGCTTCCTTACAGAGGGGGCGTTACCGCTCCACCTGCGATCGTCAGGGCGTCTGCGGAGGCTTGGGCGAAGGACACGAACCTTGACTCTCAAAGCTTGCTGCTCTTCCAGGCCACTGCAAGGTAAAACATCAGAAACACGACACATTATAAAAGCGTTTTCAGTGTGAATTTGTGGTAACCAAGCAGGTTATTGCTCTAGTCCTCTAGGATGTACTGTGATCATAGGCAAAGTTGTATTGACCCAGCTGTGTCAGGTCACATTAGGCAGAAGAGCCAGATGATTGTTTTTAGGAGAGAGGGGGTTTGTGTCGGCCAGGCGATGTGAAGAAGTGTGTGTACACATCCAGACGAAATACTTTGCTGCAGGGCACAAACGAGGTCTGTTAAGAGTGGGAATAAATTGTTTATTTCTCTTTTCAAGGCAGCTTTTCCCCGGGCAAGCCACGGGATGTGGCCAAAAAGAAGTCTATATATATTTTTTAACTATTATAGCGATTTACTTTTACTTTTTTAGACAATGTGTGGCATGCCTTATTCATCCACATCAGTTTTAAACTTTGAAACTTGAGCCCCCTTTACCCACTGGACGAAAAAACCCACTATCACCCTCTGACACCTGGCTTTTGTCTTTAGTGGGAAGGGTTGCAGTCGGCATTCATCCTCGGGACAAATGACTCTGCGGTAGTCGCGGCAACCTCGATTAGCAACATAAGGCATGAGAATAATAACAAAAAGCTAATTGAACCTAATCTTCATCAGACAATAGCGGATGCAACCAAAACAGGCTCAAACATGATTGGTAAATACTCCTTGGACTGCGAACGGAAACCAGGCGGCTTCTGCTACTCAGATCTTCTCCCGTTGTTTACAGATTCTAGATTATCCCCAAAGTTATTTCAGTCAAAAGCAACTGGACTTGGTTATTTGTCTAGGAAGACGTTTCACCTCTCATCCAGGAGGCTTCATCAGTTTGTGTACGCATCTGACCAGGCTGGGACTGGACCAGGACCAGGACCAGGACCAGGACCAGGCTGGGACTGGTCCAACTAACTGGTGTGGAGATCCAGGTATTTAACCTTTCACAAGGCCGATGATGTCACTGGAACCCCAACGACCGTTGTTAGAGTGACAGTCGTTGGTGGGAAGTAGGTTTCGACTTCGTTAGTGCGTTTATAAACGCCTAACGCATGGCCCTACACAGGAGAGCTAACTCCTCAGGCCGGGACTCTGCTGTCCACTTACATCTCAAGGAGAAAGCCCACTCCTTTGATGACAACAATGTCCACATCCTGGACAGAGAGGACAGACGGTTTGAAAGAGGAGTAAAAGAAGCCGTGTATGCAAAAGTAGAGAAACCAACGCTAAACAGAGGAGGAGGTCTGAGACACCACTTATCTCCAATTTACAATGCTGCCCTTTCATCCCTTCCCAGGAGATTCAACAATCTCACCTCAGAGAACAACTGTTCACAAATGGCCTCCTGTGTCTCCAACGACTGTCGTTAAGACTCAATAGAGCACTAACGAAGTCCAGACCTACTTCCCACCAACAACTTTCACTCTAACGACGGTCGTTGGCACTTGGAGCACAACGGGTTCCAGTGACATCATCGGCCTTGTGAAAGATTAAATACCTGGATCTCCACACCAGATAGTTGGACCAGTCTTTCTAGACAATTAACCAAGTCCAGTTGCTTTTGACTGAAATTGCTTTGGGGATAACGATGACCTGGACAAATGAGAATATTCAAAGGCCAGATTCTAGATTATTATAGCCGGTCTCCAGCGGCTCCAGCTCCGATCTGCAGCGATTGAAACATGACACCCGCACTAATTGTAACTTCTGCGAATCTTTAGCATCTCAGCCTCAACTTCTGGCTGTCTCAGTCCAGGCAGCACATTCTGAATTCTGCTTTCCACTCTTTGATTACCCTGATTTCTGACACAAAGGCATACTTGTCTACCTGCAATGGGAAAGGACTCTCGCTTCCTCTTGCCATGTTTTCCCTCATTGAAAAATCATGCAAATCCACCCTAATTTTGGTATTGCACCGTTGACATTTTTTTCTTTTGTTTGGGTGCACTTGTGTGACTGTGCATGGATTGACGATTTTACTGTTTGCGTCGTTGATTAAGGAGTTTACCTCTGAAACAGCGAGTTGTATGCAATGAAACAATACGTTGTCTTATATTATGAGTATGAATCCTACAGTACACCCTCTGCGTAGGCCTGATAGATGGTGGTAAAAGCATCTGCTCCTTCTTGGAGCACAGTGGCTGTTAAATATCTAGGTAGTAAGTACAGATTACAGCATTTTGTACAGTGAAAAAAATAAAAATACAGATAGACACAACTATCAAAACATCGTTAGACACATGTGAAACCACTCTGACAACAACATCCTCTTCTCTGTTCGCATACATGGCATGTTAAAAAAAAACAACTCATACTTTCATCAAAATATAGCTGAAAATGCAGTTTAGCGCTGGACGATAGGGTCAAAGTCTTCTATCCTGATAAAGGTCATTTCAAATCTTGATAAGGATGCATGTTCTCTGGTAACTCCAAAATTGCCTATTTTTGTATACTCTCGTGTGAATTAAATACATAACATGATAAAGTATTTTCTTATTTTATTAGGTTATTATTTAAGAGCCATAGAGGACACGGATTTTGCTTATGATCACAGTTTTTATATTACAAAGTAGATTCACCACTGAAAACGGGTAATCACCTGCTTTTTCCTACTCGTCAGATGGGGAGTGGGTGTGGCAAAAGAGGAAGAAACATTGATAACATGTGAAATAGGCAATTACATTAAGGGGGGGGGGCACAGTTAGCCTTCCAGCAACTGTGAAACTGTCTTACAGTATTTAAACATGCTGTTTGATTAACTAACGGACTCAACAGCAAAGCACCATCCGCTGGGTTCTGTTTGCGACTTCTCGATGAGCACATACGTTCTGAGAAGTGCCATAATGCTCATTAAAACACTATATAATTATTTCATTTCTACATTCGCAACCAAACAAACAAGTAAGACAGCATTGGAGTTGTTGGAAAGCTGGAAAGCTCGAAACGTTACTAAATGTAAGTGTTTGCACAGGAAATGGCATTTGTACTATTCGATCTTCATCTCAATCTTTCCATTAGTTCATGTTTTTGATTTGATGGATTTTGTTGTATAAATAAGAAGAATAAAAACAATGTAGTCTCCATAAAGGTAATTAAGGTAGAAGCTCAACAGATCACCAGGCGTCGTATTCACAGAACATTTTATTTTAGCGCCAGGAGGAGAACTCAAAGTTCTTAGTAAAGAGTAATTTCATCCCAAAGCCTCTGAAACCAACTTTTACTTAGGAGTGGGAAGGACTCCTAAGATAAGACTAGAGGGCGGGGTTGACCTTGATGCTATGGATGAAATCATGTTAATACCTTATCCCCAAAGCAATTTCAGTCAAAACTGGACTTTATGTACGCACCTGACCAGTCCCAGCCTGGTCCTGGTTCTGGTCCAGTCCCAGCCTGGTCCTGGTCCTGGTCCAGTCCCAGCCTGGTCAGGTGCGTACATGAACTGATGAAGCCTCTTGGATGAGAGGTGAAACGTCTTCCTAGACAAATAACCAAGTCCAGTTGCTTTTGACTGAAATTGCTTTGGGGATAACGACGACCTGGACAAATGAGAACATTCACAGGCTTATGTTCATACCTTCTATGCCCACAGTGATTGGCTGAGAGGAAAATGAGTCCCTAAGAGTGAATTTAAGATGAAACACTTTGGGAAATAGCCTGCTATGTGCAAATAAAGAGTTATAAATAAAAATGTATTATGTGATTTAATATAAAAACAGGAATATACTTATTCGTCAAGTATGGTTAGAATATTGTCCGCCAGGTAGGCCTACGGGCAGCGTATTAGACTTTAAGTGGATATGTAGTCCTATAAGAAGCATTTTAATTATAGGGCTAGAATAACCATGGCTGATACGGTCACGTCCGCTCTGCCAAGACTGAAGAGAAAACCAAACTGGACCAGTGACCAACTCTTTCGCTCAACTTGTAGATGAAAGGAAAGATGTTATGAAAGGAAAGTTTGGAGTTGGGATCTCTACAAAAACAAAAAAAGAAGCACGGCAAACTGTTTGCACACATGTCCATGCTGCCTTCTCTATCCTGCAGCTGCATTTCCCCTGTGGTCAAACAGCGGAGAGGTGAACCAACTTTAATCTGCAGTGATACTGGGTGGTTTTTATTGGTTGGGATGGCGTCCCTGACCAACTCTACCACGTTCATAACGCCATCTCCGTTAAGACGATACCTTTTTAAAGCTGACTATCGTTTAATCTCTCCATAATGTTGACTGCAGCAGACATGTTAGCTCCTTCCTCTTATGTTTTTATAGATTTAGGAGCTACTTTAAGCGGTAACACGCTTTGTGAATTACACTTATCTTAAAAAGTTAGGAGTCCTTAAATCAGCAGTGAAAATCAGCAAGTTAGGACCTACTCTCCGCCTTAAGATGTTTTGTGAATACAGCCCCTGATGTGTTGCTTCTTGTCAGTGTCACATTCAGGAGCTTCTTGAAAGCTCTGTAAATATGAGCTCTTTGAGGCTGTCAGGGATTAAAAAGTAGTGTCTGTACCTCTCCCAGAGCGTGCCAGTGTGTGATGGGTTTCCGCGGGTAAGCCAACATTTCGTTCCAGTGATCTCGTCCAAGACCCTCAGCGTCTGGCCCCGTGCGACACACGCCAATCACCTCATTGTGTCCAACCCTGTTAGTAATAAGACACATTAACACACATTTGGATGCACATTGTAAAGCCTCGAGTAGTCCTGGAACAGACGCAATACCCTTTTATACAGCGGCTGCTTGACTCACCGATCATAATCCATCACCATGATGGACAGACTAACTTGTTCCACGTTCTCCGGGGGAATGTCGAAGATGATGGCCTCGTTGTACACTGGATTGAGCGTGCTCTTCTTGGTGGTTGTTTTCCGCTTCTTTAACCTCCGTCCATCACATATCAGGTAAACCTTCACATAAGGGTCTGGGAGACACGTTTACCGTCAGGTGATGATGATGATGATGATGATATCAACAATCATACTTCATCCTGTCTGAATATACCTGTATTTACCCTCTGTCTGAAACGTTTATTCTCTTTAAAGGGACAGTTCACCTCAAAATCGAAACTACATATTTTTCCTGCAGTGCTATTTATGAATCTAGATTTTTGGCAGTAGTTACCCAATGTTGGAGATGTCGCTGTAGAGGTGTCTGCCTTCTCTATAATATCATTGGATATAGACTTTCTAGCCTCCTCTGTACCTCAGGTCTCACTGCCCGGCCATGTCTCTGTAGTGACAGCTAGCGTTGGTGTAGGTGTGAGTGTGTGTGTCTGTGTGTCAGCATGGCTGTGTGTGTTTATGTGAATGTGTGAATGAACGTATATACATTTGTGTATGTCTCTGTGCATGACTGTGGGAGGGTTGGGTTCTTTTAACTTTCTTCTCCTGATTTTATTTGATGTTTCTCTTCTTCTGTACATCTCTGTGAGGCACTTTGCGATACTTTTCTGTATGAAAAGCGCCAAATAAATAAAGGTTGATTTGATTTGATTTGATTGGAACTGCATGGCACTCGGTTTGTGGTGCTCAAAACGCCAAATAAAATATATTTGAAAAACTCAACAGCAACGTCTCTTTCCAGAAATCAAGACCCGGTTACTTAAGATGATCCACACACCTGTTGTGAGCGGTTTCATGTAGGAAGTACTTTCTTCCTACCAAACTACACCTGCCAACTGTATCACCACCCAGAAGGAAGCATACTCACGGATGAAAGGCTAGTGCTTGTGATAGCATAAGATGTAAACATTTATGGCGTCCACCTCGGCTGAGCTGTAACGTTAGCATTAAACTAATCACCACAAGATAGCAACATGGTCCACGAGGGACTTCTGCTTAGTGATGCGGTTAGCGGGTGTAGTTTGGTAGAAAGAAAATAGTTCCTACATGAAACTGCTAACCAAAGGTCTATGGATAATCTTGAGTAACCAGGTCATGATTAACGGAAAGAGACATTGATGTTGAATTTCTCAAATGAATTTTTTTTTTTTGAGCACCACAAGCCGAGGCAGACATCTCTACGGCCGACATCTTCAACACTGGGCGACTCGCACCGAAACAGTCTAGATTGATAAATGGCACTACAGGGAAGAGGTAAAAAAAGTAAAAAAGAACAAAATAAGAGGAATTCAATTTTTGATTTTGGGGTGAATTGTCTCTTTAAGCCTCCCTCCTAAAACAGCCCAGTCTGCTTTCATTGGTCAGTGTTTCCGGGTCTCCCACATTTGCGTTGTCGGTGTCTCTGCATCGTCATTTCAGCCTGGAAATGACTGTAACAGCACTGTATCTGCACTTTCTGCAGTTATATAGTATAGTTGTGACATCACTACGGTACAGAAGACCTGGGGGTCGTTTAAAGACAATTTCTGAATACGTCTGTGTACATTTCTCTGTGGATTGAGCGTTTTGACAGCATCTACAGCACCTCAACCTGCTTTATAATAAACAAAGACATGGAAATCTCCCTTTTTACAATACGGGACCTTTAAGGGAAATTATGCTGAATACAAATACTATACTTTACTATACAAACACCTTCAATAACTTCTTCCCACTGGTCTCCCTACGTCTCTCCTGTCACTCCATTGTAAGTGGCCACCTGCTGTCTCGTTGCAGCTAAGTTTGATCCCTGGCTCAGTGTGTGCTATTGATGTGAGCCACATCTTATTGGCCGTCGGGTTACCTGAAGAGCCTGTGATGTCCATGGCTTTGAGGTTTCTGCATTTGATGACTGTTAGAGTCATTCTCCCTGCTGTGGGGAGGTAGCACAGCGAGTACATGATCTCTCCCAGGTCAACACTCTCCTGGAGGACACAGAAGAAGGACATGCATTTAAAAGGCCTCGACCACATTCTGTGAATCTAAATGCCAAAGCAACAGAGTAAACAGGTCAGTAAATAAGGTAGGTTGCAGCTGGTACTTAACATTTTAGCAGCATGGCAGGTCGTGTTGATATTCCTTAAATGCAGTATTCCTTATTTGTCAGTATTCTCTCTATTCTTCATAGTAAATGATGAATCATCTGCTTTTTTAGCCGCACTAGCAGCGGGTTCTAGGGATGGCAGTAGGTGGTCCCCTACTTTGGTCCAAACAGAAACATGTCAACAACTACATAACATTTTTTAAGAGGATGGTTGTGTCTAGAGGGTAACCCTGGATACTCACACCCTTTGAAATGGCTACACATATCATAAAAGCTCTCTTTCTCTCTCTCTCTAACTCTCTCTCTCGCTCCCCCCTCTCTCTCTCTCACACACACACACACACACACACACACACACACACACACACACACACACACACACACACACACACACACACACACATACATACAGTATATACACCCTTTAAGAATGATTAATACAAGACCTCAATCTCAAGTATAACTCCACAAAATAACTGTAGCTGCCCTCAGGTGTATCGATTCGACACAGGAGGAAGTTTTTTTTTCAAGGTTGACTCATGACCTGCAGTTTGAGGAGGAAAATGTAATCTTTTCACTAGACTTCACAAGCAAGCCCTCAAATGTTACTACAACTAGTTTAAAAACGTACATATTTAACTCTCGTTTACCAAGACATGTAAATGCACCAACAAGAATGCATACATCTTACTCTCTAGATTACCTGGAAATGTTTTGGGGGAAAAAAAAATGTCCTGTATTGCAGTGTTATGAAAAGGGTGTGGATCTGCAGTAATAGTGACCTCACACTACACCAAATACCACATTTTCAGTTTATCCTTACTTATAAAATGCAATGAAAACATAATCTCCTTGATAGAGTTAACAATGGGCTCCAACTATGAGCTCACAGCCTAAACTGTAGCTCTATGTTAACTAATATAGCAAACATCTTTATCATGTACACATGTATGAGTTTAAAGGCTCTTTGTGTAGCTTTCAAAAAACCTTGTTATTGGCGACACTGGTGGCCGTTACTGAACTGCAGTAAGCATCTTGTTGCTCGTTCCCATATGCTCTCACACTCCATGTCCATGAGCAACTACCAGCCAAAACTGTGAGGCAGAACATAATTCACCAGCATCATGTTGGTATAATGCTGTAAAATCAATTACAGAAGTTTGCAGCCGACCCACATCAGCTTAGGTTTTGTTGAGCTAACATTAGCAAGCAACTGGTGCTGCAATGCAATTTTCTAGCTAGCCCCTAGCACTACTACTACTACTTCTCCTACTACTTTAGGGGCCGCTGTGGCTTGGGTGTCCTTGGGCAAGACACTGAACCCCAAATTGCTCCCTGTGTGGCACATGGGTGTGTGAATGGTTAGATTAGATGGTATATAGATCCAATACCGTCTGTGTGAATGGTTGCATGTGGTAAGTAGTGTGAAAGCTATATCAGTACAAGTCCATTTACTATTTACTACTACGCAAGCAGCTACAGTTTGCATGATCTGCTGCGTGATCTGCTGCATCCCAGAACCCAACACCTGCGGAGTACAGCTGGTAGTAGGGTGAGGGGAGGTAAAGGTCGGCTCATGTTAGAGATTATTTTGGGCCGCCTCTTCTAAAGAATGCAATTACTGTGTTCACACCTGCACAAACAGTCACACCAAGGGGGATCCTTTTTAGCCAGACTAAAAGTGAAGGTGTGAAAACACCCTAAGAGGCACAACAGACTGTGGCTTTGCCTTGCATCATTATCGCTTTCCAGTACTAATGGGGTGAGCAGGTAAACACCAGTGATGTAATCAAAAGCAATAATGTGTTAACAGATTAACAATAAGTGCTTTTAAGAAACAGCCTCGTTTCAAAATCAGCCTTTGTTATTCAAAGCCAATAAACCCAGTTGAACTTAATTGGGAATCATCTCTAGTAAGTGTGTGTGCAAAGCTGAATATATAGTTATTTGTCTCTATTAATATAGCCAACAGAAGCCATTGTGTACCTGACAACAATGGCTCAGTGTTAATCACAATGAAAACATTCATATATAAAGCTGAGGCTCTTGAGTAAACGGTGATAAGTGTGTTAGCGTAGGAGTGAAATCAGTCTAAATCAGTCTTTCTTCAGAACGATTTCTACGAGGCAACACTATCCACAGTATGCTACAACTGCTGATGTAAATACTTCAAGGTTTCAAAGGACATTGATGCAGTGTATATATATATTTCGTGATTGGATCATTTTACTCTCAGTTGCTGTATTCATGTTTGTGGAATACCAAGTAGTTTCTGGAAAACGCGTGTGGGTGTTTGGCTGATTTGGCATTTCCCAAGACACTTGATTGTGGAAAGGTTTTGATGAATTCTGGCTATTCATCGGGTCAACACTAAAAATAGTAGAAGTTCCCAACCACTGTGTGTTTCAGCACAGACGTCCGGTGTGTCTGTGTCCACATATGTGAGGCTTTTGGCAGTGTGTTAGTGTGAACGCCAACTCACCGTGGTTGCTGCATGAATATCCTTCCACACGACAGCCTCCCTGGAAAGATCAGAGAGTTCAAAGAGGTTGTCCACCACCACCTCGCCAATCATGTCGTGGCTGGTGAAGCGGTCAAAGTCGTAGACGCTGAAGTGCAGCTTGCGGTTGCAAATCTCGTCGTACACCACGGGGAAACAGAAGGTCTCGTCGAACATGGGGTTCAGATTCTTGCGGTGGACGCGCGTCTGGAACTTCTTCTTCCTCTCCGGTAGCAGGTAGATCTTCACGTACGGGTCGGAGGTGCCCATGAAGTCTTTGGCAGGCAGGTCCAAGGCCTTGAGGATCCTCACCACCAGAGCTTGCTCCTCGTAATCGTAGCGCAGCGAGAAACTGAGCTTTCCGCAAGTCTCCACGGGCTCTTTGGCCCCGTCTTCTGAGTCCACAGATTTCTGCTTGTAGAGTTCCGGCTTTATTCTCCCGATGCTCACCGTAGAAGACTGGCGGAGAGGCACTGTGTCCATGCTGAAGTCAACGCTGGTGACATTCATCTGACGGGGGAGGTGGCGCCGAAATGAATTGTGCCTGTTGAAAAGGGTAAAGGGCATGTGGTAAATGTCTCAAGTGTCACTGCTATGCATGAGTGGCTTTGTTATGATGGGCACTAATGGTTTGTCAGGAGAGAACTCCATTTGGAAAGCATCATACATACTAATGTGGCGCTCATGCCGTCTTATTACCATCTGGTAGAATAGCTTGAGATATGGTCTTTTGTTGGTTTTGTTGCCATAAAAACACCATCAGTGGTGTGTCTCGCTGTATCGTAGCTGCTATTGCCACTCCTCATCATTGACCATGTTTGCAACCATAATTATTATCATTTTCATATTCTATCACCTTAGCTGTGCTTGTTTCTACTATTCTGCTGTATTAATTCAATTCAATTCAATTTTATTTCATTTTATGATTTACATAGACCCAACAATTCCCCCGTAGAGTACGGTGGCGACGAAAACCTTCCCTATAACAGACAGGAACGTCAGACAGACCCAGCTCTGTGGAGGACGCACATCTGTCTGCCCCGTATTAACTGCCATAACATTATATTTATATGCATATATATATGTTATATTCACATTACTATAGATATTATTATAGTTACTGGAAGTGTGTCTGTCTTTGTCTCTCTCTGTCCATCTTTCCGTCTTTTCTCTCTCTCTCTCTCCTTCTCTCCCTCTCTCCGGTGCAGACAGATGTCCGTCCTCCACAGAGCTGGGTCTGTCTGACGTTCCTGTCTGTTATAGTGAAGGTTTTCGTTGCCACGGTACTCTACGGGGGAATTGTTGGGTCTATATAAATCATAAATAAGTCATAGAGTGTGGTCTTTACCTACTCTGTAAAGTGTCCTGAGATAACTTTTGTTCCGATTTGGCACTGTAAATAAAATTGAATTGAACTGAATTTAATTGAATTGAATTGGTCTTTGAGGAAAGAAGGACAGAGATCTCATGCAGAAGCATAAATATTAACTGAAGAACCATTTGATAGCTGAATGCAAGAAATGACTTAAAAAGCTCACGATGACCTCTTCAGTCATATGATTTACATATATCGTCCTTTACACCCGGTGAAGTGGCTTCATTTGACCAGTTATCCTTGATTTTGCAGACGACATAAAGACACTGTGACACGCACAGAACGTTCTTGCTCTTTTTTTACTCAACACGGCTGTTTTATCCCTGAAAGTAGAACCACACAATAAAAATCACAAATGGGAAAACTGAAGGAGGAAGGAGAAAGAAATATGCACCCCAGTATCCACTCTTAAGCTCTCACACAAATCACCTGAATGCTGGCAAATTTTCTGGGTAGTTAACATATTTTGAAAAAAAAAAAACCCCGCAACAGCCACGTTTGAATCTTGTCACCTAGCAACTGGCCCTCCGCCTTCCTGGCAGGAAGACAATCACAGCGATCTGACAGCCGTGGCACAAATGATATGGCACAGGAGGCACGGCTGAAAATTGAATATTGTTATTGTAAGTATTGTAAACATAGATTAGGCTGAGTGCCGTCTAAGAACCTTAAGGGCAAATAACTAAAAAAAATACAAACAAAACACATTGACTGCTAACTGGACAGAGAGTAGGAGTAATTATTCCCTTTGTGGTTGTGCTGTTGACTTTGAATCCTCTTTTAACCATAACATACATACAATCCAAAAAGTGAAATCGACTGCTTACGCCAGAGTTGATAAGATTAAGGGATTATCACTTATTTGGTTTATGGATTATGTTGAGAAAGGAAATCATGTTGGACTCATTCACAGAGAAAGAATCTCAAACCAATCACATCCCCACTGTGCACTGTTAAACAGGACTACAGCTAACAATAGGAACCATTATTGATTCATCTGCCGATTATCTGGAGGTATTGATGAATCGTTTGATCTATGAAATGTCCTGTTTTGTCAGCCCAAACTCCAGACATTCACTTCATTGTGATAAAGATCAAGAGTAAAGTAGGAAATCTCCCCATTTGAAAAGCTGTTAACTGCATTTTTTTGCATGTTTTGCATGAAAAATTGAGTGGAATCAAAACAAATCGGCTGCTGATTATGTTTCAGTCCATTGAGCGATCTTGATTTAGAGGTGAAACGATGAGTTGATCAAAAAAAACGATTCCTGAATCGGTTGATCATATCTCATAGCGGGTTCCAGCTTCTCAAATGTGCTGCTTTTCCTTATTCTACATTATAAAAAAACTGCATATTTGATAAAAGAATGAAAATTATCTTTAATTGCAGCCGAATCACTGGCTAAACTGGCCTGTTGGTAAATACAGAACACAGAAAAAAACTGTAGAAAGACATTGTTTCAGTATTTGCTAATGATTGTTAAAAAAACAAACATTGCAGAGATCAAATCTGGACTATATCTACCTTCTGTCTGCTGTTGTAGCTTTGGTAAGCTTCAGGGCTTTAGGGCATTTCCCTGGCCCCTAAAACGGTGTTTTAGCATGAGCTAATAGCATGTTGTAGGTGTTTATGTCATTCAAAAAGGAAACAATCAGCGATAATCAGGAATAAATGTGAATGGAATGGGTGGAAGGATTAAGACAGTAGGTGTTGTTATCTGTAACCTGGCCTTTGTGCATCTCTGGTGGGTGTACGGGCTCCTGAAGTCCTTGGCCTTGATGTAATTTAATAAACGACAAACCGACGCGATTGTCAATAACGTGTTTCTCTGAGAAACCGTGCAGCTGCCTGGTGCCGTCTCACCAGAAACCAACCCTTCCACCGTGACAGCTCCCACCCCACAGCAGTGCTAATTATGGACGTTCTAGTTTAAACACAGTGCTGGGAAACAAAGAGAAGCAAAGAGCCGGTTGCTTAATTACTGTGGTTGCTTCCCGCCGTTACCGCATCGGCTTGACTCACACGTAAAATAGATTATAGGGTGCGAGCTGAAGCAGGGCGATACGCCACGAGGTCTGGCTGATGAGCCTACGGGAGGTAAGACAGTGCGAGAAGAGACGCACACAATTCAACATGTGCAGCGGCGTTTCAAGGTCACCGCACAGCCCCTGCTGCTCCACATGACACGTGCCAAACCACCGCGAGGACAGTGGCGGCGCTGTCATGAACTGTCAGGACAGTTCTAGCATCAGTCTGTGTAATGTGGGTTCCAGACTGCTTCCATTGTGCTCTAACTATAAGCACCAGATACATGTGTATAAATAGATGGTCTTTATTATGTCCTCTGTGCAGAGGTAGGGACGGGGAGGGGTTGTGACTGCAGTGGGTTCATGTGAGGTACCTGGAGGAGGAGGTTGGCTCGGTGGTCTGCCTCTGGATCTTCGCCTGCTGGCTGAGCTTCTCCCTCAGGGCTGTCTGCACCTCCGCCGGGATGTCCGGAGACGTCTGGCTGATCTTCATGGCCGCCTCCAGGAGCTTGACGGTGCTCCGTCCGTTCACCTTCACCTCCAGCGGGTACTTCTTCTCCACCTCTGCCACTTTGCACTCAGTGACCGGCGGCGAGTTGGGTGGCGGAGGCGCCTCGGGGAAGCCCACGCGGAGGCCATTTTCGGCGTGGGCCGACAGAGCCTTGCTCCTCCAAATGGGCCAGCACAGCTTCCAAAAGACAAAGAGAGAGACTACCAACAGGGCGAGGCCACAGAAACCCACGACCACAGCAAGGAGACTAATAGAGATGTCTACATGTAACCAATGGAGAGACCCACAGAGACGACGAGAGACACAAGAAAGGAAGGGATAAAGCAAGCGAGGGGGGACCAAATATGACAGACAAACATGCAAGGGAGAAAGAGAAAAAAGGAGAGAAAGCCAGCTGTAAGAAAGAGGGGGCAGCATGTGCACCTGTTTGATAAAGCAGGACAGTTTAAACTCATGAATGTAAAAAACCCAGTCACAGCATCAAGACATTGTTCATGTTCAGAAGTGGGGGGAATACATATTCTCCTGACATTTCCTGCTCTTAATGCACTGACTAAAGCTCAATGGAGCCTTTTTCATGCAGATTTCCAAAAGGTGTTAATCAAACTGAGGGATTGCGGAGTGAAAACCGCGAAAGGAAGACGAAAGAGAGGCAGGATGCCTGAACTCTGTGTTCCTGCACCTGTTGCTGGTCCATCAGTCTGCGCTGAGCTGCAGCCAAATGCGTAACAGGTATAAAACAAACACTCCAACAACAAGTTCAACGCCATAAAACACAACCGAGTGGTGTAATAAAGTTTCAACAAGTGAGAGCTGATGGTTTTTCTTTTTTTTTTGCTTTTCAACTCAGTCACTTTCTTTGAAGGGAACGCACGAAAGTGACTCATTTAAGGAAAAAGGGGGGAAAGAGGAAAAAAGAGTGACTTTGCTGCATTTACCTGCGTGTCCTTTACCTTGTATGTTGCTCTCCAGGGGGAAAATATCCGAACATTTCTCGCGGTCTACGTGTCCCGTGAGACAAAGTTCCGTAATGATTTGGAGAGCCCTTTGGCACAAGGTGATGCTGTCCTCCGTCCGGACACTCATGTCTCTTCTGTTAAGCCATTGCACGCCGGGGGAGCCGGGAGGGCGGTGGTTCATTTGGGCTTCTGTTTTATGCGCCGCGGTGTGCAGCAGCCCGTCGGCGGGAGACAGCAAGCAGCAGGCGCGCTGCGTCCTCATCCATATCCAGCGCGCAACGAGGAGCGACTGGCCAGACGCGCTCCCTGCGTTCGAGTAACAGGCGGCGGCGGCGGCGGCGGCGGCGGCGGCGGCGGCGGCGCTGGAGTCCAACCCTGGCTGCGTCCAGTAGTGACGCGCATCAGTTTGCCAGTGAGACCTGTTGGTTGGTGGCAGTAACGCGATTACTAACGACTTTCTCCCCCGTGAGGGGCTGGCGACCTCTCTCTCTCTCTCTCTCTCTCTCTCTCTGTATGTGTGTGTGTGTGTGTGTGTGTGTGTGTGTGTGTGTGTGTGTGTGTGTGTGTGTGTGTGTGTGTGTGTGTGTGTGTGTGTGTGTGTGTGTGTGTGTGTGTGTGTGTGTGTCTCCGGTGACCCTGCAGAGAGGATGCTTTTTATAAGCAGCATACGTTTTTTATTTTAATTTAAAAAAAGCAGTTTCATGAGACATCGGAGCCAAAGTCCAACCTGTTGATGAATATTCATGATGCGTCAGGTTTTAACAGGTCATAAAAAAATAAAACTTGGGGCTCTTTGCTGCATGTCACTCATTCCCTTTTTAAACTATCTTCTTTTTTAAACTGTTAATAAGGGCATGTTAGGGATACATGGACCCTAACAAGGCAATGGCTGCGTTTCTTTGTCCATAAGTTCTTATGAATGTCTTATAAATGTGTTTATGATGCTGTTATTAACACTTATGAGCATCCTATAAGGACTTATAACGTCCTTATTACCTATTAACCAAGGCCATGACCTTAAAATGAAGTCTACTAAACACAATATCAGTATAGTTGCATAAGTATTGAAACATAAACTTATAAATATATGTCTTTAATTAAGTTTGTCCCATTAAATTGAGGCTAAATAAAAATATACTAAATATTTTGTATGTTCATACTTGTATAACTTTATGTATATTGTCTATAAAGTCGAAGGCATTGTTGTGTGTGTGATGCAGAGTATATGGTATTCAAACCTTGTCTTCATCACTTTCTTAATTTAAATAATTATTTAGTTCCTGGTCCACTTGTATCACGTTTCCCAGTTCTCTTTACATAACCTGCCAATTATCTACAACTCAAATATTAAATGAACAGGTGGCAAAGCTGATGCATTTCTAAATGTTAAAGTTTGAAAATGAAAAACACAATTTAATTGAATCCATGTTTAAAGCTAAACCTAACCCCTTACCCTAACCCCTAACCCTAAACCCTAACCCTAACCCAACCCTAAATCCTAACCCTAACCCCTAACCTAACCCTAAACCCTAACCCTTAACCCTAACCCAACCCTAACCCCTAACCCCTAACCCTAACCCAACCCTAACCCTAACCCCTAACCCAACCCTAAATCCTAACCCTAACCCAACCCTAAACCCTAACCCTTAACCCTAACCCCTAACCCCTAACCTAACCCAACCCTAACCCCTAACCCTAACCCAACCCTAAATCCTAACCCCTAACCCAACCCTAACCCTAAACCCTAACCCAACCCTAACCCTAACCCCTAACCCTAAACCCTAACCCCTAACCCTAAACCCTAACCCTAACCATTAACCCTAACCCTAACCCCTAGCCCCTAACCCTAACAATAATCCTAACCCCTAACCCAACCCTAACCCAACCCTAACCCTAATCCCTAACCCTAACCCTACATTTTGTCACACAGACGTAAAATAACGGCATCTTTCACAGTTGAATATCTATATTTGTTGCATCATACAAAGGTATAACCACAGTGATGTCAGTATGATCAATTAACCAATCACTGTCTTTGCTGATGATGCTGATATCACTTTAAACCGTAAAATTAGGTCAGTTATAACTTCGGAAACATAATAAATAGGCTAATTATTATTTAATGTAATTATTAGAGGCAGCTGTTACGTGCAGAGGTAAAAGAACAATAACACAAACATAAGAGAAAATACTTTGATGTGCACGTGTCTGTGGAAAACTTTGATCAAACTGACTCTAGTCTCAACCACAGAACAACAAAATTAAAACCAGCATGAGACAAAAATGATAACGAAAATAAAAAATAAATAAAATCGAAAAAAGTTCAAGGATCTTTCATCACTGTCTCGACAAAGAGGACGTTATTGCCTCCGCTGCAGGAGCACAGTCCTTATCGGCCCTTTTTTCACAGGGTGCTTCTATTATTTACCTTGCGCTCCGTGCCGGTGGGGGGGCACAGTAGACGTAGTTAAGGGAAACTGGAAATAGCGCAGACAAAAAGAGAGAACAACAGCAGCAGCAATGAAAGAGTGACACAAATACAGCCATGGTTACAGGGGCAGTAGGCCTGCTTTTCCCTGAAGGAGAGATGTCAGGAGTCGAAATGACCCAGAAAAAAAAAAAAACGTTTTCACCATCCGTCCGCAGATATGTGCTTATTGAAGAGGTAGTTTGGACTTTTTGAAAAGTGGTTGTCAGTAGTCAGTGTACAGTTGATGGAGGTCGGCACGCCCCCCAGTTTGGAGAAGCAGGGACGAGGACAGAAGCTAAGAAATGTACTGCTGTGGACGGGGCGCTGCAGCTAAACGTTTTTTAACCACCTCAAAAAAGTCAAAATGAGTTAAAGCGTACGCTATGTTCAGAATATTTTCACTGCTTTACCTTTCCATCAAACAGCCCTGTTCAAGTTTATTGAAGCTGTTCTCTATGCTCTCGTCAAAGCCGCCAGACTCCATTGACGAAAAACTAAATCTGTTAGTTTATTTGTTAGTTTTGTTCCATCGTAACCCTTTTAAACACAACAGTCACACAAACGAACGGACCAATCGAGGCAGCAGTGGACCAGCAACTCCTGAGTCTGGTGGCTTTGAGGAGAGTATAGACAGGTGCCGACCGCCATCTGCTGTAGGTAAACCTTACACCCCAGCCCGCCCATCCCACCGCGCTCTGCATCTGCAAATCGCTCTGCCGCTCCCTCACTTAGAGGAACGCGGAGTCACTCGACTAAGTCACGACTGTTTGCCGCCCTGGCTCCCAAATGGTGGAACGAGCTCCCCGTGGACATTCGGACAGCAGAAAATCTACTCATCTTCTGCCGCAGTCTAAAAACGCATCTCTTTTGACTGCACCACGGCTACAGAGATGATTTATTTAAAAAAGAAAACACTTATACGTAGCACTCTATAGATCGGCTTATTTGCAGCTACTGCACTCACTATAATAATAATAATAATAATAATAATAATAATAATAACTGGCTCTTCTGGATTGTACCCTAATTGTTGAATACACTTATTGGAAGTCGCTTTGGACAAAAGCGTCACATAAGGGAAATATAATGTAGTGTAATGTGGGTAGCACACTGACTACGGGTAAGTGAGTAAGTGAGGTAAACCTTATACGACTACAATCAAAAAATCCTTTAAGATCTATCACTTATACAGGAGTGATGAGAAATTTGACTGGTTATTAAATTAGCCTTTTTACAGTATTTCCATAAACACTTCCTTATCATTGCAACATGTTGGTATTTCTAATGTTACGTGATTGAAAAAATAGGATATTTTAACCTGGTGAATGGGAAAAAAATACATTTTGTGAGTCCATAAAGCATTTACATGCATATAGAGGGATATGCATGTTGTATGTATGTTCAACATTTTTAAATGAATGTTGTTGTGGAAATGGATTTCTTCAACAAAGATCAACAAACAGGATCAGCTTTTTCTCCGTGGTTTATTTTGCCAATGCATTTTCTTCTGCGGACAAAAATACGTTCACCCCTGCTTCCTCACAAAGTTAGAGTCTAAGAGGAATGACACAGATCTAACTTGTGCTCAGTCTTTTAGAGGAAGAGACAGGACGCGCTAAGCCTTGGTTGGGTGACGTCTTTAGACCAAACAAAACACGCCTTAGACTCATCACAAGGTCTCTTACACAGGGTGCAGATGCACAGATATGCCATTATACCATCATGAGACAGTTATTTGCGTTATCCATTAAGAAGGTGAGACAGAGGAGACACTGAACTGTGTCTGACCCGACAAAACTATGATTATGAATTACAAATATCCAAAATTCCCACAACAATGTCAAAGCATGACTTGGATTAGGAGCGTCTTCCTGCCGCCTAACGTTTACCTCCTGTGAATTCCTTTCGCAGGACCAAATGGGCACATTACGTGTCTCTCTTCGTCTTCTGAAGTGGCACCTCTTACAAAACACGTTTGGATTCCTGGCGTATTATGAATTAGTCATGTAAGTAAAACATCTGGTTGAAGCATGGGCAAGATTATGAGACCACGGACAGCAAGACACTAGAGTCCAGAATGCAGAATGTGGTGTGTGGTCGTCCTCCACTCGAGAGATTGGCGGTTCGATCCCCACCCTAACCCTAACTCTCCCCCAGTCCACATGTCGAAGCGTCCTTAGGGCAAGACACTGAACCAACTAATTACATTACATTAGATTAGATGGTCTGTAGATGTCCACTGCCGTCTGTGTGGACTGGTGAATGTGACAGACACTGTGAAAGCTCCTTGAGTAGTCAGAAGACTAGAAAGGAGCTATATAAGTACGTAGTAAGTAAGTCCATTTACCATTACACAGCTGCGTATGCACACAGTCCAAATCATCACTCCTGCCCGGTCCAGCTTGTTTCTGATTACAGATTAACATCCATCCAAAGAGCGATGTATCATATTTTCCTCAATAAGCCAAAAACCGGAAAGCTGTTAGGCAGCCCTCCAGGATTGGGGATTGACCAACAGAAGGGCAAAACAATCAGCTGCTGTGCTGAATTGGTGTTTTGGCTAAACACACTCAATCATGCAACTGATACAAATCAGAGGCCAGCGGTTTGGTAGCCTGGGTTGTGTGCACTATAATGTAATCATTTCATATGACAGCGCACAGAAGGACAATTGCAAACATCTTGATTGGGAGCCACCTGTGGCATTTTGCAGCCGTGGATAATTTCAATTTCAATACGAAGACCTGAACCCATGCCAAACATTGCATTGACTTTTATGCTTTCACTACAATCCATGCACACTCTCCTTTCCCCCCGGAGTGTTTCATCTCCCACTGCGGTTTATTCCCCAACCTCCAATCTTCTGACATGAGGGACGTGAATCCAGCCGTCTCCAAGACAACACTACATACATTGTCAGTAAACTGTCTGGGAGATTGGCTTTGTGTCTGAGTTAATGTCCTCTGTTTATTTCCAGAGTAGCACAGTGCAGAGAAAAAAATACACAGCCTTTGTTCTGAAGTCCAGCCTGCAGGGACACCGGAGCAACGGTGGAATAACAACCCTTTAAAATGCCTCGTAATGGCAGTTATGAGTTACTGATTGCTCTTTGCCATACTTGTCATTTATTTATTTTAACACAAGCGGTTATTGTGTCATTTGTTGGTTATTGTTTGTTTTGTTGAGCGTATTAAAAAAACAAAAAACATAAAAAAAGAAAACAAACAGTATACACAGGAAGTAAGAAAACCTATAGTATAGGTACTAAGTGGAGAAGGGGTAGGAGTTAATAAGCTAATGCTTCTTCCTGCTCCTTTACAAACATACAAAGGGTTTTTAATGACTCGTGCTTCAAGTGTAATTTATTTTTCATATGTTTGAAATAAAGCATTCATTCATTCATTCATTCATTCATTCATTGGAAGGCTGAAACGAGACGGTTTGTTTGTGATTGTTTTAATGCTAACTCGCTAACTCAAAAGTAATCACCACGCTTTATCTACAGTATGATGCCCCGTTGGTATTTTTTTTCTCACGCACAAAGAAAGAAGCAGAACAATTAGAACACCAAGTCTGCCTCCTTCGCAACCTACCAGTACTGATCTGTATTATAATCATGTCTGCATTGTAGTAACTTCAGAGCAAGTGTCATCATCAGAAACAACGTATGATTTTAGGACCTACAGCCATGCCCTAGGTCGGAGCCCAAGTCCTCATACATTAAGGTATAATTAATTGGCTTACTGAAGCCTAGGATGAAGCCTAATATTCTGATTATGATTATCTGCGATACTGTACTTTTATTTTATTGTTGTTCATATTTAGTATTTTATATTTTATCTTATTTTTAGTACTTCTGATTGCTCTGTGACGCTGCTACGATGACCTAATTTCCCCTCGGTGATAAATAAAGTTATCTATCTATCTATCTATCTATCTATCTGTCTGTCTGTCTGTCTGTCTGTCTGTCTGTCTGTCGTCCGTCCGTCCGTCCGTCCGTCCGTCCGTCCGTCCGTCCGTCCATCCATCCATCCATCCATCCATCCATCCATCTATCCATCTATCCATCTATCCATCTATCCATCTATCCATCTATCTATCTATCTAAATAATGTCAGTAGGAATTTTTCTTGAATCATCTGTTAATCATATTTTATCGTATCATTCTTCCTGACGTGGAGTTTGAATACCCCCTCCCTGACGTTGTCGCTCTTCATTCTACGTAATCGTTCGAAATACATTTTTAAACCCGACGTCCTTACCTCTGCGAGTTCTGTACTTTATACGAAGGATTGATTTTTGTTCACACCATCTGAGACCAAAGTTTTCTTTTTGCAGACGCCTTCAGGAAAAAAGTGTCTCAGGAAGTCGTGTCTGACAATCATCGTCATCAAATACTTCTCTGAGTCTGCTTCGTCTTTGCGGCGACTTCAGTCAAATTTACTTTAGGATAATCGGTTAGTTTGGATTTCAGATCAATTGAAAGTAACACATCACATTTAGTATTACCTCTCTAAATCCTTCCTCTCTTAATCTGATAACGTTAACCACAGACACTTTGAAGCCTTTATCTGTGCACGGATTAGATAAATGTACTTGGACCAACTTTTTAATAATTGGTCCCCTGGAGACTAGATTATCTTACAGATGTTCTTCACTGCTGCTGAGTTTAATGCTTATCATATAAAAAATACTTTTTTAAATAATAATGATTAATAATAAACTGGCGTCCTGTCCAGGGTGGACCCCGCCTCACGCCCGATGTCAGCTTGGATCGGCTCCAGCCCCCCGCGACCCCGACAGGGACAAGCGGTTGACGATGAATGAATGAATGAATAATAAAATTAAAAAATTTGCTCTCTTGGTAAAATACTGTATGTTTAACATGTAGTGTGTATCAGTATGTATCGGAACTTTCTTATTTAAAGGTTGAATACGCAGAATCTTTATTAAAAGCTATATTTAAAAATAATAATAATAATAATAATCCACCCACGGGGCATTTTGATGGGTACAGAATTCAAGTATTACTTTTCCATAAAAAATATATTTAGTCTGAATTAATATTTTTTTTAAAATTGACGGGTTTGACAATGACTTTCCATCACGTTTCATTTCCATTGTACCGGCCAATAGCAGCTGACATTGCTGGTTGCCAGGGTGGTCTGTTGCTAGGCTACAGAAACCAGGAATCATTTTGAGTTGGGAGCTAGCTAATCCATTACACACAACTCAAAGAAAGACTTCCAGATCAAGACTGGCTAACATTAAATACTGTTGTAAAATTAATTGATCAGTCAAAATGAGTCATTACCCCGTATGATTCCTCATTTAACGTGGCGCAGGCTGATTGCTGACACATTCGGCAACAAACCATTCTCCGTATTCAACTTTTAAGTAATATGTATTCTTTTACACTTCATGCATGTGAAGTTAATTGGAATTGAAAATGCTTTCCAATATTCTGATATGAAATTGCATCGAATCCAATTTTGGGTTTAGTTAGACACACTTTCCGATGTGTTGTCGATGCCCTTCTGCAAATAACGGTCTTGACAGTGAGATTAGGAACCAAGGGCAGTGGGGTTAGAAGAGAGTGATACCAAAAACATGAATTTGCATTGAACAGTGGAGGTGTGAGAATAGTGCTCCCAATTTCTAAAGAGTCCAAACACATCAGACAATATTTCACACAGTGATGCTGCCAGAAGATACATTAACTGACATAAAGTAGGTTTATTTATAAAGCACAGTGTAGAAACAACCTAAAGTTGGCCGTTTCAGTTATCAGTCACCCTCTTAAACTCCGTTCACGCAAAGATTCTTCAACACGGGCGCAAAGAAGGAACGCCGCAACGTCGTCTTTTTGTTCATTCAGGTGTGGTTTCACACAGAACTCCTGCATAGAAGTGTAAGAGGTGTCTGCGTCTAGTGTGTGTGAGCGGATCTGCAGCGGTGATCAACCACTTAAACACGACCCGACGTACAAACTGCCAACTCCGGACCTGACGGGAGAACAACTGTCAATAGAGAGGGAGGAGAGAAAATAGTTTCTGTAAGTTATTAATAACGTAGGTTACTCTGAACGCTTCTTTGTCACTTTTTGACCTGGCTGCGGGTCGACCGGTGCGTCACAGCTGTGTGTTGTTTCACTCCACTCGGCTTTACCAGCGGGGGAAGAAAAGCAGACCTTAGAAAATTTCAAGAACACATAGATATTGACAATACAACATATAGAAAACCAGAGAAAACAAGTGCGTTTAATAAGTTGATGGAGGACGGACATGGAGGCCCTGCCACAGAAAAAGGCCTGTCTGAGATTTAAAGGGGACACAGATAACCTCAGTTTTCCTGCAATGACAGTAAAAGGTCACCGAGATAAGCTGGAACTTGCACGGTGCAAAGCGAAAAAGTAAAATCTTGTCGTCAACAGACAGGGGTCCGCATTTACGCAGTAATCAGGAGTCTGAGTGACCGTGGAAGTAAAGATTATACGTCTTTTCGTCTGGCTGTGTCCATTTCTCTGTGGATTCAATGCTTCGATACTTTCACACGGTATTTAAAAGACATGAAATCTCACTTACGGGACCTCTAAGTATTATTACATCCACATTTTTTTTATTGGCATCAACAAACGAACCGACATCTAATTAAAAAGAAAGCTGTTTGTCATCTCCTGTGTCATGATGTTGTTGTGATCTTTCAGTGAGAGCTGGCAGCAGAAGGAGCCTCGTGGCGACAGACGTGCTTTAAGAACATGGCCCGCTTCCTCCAGGCTGACATTAAGGGAGAACTGCGAGTGAGGAATTATTGAATCATTAACATTCATGAGCGGGAACATGGGTGGCTTCCAGCACGCCGCGCCTGCCGCCTAAAACAAAAACACAGCGGCGCCACAACACCGAAACAGCGGCCTTAATTGATTATTTTTGAGGACGGTGAAAACATCAGAAATCTGAATGCATCAGCACAACGTGAAGAAAAGAGCCAATCCGGTGTGAATGTCAAGCACAGCGATCATGGAAGAGGAAAACAAAATGTTGACTCTGAAGAACGGTTATGTATGTCGACTCTTGTGGCTGTTTTTTTTTACTACGTCTACCACTTGTTAGAGCAGTGATCGTGGCTTTTGTTTGTTTCCAGTATATTTCTCCACCAGCCTCCCCTGACTAGATGCCCGAACCACCTCAACTGGCTCCTTTCAACTTTCTCATCTCATTTTCATCCGCTTATCCGGGGTCGGGTCGCGGGGGCAGCAGCTTTAGCAGGGGGACCCCAAACTCCCCTTTCCCGGGCCACATTAACCAGCTCTAACTGGGGGATCCTGAGGCGTTCCCAGGCCAGTGTGGAGATGTAACCTCTCCACCTGGTCCTGGGTCTTCCCTGAGGCCTCCTCCCAGCTGAACGTGCCTGGAACACCTCCCTAGGGAGGCGCCCAGGGTTCATCCTTACCAGATGATCCTGAACCACCTCAACTGGCTCCTTTCAACGCAAAGGAGCAGCGGCTCTACTCCGAGTTCCTCACGGATGCTGAACTTCTCACCCTCTCTCTAAGGGAGACTCCAGCCCCCCTCCTGAGGAAACACATTTCGGCCGCTTGTACCCGTGACCTGGTTCTTTCGGTCATGACCCAGCTTTCATGACCACAGGTGAGGGTAGGAACCAAGATTGACCGGTAGATCGAGAGCTTTGCCTTCCGGCTCAGAGTTTGCTACTTCATGGCTCTGCTCCACTACATCTCAGGAGGAAATATGGTACTGTAGTGACTGCATGTTATTCATTAATGTGTTGTATGTTTTGGTCGTATGTAAAGATCATGCCACTTTAACTATACTGAGTTTGATGTTCAACCTCATTTGCTGAAAATTACTAAACTACTAATCTACCAACTGCAAAATTAAAATGCTCTTACGTGATTCCAATAGCGATGCAACTGCATACTATATTAATGTATTATAATAAAACACTATGAAAGGAGCCATTCTGCATGACTTCTTCCACCACTGGTCGTGATGAAAAGGGTCTGTTGATGTTTTTTCACACAGTAAAGTCAAAATGTAAATGAATCAACACCCCGATCTACCAGTTATGCTGCAAAAGAGCATAACATGCATTTAATAACCTCAATTCAATTGTATTTACGGTGCCAAATCATAACAAAAGTTATCTCAAGACACTTTACATATAGAGTAGGTAAAGACCACACTCTATGACTTATTCATGATTTACAGACAAATCCCCCCTGAGCAGCAACAAGTCCCACTATCTTTAATAAAAAATAGTTATAAGTATTATATTGATTATAAACTGTATTAATCCAGCAATCTTGTGCACACAGTGGCGACGAGAACCTCCAGTCTTGCAGTTAACCTGTTAAAAAGACATCTTTCATTCCCCTGGTGGATCGGGGGTCTGATTTCATCACAGATTACCTAACGGCTCTTTGCTTTAATTAGGCCATTTAAAGGTTAACTGCCAGGTCCGCGCCCGCATCCACAACAGTCAGACATCTTTCACCGCCGTGCTCCCTCTGCACCAGTCCTACCAGCTGCATGTGACTATGGAAAATACAGCTATATATCTTTATTGTATATTTAACCTGATGGGAGTTACCCAACATACACCCACTCCATGTCTACTTGCATATGAACGCCTGCAGAGCGCGTTTGTCACAGCAGGTCTCCGTAGAGGGTTTGTTCTCCCCCCTTTGTTGCACAAACACCGTATCAAACACGGGATTCAATTAAATGATTTTAACTGACCCAATAAATAATGGAGTCAAGCGTAGTTGCCTTCTTTTGATTCGCCCATTTGTCATTCTAGCATGCAGCCATGCAGCTTTGCATCTTTATCGTAGGAGAAAGTAGCATTTTATACTCCACATGAAGCTTTTACACTTTTATTTGTATACTGTAATTTATGTTTTTTGCATGTATTTCTGTGAACAGAAGAATAACTCCATGGGTACACAGAGGAATGTAATGCTTACGGCAATTTTGTTAGTAAGCTAGAAGGGCTCACAGTGTTAGTGCAGTGTGAGCTTCCCCAGTTTATTCCATCACCACACAAATGCAGCACAAATGCCCCGTCTTGCAAAGTCAACACAAGTGAAAGACAGTGTGTGTATCTGCACCGCAGTGTGCTCCAAAGTGGGATGTGGTCTTCTTCTGCAGTTTTTCCTGCTGACAGACACAACAAACCAACAAACGTAAACCTCCTTGGCAGAGGTTGTAACTAATATGGTGAACAGGGTAAACATTGTCATTGTGAGCATGTTAGCAGCCATTAGCATTTAGCTCAAAGTGCTCCTGTGCCTATGTGCCCTGCTTCAAAGACACTGTAGCTTTAGTAGATTTGTTAACATCTGTCAAGACAGTTGCATATGAAACCCAAAATTACACAAGGTAGGCTGTTTATTTGTGGCATTGTTGGGCATAAATCCATAATAATCTTCTGTCAAATGGTAATTCAAGTGTTCTGAGAGAAAACTAAACATCTTACATCAGTAAGAAAGGCTACTACACGTCACTGTACTTTACAGTAACTTAGTTCAGTAAGAAATGCTGCTACACGTTTAACACTGTTATACTTATCGCTCCTTATCACTTATTTATATTATACTTATTTTATTTCAATCTGCTGCTAAACTGCACGCTGCGTATTGTTGTATATATATATATACCTGCTTTTAACCACAATGTCTGTTGCACTCTGTCACATTTAGTTATTGTTTGATTTATTTTATGCTAGCTTTATTTTGATTTGGTTTATGTTTTTATGCTTATTGTTACTCTCACCCTTTCCCATCTTTGTATTGAAACTGTTGCACAATAATTTCCCTCTGGATAAATAAAGCTTCTTGAACCTTGAATCTTGAATCTGCACCTCCTCTTGGCTCTGTTTTTGGCCAATCACAGGTCATTTCAGAGACAGAGGGGGAGGATTCCTATTGGCTCAGGACAGAGGTGGGCGAGGTAGAGCCGTAGGAAGAGGTCTCACTCCACTCCAAATTCTGGCGTTTCTTGCTTTTGCTTTCTACTTGCTTTACGTTTCAGCAACAAAACCACTTGGTTAGGGTTGATAAAAACCTTTTCCCCTAAGAGTTTCGGCCTCTTATTACTTACTTACTTACTGCCTTATATGCCGGCTGGCATGTGGGGCAGCAACAAAGGATCTCCACTCCTGTCTGTTCTGGGCCAGAGTCTTTATGGAGCCCCAGGTACGTTGCAGGGTCTTCAGCTCTCCCTCCACAGTCCTCCGCCAGGTGTTCTTGGGTCGGCCTCTTTTGCGCTTGCCTTCTGGTGTCCAGTGAAGAGCAGTTTGGGTGATGTTGTCCTGCTCTCTACGGATTACACGCCCAATCCACTTCCACCGCCTTCTCATAAGGATGTCTGCCATGTTGTCTTGTTTGCAGATACTAAGAAGGTGTTGATTAGAGATGGTATTGGGCCAGAATATCTGCTGTACTTTCCGTAGGCTTTTGGTGTGAAAGGTTGACAGTCTGTGGACATCAGTTTCCGTCATCCGCCAACCCTCAGCACCATATAGCAGGGCCTCTTATGCTACGTCTAATTACTTCTGTGTTAGCTCGGCCTCTACGGCCTCTAGAGGGCGCCACCTTACACAAAACGTAAATATGGGTTGTGATAAGCTGCTTGCACAATCAACCTTTTTTGGCTGATGAAGGTCTGACGGTCCTTGTCTCTCTCTGCATTGTTGACTGCCAGATGAAATCTAAGGGCGCACTCACACTGTCCTTCCGCACCGCGCCCCGGGCTTTAGGATACTTGTCCCGTGAAACCTGTTTTGGCCTGGTGCGGAAGGACAGTGTGAGTGCGCCCTAAGTGGTCAAAGATAATAATCTTAAGAAATTCGGCTTCTTGGCTAACTTGGCTTACAGTTTTACCCTCACATCCTCACACACAAGCTAATGAAACCGGCTCTTAATAAGATTCAACCTTTACAGTGTCCCATTCTATAAAAAGCCACAGTCTGAATTAATATGGTGGTAATCTTTCCCTCTCTTTACCTTTTGTTTCACACACCACGGATACGCTCGGGGTAAGCGGTGGGTGATCACGCTGAGAGTGTCTCACTGGGATGTTCGGAACAATTACCTCTGCCTCACTGCCACTCAGGACCCCTCAGGTGAAGTCATTATCTTAACCGGAGGCTGCTCACTACAGTCACAATTAATACACATTAACACTGGAGCTTGGGCCACCAGGGCCATCTGGATGCATGGATCCAATTATACTCATTAATGGACAAGGTAAAGTCCTCAGAATAGGGACTTTTTCTGTTGCACAGCAGCTATAAAGCACAAAAAAAGGCTTTTAAGAAGCTGCTTTATGAAAGGAAAGGTAGTTATTGGTGATGTCTTAATGGTTTTGAAGTAATCTTTATCCAATTTGCTTTATTTGTTACTTCAAAATCACTTAAATCTGTCTAGGTGTCACAGATTTGTTTCAGTAGTCACTGCACTAAGCCTGTAAATCCAACTTTCAGATAAGCAGCTTAGAGAAGACTGTTTCCGAGGACATCTCGTACCCCCGCGGTTCTGACCCCCATCCACTGAATTATTTGACAATATGCTCATTCATTTTCTCATGTTCAATTATTGAACAGCTGCGCGGGAGATTTGGCACTGATAGACTATTGTTCCCTCTTCCATCTTGTCCTTTGTCTTGCTGTTGTCCAATTCTCTCAGCATGAAGACGAACCCGCAACAATGAATCCTAGAGACGCTGCGGCATTTCAACAGGTGGTCTGATTTATTTATTTTTAAAGGTAAAAGTACAGATTTTCCAGTTACTATGAAATCCTTATTCCTGTTTGTTCACTTCATATCGAATACATGCACAGTGTCTCATCTCATTTCATCTCATCTCATCTCATCTTCAGCCTCTTATCCGGGGTCGGGTCGCGGGGGCAGCAGCTTTATCAGGGGACCCCAAACGTCCCTTTCCCGGGCCACATTAACCAGCTCTAACTGGGGGATCCTGAGGCGTTCCCAGGCCAGTGTGGAGATATAATCTCTCCACCTGGTCCTGGGTCTTCCCCGAGGCCTCCTCCCAGCTGGACGTGCCTGGAACACCTCCCTAGGGAGGCGCCCAGGGTTCATCCTTACTAGATGATCCTGAACCACCTCAACTGGCTCTTTTCAACGCAAAGGAGCAGCGGCTCTACTCCGAGTTCCTCACGGATGCTGAACTTCTCCCCCTCTCTCTAAGGGAGACTCCAGCCACCCTCCTGAGAAAACCCATTTCGGCCGCTTGTACCCGCGACCTCGTTCTTTCAGTCCTGACCCAGCTTTCATGACCACAGGTGAGGGTTGGAACCAAGATTGACCGGTAGATCGAGAGCTTTGCCTTCCGGCTCAGCTCTCTTAAGAAAGTATCAAAGAGCCTGCAGCCGTGCTATCAGCTGCTCTGTGTCTTCTTAATAGAACAAGTCCCAAGGATGTTTGGTTCTTGAAAATCATCAGGTAAACACTGAGACTGGGAGACTGGCTCTTAAATACTCTGTTACACACAAGTGGAACAATCTGCAGATATGGTGATGTCCTCATGGATGGATTATGAGACAACGGGCCCCTGGGCACAGACATGTAAGACATATAAGAGGCCCCCCACTCCCCCTAAGACACCCAAATTCAATTCAAAATCTACTTTTAGTAATTGTGGTACTCTTTGTGGTCATTTAACGTCCATTTTTTAGTTGTTTTGTGTGTCTTTGTAATCGTTTTGCATCTTTTGTGGTGGCTTTTTGACGTATTACTTCACTCTGTCTCATTTCGTTTCTCTCTGTGGTAATTTTAAATCTATTTTTAACCATTTTGCTTTTCTTTGTCATCATTTTTTGTCTCTTTGTGGTCGTTTTGTGTCTATTTTCAGTCATTTAGCATCTCTCTGTGGGTGTTTTGCACCCCTTTAGTCTTATTGTGTCTCCTTGTGGTCGTTTTTGGTCGTTTTGTGTCTATTTTCAGTCATTTAGCATCTCTCTGTAGGGGTTTTGCACCCTTTTAGTCTTATTGTGTCTCCTTGTGGTCGTTTTTGGTCGTTTTATGTCTATTTTCAGTCATTTAGCATCTCTCTGTGGGGGTTTTGCACCCCTTTAGTCTTATTGTGTCTCTTTGTGGTCGTTTTTGGTCGTTTTGTATCTATTTCCAGACATTTAGCATCTCTCTGTGGTGGTTTTTGCACCCTTTTAGTCTTATTGTGTCTCTTTGTGGTCGTTTTTGGTCGTTTTGTATCTATTTCCAGACATTTAGCATCTCTCTGTGGGTGTTTTGTACCCTTTAAGTCTTATTATGTCTCTTTGAGGTCGTTTTTGGTCGTTTTGTGTCTATTTTCAGTCATTTAGCATCTCTCTGTGGTGGTTTTTGCACCCTTTTAGTCTTATTGTGTCTCCTTGTGGTCGTTTTTGGTCGTTTTATGTCTATTTTCAGTCATTCAGCATCTCTCTGTGGGGGTTTTGAACCCCTTTAGTCTTATTGTGTCTCTTTGTGGTCGTTTTTGGTCATTTTGTGTACACTTGTGGTCATTTACAGTGGGGAGAAATACTGGAGTTACTTCTACTAGACTTTGTGTGTTCTTCTAAACTGCAAAGAGCGTAAACAAGGCTGTTCTTAAAGGGACTCTTAAAGAACTAATATGTTTTTAATACGTAGATTAATGTAGACTCGATATATACTGTAGATCTGCTGAATGTTTAACAGGCAGTGCCCTTCCTTTGGACCCTGGATAAACTTTATCATCTATTTCCTTTAAGGGGACAGAACTTCTCATGATTACGAGGGTTATTATGCGTACGATCTTTGTGTAGTGTGTCTTAATTGTGTGTTGTACTACTTGATGAGATGCTTGATGATTAGGACACACTGAAACCAGGTATTATCGCCGCCGTTCTTTGCTTTAAAACGTCTCCTGCTTCTTTATTGTTTAACTGTTTTTTCCTTTTTTTTACTGTACTTTCAGTAAGAGAAAGTCTGACCTGAGGCGACTGTAATCATAATAATCAATGTGCCATCCGCAGTCCTATCTCTCTGATTAAAGGCACTGCAGCGGGGATGGTATTGACCAGGCTCAGCTGATGTTAGCCGTGGCTATTGAAGTGTACTTCACTTAGCCTGATTAAGCAAAGAGTGTTGTGTTCACTGCAGCTTCTTGAGTTTGGAAGTGAAAAAGAAGAGTTTTCGGACTTTCGCTCGCTAAAGTAGCAAACCTCCAGGCCTGGAGAGGGAAGTCAGTGCAGAAGTGCCTCAGGGACCCTTCATGCTTTTTCTCCTTTTGAGGGTGCTCTGCCTTTCTTGTGCGGCTGCTAGGAGAACTTCTAGTTGAGAATCTCTGAACTTTTTTTAAAAAAGCGCTGGTGTCATCACTGACAGGGCCTGAAGTTAACTTTTTGGGCCACCAGCCACTGTGGCAGGGGCCTAAAATAAAGGTGAATGCGTCAGAAAATGCTTAAAATGGTTCTTGAACTTGTGCAGAATCCACATTAAAGTGCTGTTTGCCACCATAATTATTATCATTGTCATATTCTATCACCTTAGCTGTGCTTGTTTCTACTATTCTGCTGTATTAACTGTCTTAACATGTAAGTCATATTCAAGTTACTATAGATATTATTATAGTAACTGTTAGGCTTTGGTTGCTTGCATCTCTGGGTCTGTTTGTCTCTCTCTGTCCATCTGTCCGTCTTTTCTCTTTCTCTCTCCTTCTCTTCCTCTCTCCGGTGCAGACAGATGTCCGTCCTCCACAGAGCTGGGTCTGTCTGACGTTCCTGTCTGTTATAGTGAAGGTTTTCATTGCCACCGTACTCTACGGGGGAATTGTTGGGTCTATGTAAATCATAAATAAGTCATAGAGTGTGGTCTTTACCTACTCTGTAAAGTGTCCTGAGATAACTTCTGTTATGATTCAACACTATAAATAACATTGAATTGAATTGAATTGAATTAATGAAACCAAACATGCTCTTCCCTCCTCCACCCTGAAACAAACGTGTGGCTTTGCATCTAATGTATTCTTTTTCCAGATTAATTAATCAATAACTGGCCGGCCGTGCTTTCACTCCTACCGGGAGAAGGGAATGAATTACGTCGCTGTATAATTCATGGCATTTGATTTTTTTTGTCTTCTTCTTCTTCTTCTTCTTCTTCTTCTTCTTCTTCTTCACACTGGTGATTAAATTTTCAAATCACCTCCCGCCTCTGTTTCACCCTCTCCAAATATTACTCCTGAGGAAACAAGAGCCGCGTTTGAATACTGCGTAACATGAATTATTAATTTATGGCGTGTACATTAAAAGATGCAAAAGTAGATATTGCAAGTACCTTCCGCTCCTCTGTCCAGAGATTACTCCAGTGCAGCTATCCAGTGGATACTTCAGTGGTGTTTGTCTTTGAGCTGTTGTCATGGTTACCTGGATGTTCAATAGATACCGGGATGGACTGGAGAGACTCTCCCCATTTCTCACAGAGCTATAATTAAACACAATTTAGAGAAAACCACAACGTTAATCTCTGTGGGTGGTTGTTGTGGATATTGCGGGGATGTGGAGAGTGAGAGTGCGTGTCGGAGCGATCCTCTGGAGAAAACAAAGGGATAGCATGCTAAGAAGAATGGCGTGATGACCTTACATCAGCCAAAGCATTGGCTTTAATTGGTTGCCTTTCTTTGTTTGTTAAGCGTTAAATCATATAATAAATGTTTTTGTTGATGATTAGATTGAGTGGAATGGAAAAGCATAGAGGAAGCAAGTGTTTTTCAATTAAGTCTGGTTGCAGACGTCTCTGCAATAAACAACTTGATCAGATAATCCCCACAAAAGCGAGGAGGAAAAAAGAGAGAAATGTCAATAGCTCGCTCATTTGTTCAGCCTATGAGATGGGAAGGATGTCATGAGAGGAGAGCCGACGAGACAGGAACACATAATCCCTGGTAAAGTCACAGGGTCTCTGCAACTTTATTAGAAACCTGAAGTACATTTGACAGAAATCAACCGTGCAGACACCCAAACAAACACGACTGGAGAGCTCCCTGCATTTCATCGCCCGGCTCACGACCCCCGGTGAACCCCTCGCCAACACAAAAACAGAACCGTGAATGGAGCTGCTTTTAAAGGATTCTTCTTCTGCACCAGCTTTCTCTTTTTCTCCCCCCCCCCCCCCCCCTAAAGGTTATTAAAGCAGATATTGCTGCACATTAGCCGTGTGGTTATTAATAAAAAGGCGAGGCTAAGATGGCGGTTACATAAGAGTTGAAGGCTGTTATGTAACTCCTGTTGTGCAAAGTGAAGCACCTGCTGTGATGGACACATGATGTGAAAAATCATCTTTTCACTCAGAGAAAAGAACAAAACACCACAAGTCCTTTTAAAAGTTATGGTTCATTGATGGATTCAAGCTTTATTTTCTGTTTCCCACCTTGTTGGTAATGAGGAAAGACCTTTTAACTTCTTAATCTTAATAATTAACAAACTGGGCAATATCATTTTTTAATTTAAATTGTAATTTCACATTATAAAGAAATATACAATTTAACAGATTATTATCTGCATGTGGGGCGACACCGTGGGGTGGTGGTCAGCACTGTCGCCTCACACCTGGGGCCCTTCTGTGTGGAGTTTGCATGTTCTCCCCGTGTCTGCGTGGGTTTTCTCCGGGTTCTCCGGTTTCCTCCCACAGTCCAAAGACGTGCAGGTGTTCGGTTCATTGATGACTCTAAATCACCCGTAGGTGTGAATGGTTGTCTGTCTCTGTTCGTCTCTATGTGCCCTGCGATAGACTGGCGTCCTGTCCAGGGTGTACCCCGCCTCACGCCCGATGTCAGCTGGGATCGGCTCCAGCCCTCCGCGACCCCGACAGGGACAAGCGGTTGAAGATGAATGAATGAATGAATGATCTGCATGTGAAAATAGTTTTGCTCAAATTAAAATGATACGGAAGAGACACCTTATCTGGTAATTATGAGATAATGATAAACAACTGGAAAGGCGGCATGTCTATTTGTCAGTTGATCACAGCTTTGCACAGTTGAACTTCACCGCCACAGACCGCGGTTAAACCCTCCACTCCGCTGCTCCGATTCTCCGGCCAAACTCACGCTCCATCGTCCCCTTACTCGTGAACATGATCCCGAGGTACTTGAACTCCTTCACTTCGGGTAAGGACTCATTCCCTACCTGGAGCAAGCAATCCACCGGTCTCCTGCTGAGAGCCATGGCCTCAGATTTAGAGGTTTACACTGCAGCTAAATATTCACGACTGGCGCCCATTTCTGGCATTTTTTTTAAAGGAAAATATTGATTTTTAATGAAAATACTGCGACACGGGCTAGCACACCGTGTAGTGGTTAGCACTGTCGCCTCACAGCAAGCAGGTTCCAGGTTCGCATCCCGGCCTGGGCCCTTCTGTGTGGAGTTTGCATGTTCTCCCCGTGTCTGCGTGGGTTTTCTCCGGGTTCTCCAGTTTCCTCCCACAGTCCAAAAACATGCAGGTGTTCGGTTCATTGATGACTCTAAATCACCCGTAGGTGTGAATGGTTGTCTGTCTCTGATCGTCTCTATGTGTCCTGCGATAAACCGGCGTCCTGTCCAGGGTGGACCCCGCCTCACGCCCGATGTCAGCTGGGATCGGCTCCAGCCCCCCCCCCGCGACCCCGACCCCGGGATAAGCGGTTGAAGATGAATGAATGAATGAATACTGAGACGCAAAACATCACTCGTGGATTATAGTTGCTGGACAGTAAGAGAACAATGTTCACTGAAACTGAAGAAATATATAAAGAATAATAGTGAAAAGCTCTATTCTCCAGACTCCATACATAAATTACATCACTTGTTGACTCTCCCTCGCCTCAAACACACTGCGAGCCTGGCAATCAAACCTACAAAGGGTTCACACTCGATGCAACCGAACCAATCTTGCCTGTGCTCGGGCCTCCTGCAGCCAGGCGATGATGCTATCTGGCAGAGATAGCGTGCCTATAGGGAGAAGCAGCTCATCAGCACATCACCTGGGACAAAAGGCCAAAGCAGGAGGAAGGGATAACACTGTTGTGTAATCACAGCTAACAGAGACGCGCTTCAGTCTTGGTCTATCTCTTTTTTATCGGACTGGATTATCAGACTTGTGTTAATGGTTTTGGCGAATGGATGGGGCAGGCATGTCAGCTTCTTCTTTGTTTCACTTTCAGGCGTTTAGGAGGCAGAGTTGCAGAGAGGTGCAGAGACAGAAATAGCAGCGAGAGAAAGGCAAAGTACCAAGGCTGCAACAGATCTTCATGGATGGTGTTTTTTCTGTTTTGTTAGGTAACTGTCCAGTTTTTTGCTGTTTTCAAACGGATTGAAACTAATTCCCCCAACTCCAATTTACCAATAGTCCTGTCTTTATTTAGATTCTGCTGCTAACAGCTGTTAATCAAACACTGCCACATGGTCCACTTCTGCTTCTGTTCAGCTTTTGGTACAATTTTTGTGCTGCACTTTTATATCGTACAAACCTGTTGACAAGAACACTTTGCGTGATTGCATGACGGCCAAATGCGTTCCACCTCACGCGGTTTACCTGCGACCAAAGACTGCTCAAACATAATACTACAAACAGAAACCAGACTGCCTCGGCTACTCAGATCTTGTCCTGTTGCTTACAGATTCTTTAGAAGAGACTGACTTTTTTAGTTAGCGCTGTCGCCTCACAGCGAGAAGGTTCCAGGTTCACATCCCGGCTGGCTTCCTTCTGTGTGGAGTTTGCATGTTCTCCCCGTGTCTGCGTGGGTTTTCTCTGGGTTCTCCGGTTTCCTCCCACAGTCCAAAGACGTGCAGGTGTTCGGTTCATTGATGACTAAATCACCCGTAGGTGTGAATGGGTGTCTGTCTCTGTTCGTCTCTATGTGTCCTGTGATAGACTGGCGTCCTGTCCAGGGTGGACCCCGCCTCACGCCCGATGTCAAATGGGATCGGCTCCAGCCCCCCGTGACCCCGACAGGGACAAGGGGTTGAAGATGAATGAATGAATAGTTTTAATAGCCCGGAGTGCCAGCTATGTGTCATTTAACCATACTGTGGTTTGCAGAAATGTATAAGGAAAAGGCGGTTGTACTGTCAACCGCGCCATTCACTCTTTCCATTGTGTGAAGCAATTTTCTGTCCAAGACCATGAAACGTAAATCCAGGGTTATAACTTTCTACTTGAAAAGGTACAAAAAGAATGATACAGTAAGACCAATGGTCACCTCCAGTGTTGGTGCAAATGGTTGGCTCAGCCCAGGCGCCCACCTCGTCGATACTTCAGTCACGTTTAGAGTCAGATTGTAGTTTCTGAATGTGAAGTTAAGCCACTCGGCAGATCTATGCTTGTTTGCTGATTAGTTAACGACAGCCACGGCTCCTCTGAGGCTCCTGTGGAGATGAGCACATGGGAGTGTTTTCAGTTTCAGTAGTAACACGAGGGTGAAGAGAGGCTTAACAGACTGAAGGTACCCATGTTTGGAGACATTCATTTATTGCTGTCTTGAAACTGAATAAACCACCAGAACGACTGGAGCACACTGCAGTGGATGAAGCAAGGTAATAAAAATAAAATATTTAAATATGGAGCACCTTTCGTACAAGAGAGTTGCTCAAATTGCTTTCCAATAAAAAAAACAACATAAAGTGCAAATAGAGACCATTAAGCTTAATAGAAATGAGTGAATTAGTAAAAACAACAAGAAGGTTGTCTAATTAAAATCCCAAATAAGTTTGCAGCTGTTGTTTAAAGATGTTCACAGAGCCTGGATGTCTTGTAGCTCTTGGTAGACACGGGTGGATTACTAAACGGGCCTGCTGGGCTCAGGCCCAGGGGCCCAAAGAGTCAGGGGCCCTTAGGCACAAAATGTTTCTGTTAATTATTAATGAAATTACTGAGGGAAACAACAGAAAGCTAAAAATTGACGAAAAACCACCACAAAAAGTTGCAGAATAACAACAAGAAGACGCAAAATGACCACAAAGAAATCCAAAGTTACTACAAAGAGACAAAAAATGACTAAAAATAGATGCAAATCCACCACAAAAGATACAAAATGACTGAAAACAATTGTAAAAGCACCAGAAAAACATGCAAAATGACTAAAATCAGATGCAAAACCACCACAAAAGATTAAAAATGACTAGAACAGATACAAAACCAACACAAAAACATGCAAAATTACTAAAAACAGATGCAAAACCAACACAAAAAGGTGCAAAATGACTAAAAACAGATGCAAAACAACACATAAAGATGCAAAATGACTAAAAACAGATGCAAAACCACCACAAAAAGATGCAAAATTACTAAAAACAGATATCAAACCACCACAAATAGATGCAAAATGACTTAAAACAGATGCAAAACAACCACAAAAAGATGCAAAATGACTAAAAACAGATGCAAAACCAACACAAAAAGATACAAAATGACTAAAAACAGATACAAAACCAACACAAAAGATGCAAAATGACTAAAAACAGATGCAAAACCAACACAAAAAGATACAAAATGACTAAAAACAGTGGCACAACCACCACAAAAAGGTGCAAAATGACTAAAAACAGATGCAAAATCAACACAAAAAGGTGCAAAATGACTAAAAACAGATGCAAAACCAACACAAAAACATGCAAAATGACTAAAAACACATGGAAAAGCACCACAAATAGATGCAAAATGACTAAAAACAAATACAAAACCAACACAAAAGATGCAAAATTACTAAAAACAGATGCAAAACCACCCCAAATAGATGCAAAATGACTAAAAACAGATGCAAAACCAACACAAAAAGATGCAAAATGACTAAAAACAGATGCAAAACCAACACAAAAAGATGCAAAATGACTAAAAACAGATGCAAAACCAACACAAAAAGATGCAAAATGACTAAAAACAGATGCAAAACCAACACAAAAAGATGCAAAATGACTAGAACAGATACAAAACCACCACAAAGGTATTCAAAATAAGAAAACAGTAGACTCTTTGAATTAGGGTGTGTTATTCCTGTGTAAACAATGTGTGTGTGTGTGTGTGTGTGGGGGGGGGGGTCTCCCATGTCTGTGCCCAGGGCCCTATTTTCTGGTAATCCGTCCATGTTGGTCGGGTATTCCATTGTTCTGGAGCAAGAAAAGTGGCGCTGCTCATTTTCTTGTGCGTATAATTGTGTGTGTTTAAGAACCCGGCAGGAGAACATGTCAGAGTTTGTGGACAGGTGGATTTTTAGGCTGATTATTAAAGTTTTATCAAACCTTCTTCCTTCTTTAAAGGAGCTGGACTCGAACCGTGGCCATGTATCACTCTGTAAACCCTATTACTTCCACCGTCTCATCTGTATGCCTTCTGGGATTATGGTGAATTTTTGGGCGAAAGTAAAAAAGAAATCCATCTGAGGAGTAAAAGGTTTTTCTCTGATATAAGTGTTTCTCTTCCGTCCGTCTGGGTCTGAATACAGCTCTCACTCTGTAACTCCCTCTGAACGCTTTCTTTGAATTTCCCTCAATTCAGTTAAGTGCTCCCCCTTCCCGAAACCCTCTGAAGCATTTGTACGCGGTACCAAGAAAATTATGGATTCAAAATGGCCTTTCTGATGACTTTCCCGCCATCGGTTCGCGGTAATGCTAGCAGTTTTACACGCTGCTGCACACCGCGTGTCGTAAAAAGAGGAAGAGATGTCATTTAAAGCCTCGCCTGCACGTGTGGGCGATCATGCCTTCTTGTCAGATAGGTATGCAGAGCAATCAATTAAATATCTCATTAAATTTTTAATACAGCCCCGGAGCAGGGAACCACAGAGGATGGGGACATTTACTCTCCTCATTAACCATTCAGAATGACACTACCTGTGCTTCTGGCCTCCACAGTTGGATCTAGAAATAACCGTCGGCGTGGAAAAGTTCTCGTATTGTAACGCACATCTCACACTGTACACGCGACTTCACTTTTCCTGAGGATAATTATCTTTACTCGCTCTAACTTACAGGAGCCATCTGGAAGAGGCAACACGATAGAATGAAAAAATTCCAGTATCAGTTTTCCTTTTGAGCATCTTCACCCTGATGAGTCATTTCATTAATGCGTCACATTGCTCCTGCCTCCAAACACTGGTGCAGTATTACAAACATGCACTTTTTCTCTTTCTCCTGGGTGCTGTTTTTCTTTAAGTGGGGCGGATTAGCTCAATATTTTACACCAATCGTTCACTTTGTGATAAACTCATGACATTTGGTAGATGTGGTGGTGAATATGTTCACAGTCCTAGTTCGTTTGACCAGTGTGAGTGCAACCGCTCCGTGCCTAGCTGCGGCCAGCTGGCCGTCCACGGCCCGTTGGAGAGAGGCGGGCTTTTGTAAAGCGCGTTTGCACGAGCCCGAGTGTGCGCACGTGTACGAGCACAAGGCCTACGGCGGCTCTGATGTCATTTTATGTGCGCCTGTTTGACATAGAAAAAAGAAAAAGACGGACCATGCACGGACAAGTACCCTAAAGCCAGAGGCACGGTGTGGGCGGACACTGTGAGTGCGCCCTCAGAGAAATCTAGATATTGGGCGCCTCAAAAGCCCCCCCTAGTGGCCGTGGCAGCGTTTTGTTATGCGACATGACTAATGAATAATAACTGCCCTTTGTTTTATAATGCCCACTGCGTGTATTGTATATTGTTGGAAAGCCCGATTTTTTCACCTTTACAACGAGGTACAGCTCATATTGATCGTGTTTTCCTGGAATGACCAACAGGGCCAAACATACGGGTTATTATTGTTTAACGACTGACATAACCTTTTAGCTGAGGTTGTACAGATTTTAGGGATATGAAGAATTTAAGACACTCCAAGAAATCCAATCACGGTGGACCATTTCTATTGCAGAGGTGACTGTGGCTCAATGGTAGAGACGGGTCGTCCTCCATTCAAGAGATCGGCAATGCGATCCCCACCTCCCCAGGTCCACATGTCGAAGTGGCCTTGGGCATGACACTGAACCCCGAATTGCGCCTTGAGCTGCAGTGTGAATGATTAGATTGGTATGTAGATGTCCACTGCCATCAGTGTGAATGTCTGTGTGAATGGGTGAATGTGACAAACACTGTGAAAGCGCCTTGAGTAGTCAGAAGACTAGAAAGGCGCTGGTAAAAAGTACAAGTCCATTTTACCAGCGTTTCAAAGGGTTAATACAGCCTGAGCAGATTACCCTTGTATTTCCATTTAATTCATGTTGTTTCCCGATAAATTCCCATGGAAAGATTCCACCTTGGATATCCCGGGAAGTCTTTAACCGTGCTCACCGTCCTAAATGTTTGTTTTCACGTGTGCATGCAAGAGCGTGTTTGCTGCCTTTACCACATTTGCGTGGGCGCGCTTGTTGTCTTTACTCACTTACAGGCTGACATGTTTGAGAAGCTCTCCCTGAATTGTTCTGGTGTCATGTTTTAAATGTCGGTAGCTGGTGGTTGTAATTCTGACAGCACACCCACAGATTCTTATTGCTGGTGTCGGCTCCTTGAATCGATATGTTTGCAGGATTTATCTTCTTTCTTTAGTCTATAGCCAATATTCCTGCACTGTTGCACGTGGTAAACAGCTTTAGTCTTTTGCCAATTAGCAGATTCTGGCTCCACAGTTATTGCCTTGTTGTCATAATAAAATACTGTATAATACTGTATATCAAAAACCTTATATGTCGAGAGCGGTCATTTTTCAGGAATGTGAGGTTTGGCTGACGGTTTGAGGATCCAATGGTGTTACAAGATTCAGTCACAAGCTCTTTATAATACTTTCCATTGGTTTGAACTTTATAAAAACCCACATACAGGTGTAAAGAGTGACCAATAGCACTGATTCATGATGGGAAATAATAAATACGGAGATATTACCTAGGTTACCGCCAGACAGCAACGACATAGGACTAATAAATACAGATGACAGGAAAACGCTTCACAAAACTATAAGTAAATTATTAAAACAGCACATTGTGGCACAATATATATCAGTAAAAGTACAATCATAAACTAGTCAAACAAAGCATACACACACATATATATATATATATATATGTCCATACACATGTACATAAACATACTATGCATGTACAGACACTAGGGTGTTTTTAAAGGCTTTTTAAAAGAAGATACATACTTTAAAAAATACGTTTTTCTACAGGAAGTGCATTCAGAGTTCGGGAGCCTCGGCAGCAAAAGCCTGATCCCCTATTGTGTCTAGGTTGGACCCGGGGACAACAATAGGAAGCTGACTACATGATCTCAGGCCATGTTCACGCTCATTCGGTATTTTACGAGACACATTATATTCTGCGCACTGTTGCAAATCCTGGACATCGCAACATTCACACAGTAAAACCGCCCTCCTTGCTGGATGTGAACGCAGAGTAAAAGTGTTCTTTAAGTACTCAGTGAAATGCCACTTTGCTTCCAATAATAAATACATTAAGGTGCATAATACGAATGTTCCCACAGTAGTAAAGTCGAGCTGAATAAATACATAAATTACGCGCACCTCACAATAAATGCATTTTTATTGATAGTTTAGATGCATTAGTATGGCATATACTGTACATACAAGGTTATTTTAAAGGTCAAATGCTGGCAGGGGGTTCTGTAGATGTTGAATAGATGAGACGTGACTCTGCGTCCTTCCCTCCTGATGGAAACGTTAGTCGGAGGTTTGCAATTGCACTGTGAAAGTGAGCTCTGCATCTCCCCAACCGTGGTGATGTGAGTGGGACATGCTCGGAGCTCAATCCAATGCAACAATGTTTTCTCATGACTTCTCAGTTGAACACAGCCCGTATTCACAAACTGTGCCTTTAAACGAGCCGCCAGGACTTCCTGTACCATTGCGACGTCACAACTCTACTTTATACGTATACTGTAGGTAGACAGTGCAGCTACAGCGCTGTTACACTCATTCCCCGGCTGCAATCATGGTGCAGAAACTGTAGATGCAGAAGATCTGGAAACGTTTACCAATCAGAGCAGACTGGGCTTTCTACAGGTTGGAGTCTTAAAGAGAGAGGCGCTAAAACAGAGCGTTTCAGGTGAATACAGGTGTATTCAGACAGACAGGATGAGGATGATATTGTGTTTTTGAACATTAAAGCATGTAAACGGGTTCAGGTACAAAGTATGAGCCTGAATCTTTCCCCTTTCCCACTTTTATGTGCCATATCGAAGACAAATTTCCATTTTTCCCTTCCATTAAATGCTGACATTGGGCGTGAGGCGGGGTACACCCTTGAAAGGACGCCAGTCTATCACAGGACACATAGAGACAAACAGAGACAGACAACCATTCACACCTACGGGCAATTTAGAGTCATCAATGAACCGAACACCTGCACGTCTTTGGACTGTGGGAGGAAACCGGAGAACCCGGAGAAAACCCACGCAGACACGGGGAGAACATGCAAACTCCACACAGAAGGGCCCAGGCCGGGATGCGAATCTGGAACCTTCTCACCGTGAGGCGACAGTGCTGACCACTACACCACCGTGTAGCCTGTATTTGCTGTGTGATGCCCAATTTAATTTCTCCTGACGTTTGCTGTGGTGCTCTTTGTTTTACGTAAAAGCCGACGCCTCTGCTATGAAACACTGTCGAAAACCCTGCCTTGTCAAGTGAAATACATTTTTTCTGAATCACAGGAAATGGAGGGACGTCGTCAACACTCTCTATTGAGCGTCGATGGCTGTGAAAAATGAATCACCATCTCGCTGGTTTGATCAAGCTATAGTTCCTTTAAACTCTAGCATTGCACCAACACGTTAACCTCACTCCCACATGCCGTTTTATCTCCCACCAAAGCTGCATCATCTGCAAATTCAAACATTTTGACACCCTCAAAGAGTGATTAAAAAACAACCCGGTGCACAGTGTGAAGTGGAACCTCGAGGAGCTCCTCTCTCCAGACTTCAAACGCAAACAGTTCGGTGAGCTTCGACGGTAATTTGTGTGTTTGTGTTCCTAGATATTCCACCGCCACCCAGCCCCTCTTCCACTCCTGTATATCTTTGCTTCATTACTCCACATCTCTCCTAACCTTTAAATAGAGATGCATTTGCTCCCCTCCCGGCTAGCCAGGAGCTTCTCCTGCAGCCTTAAAGGTTAATAGATTTCCCGCCCCCCGCGTGCAGCGAAGCGCACCGAGATGGAGGTCGTAGTCATGTTGCATGTGTCAAATATGTCCAATTGAGTCATACAGTTAAAAGCAGGATGACACAATTTGATTGTATCTTTCGCTTGGATTGACTTGTAAATGCTTTTCTAAAAAAAAAAAAAAACAGGACACAGACGCTAAATGTAAAAATACTATTTGATGTAAAACCCAAAAGCAGCATCCAGCTGCTTCAGCATATATTTTCTCTGTGTGCCTTGTTTCACAAAGAATAAGCTTCAAACTGTGGGTTTGGGTTTGTGGGCACAGGGTGATATCCTCACTACTTAGTAACCATGAAGGGACTCCCACTGTTCGCCCATACAGGCAGGAGGACACATGCCACAGAGAGAAGAAAGAGAAAGGATCGAGCTATTGGAAAGGGCAAGGCGAGAACCGATGGGGCAAATTGATTTCTCTCAGGGAGACAGCGGCGATGATGATCATGCATCCTATGTTGTGTTACATAAGCATCTTGCCACAGCTGAAGGGAATGACAGAGTCAAATAGCGTATAATTGCGAATACGAGCGATTGGCAGTGACAGGGTTGGAGACGTGGAGCCACGGGAAACCAGGGGGGGGATTCTGAACTGGAAAATATCACCAGGGAATCCAGTCGTGCTCTGTGGTATGATTGTCTCACATCACTGAGGGCTCGTTAGCCGTGAGACGTGACAAATTAAATCAGTTTATATGCAGAATACTGGTCGGGCTTTCAAATGGCTCCAAACTGACAGTATTCAGGGGTGACAGCTCTATTCAGGGGTGATTTTGACATTAATATGAAAAAGTAGTGGGCATAGTTTCAACTGATTTATGTCAGCAATTAGGATTCTATTATTATTAAATCACCTACACCTACAAATGCCACTCAAAGAGACCACAGAAAGACACAAAATGACAACAAAGAGACACAGAAGGACCACAAAAGAACACACAACAACTATAAAGAGACACAAAAAGACCGAAAAGACCGATGCACAAAACCATTACAAAAAAGACACACAACAACTATAAAGAGACACAATGACAACAAAGTGACATAAAACTGCAAAGAGACACCAAAGAACAACTGAAAGACACAAAACAACTACTAAGAGACACACAATGACAACAAAGAGACTCAAAACAAAGACAAAGAGACACGCAACAACTACAAAGAGACACACAATGACAACAAAGAGACTCAAAACAAAGACAAAGAGACACGCAACAACTACAAAGAGACACACAACAACTACAAAGAGACACACAACAACTACTCAGAGACACACAATGACAACAAACAGACACAAAACAAAGACAAAGAGACACGCAACAACTATAAAGAGACACAAAACAAATATAAAGAGACACAAAACAAAGACAAAGAGACACGCAACAACTACAAAGAGACACACAACAACTACAAAGAGACACACAGCAACTACAAAGAGACACAAAATGACAACAAAGAGACACACAGCAACTACAAAGAGACGCACAATGACAACAAACAGACCACAAAAAGACACAAAATGACAACAAAGAGACAAAGAATGACCCCAAAAGAACACACAACAACTATAAAAACTACAGATAGACTAAAAAACCACAAAGAGTCCAGTGGCGATTGCTCTAAGACGGCAAAGGGAAGCTCAGGCCCCCCCCCAAAAAAGTGCTGGAATATGCACTGCTGTATATTCTACAAAAGTGATCCATCATATCACGATGTTATAGTAACAATTTTATTATGGTCATTAATATAATAATACAGAGCCAGGAGACGGGGCTAATCTTCTGAGATGGAAGTCCTGAATGTACTCCTTAACCACGTCGCTTCACTTTGCGACGTTTGATCAACGTCATGACAGCACAGGTGCTTGACGCTCTTGTACCTGAAGTGGATGCGACCTAATCGAATTACACCTTTGCAATAAAGAAAGACTTAAATTTTAGCCCAGAATCGCCATTTTATCAGACTTTGCCGTGAATGTGACCATTTCAAAAGTAAAGAACACACTGATTCGGATGAGGTGAGAGCTTTTGTGCGTCAGGAATTCAATTTATGATTTATTAATCTTATAGAAAATAGTGCTTTTTTATCACAAATGTACGACTTTAATCCAAAAACTTTTTCTCTGGATATTACCCCCACTCTCCTGGCTCCCTAATTATTATTATTTCATACCTACAATGGCCCTAATACACCGTACTTAATCACATTAGGGTAATATGATATTATTAAAGCTCTGGTAGGTGCAGCTCTTCATATAAAGGAAATTAATCTCAAGTTTAAAACAAGGGGTAGCTTCCTCTAGACTCCTCTGTACCTCAGGTCTCGCTGCCCGGCCATGTCTCTGTAGTGACAGCTAGTGTTCGTGTAGGTGTGAGTGTGTGTGTCTGTGTGTCAGCGTGGCTGTGTGTGTTTATGTGAATGTGTGAATGAACATATATACATGTGTGTGTGTGTCTCTGTGCATGACTGTGGGAGGGTTGGGTTCTTTTAACTTTCTTCTCCTGATTTTATTTGATGTTTCTCTTCTTCTGTACATCTCTGTGAGGCTCTTTGCGATACTTTCTGTATGAAAAGCGGCATATAAATAAAGGTTGATTTGATTTGATTTGAAGCGATAAAGAAACATCTTATAAAATATGAAAAAAACAAGACCATTTTTCATAATTATTTCTTAAAACATTAGCACTTATATGAGGTTTTCGCTGTCGTTCATGTCCAATTTAGAAAACATCTTTGAACTATTCACAGAAAAGAGCAAAGGTCAAATCAGTTCTTCTTGTATGGTTGTATGGAAATTAGATTTTATGTATTTTTTCGGTCCCATCATTTGTTGAGCTCTCTGTGCCGCAGCAGAATGAGCATTGATTCGTGTAAGTGTCAACTGCTCCGGTGGGAATAATGCACTGTTCATCTGCACGCGTTCATTAGTCCCGGCTGATTAGATCGTTAGCGCTGTTCTTTTCTTATCGTCGTGTTCGTGCTCATGAATCGAGAATAACAGCAAAAGCAAAGTCACTTTGTTTTGTCTGCCAGCAAACACTGAATCGCAAGAACTGTTGATGTTGTCTTTTTAAATGGTGTTGTTATTTTTTGATGTTATACATGTTCTGATGAAAACTAAATAATGTCCAAAGAACTGAGACACTAGTTACATATTTTATCACGGTATTGTATGTTGTACTGTACATTGTTAGTAGTCTGGGAAGATACTCAAAGGCACAACAGATACTTATACCTCACTCACAAATATTTAAAACATATTTGTTTTGAGGTGCATGTTTTACTGACCCCTCTTAAGGGCGCACTCTCACTGTCTATCCGTCCCGTGCCCCGTGCTTTAGGATACTTGTGCCCCCCTCCAGGCCCGTTTGTACTCACACTACCTGGGCCTCGGAGAATGCTTCTTGCTGCCTATACGTCATCACGCCGTAACACGTCACACGCATTGATTACGTCATGGCGATGCGTGGCTTTGTTTCCAAATCTTTCCATAGACCTCAGAGTTTTTGTGCGTCTTGTCGACTGTTTTTGAATCTTTTCATCGACCAAATCTGCAGTAAACACTCCACCTCCGCATCACACCAACGTGAACCTTTCGCCGCCATTGTTTTAAATGACCACGCATGGTCCATCCTTCTCTTTTCTATGTCCCAAACAGGCGCACATAAAATGACGTCAGAACCGCCGTAGGCCTCTTGCTCGTGCTCGTACACGTGCAAATGGGCTTTACAAAAGGCCACCTCTCCCAAATGGTCCGTGGCCGGCAAGCGTGCCGCACCGAGCCGCGGTACGGTTGCACTCACACTGGTCAAACGAACTAGACTTTAGCCATGAAACGTGCTCTGGCACGGTACAGTATGGACAGACAGTCTGAGTGCGCCCTTAAGAGTGTGAATCGTTGAAAACACTTGAATTTGAATGTGGTGTTTACAAGGTTGCTTACATTTTGAATAACGTGCTTCAAACTGCTTGAAATGTAGGATGCCAAGTCTACTTACCAACACCCTTCTGCAGAATCATTGTAAGTTGTTTATATCACAATAATATCTGATTTAATGTGATAATGCATGAGCTCTTTGTAAATTATCAGATACAAGTCACTATAGTCAGTGCCAGACATTTTAGAGAACAGAAAGAAGAGATGCACATGTGTACTGGTAAAAATGTATTTGTTAATTAGTCTGGAACATTATTTACCACTGAATCTTCCAGCTGCACCAGCTGCTCACATGCAGTACATACACTTAATGCCTCGGTTGCCAGTCAACAAGAAAAGGATGCAGTCCTCACATTGATTTGATCAGATATTCGGCTGTAAGCTTTGAGCTGCTTGAAAACATCACAAATCCCACAAAGTGTGTGAAGTGGCATGAAACAGGAAGTGCCGGACATGATTCATGCCCCAGTTTATGCCGTTTTTACCAACGTTTAAAGCCCACTTGCCTCTTGTGATCACTGAAGAGGACTCATGATCAGGATCCAGAGCTGTAGGTGAGCAGGAGATGTTCAGTTGAAAGCACTCTGAACGGACTCATTTGAGTGACAAACCTGTTTTTTCTTTGTCGTGTTCTTGCGTCGGGAACATTCACGTCCCCACCGTCGACCATTTGGCTGTGACAAAGTTGGCAGTGAAGACGGGGGAGTGAGCCGCGCCTCTGGAAGGCTCCTCTCTGCTCGTAATCAAAATTGCTCACTTGGCAGACAAGTCATCATTGTACCCGTGTGCAGTGCACTCTGCTTGATGTTTCTCTGTTTGATCCTGGAAATGACTGTTTACAACCATATTTTTTCTTGTTGTACTTGCAGCTCAATGAAGGAGCTCTTAAAAACCTCATTAATACTGTGTCAGTCACGTTAAACATGTATTCATTATCATGTCCAGCCGATAAGAGGTCGCTCGATTCTTCCTTTTGGATTTTAAAGAATTAAATATTTAGAGCTCAGCTTCTTAAAGCCAAATAAACTTCTGTAACTGTTATTTTCTTCTTATTATTTGCCTTCCTTTGATTTTGCGGAATTGGTATTTATATTTATCTCTGACCTTTGAATACCATTTCGTCTGCAGGCTGGAAGAATTGTGTGTTGTTGTTTTTTTTTTACAAAGTCTAGCCTGAACACAAAAATGTCATCAGGTTGAAAAGCAACTAGTCCTGTGGGAGTGATCTGACCTCATAGCGCAAAATCAATCACAGCTGTAATACTTAATTATAGTTCATTCTAAACGCTGCGTTAAAGGGAAAAGTTGGTATTTTCTAACCTGGACCCTATTTCCCCCACGTATTCTGTAAGTGACTAATGGGAACATCTTTCCCAATCGTCCTCACCTACGGGAGTCGCCATCTTGTCAGACTCTGACTCCGCCTCTTTTCCTCTTACCAAAAAAAGGGCATGTATGTGACGTTGAGGGGAGGGTGATACGTCCATCTGGCTGACATATACTGTACCTCTGAACATGGGGGTCAATGAGAAATTGCTCTATAATGAAATTTGCTCCTTGTGGCCACTTGGCGAAAGAGATTTTTTGGCACTTCAGTATTGGACCATCCAGGAAATTGATGTGGTCATTGCTTGATATTTACAACTCAATTCAATTCAATTAAATTCAATTCAATTCAATTCAATTCAATTTTATTCATAGTGCCAAATCATAACAAAAGTTATCTCAGGACATTTTACAGAGTAGGTAAAGACCACACTCTATGACTTATTTATGATTTACATAGACCCAACAATTCCCCCGTAGAGTACGGTGGCAACGAAAACCTTCACTATAACAGACAGGAACGTCAGACAGACCCAGCTCTGTGGAGGACGGAAATCTGTCTGCACCGGTTGGGGAGGAAGAAAAGGAGAGAGAAAGAGAGAAAAGACGGAAGATGGACAGAGAGAGACAAAGACAGAGACAAATATAGAGATACAGACACACTTCCAAAGATACAAGCAACCAAAAAGTAACAGTTACTATAATAATATCTATAGTAATGTGAATATGACTTATATGTTATGGCAGTTAAAACAACAGAATAGTAGAAACAAGCACAGCTAAGGTGATAGATTATAATAGCAGCACTTCTAACAGCCATATTAGCATTGCAAAACGTATGTATCTGAGGCGTTAGCTTAGCTTTGTTCCTGGGTCCTGACAGAACAGGTCTCAAACAAAGTTCATTTTCCTGATTTGTCCAACTAAAAAATACCATGCACTGTCGCCTCACAACAAAAAGGTTCCAGGTTCAAATCCCAGCTGGGGCCCTTCTGTGTGGAGTTTGCATGTTCTCCCCGTGTCTGCGTGGGTTTTCTCCGGGTTCTCCGGTTTCCTCCCACAATCCAAAGACGTGCAGGTGTTCGGTTCATTGATGACTCTAAAATCACCCGTAGGTGTGAATGGTTGTCTGTCTCCGTTCGTCTCTATGTGCCTACGATAGACTGGCGTCCTGTCCAGGGTGGACCCCGCCTTACGCCCGATGTCAGCTGGGATCGGCTCCAGCCCCCCCGCGACCCCGACCCCAAGATAAGCGGTTGGAGATGAATGAATGAATGAATGTTTGGAAGATTTGTGTCAAATGGGAATAATGGGCAAATGAATCGGTCATTATCTGTCACGTTCACTTCTTCCATTGTAATCACTACACTCAGGACTTGCTCTTTGTCTCCTGAAGACGTGGTTCAGGGGAGAAACACTCAACTTTTTGGACTGTTGCACCATCCAGGAACTTGTTGTGCACTACATGTTTCTGAAACACACACTAAAAACCGAGGTGCGCAAATTGAGACACATCATTAGTAACTTTCCACCTCTGTTCGTGACTCATTTGGTAAAACTTTAGTTCAAAGGGAAAAGGCGGCATAAGGGCTGCATCCTCTCCTTCGTTGCCTCCCGCCAGCCGGACTCTCAAATAAATCACCAGTGCTCTCAACCGCTCTGAGCCCAACGCCAATACAATTACTGGATGTTTGCTCACTTCCCCTTTTTGTCCTTCCCAAAATCCACCCCACGCCTGCAGCACTCAAACCTTTTATCGGACCTGAGAGCACATTTTGATGGACATTCAGCCCGGGTTGTCGAGCTAATCAAGGTGTCTGGCGAGGCGCGCTGCTCTCAGTGTGGTGCAGAACGCATATAATGAGCCAAGATCCTGTCAGCGACCCACAGCTAATGCACACTGCGATCCTCCTGCCCTTCACAGACATCAATGACAACAAACAAGAACGGTTCTTTCCCACAACAACCCGGCTTCTAATTTCTCGTTCATGTGTAATTGCCAACGGAGTAGCTTTGGAGATTGCTAGTCGCCCGCAAGACCCAGTAAGCCATTACATTATTGAGGGTCAAGGGGTAATTGCAAGCACACTAAAATATGACTGAGTACATGTTGTTGGGCTTTGGCAGAATCCCATTAACAGAAGCTAAGTGTACTGTACATACTGCACTATCTGTGTTGACTCTTAGATGATATTCAAAACTGTATTTATGTCCTTCAGTTAGCTGCATGGACACACAAGCAAATTAGGTTCATTTAAGAGCAGTGGAGGGGAAAAAAAGGAAAAACCTGCAGTTACGTGAAGAGCGAATCTCTCGAAAGCCTCTATATCAGGGATGTCAAAGTCAAATACATCAGAGGGCCAAAAAAACAAATTTGCTACAAGCCGAGGGCCGGACTGGTTCAATGTTTATTAAAACATATTAACATGATTGCATATAACTTATTGAACCAAGACCAAACACAGTGTACCGTATTTTATTTGATGATGAAATTAATAATCCAATATTTTCTTATGACTTTAGTTATTTCAAGGAAGACATTTAATATAATCCTTAATATCGAGATAAAGACACACAGCTTTGTGAACATGTGCTCTGCCTCCCACCCTGTGCTCATCGTCCACCTTCCGTTTAGCCATTATTGGGGCGGGGGGGGGCTGAAGTTGACATCTGCCCTGAATGCTGATGAATAATTAAGCCGAGGCGGCCCACTTGGGGCGCTGCAGTGAGTTCGCGGGCTACCGTTGCATTGTTTGTAATGTAGTTTTGGTGCGTGAAAAAAAACACCAGCAGGCGGCTGTGGCGTGCGGGCCGGTTCTAATACTAATCAAATATCATCCAGGGGGCCAAGATCATTCATTCACGGGCCAGATCAGGCCCGCAGGCCTTGACTTTGACACCCATGCTCTAAATGATTTACGTTTTGAAGATAATATGACGTTACTTATGATTTATACTATAAATAAAGGTTTCCTCTCTGAATAAACAGTATTTCGATTAGAATGGTGAAGTTGTACTCAAGATTTTCTTCTATTTAATTCAGAATCAGAATCAGAATCAGGTTTAATGCCAGGCAATTTTCATTACAAGGAATTTGACTTGATTTGACGGTGCCTACATAAATATAACCATGAACACAAGCAAACTAAACATATGGCATTGAATTATATACATGAATATAAGTGAGTGTGTTTGTATGACCAGTGCAGGTGGTAGTGTGCACGTTAAAGTGTCCAGTGAAAAGGGGGTGTGTGTGTGTTAATATAACCTGGGATTTGGGTACGTTAACATAACGTATGAGTCCCAGATGTTGTTAATATAACGAATGACCGTTAAGTGTCTTTAACAGAATTCCAAAGCCTGACGGCAGAGGGGAAGAAACTGTCCTTGTGTCGGGAGGTTTTGGTCCTGATGGGCCGCAGCCTCTCCCCTCCGGCCAGAGGGGAGAGGTTCAAACAGATAGTGACCAGGGTGTGAGGGATCAGCAGCTATCTTCCTTGCTCTCCTCTGCCTTTTAAGTTACTATCTATCAAAGAGTGAGTTTAACCGATGGTGATTGATCACATGACCCACTAAAGAAAGCACTTCTACCTTCCTCTGTGCTGAGTATTACAATGTAGTGGCAACACCCCATCTCTAGATGTAAATAGGCTGTCCTGTTAGTGACGCTGCTGACACACAGCGGTCGCTCTGCCGGCCCAGATCATCACCAACGGTTACGCTGTGTCCACTTGTAATCGGAAAATGGGGAACTTCCCACTTCTGAGTCAGGCTTGTAGTAAGAGCATAAGTGTCATAAGAACAATCCAACCATGGTGTCTGCGCTGATATCCACACCACAACAAACAATCGTGTGTTTCGTAGCTAATGGCCTTAACTTCCACCTGATGTCATTAAAAGCTGTTATAGAGATTAGTGGTTTTATTAGACACTTAAACAACTACAGGGAGTACGTCAGGATTAGGGATTTGGCAACGAATGTAGTCAGTGAATGCTCTCATAAATGTAGTAATATAAATCCTGTGTGTGTGTGTGTGTGTGTGTGTGTGTGTGTGTGTGTGTGTGTGTGTGTGTGTGTGTGTGTGTGTGTGTGTGTGTGTGTGTGTGTGTGTGTGTGTGTGTGTGTGTGTGTGTGTGTGTGTGTGTGTGAGTATTTAAGAGGGTAACATGTAGGGGACGGACCATAAGTAGAGAGGTGAATGTGTTTCAGTATAGTTTACAGAAGAGCAAAGAAAAAATAGTCAACCTACACAGTGACCGTCAAGATGGAGGGGGACGGCAGTAGCTCAGTCCATAGGTGACTCGCTGGTTCGAGTCCCTGTGTGGACCATGAATGGAGCGTGGACTAGTGGCAGGAGAGGTGCCAGTTCATCTCCTGAGCAAGGCACCGAACCCCCAACTGCTCGGGGCGCCGGTCACTGGCAGCCCCCTCGCTCTAACATCTCTCCATTAATTGCATGTATATAGGTCCTGTCTGTGCATGTGTGTGTATTTCGGCCCTGTGTGTGTGTAACATGAAAATTAATAATAGAGTGAAAATTGAATTTACGCATTGCGAGACAAATAAAGGAATTCTTCTTCTTCTGAAAGAACAGACTTGCCTGCAGTTACATCTTACTGCCAAAGAGGCCGCTAGAAACAACATATCTCACTTCTTATGGAGTACAACTTTAAAGCTTACATTTCCTTTTTTGATGTTTGTTTAAACGCCTTAAAGGATTTATGTTTATATTCCCTAACAAGTGGATTCTAGGCCCGATAATACCCACAGCCAATCAGTGACAGAGTCCTGTAAATCCGGCTATATGTTGACCTGTTCACATGCCTCTGAATCGCAGGAAAATGTAATGATTGCAAGCGTCAATCCGCCACTTTTTGGTGTATTTTCATCATAACATTGTTAAGTGAGGGATTAGGAAAAGGGTTGGGATTTGTTTTTGTTTTTTTTGGCATGAACGGCAACAGGAAACAAACCCTGCTTTCACCCGAGCGAGCAGGGTTTGTTTCCTGACATTATCAAATAAAGGCAAAATGCCAAAACGACCAAAGTTTAGACGACTACTATCGAAAGCTCAAGAACATATGCCAAATGATTCACACGGATCCAAGGTCATGAATAACCGCCGCATCCAAAACACAGTACTTTCACCCGAGCGGGCAGGGTTTGTGCTCGCTCGGGTGAAAGTACTGTGTTTTGGATGCGGCTTATTTTGGAATTCACACGAAATAAATGCACGTAAATCACACAAATGGATGCGCGTTACTTTTCGTTGTTATATGTACGGAAAATGCATGAGAACAGCCCGACTGACCTCCTCCCTACGTGGACTTTGAGTAGAAACATTTTTGAGATGGAGAGGTTATTCTTGACCTTGGAACTGCGTGAATCATTTGGCATATGTTCTTGAGCTTTCAATAGTAGTCGTCTAAACTTTGGTCGTTTTGGCATTTTGCCTTTGTTTGATAATGTCAGTAAAGCTGCAGACAGGGAATGCAGGGAGAGAAGAGAACACGAGTGAGAAAGAGAACATGGTAAGAACGGTGATCAATGTACATTAGGACGAAGCACAGAAAGTGAACGAAAGCACCTTTAAACGGAGATACGACAAATATAGAACTTGCAGCTGAAGACGATGTACTGAAATCCTCAGGCAACAGCTGCACAGGACGCAGATTGAATCGTGTTAAGACGTGGAGTTTCTCACTTCTGCTGCGTGTGTTTAACTTGCTGACGTCACGTGTGTGTGTGTGTGTGTGTGTGTGTGTGTGTGTGTGCGTGCGTGCGTGTGCGTGTGTGTGTGTGTTCGTTCCAGACATCAGAAACATGGCGGTCTAGAGCTGAACTTTAAAGGTGTCTGATGAGTGTCCCTGGAATCAAAGTACAAGGTGTCTCTTTTCATTTAAACACACAGAGACAGACATGGAGAGACTGGAGGGACAGAGGATGTACCCCCCCCCCCCCCAAAAAAAAATACCTTACTCTAAATGTACTATTATTTCAGACATTGCGTACTAGCATACAAAATGTCCTCCACAATAAATGTCAAAGACGTTTTATTTCAAAGGTCCCATATGATGCTCATTTTCAGGTTCAGACTTGTATTTTTGGTTTGTACAAGAACATGTTTACTTGCTCTAATGTTCAAAAAACACTTTGTTTTTCTCATACTGTCTACCCCAAGTGAAGGAGTTCAAGTACCTCTGGATCTTGTTCACGAGTGAGGGGACGATGGAGCGTGAGTTTGGCCGGAGAATCGGAGCAGCGGGGGCGGAGCTGCAGTCGCTCTACCGCACCGTTGTGATGAAAAGAGAGCTGAGCCGGAAGGCAAAGCTCTGGATCTACCGGTCAATTTTCGTTCCCACCCTCACCTGTGGTCATGAAAGCTGGGTCAGGACCCAAAGAACCAGGTCGCGGGTGCAAGCGGCCGAAATGGGTTTCCTCAGGAGGGGGGTGGAGTCTCCCTTAGAGAGAGGGGGAGAAGTTCAGCATCCGTGAGGAACTCGGAGTAGAGCCGCTGCTCCTTAACGTTGAAAGGAGCCAGTTGAGGTGGTTCAGGATCATCTGGTAAGGATGAACCCTAGGCGCCTCCCTAGGGAGGTGTTCCAGGCATGTCCAGCTGGGAGGAGGCCTCGGGGAAGACCCAGGACCAGGTGGAGAGATTATATCTCAACACTGGCCTGGGAACGCCTCAGGATCCCCCAGTTAGAGCTGGTTAATGTGGCCTGGGAAAGGGAAGTTTGGGGCCCCCACGACCCGACCCCGGATAAGCGGATGAAGATGAGATGAGATGAGATGTCTACCACAGGTGTCTCAAACTAATCCAGTAAAGGGCCGCTGTTGCTGCTTTACATCCAACCAAGCAAGAACAAACCTGATCCAACAAATCCAACTGTGTGAAGACAGTTCAGTTGGTTGAATAAGTCGAGTCAGGTGTGTTCTTGCTTGGTTGGAATGAAAACCTGCAGCCACGGCGGCCCTTTACTGGATCAGTTGGAGACACCTGGTCTACCTCATACATACCCTCTGTCTGAAACGCTCCGTTTTAGCGCCTGTCTCTTTAAGACCCCCTCCTGGAAAAGCTGAGTCAGCTCTGATTGGTCAGTGCTTCAGGTTCTGCTGCATCTCCGTGTTTCTGCACCGTCATTGCAGCCGGGGAATTGCTATAACGGCACTGTAGCTGCACTTTCTACCTATATATAGTATAGTTGTGACATCACAACTGTACAGAAGTCCTGCCGGCTCCTTTAAAGACAGTTTCTGAATACAGACTGTGTACATTTCTCTGTGTATTGAGCACCCGGCCCTGCTTTCTAATCAAATCAGACTTTGAAATTAATTTTTTTACAACATGGGACGAGTCTGGTCATGTATTGGTCTCAAACATTATGTGAAATGGATCCAATGTCTTCAATTTGGGGGGGAAATGTATTGTTACAATAGATTTAGTGATAAGGGCTCTTGTCTTTTATAAAGTTATATTTGAGCTGGTTCCTTTTAAAGTATACCAAAGCAGAGCAACAAAGTCTGATTTCACTTCTATTGTTTGACAAGGACTCTCCTTAAGAGTCATAACCAATGTTGCTTGTATGTAACAGTTTCCATATTTTCCTGTCAAAATCCTTTTACACTTGTAAACATGTTGATGTAAGAAAGTGCCGTGGCTGTAATTGTAAGTGTGATGACAGTCTGTGGGTGGCAGGTAACAGATAAGTACATCCAGCTGACAGCAGTGATATCTTCTGTAACATCTGTTGAAGCTGCAGTGGGAAAAAAGTGGTAAAAGTAGCAAATACCTTCCAAATACCACATGATATGGCTTTTTCGTATTAGTATTAGACTCTGGTTCACCCGTGGTGTATCCGCTGTCTCAGTTCTGAAGCTGCTATAAAGGGAAAAGCCAAAGGGCACTTCAGAAATGCAATGACAGGCTGCCACCGAACTGATGCGGTAAACTGGAGGCCAGACCTTTAAAATATTACAGAATGAAAGTGTTGCTGACCTCCGGTGTGCGTGTCAGATACTATTGCTGCTGCTACCAGCTATTAATATATATAATGAAAGGATGAGATGAGTCAAAGGCTCAACCATCATCCATCAATACCACTGCATCACGATGTACTCTTACTTAAGTATCAGCAGCCAGGCAGTGCTGTAGGCAAACGGGCACTAAGTGGGATTTTTCACTAGTTAAGCGTCTTTTTTCTCTGGTTGTTGCTTTGGAATCAAGAATATTATCATTATTTCGATCAAATATTACATACTCATAATTTCAGGTGCCCGGTCCATTTTCAAGGATCCAAGAGAAAAACGCGTTAGCAAGTGGCTAACAGAAATAGGGCTACTGCTGTCTGAAAATGTGTCTTGATCAGGTCTGATTTGCATGTATTGCGTCCCTAGACTGTATAAATATTAGACGTAGCATACCCGTCAGGGTCTGTTCTTTCAACTTGATCCTAGGCGACACCTACGGGAGTCGCCATTTTGTCAGACTTTGACTCCGCCTCATTTCCTCTTACCAAAAAAGGCCATGTATGTGACGCTGGGGGGAGGGAAATATGTCCATCTGGCTGACACTTACCTTCGAGGAGAAGTGAGGGCCAGAGGCTAGCTGTCACTCAAGAGGCTGCGCCCCTAATTACTCATAAACTTTAAACTCCAAAAAAATTAAAACTAGCCTGGTATAAAAAAATTTCCACCCCCCTCAGTGTTGTCATGGAGATATGACCTAAACATAGGGACTAGAGTTTTTTTATGTACCAGGCCTTAAACAGGTTTAATGATGCTGTGAATTCGGCCTGTTTAACATGGAGATCAATTAGAAACTGCTCTATTGTGAAAATACCTTAGTGGACACTTGAGAACTGCAGTTCTGCGTACTAACGTATCGGATAAACCAAGAGGTCGCTGCGGTGGGGGCTTGGTTGCGTCACACTTAAACCCGCCTCAAAACCAACGCTGATTGGACGGCCGCTTTGCAAACGACACCAAATTTTCTCCGTCATACATTACCAGACTGATCTGCAAGTAAAATACAATGGAGCTCGCAAGATCAGGATGGTCTCACGAGGCTAGTGGATCACAGGGTTGGACTAATAACCAAAAAACTATTTTGCTGACAACAGCTGCAAACACAGGTTTTCTATCAAGCCATGGTGGCAAAGAGAGCCTTGTTAGTCACAGAGAAATGCTCTCAATTCATTTGTGACCTTCCCCTGATGACACATACATGTAAGAGAGATGTGAATAACAGCTTACAGAGAGTCACCGGGATTAGACTCTGCAGAGACCTTTTACACTGTCCCAGGTGGCCCGAGAGTGATGTTTCTGTTGCTCCATGAATGCTTGTGACATTATTTCAGAACATATAAGTCCTATACTTAAGTGCAGCAGGTGGCCAACACCCCTCGAGTCCTGTCTGAATGGTTGGCAAGAGTGTTTCAAGGCTTTACGGGAAAAGTGAAACACCTCTTTTGTGAGAGAAAGTCTGATAACATTTAAAAGCCGCACAGGCGAGAGGAAGAAATCAGCAGGAATCAGGCGGCTTTCCTTTCAAGTTTTACTGGAGCAGGAGCGAGCTGTCGAGAAAACTGATGATCTTTGTGTAATCACCAGTGTTTTTGTTTTACTTGTTCGTGCATAACGTAAGGTGTTTTGTAAAAAAAAAAATTGGACATTTGTGAACAAAATGTGAATGTTTTAACCTTTTTTTTGCATTTCTCAAGTTTTGAAAACAGGAATAATTTATTCTATCATGATTATTTAATGATGACTGTTCTCAGTATATTATCTGGCACAAGATACTGGGCGACTGTGGCTCAGTGGCAGATCGATCGTTCGATCCCCATCTCCCCCCGGTCCACATGTCGAAGTGTCCTTGGGCAAGACACTGAACCCTGAATTGCTCCTCGTGCTGCGCATGGGTGTGTGAATGTGGTGTGAATGATTAGATTAGATGGTCTGTAGATGTCCACTGCCATCAGTGTGAATGTCTGTGTGAATGGGTGAATGTGACAAACACTGTGAAAGCGCCTTGAGTAGTCAGAAGACCAGAAAGGCGCTTTATAAGTACAAGTCCATTTACCATTGACATCCTCTCCAAGAGAAAATGTCTAATCCTTTGATGCAAACCATCATTATTCAGCAGACAGACACTGAAACAAACTTCCCAGACTTTGTTTTCATTGCACAACCCTGACGGTCAAGTCTGATTTGTCCGTCTTGTGATTTTACTGTTGAGAACCTCCAGCGCGACAAATGGAAAGTGCACAGTTGTTCTTTTCCTGGCTCCAATCCAGCACCGCCTGCCTGGAGTGCTGCTTTACCTGAGGAGTGCTCGTGCTGTGATGTGCTGCGCCATCAATAACAATTACAAAACATTACAGATTTATGGCAGCATTTCATTTAGATTAGTCCAAGTAAGGAACTCCCATCGCTGCGGGATACAGTGGGAAGACGTTATGGAAATAAAAGAGCAGATGAGGGAAAGAAAACAACCGTGCAGAAGTGTGAAATTCCGTCGCAAAATCATACCATGGTCTTTTCGGCACTTGGGGCACTTGGGGCATTGCGGTGAAGGATTTTAAACGTCTTTTTTAACCACTAATACTCCTCAAAATAACACCAAACCTCTGCTGTAGCATGATAAGACTCCCTACACATAATGGTAATCAACTTGAATGGACTTTACTATGAGAGGAGCTGGTACAGGGGCCAGAAGTTGAGTCTTTCAGAACACTCTTTTGATAAACTCTGGGTTCACTAACTACGTTGTTGGTGCTTTGTTTTACGTCTCTGTGTATTTCTCTGTGGGTTAAGTGTTTTGATACTTTCACAGTACTTTAATAACACCTCAACCTGCTTTATGATTTAAGAGTAGGAAGAAGTAAACTTGGGCGACACGGTGATATCGTGGTTAGCACTGTCGCCTCACAGCGAGAGGCACCCTGGTTCGAATCCCGGCTGGGGCCCTTCAGTGTAGAGTTCTCATGTCCTCCCCGTGTCTGCGTGGGTTTTCTCCGGGTTCTCCGGTTTCCTCCCACAGTCCAAACACGTGCAGGTGTTCGGTTCATTGATGACTCTAAATCACCCGTAGGTGTGAATGGTTGCCTGTCTCTGTTTGTCTCTATGTGTTCTGTGATAGACTGGCGTCCTGTCCAGGGTGTACCCCGCCTCACGCCCAATGTCAGCTGGGATCGGCTCCAGCCCCCCTGCGACCTCGACAGGGACAAGCGGTTGAAGATGAATGAATGAAGAAGTATACGTATTTAACCCTACCACATAATAATTAAATCATTGATGCAATAGAGCTTGACATACTTGTCACTTATCACACCCATAGTTACATATTTATAGTAAAATACAGTACATCATTTACACAGCTATCAACACAGAGACATCATTTTCTTGGAGACAGAGCAATAATCTTTAATCAGCACCGTATAACATACAGTAATGTACTGCTCTTATATCCCTGTTGATTACATTCATACCTAAAGCAGTTTTTGGGTTGATACAGCATGTCTGTGTCTGTCTCATGTGGCTTTGAAAGCTCTCATATGAAAGTGCTGATGAGCAGGTGGCTGGAGAGGTGCCAGTTCATCTCCTGGGCACTGCCGAGGTGCTGTTGAGCAAGGCACCGAACCCCCAACTGCTCGGGGCGCCGGTCCACTGGCAGCCCCCTCACAATAACATCTCTCCATTAATTGCATGTATAGGTCCTGTCTGTGCATGTGTGTGTATTTCGGGCCTGTGTGTGTAACATGAATAATAACAGAGTGAAAAAATCAAATTTACCCATTGCAGGATTAATAAAGTACTTCTTCTTCTTCTTCTTCTGATTTAAGGCCCAATCTTTAATGTGTTGACCACAAAATAATCCTGAGAAAACATGAAAAATACAATATACACGGTACTATACCTTTCTTGCTTTCATGTTTCTGGTGTTAGTGACTTGCAGCGGAGAGAGAGCAACGTAATTTATACTGTCAAAACTAATATTAGCACTTTAACCCCCTGTAGAAATGATGTAATATCACAATGGAAGGCAGAGGTGGTGTTTACTGCACACATGGGTTTATCCCTCAGTCAGAGAGAGATTAGCCTGCAGGAGATTTAGAACAGCATGGGGCTCCGAGGAACGCCCACGCTCAACCAGTTGTTTAAATCTGGGGATTTCACAGACAAAGTCTCAACCCTTCTCATTCAAACTGAACCCTGTTTGCTCTGTTGTATCATTCTCGAAGGTGCAGTCGCTTTTTCTAACGCTTAGGTAGCAGATATGATAGTCGCCAGCAGTTGTTGTGGCAGAGTCGATGTCGGTGGGTGACTTTCACACGCCTTCAAGTGCCCGTTCAAACTGTGTCACAACGCGAGCGGATTATGAAGTGTCTCTTGTTTGAAGAAGTACAAATCTTCCAGGATGAGGCAGTAATGCGATCTCCTGTAGTCAGACAGACAGCTGAGTGGAGGCTCAATATGAACATAATTACATTTATGACAGAAACTTGCCACATCTCATCAGTCAGCGGAGGAGAGGGAGGCCGGGCTGATCCGTTTTTGTTGTGCGTCCGGGGTGGAGTGGGGATATCACTTCATCCACTTGCAGCATATTAGGCTGCAGCTAATTGAACGAATTAGATAAGGCTTAACCGGTAGCAAGAGCCAGCTCTCCGCAGCGCCCACTCACAGGCTCATCTGTAATCACGTCTCACACATCGGAAGGTTTTTAAAATCACATCTTCATACGTGTAATGTTTCTGTTTTACTTCAACAATGCCGGGTATTTAACAGCGGTGGGATGTGCATTTTCTCTAGTACTGTACTTAAAGGTACCATTTTGAGAAATGTGGGATTTCCATGTCTTTTTTTTTATTACTATAAAGCAGATGAAGAAGTTATATAAATACTGTGAAAGTATCAAAACGCTCCATCCACAGAGAAATGCACACACTCATGTCCAGGAACTGTGCCTGTGAACGAGCTATCAGGACTTAGGTTGTTACTGGATCAGTTTGAGACACCTGGTCTACCTCATACATACCCTCTGTCTGAAACGCTCCGTTTTAGCGCCTGTCTCTTTAAGACCCCCTCCTGGAAAAGCAGAGTCAGCTCTGATTGGTCAGTGCTTCAGGGTCTGCTGCATCTATGCATTGTCTTGCAGCCGGGGAATTACTGTAACGGCACTGTAGCTGCACTTTCTACCATGGCCATAGCAAGAGTGATGTCCTGCTATGGCCACTCTTGCTACTGGTTGTGACGTCACAACTATACTATACAAAGTCAGAAAGTGTTGCTACAGACCTGTTACAGTCATTCCCCGGCTGCAATGACGGTGCAGAGATAGCAAAGAGTGCAAATGTGGAAGACTTGAAAATGCTGACCAATCAGAGCAGACTGGGCTTTTTCAGGAGGGGTTCTTAAAGAGACAGGCGCCAAAACGATCGTTTCAGACAGAGGATGAATACAGGAATATTCAGACGGACAGGATGAGGAAAATAATGCGTTTTTTGAACATCAAGCATGTAAACATGTTCTAGTACAAACCCAAAATACAAGTTTGAACCAGAAAGTGAGCATGATATGGGACCTTTAAAAACACATTCAAAGTACCTGTACTTTGTTCAACTTTATACTTGCACTCCACTGAATCTCAGAGGTAAATATTGTACTTCACTACATTTATCAGTCAGCTTTAGCTGCTGTTCAGATGACAGATTTAATCTCTTCCTGTCTAGAGAACACGACATACCTCCGGATGTGTTTGACTTTGAATGTTTGTGGTAAACTGAGTGATGTGTTGATAAAAGTCTTAATAAACTCTTCGAAAAGCCTTTTGAATCATGTGGAAAATGCACCATCACAAAGCTGAAAACATGACCCCGAGATAAAACAGTCATAAACTGCAACACGTGCATTTATGTATAACAGGAATATTAATCCAGAAACATCAGATATACTTTACTTTTCATACTTTAAGTGCATTCTGCTGATAATACTAAGATTTTGAATGCACTAAAGTATTATCACAGTGCAGTAAAGGTACTTTTACTTAATGACCGAATTGCAGACTTGTGTCAGGGAGTAAATTAACATAGATTTACATAAATTCCTAATATTTATCCCACATATCTTTCACAGTTACAGTACATTAGCTTTTTATTACTTCATTTACGGGAAAAAAACAGCAGAATTTGCATGATCAGTATGATTTATACGGCTGATTGATGCCCCGTATGTGATTAATGTTCATACTTGACTAAATCCCACACCCTTCTGGCACAGTCACTGACAACATCCAACATCTTCAGTCCTGATTCTCGTCCAAATCCATTATTCACACAGTTTAATGTGGGTGTCGGTTCACTGGTACCAGTATACTTAATGCGGACGAGCAGAAATAGAACAGGATGTGGGAAATAGCACTGAGCATACTGTATGTACCTTTTTGATTTGCGTTTATTCCTCAGAGAGACTGAAGGTTTGTTCAGCAAACTGTGCTCGCCTTTAAGTTGAGGTTAAACTCGGAAACGAACAACAAACCTTTTCACCGAGACATTTTCATTAGATGACAAATCAAGAAGACGCTTTGGCAAGAAGGAGTTTCAGTGAAGCATCTGAGTGAAAGGCAATACCGCAAGACAACACGTCAGGCTACAGTGATTGAAAACACAAACTTGACTGAAGGGCTCGGGCCTTTACAGTCTGTTAAATCTCTTAATATATATATTTAAAGGGCCAGTCCACACACTTTGCACATGAAGCTGAGTTTACTCAACATTAAAAAGTACAATGAACGTTGAAAACATAATCATTTTTTATAGATCAGGGGTGTCAAAGTGATCCAGTAAAGGGCCGTGTGGCTGCAGGTTTTCATTCCAACCAAGCAAGAACACACCTGACTCGACTTACTCAATCACCTGAACTGCCTTCACACGGTTGATTTGTTGGACCAGCTGTGTTTTTGATTGGTCGCTAGTTTGATCCATTAGGTTCAAAAAGATGTTGTTGCATTGCATTATGGGAAAAGTAGGATCCGTAGTTTGATCCAGTAGGTTCAAAAAGATGCTGTTGCATTGCATTATGGGAAATGTAGGCTCCGTAGTTTGATGCAGTAGCTCGTACTATACTGATTTTGAGTACATTTTGAGTGACTCTATGATATTAAACTGGTGACTGCTCCTTTAAGTAATATGTTGAGATGTGTTGTCTTGGAACTGAATTCTGCAGATACATTTTGTTGTTGTTACAGGAGATAAACAGTGTTTTGATGCATACAGTGATCAACAGAACATCAAATCAAAACATATGTTGCCTACAAATTGTTCAATTTGTCATCTTTTTTTCCCCTCCATAATCAAAAAGGCTATTAAAACACATCCCATGATCCTCTAAAATCTTGCCGCGCAGCGCTCGCCAAGAAGCAACGACCAAACAACATCCTTTATCTGTCTCAGTCCAGGTTATGTTCTCTAACAAGGGACGGAGCGATAAAAGCCTCAAACCATAAACGAACAAAATGGCTTTGAAAAGTGCATCTCCGGCTCGGGCGCGCACATTTGCTCGTGATTGCTCAGCGTTGCTTCTAACTCGCACAGCTTCATGGGAAATCAGGTCACTTGAGAAACCTTGGCAAAATGTGCTCCTCTGGATTTTGTTTTGTGTTGGAATGATCAACAGGGTAGAATGTGCTCAGGTCAATGTGGTGTGTAATATGCTTCCCCGTGTCCTGTCTCCCCAACCGAGAGTTGCAAGTGAAGCTGTGGCGTGTGTTCACATGTGTGAGCGTGCCTGTGCCTTGATAATCTGAGAGCGGCAGAGGGGAGCTCGGTCCGTGGCAGCCTGTTGCTAGGTTTCCCTGCGCTCCACCTGGCAGGAGTTAAACCGAGCAGCAGATGCTTTTGTCTCATGAAAATGTCTAATTAGTGAGCGGCTGTTCCAGGTACAAGCAATAAACATGGTCTGAAGGATTATTGTATAACAGAACATAACTTAACTTCTTATTTCTTCCACAAAATGTTTACTTTGTACATTCGGTTAATTTGTAATGCCTCCGTATAGATCGGTTAAGAGTGTGCACTGTCAATAGCTTCTTATTAATATGAGGTTCTGTTTCGCTCAAGGGCAACACGGTAGGATGGTGGTCAGAACTGTCGCCGCACAGCAAGAAGGTTCCTGGTTCGAATCCCAGCTGGGGCCTTTCTGTGTGAAGTTTGCATGTTCTCCCCATGTCTGCGTGGGTTTTCTCCGGTTTCCTCCCACAGTCCAAAGACGTGCACGTGTTGCCCATAGGTGTGATTGGTTGTCTGTCTCTGTTTGTCTCTATGTGCCCTGCAAGAGACTGGCGTCCTGTCCAAGGTCTACCCCGCCTCACGCCCGGTGTCAGCTGGGATCGGCTCTAGCCCCCCTCGACCCCGACAGGGACAAGCGGTTGCAGATGTATGAATGAATGAATGTTTCGCTCAAGGTTACATACAATAGGGATGAGAGTTGATAAGATGTAATTGATACCTATGCTGGCATTGATTCTACTTATTGGACTGATACTTTATTGATTCCTGATCTATTTTCTGTGTGGAGAAAAATGCTTATATAGTATATATAATTTATATTTATGTAATCAGAGAGATTATATCTCCACACTGGCCTGGGAATGCCTCGGGATCCCCCAGTTAGAGCTGGTTAATGTGGCCCAAGAAAGGGAAGTTTGGGGTCCCCTGCTACAGCTGCTGCCCCCACGACCCGACCCCGGATAAGAGGCTGAAGATGAGATGAGATTAACTATTATTAGGTTAGCCCGTGAATTGACGACTTTCTCTGCCGTGATGGTCAGCAGCTCACGCATTTTTAAGTTGCGTAACAACCCCTTCACACATTTTAATACATGTAGAACGTCACACACAAGACCTGTAACTTGCAAACATTGCCGTCAACTCAAAATAAATGCCTGTTACTTCCGATATTGTGAGGTGTGATATTTTCTCTGGTAAGGTGCTTTAAGGTTTGTTGCTGTGCACCAAAGGAGGATGGAAAAGGTGAGAAAAGTTGAATCGTGGCTTACAAACTTTCTCCGCGAAGGAAATTGAGTCCTACCGAGCCCGGCATTAAGGCTGGTCTTACGTTCTCTTAATGGGGACAGGTGGATGGTAAATGTCATCTGCAGATAAACAAGTTCCGTCTTCGTGCTGCGGTCTGGAAATGACGGCTGAGTGAAGCGCAATTAAAGTCAGATGGGGGTTGTTAAATGAGAAAATCAGTGTCTTCCAGCTTCAGTCAGGGCTCAATCTCCCATATCAGTATGCAATCTTCACCACCTTACATACATATATATGACAAAGGGAACATGAACATATGCGCCCTCCCACATGCATCTGTTGTTGCGTTCATTACATGATTTTATGGAGTCTTTATTGTCAACTTTCTTGCCCACATACTGTATGTTTTACATGCTTTTTACATTTATTTTTCTCGCAATCATCGGCAGCCTGTGGAATTCCGACTCGAGTGGAAAGACTTTGAAGCCTCATCATCACGACAGCGACACTTCATGGGCTTAAAATGAGATAATCATTAAAGACAATGTAGTATAATCATTTTAAGCACCCCCCTTTCGAAAAAGCCAAGTCTGCTTTGATTGGGCAGAGTTTAAGAGTATTTTGTTTCTGCGCTGTCTGCATCTCTGCGCCGTCATTGCAGACGGTTCAATGGAAACACAGCTACCGTAGTTGCTTATTTAGTTCTGGTGACACTGTTTTGTTAAGACATCAGACTTCAGCCTTCCAGCATGGCTCCCAGTGCATCACACCACATCAAAGTGCCCCTTATTCTCTCACAAGTTGTTGTTCTATCCTCTTCTTGGCTCTCTCTACATCTTTAATGCTATTGAGACGCCGTCGAGCGAAAGTCGTTGCCGCTCTGCAACTCATTTGCGGTCCCTCTCCCTCTGCTTCTCCAGCTTCTCTCCACATCTGAGTGCAACATGGGCAGCCGCGACTTTATTATTAGCATCCTGACAATAATTATGGGATGTCAGGAGGAGGCTCTCGCTGGCTGACGGACAAAGCTATTTGCGGCCATGTTTCTGTCTTTTAACTTAAACTTAAGAGGCATCCGTGTCACACACACACAGAGCCGAATGACTCTTTTTCAGCTGCCTAGGAATAGAAATGCAGAGCCCGGTGCCTGCAGTCAGTGGTGACGGTTGCTAGTGTCTTGTCACAGTATGTAAATCAGTTGTCACATGAGATTAGCGGTGTAAATGCCGTATGCTCCTTGTTTAACTCCATATAGACAACATGTCATGCACGCTGGATGAACGCTCAGTGTGCAAAGAGAGAATCAAACAAAATCACTCAGTTGTTGAATTTGGGTTAGTTTGAAGAATGATGATACATTCTGTGCAGATGGGTGAGAAAGTGAGCATGATGAATGCCAAATCACCGAGCAGGCGTACATTAGGCCATGGATTTGAACCTGTCACTGAAAGGGGGGTGGGGGGTGGACTCAGGATCCTTGGGGACGCCGCCACCTGAGCTCCCATCTCATTAATTATCACCCTGTCAGGCGTGTTACATAAGAAATAAAGTAATAACAAAGGAATGTGATCTCCCGGTCCTCATCAGCAGGGAGCAGAACGATGAAATGGAACCGTCTCAGCGTCTCTCCCCTTAACTCTCAGCTAATGAAGGGATCACTCATCCTTTCGAAATTGATCTGGGCAAATCCTGTGGGCTGGACGACAAGGGAGAGTTTGAATCTCGTCACCAAAGCAGCTCTTTTACTTTCTGCATGTTCACTTCACACTGAGGAAAGCTCTTTTGGCAGGAAAGTCTGAGCTGATAGTGTCAGCATTTGAGCAGTCTTTATGTTGGCGTTTAATGTTGTGGATATAAAGTAATTTTGAAGGTCCAATATTGTAAACAACTTGATTCCCATGTCTTTTTTTATTATAAAGAAGGTGGAGGTGCTGTATAAATACTGTGAAAGTATCAAAATGCTCAATCCACACAGAAATGCACACAGGCTGTATTGAGAAACTGTGCCTTTAAATGAACCGTCAGGACTTCCTGTACCGTTGTAGTGCAGCTACGGTTTTATTCATTCCCTGACTGCAGTGACGGTGCAGAGATGCAGAGAGTGCAGAGAGTGCAGATGCAGAAGACCCTTAAACGCTGACCAATCAGACATATTCTAAGCCCCAACCACAGGGATTCCCTGGTTGATCCAATCAGGAAGTGCCAAAAACTACAATTCTCCAAGTGTCCACTAGGGGCAGGTTTCATAATAGAGCAATTTCTCATTGACCCCCATGTTAAACAGGCCGTTTTCACAGCATCATTAAAACTATTTCAGGCCTGGTACAAAAAATGATTCAAGTCTGTATGTTGCATAAGGGCCTACTATTGATGGCACATATGGAGCACAGGCAGTGTTTTTCAGTCCATGGGCATGGTTCTGTGCTGAATATCAGTTTAAATCATATATCATAGATGCTGCCTGCACTTCACTCTTGGAGCCGGCGTGTTTTCCACTAGACTGACACGGGAGTGCCTGCACTTGACTTTGCTAAAGACTGACCCCCCCTGTGTCAGTCTCTAGCAAAAAATCCTGTTCCCAAACTTTAAAAAATGACTCCTGTTCCCTCCTGAAAAAACCCTCAGCATTGACTCCCACTCCTCTTTATCTCGTAGCGTGTTCTGTTAGCCTAGCTCTCGGGTGGTGGTGCTAATGTGGCTAATCCAGTATATGTCAGCAGGATGGACGTATCTCCCTCCCCCCAACGTCACATACATGCCCTTTTTTGGTAAGAGGAAATAAGGCGGATTCAAAGTCTGACAAGATGGCGACTCCCACAGACGAGTACGATTGGATCAAGTTGAGAGAACGGACCTCGACAGAGAGGCTACGTCTATTTTTTTTATATAGTCTATGGTAGATTCAGACAGACCTCATTAGGAAAATAAGGTTTTTTGAACATTAAAGCATGTAAAAAGGTCCCAGCAGGAACCAGAAATACACGTTTGAACCAGGAAAAGAGCAGAATATGGAACCTTTAAACTACTTGTTGTCTCCAACGAGATTTGTGACATGGTAAACACTTTCCTCCAGAGAGCAGGGACAGCGTCTGCAGCAGAAATAATGCTATGTATTATTGTAAGGCATCACATAAAAGGAGAGAGAGAGCTGCAGCGGTACCCGACAACAAAGAGGAATAAGAGGCAGTTATGAAAGATGGGCAATCTGGACTTACAGTACGTGTCTTCATGCTTCCTATTCAGGCTTGAGTGTCCTTAGAGCTTTTGTTGTTATTAGACGTTGTGCTCCTGCTATCAATAACAGCAAAGTTTAGGGTCAAACACAGATTCGTCCTCACCAGCTTTCCTCCACAATTCTCATCTTGGTGTGCTCTCGGTATTGTGCATTTGTCTGTGCACTTGACATTTACCCACCAATATGTCTATTGAAAAATTGCTATATCTCATGATTGTTTTCTGTATTTTGATTGCCTATTGATTGTTAAGGGCCGTCCGCTCCAAGAACGATTACTGCAACGATAACAAAGTGAGCATCGCCACTGTAAACAATGGCACCAAGCACTCACAGCTGTGCCGGAGCCCCAAATTAGATATGGATGTACAGTATGGGGTGACTAAGTATCCAACGCTTTATTATTAATTTTATTAATACTTTCATTGAGTCGTCATCAATATTATCCCGGATATCAGTAAGTACCAAACGACCTTCAGAGACCTGCCCATCATCCGCTGTGTTGAACATGGCGTCCTGTAAAGTCTAGACCCAGACCAGTATATCTTTTGGTCAGTATTGGTCGGGGAGGCAGTAGCTCAGTCCATAGTTGACTTGGCTGGGAATCAACTGCTCAGGGCGCCGGTCACTGGCAGCCCCCTCGCTCTAGCCTCTCTCCATCAGTTGCATGTATATAGGTCCTGTCTGTGCATGTGTGTGTATTTCGGGCCTGTGTGTGTGTGTGTGAAAAATGAATAAAATAGAGTGAAAATTGAATTTTCCCATTGCGGGACAAATAAAGGGATTCTTCTTCTTCATCACCAAGGTATCAGCATCCATTGGTATCAGCATCCATTGGTATCGCTGTATGTTTTCTGATAAGCTGTAATATAATGTAATGTTCTGCAGACAATTATGCTTGGAAGGATTTGGAAATGAAGTGATACACTGTAACTATTTATTTTATTTTTTATTTTTTATATTGTCAACAATTGACTGACACTGAACATACGGTACTATTTAGCTATTTAATTTATTTTAATTTATTCCTTATTTCAATTGTCCAAAAAAGCACTTATTGGCTTGGCTTATTTGAAGATAGCGCACTTACTGAATAACCTGCTCTTCTGGCTTGTGCCCTAATGCTGAGTGCACTTATTGAAGGTCACTTTGGACAAAAGCGTCAGCTAAATGAAATGTAATGTAATGTAACAATGAACCTATACTGAACATACAGTACTATATAGCTTTTCCATTAATTATGATTCATTCTAGATTTAAATTGTCAACAATTGATTGACACTGAAGATTTATTTTACACTATTATTTGTTCATTTTCTCAATGTTCATTTCTAGAGTTGGTTGTCTTTGTACAGGGCTTAAAGTTCTTGGGCGTCATGCCTGATTTCATGGATAGAGCAGTTTTAAATTCATATAACACTTGATTCATTGTGTTGCACACATTTCCTCCTGTAACATATCCTTTCTTTCTTTCTTTAACCCCCAAATGTAACACTATTATAATGTTAAATATTCTTTAATAAAGTTATTTGTTCTGGAAAGCAGCCGACTGCTATATATATATATATTCATTCATCTTCAACCGCTTATCCCGGGGTCGGGGTCGCGGGGGGGCTGGAGCCGATCCCAGCTGACATCGGGCGTGAGGCGGGGTCCACCCTGGACAGGACGCCAGTCCATCACAGGGCACATAGAGACGAACAGAGACAGACAACCATTGACACCTACGGGTGATTTTAGAGTCATCAATTAACCGAACACCTGCATGTCTTTGGATTATGGGAGGAAACCGGAGAACCCGGAGGGGACCCACGCAGACACGGGGAGCACATGCAAACTCCGCACAGAAAGGCCCAGGCCGGGATGCGAACCTGTAACCTTCTTGCTGTGAGGCAAGTGCAGCTTTCATGAGTGGCAGGTGAAAAAAGGTCTGTATTCATCCCAGCTCAGAAATTCACTATATTTTCATATCTCTCCCTCTCTCTCTCTCTCTCTCTCTCTATATATATATATATATATATATATATATATAAATATATATATCATTATGAAGAGAATTCAGTACAGCTTTCATGAGTGGCAGGTGAATCCGATATGAAGTATTATGATTTCTATTTGCTCTGCTGGATATTTCCATAACCAGCATGCTTCCACATCCATTAATGTGCACGAATAGGAGCACTTGACCTCACTCTGGAGTCTGCACGCTCTGGCTTCAACCAGAACAACTTGACATCAATTCAGCCGTGTTGGTTTTTTCCTCTTCTGGCTCCCTAACCACCACGCGAGGACATTAAATATTGTAACAGGGTTGTGTAGGTGCTTCCAAATTTACCATTTAAACCATCATGCTGTATGATGGTGTGGGATATTGTCTCCAGAGGGAAAAACACTCCATGAAGCCAGAATGACAGCAGGCTGCAGAGTTGAAGCTTTTAGCGGGGTAATTTCCCTTCAAATGATCAGAGTAATGTGTCAGAACTCAAATCAACTGCAGCCCCCTTTTAGGATTTGTCCTCAGCAAGGAGGTTGTAAAAAAGAAAAAACCTAATTGCTTTTATTGCTATATGGTTGCTATATGATGAGGTGCACAGGGGCGCTTTCTCGCTGAGGCTCTGAGGAACATGTCTTGTTAGAGTCATTTGTAAGAGCAGTTTACATACGTGGCACCAGGCATACTGACACGGATGTATCCACAGACACTGCTAATAGAGGAGAGTACATATATATATTGCTGCTGTCCAAAAAACAAGTGTATCTTCCAAATAAGGTGATTTGGGAAGTCTTCAGGAATACTAAAGGCTTAACGGTTCATGTATGTGTTAAGAAATTCCCCCTGCTGCAGCTGATGTTTTGTAAATCCACGCTTTTTCCAAAGGAATATCTAGCTTTTTATTTATTAATGTGCTCAGGTCTCCCTCTCCCCTTAGACTTGATTGCCATTTACGAGCAAGCAGCGAATCTGTTCAGCTTGTGAACAAAGACACATGCATCAGGGGAATCGTTGCAAGGTGATTTGTAAATATATGATTTAAATCAAAAATTAGTTAATCATTCACCTGACTAATCCTCTGACTCAGTGCCAATAGCTTATTACAGCCGCACACTGTGATGATCTTAGCTGACAGTCCTCTTTGTTAGACCTCCATCAGTTTGCACCACATCGATCCTCAAACGCAGCCAATCAGGAACCAATATGTGAAAGAGAAGTACACTTGTGCACACCCTGCACACATCGTCAGGCATCAGATAGGAAAAAAAACCCTCAAAGGACGCAGAAGTCTCTAAAGTTTAGTCATAACACATCTGTACCACCGTCCTTTTGTTTCTCAGTGAGCCGGTGCTGTTTAAGGTTCTGCTCTCGTTAAATTGAACACCGTGGTGCAGTATTTTCTCCACTCAGGGGTACACATTTCCTCCAGTTCCTTCTGCTTCAGGGACTGTTACATCACCCCCATAGTACATGCACTTGTTGTATTATCACACTAAAGTCAGAGCTCTTTCATAAGGTTCCTCTGAGTGCACTCCGGAGATCATGAGAACACCTCTGACTCCACCTGCTGGTTGAACTTTCCGTATTTTTTTTTTTTGCCTCCAACCTCCGTCCTCATCAACTGTCGCAGAGCAGAGAGACCATATGAGAAGATGTTCATCAGGACACTTACAGGGATAATAATTACTCTTTTATAACACAACAACAGGTGATTATTCTAAAATGGACTGAAAATGACTGTGACCTTTCTCCGCTTAGAATAGGACTTTTAATTTGCACCCAGTGTAATGTGATTTATTGTCAGTGTGCTCCCAGCCTCCCACACGCTGGCCACTTTATTACAGCTGCTAACTCTTATGTGAATCACTTCTTTCTTTGTTCTCGCTGATGCTGCTATGATTACTGCAGCTGATACTATAATAACTTTACTTGTTACATGCAGTTTGCACAGTCAGTCTGTTCAGTTTCACAGTTTTAAGCTGTTCTGCCATCCAATGTGTTTATACTCTGTCCTGTATTCAGTGCATATACTGTATTTTATATACTGTCTTGTTTGTCTGTGCTGCGTTGAAGACATGATAAGACATAATTGACGCCCCAGGAGAGAAATTCTGTTACAACTAAAGAAGATACAGATACAAAAAGGATCCACCTCCTTGAACTTTGACTTTTGTCTGCCTTGTGATGTTTAAAAATGTCTAAATTGGAGAAGAAGAATTCCTTGAGTAGTCCCGCGAATGGGGAAATTCAATTTTCACTCTATTATTATTCATGTTACACACACAGGACCTATATACATGCAACCAATGGAGAGATGTTAGAGCGAGGGGGCTGCCAGTGACCGGCGCCCAGAGCAGTTGGGGGTTTGGTGCCTTGCTCAACAGCACCTCAAACAGCACCTCAGCAGTGCCCAGGAGATGAACTGGCACCTCTCCAGCCACCAGTCCACACTCCATTCATGGTCTACACAGGGACTTGAACCAGCAACCCTCCAGTTCCCAGCCCAGTCACCTATGGACTGAGCTACTGCCGGGGGCAAACATCGAAAAGCACGCCACAGTGGAGGCGAATGATTTAGATTTTTAACCAGTGGTGGAAGAAGTATTCAGACTCTTTTACTCAAGTGAGAGTCGTGATACAACGTCTCCTTCGAATATTATATTTCATATAAACAGTACGCGGGTAATTGAGCTGTAATCTGGCTGCAGCGATGCATTAGATAAAGTGAAATTTTTGGATGAAAATCTTAATCTAGTGACTAAAACAATATCTCCTTTTGAAGATAAGTGGAGTAGTAGACTTCTGTAAAGTGCCCTTAAAGATATACTTAATAATCTCCATGATTCCTTTTATACAGTGTGTACAGAGAGACAATTAGTGTTAATGTTAATGTAATGCCCTGGCTGTGAAGGTAAAAGCCATTACCACTTCTGCAGTAGTCTGGAAATTAAATCAAACCATAAAAACACAAATGAAGAGATGTGGCGAAAACAACAGCAGCTTAATTAACAATTAAAAGCACCGAGACAATTGAGAGACGGCTGCAGCTCACTTGAGATTTCTTCCACATTTCAGTTTTCTAATCAAACCCCTCGTGCTCTGAAGCCTTTTACCGCCGCCATCGGATATTCAGCAGACAGTATCGATAGAGTAAATACACTGAAGCAAACAGGAGAAGTATTGCTATAAAGCTGATTTCAGGCTTTAAAGGTAACATAGCAGTGCTGCTTTCATTCTCTCCTTGTTATTTCCAATGTTTAATGACCTTGATCATTCAGATAGTATCCGTTTGATTCTTTCTGGTTGCATGTGTCACTGAGGGTTTTTCACATGTTTGCTTAACTGTGCCGGATACCGTTAAGTGTGTAAACTACTAGTGTTTGTGTTAGGAGGACACAAAGTAGAATTTTTGTAACAATAATCTCATTATTTTGGCAAAACACTTTATACACAAATGTCGTTTCTTAAAAACAAATCCTATTTACATATAAAATATGTAAAATCGCAAAAGACCAACATCTGTATGAATATTTATGACCTTATTTCCAAAAAAAGAAGAAGAAGAATTCCTTTATTTGTCCCGCAATGGGGAAATTCAATTTTCACTCTATTTTATCATTGTACACACACACACAGGCCCGAAATACACACACATGCACAAACAGGACCTATACATACAACTAATGTAGAGATGTCAGAGCGAGGGGGCTGCCAGTGACCGGCGCCCCGAGCAGTTGGGGGTTCAGTGCCTTGCTCAACAGCACCTCAGCAGAGCCCAGGAGATGAATTGGCACCTCTCCAGCCACCAGTCTACGCTCCATTCATGGTCCACACAGGGACTCAAACCAGCAACCCTCCGGTTCCCAGCCAAGTCACCTATGGACTGACCTACTGCTGAAGAATTTGGTAACAATAATGTCATTATTTTGCCAAACCACTTCATACACAAATGTCGTTTCATAAAAAAAAAATCCTATTTAAATATAAAATATGTAAAATGTTGTAAAATCTTAAAAGCCCAACATCTGTAAGCATATTTATGACCTATATCCTGACTTACCTCTTGTATTTTAACTGATTTTTTAGATTTAATTTTATTCAATTTAATTTCATGTTATTTTATTCATAATTATTTAGCTTTGTTGTTTGTTTTATATTGTATATAACTTATATTATCTTGAATATCAGTGTTTGTGTTGAACTTATGCGCATTGTAAAGCCGGCGGAAGAACAGATATCGTTTCCGGTACGGACTTTAACCCGTATTTTATTCGATTAACACGATGAAAAGTTGAACAAATATCCCTCACTTAATAGTTTTTTCAGTAAATATAGTAAGGGTTAATATTATGTCCTCATGCCCTTCTTAAATCTGGTAATTTGGGGAAGACAATACAAGAGTTTGAGCTTTTATTTTGAAGGCCCCTTTTCCCGGAAGAGACGTTGATGACCGTTGAGCTTGACGCCGCTCGCTCTCTTTTTTAAGTTTGGATGAAAAGTTTCAACTCACAGATGAATTCAATGGGAAGGTGAACGCCAGGAGCCATGAAACCTCTGTGAAAAGTGCCGCAATTGTTTGGAGTTAAGCCGCCGGAGACTGTCGGAGCCCTCCTTTTAACGTCCCGTGGTCGAAAACCGTGAGTTAAACCGAAGTTTAAGTGAATTTTCCAAAGAAATAGTAGTTTTAACGGTTTGTTTCACCAAGTCTCGTGAGGCTGCTACCTTTAACGTAGCCGTTGACGCAGCGAGGTACAAAGTATTTCTGTCAGGTGACGTAACGTGACTGACAAAGTTTAGCTTAGCTCATTTAAACTTATTTTATCTAATTCAATATTTAAGATTCAAGAAGTTTTATTTATCCCGAGGGAAATTACTGTGCGAAAGTTTCCATACAAAGATGGGAAAGGGTCAGAGTGACAATAAGCTAACATAATCAAATAAAAATTAAGCTAGCATAAAATAAATCAAACAATTAGCTTAATGTGACAGAGTGCAACAGACATTGTGGTTAAACGTAGGTTTATACAATATACAACAATACGCACCGTGCAGTTTAGCAGCAGATTGAAATAAAACAAGTATAATATAAATAAGTGATAACAGTGTTAAAAGTGTAGCAGCATTTCTTACTGAACTAAGTTACAGTACAACTAAATACAGTGATGGTATAAAGTGATATAAATATAATATATGTTGTTTTAGGTAACGCTATTCAATAATGTTAAAGGATGTATTCAATATGAATTACATTAAACCCAGTGTGCACATCATTTGTGGTGACTAAAAGATTAGGAGTGTAGTTATTGTGATTGGTTGTTTAATTTCATTCAATATGAGAGTTAGGATTTAAGTTAAAGGGTGCTTTAATGTTGGTTTACTGTCCCAACAATGAATATTTCGCACGTTTATGATGGATTACTGTTTACTAGTTTGCCATGTGTTCATTGTTATCCAGCTTAATCCTGCTTTCAGGCCCAAAATTGTGCATAAATCCTAATAAGAGTCATTTAGTAGTACGTTTTGCTCTCAGACATTATGATAGAATCCCTATACTAAGTAACTAATTTAAGATAAACATATCGATCACTTGTGCTTTCATATTAACAAACAATACACCTATTAATCCTCTAATTTTAACCAATCAAGAAAAATGTTATTGGATATTTCTTTAGGGCATTACAGTTTCTACCAGTAAGTTGACTTAAGCTGCTTTTTTGTGTGATAACATCTTTGTTTTATTGAACCACAGCTAATGTACGCGTCACATGTCCATTAATGTACAAGCCAAATCATGAATCACTGCGGTGAACCTCCGGTTTGGCCTCACAAAGGCAGCAGTTTAAAGCTACTTCTGGTCCAGTGTCAGCTTCTTTCATTATCAGTCTCAAGACTGCTGCAGCCTTTGTTTGGGTATACCTCCGTAGTATAACGTTGTTCAGGGAAAAACCTCCCTCCTGAGGCGCTGCATGACCTGCTGGCAGCCCTCCTCGTCTGCGTATGTCTGATGATGTCTTGGCTTCCGGGCAGAAAAACTGAAAGCATAACAAAGGATTTTATTTCCTTTATGGACAATAACCGTATTTGTCTCCTACCACGCTCTCACAGCTAACAGTTGGCTGAAAGTCCATGCTTGTTGCACACTCGCTTGCACAGACATATCTGATGTTACAGTGGGGGAAGCTTGCAAAATAACACAAATTTCTCAGTGATTGTTTAAGATATAAATCTGTGTTTGTCTATAAATCTCCTGGCACCAATCCTCTTGTTTTCTCAGGCACTGGACATTTATTTGTTGCTTAGGCAAGTAAATAGGAGGTAAAGTCCATTAACATCGACCGTAGTTTGTATTAGCGCCAGAGCTGAACTACAGTAAGATCAACAGGCTCCAAAGTTTTTTAGTTTTTAGATTTTTCTGACATGTGTCAAGGAAATAAGTGGGGGGGCTTTCTTTTTCCTGACATTTGCATTCCTTGCATTCTTGGTACAGTGCTCTTGTGGTGGTTTATTTTGAAAGAAGGGAGGTGTCATTTTGAAGTCACATGATATATTGGGATGTTTACTTGCTTCTGAAATTCAATTAAAATCTTAATCTGAAACATTTCTCTCACAGGAATATAATTAAAGGGTGCTGTTTTGTATATGAGCTGTACAAGTGGCTTTTTGGTATTGCAGCTTTTAGTTTTACTGTTGCAGTCATTGCTGGGAAATGGGCATTTCTAGCTGAGAGGAAGACATTTCCCCCGAATGTGCCAGGAAACGCTTCCTGACAGGACTGAGTGACGGTCTTCCTGAGTGTTGTGATGCCTCTGTGTTTCATTCATCGTAAGCACTATTTGGCTTTGCAGCGTTTTTCTTATATCCGCATCTAAGTTTACAGCAGCAGCTGTGAAAGGACGCCTTATGGGCTGCTTCTGTGCTAAGACCTTGATAACAAAAGCAATGAAAGTCAGTTTTTCTTGGCCTGCTATGATGTCTTACTCAGTTCCTCCTGCCCCCTTTTCCACAATCCTCTCTATTATTTTTTTCCCCTCCAACGTGATTTCTGACTGTGGTGTAGTTGAGGGCCACATGGAAAAAACTGCACTTGGGATCAGTGTTGCAGTGCTATCATGTGAGTCTCTGAAAGACAATGAGCTGTTTGTGCAGAGTCTCACTGTGGCCACCACCACTGCACTAGGTTAAAGTCTGGGCTGTCTTTCCTATCTACGGTCTGACCTCACAGCAGCACAAGCGAAAAGTCCACTGAACCATCTCTCAGGGGGGACGTGTAAACAGAGGCAGGGGGTTTCATTGATGGTTGGATTTCACGTGGGATTGACTTCCACAAGTCACGCTCCATGTCCACGTTACCTCTTCAAGTACTACTGAAACTATAGTGCAACTAATTGAAGTTAAACCTAAAAACATTAAGTCTGTGTCCTTGGCTCTGGGAGCATGTGATATGGTATCTTCTAACATTTTATATACAAAACAATTCACATAATAAGTGTTGGCTGCAACCCTCATTGAGTTAAGTACAGTTAATCTGCAAATACTGCAATTAAAACTCTTCTACATCACTGCTGCTCAAATTACTGCAGCCACTCTTAACAAAGCCATGCTACACTGACTGCCACAACTTCCTTTGCTAATACAATGCATACTTTAAGAGCGTAGTGTATGAGAAAGCAGTAAACTACCTCATGGAGCTATCCAATGTCATTATTATTGGCTCTTAGATTAACTGAGGATGGTCGTGTCTTGGCAACTGGGATAGCAAAGCTTTCAAAATGAAAACACAAGTGCACCGGTGGCTTCTGGATGCTGTAATGAAATCTGACTTGTCATATTTCTTTTGATAATAAGTTTGATAGCGTTATTGCGTAAAGGATCATATATCACTTTAATTAAATGCCATCTGAGGCCATTGGTTTGGAAAATAGTGCCAGCAACACTAACATGCAGTAAAGGATAAGAGACTATATTGTATAAGAATTCAAATTCAGCTTTTAGTTGACGACCAAGGTGTTTATTGAGTTTTGTTGGACAATCTAGTATTTTATTAGCCACACTATTAATGGATTCATCAAGAAAATAATCTGCAGATTCATAGATGATGAAAATAACCGTTAGTTGCTGCTCAAAAGGCATACAAGGTGGTATCATCTTCACTTTACAATGTGAAGCTGGAAAACATTTAACTATGTATATAAGTGGCAAGGGACCTAGTATTGAGCCCTGTGTGACACCTTTGTTAACACTTAAAGGGAATTTAATTTGAAAGAAACAGAATAATCTGAGTTAAACCAGCTGACAGCAAATCCTTTAAACTCATTTTGATCGTTACTTGAGTTTAAGCCTCAGACAAATTCACAACAGGGGGAACATATCTTTACTTTTTATCCAACATGCGACAGTGTCGATCAAACGACACTAACTTTGTAATGCACTACAAAAACTACTTTGAGCCAGTTCAGTTTTGAAAGTGCACATCTGTACCACAGCTGGAAGTAAGTTATTGAGTGTTTGAGGCACCAGCTCGGTTGAGTGAGTGAGTGAGTGATTGAGAGAGGGAGAGAGAGCGTGCCCGACCGACCACTCAACATAGGGTCAAGTAATCCAAGTTTGTTTTCTTTACAAATGCATTGCCATTGTCCCTCCCCCCTCCATATCGCATTGTCTACATCTGGTTGATGTTAAAACCACCTCACAGCAAAGGCAAGTTTGATTTTCAGAGAGATTTTTCTTTGAAATAAAACCTCTCTCAGATACGTTCAGATAAATGGCATCGATGCCTTTTGTAAAAGGTTAATGTGAATGTTCTGTTGGGAACGGAGCCAAGTGAATTGCGAGTACCAAGCCTCGAACAATAGTGCATTTAGAACATGCTATCTTTCAATATAATTTGGGAAGAAGAAGAAGAAGAAGTCAGCTTGAAGAACCAGTTTGTCACAACCTTTTTTAGCAGTTTTTATTCATGTTCTTCGTAGAACTTTGCCAATTTGATACACACAGTAAGACAAGGCACTTGGCTAATGAGAAGTCTTGAAAGAAGTAGACAAGGCTTTTTTTTAGGATAGAAACCATGTCCATCATGTTCCCTAAAGCATATTCATGTTGGGAGTGAAACCCCTGTTAATGATAACGGTGGGCTTATTCTGTTTCTGTCAAGTATCAACAACTCCCACCATAAGACCAAAACAGGCATAATGTCTCTCAATACTCTCTCTTTGCACAAGTTCATTCATTCCTACTGGAGATGTAAATCTTGGGCAAATAATGCATTTGTTGCGGACTATTTTCTGTGTTGAATAAATACACATTTAGTGGTTTAGCGGGTATTTACAGTAGCAGGATTATATAGTATTTACTCAGAATAACAGTGACCATTTTCATGGTTATGAAGGAACATCATGTCATGTGTGGCTTTGTTGCTGTCAGTGCCGTCATCTATTCAGTCCAATCCTTTATTGATTCCTGATCACTTTGTTGTGTGGAAAAAAAGTCGACTGACAGAGGTTTTCAGCATCAATGCAACTGAACACAGTGTAGATGGACTAACAGAACATTTCTAGCCTTCTTTTTATTTAGGTTTTCCAAAGAAAAGATCTGCCCAACCTGCCCGTGTGGTGCTTATGTCACTATAACGCAACACTTTGGACCGTTTCTTTCTCTCCGCCATGAATCCTGCTTGTCGCTAGTTTCCAGCAGAGTAGACGCATGGATTTGACATCATTTTGCAGTGTAGAGTTGTCAGAATAGACATACATTGCCTGCATTGATAAAATTACTTCAATACCTCAGAGGCATACACTTTCAGTTCTCAATTCCCACCCCTAGGCTTTGGCTACACGCCCAATACTTAGGAGTAGGATCACATCATCATCAGTTTGGTCTTTTCAATGTATTAATCAACAAAGTGAAAAACACCAGCAGCCTGATGTCTTAGTTTTTGACTTTCTAAAGTCCTCAGGATTTTGTCTGACGTGTGGGGGGGGAGGGAGGCCACCGGGGTCAGCAGGGATGTCAGTACCAGGCACTAGTGTTTGGTTTTCACGATAACTAACCTGCTAAGGAATGTGTGTAGTACTCACTCCTACACTGTGGCGTTATCAATCATCATTACTGACACTTCCTGACACGGCTGGAGAGATGGACCCTCATCTGTGAGCTTTTCCTTTTGAGGTTGTGGTAAAGAAATTCTTCATGGATAAACTGCTCATCGCTGATGTGAAAAGAGGTGGAAAACATCTCAGCCTGGCCTTTTTTAATGCCCTGGTTTGGAGTAAGTTTACGTGGCAAGTTTCAATGCCGTTTTCTGCCGCATGACAAGCACTAGAGACATGTAATTCCCGGTTTGATGCTTTTTCTTTCTCATAAATTAAGGCTAAATTGTGAATAGCACGTGGCTCAAGTCAGATGTTCTGCCTTCCACTGAATTGGATTTCCCATGAAACTCAACACAAGTTGTTTTGATGTGGCCTTTATCACAAGACGAGGAGATCAGCCTCAATTACAGTAACACGCTGTGATTTGTTTTATCTTTTTAAAATGTTTTCATCCAACCCCCGTGGTGGCACCATGACCAGAAGAATGTAACATCATCGAATGGAGCATGCACTGTTTTCATTCTATTTGTTGTTTTCTGCATTCACACAGAGAAAGAAACAACTTTTTTTAAGGGGGGCAAGCGTTGGGTTTCTCCCATGGGTTGAAACCAGCAGCTGACCAAACACAGCTTCCACCCTGGTGAGAGGAAAAGTATTGAGTTGTTTTATTATGAAAATCAGAGGTATTATCCGGCATGTGTATTGCGCATAAATCCAGTTTTGTCCTTTTTAAATTCATGTGTGTGTCGACATCACCAGAATAATCAATCTTAATATCTTCTTGGAGAAGTGCAAATGCAAAGAAGTGTGTATAATGTTTGGAAGAAACCCACTCTCCATTTCTGTGGTGTAAATTAAGCAACGAAGCACTTAAGGCCCCTTGTTTTAACTGCAACCCACAACTTATATATGGAGGCCTTGGTTTAATTATGCTCTTAATGCCCAGGTTTTACCCTGCTGACTGGGTGTGACACTGTGACCCCTAACAGGGAGGAAATTAAGTAAACCTTGCAGCCCCTGCCCCCCCTACCATGGGATGTGTGAACAAGTAGAGCCACTGTTGTAATGTTGTTAGTTCTGCATTTTACGTAATTCCCCTTCTCCACAAACTCTATACTTGACATGTATTGAGACATGTGATAAGTGTTTTGAATTCAGCGGTCATGGAGATACTGTCCAACTTTGTTATGGAAGTTTGAGATGCCGAGCATGCCAAAGCTACGAGGCCTGAGACCCCTGGGAGAATAGTGCCATTATTATAGGAGGCTGTCCATGAGCACCCGAGACTGCCGGAAATACGGCTTGCTGGGTAATAAGTCCCGGAGATCACTTTGTTTTTTTGTGGCTCAGACTGCAGGGTTAATTTGATGCAGCAGTAATTTAAAAGGGAAGAATGGGAGCTTGTACTTCAACAGGATTAGAGGGAACACTGTAATGTTTGGGGTTGTTTTTTTTTGTTTCAAATGGTGATGTAAAAGGGGCGACACGGTGGTGTGGTGGTCAGCACTGTCGCCTCACAACAAGAGTGTTCCTGGTTTGAGTCCTGGCTGGGGCCCTTCTGTGTGGAGTTTGCATGTTCTACCCGTATCTGCGTGGTTTTCCTCCGGGTTCTCTGGTTTCCTCCCACAGTCCAAAGACGTGCAGGTGTTAGGTTCATTGATGACTCTAAAATTGCCCGTAGGTGTGAATGGTTGTCTGTCTCTGTTCGTCTCTATGTGCCCTGCGATAGACTGGCGTCCTGTCCAGGGTGTACCCCGTCTCACGCCCGATGTCAGCTGGGATCAGCTCCAAAAAACAATCGGGATTAGGGCTGCAGCTAATGATGATCTGGATACATCAGTTCATTGTCTGGTCTTTTATAAATAGTGGTGACAGTCGCATTTTTCTTATTTCCATCTTTGCTTTCTACTACTCTTTCTGTATTTTGCCTTGAGAAGAGGCTTTTGACTGAGGCGATGTTAACTTGAGCGTGTTGTTGTCTTTAGTTGTGTTTCATTTAGTTGTGGTTATCTCATCACAAGGTCATTTTAGTGTATTTTTATGGGGGCTTTGATCCAGTCACACGATATCTTTCAGCAGGTGGCTCTTCCCCAGCAGTCACGAAAATGTACTGTAGATGAACACATTTCTATTTGTCGAAGGATTTTACGGACTAAAGGAGATACTCATCCTCTTTTTAGTTTACAATACTTTTGAAGGATGGTTTCTTTTATGGTTGTAATCAGTCATACTGTGTTGGCATTTTTAGTTCTTTTTTAAACTGTCTAACTTCCATAAAGACATATATAAGATTTGTTTAAGAAATACCAATATTACTGTGACCCGCTTGTCTGTGGCGGTGTTATTCTTTGTGTCTGAGCTTTGTCTGAATCCTTCACTCCTCCACTAAACACCAGGGCTGCATCTATTGATTATTTTAGTAATCGAGTATTCTACCTATTATTGCAACGAGTAATTAGATAACAAATGCTTTATTGAAGAGCAATAGTGAGTATGCAAAAGAGAGAAGACAATTGTCTTAAAATTAACAACTAAACTACTTACTGCTCAAAATGCTAACAATATTATGTCAAAAAAATATACCCATTAAGTGCCATGTACAAGCCCACAACATCAGACTGATGACCGGAGCGCAGCAGGTGGCGTATCATCTACATGTGCTGTCCGGCTGCAGTAAGGTGGAGTCGGTTGAAAGTCGCCAAAAGTGTCATTAACTTGTTAATGTTGTGCCGGGTTGGCTCCGTGGAGACTGGATGCTAGATTAGTTTCAGCTTGAAGTGATCCCAAACTTTGAACACTTTCGTATCGCTGGACTGTCTCTTCGCCACTCGCTATTTCTTCTCCACATATCCACGTCATCTGGTCTTCTTCACGGCACGTGTCAACCATGGATGTGGCGTCCACCATGGATGTTGCGTCCACAGCATAAGCCCCTAAACAAAGCTTTAATGCAAAGAATATTCAAATTTTTTTGTTGTTAACAAGTGTCTCAAGGAATCGTTTCAGCCCTACTCAACACTCTCCTTCTTTTCTCTTTCAGATTCATTTAGCACAAGATGATGTCCGACGCCAGTGACATGTTGGCCGCAGCCTTGGAGCAAATGGATGGGATCATAGCAGGTAACCACAGTGTACACTTGGACTTTAAGACCATAGCGCTTTTTTAAAAGTGGGTATGGCATACTATGGGGTCTGGCCACATCTGGAAACCATTGAATTGCAAGCTGGGAATACGAGGACCAGTGGACGGTTACACAATGTGCCCCCTTCTCCTTCCACTTCTACCTGCAGTTTAATGTAATCCGTCTGAATATACATTCAAGTTTAACATAATGCTGATATTGTGCTGCTGGATCACTGGCCCTTTCTGCCTCCACTGCATTCCTCCACCATGAGAAAGTTTCCATTGTCCCAGCCGTGACGGAAACTAATGATTATTCAAGCTCTGCGAGTTTGGAATACAAACTCCTGCTTGGGAAGTTTTGGCCACTGTGTACTTGTGCCGCTGCAGATGAGCAGAGCAGGCTTCACTTTTTGAGTCCCCACTTTTCCGCTGATGTGTGTAATTATAGCGCTGACCTTTCCAATGGGAGCGAGGCAGCTGATCACATGACTCCCCCCTTCCCCACCCGCTACTGTGGGGAATCTATGATTGTTTTGAATATTTATTCATTTTGCTCCCCCTTTGTTACCCTTAGACATGTTCGTTATTGCCGACATTTAAGACAGATGACAGATGGTGCGGAGTAGGCAGCACTCGATGGGGACATCATGCACTCAAGTTCAGTCAACATGTTGCTGCATTTGCTTCCAAGACAAATCAGAAAATATGGTTTCCACAGATACAGGACAGGATTACATCGGCATTGATTGGTTATACAGTGTCGCATGATGTTTGATAGAATCTCAACAGACACTTGCTTGTCCATGTTTGTGTGTGTTTATGCAGGGGTGGAGAGAATACCAATGAGTACCTAAATATAGTTATTATGCTGTTATTTTGCTTAAATGTCAACTTGAGTAGGAGTACAGTTATTATTAAAAGATGCTCCATTTCCTCAGTGTCTGAGCTTAAAAAACGGAATGTTCTTTGGTGAAATTGTATTATGGAACAAATCTTTTTATTAAATGCTCATTTAATAAAGTCTGACAACAGCAGTAATCAAATGGTTTCAATAGCTTTGGTAGTTTACCCATGAACAACAACAACAACAAGCCTAGTGTTTTTTTTTGTTGTAGATGAGGCTTTAGACTATGCACATACACATGTTTTTTTTCTGAGTACAGAGATGTGGGACAATATATTTTATATTATTCACCAGTAGCACATCTGTAAAATGCCCCAAATTGTGTATATTGTTAGAATTGATTTGTGATTAGTCATTTTGCAGAGTCTCTTTGGATATGAACACTGTTGACTAAGTGTGTGGCAGGAAATCTTGCGCCGTATTTCCCAGTGCTTGAAGTTAATAAAACAAAACCTTGAGTGTGATGAGCCTTATAACTGACAAAAACAATGCGTATGCATGTTTCTGTTCTAGAGCTCTAGTAACGAACGTACAGACTTTATGTATCTGCTCCGTTTGCGTAATGGCATCCCACACCAGATGAAGAAGATTGGCAGCTTGTGACGACAAACACAACTTTGAAGTTCTGTAAATACATGCAGTTACACAATGACTAAGAATATACAGCGTTGTGTAGTCATCCTGTTCCCACCACACCCACAGATCAGCACCACATGTGGCTTTTGGCCCTAAATCCTTCCTTTTTTGTGAATCACTGCCATTTTAATGACATTTTGAACACATTGGATTTTTGTTTTGAATAGCCTGCCAGACCAATGAACTATTGTAACTCCACAACTTCACTTCATGATTGTGCAAGAAGCGTTCATTATTTCATGTCATCTAACTCTTCCTCTCTTTCTCCCCAGGCTCCAAGGCTATGGACTACTCCAACGGGCTGTTTGACTGCCAGTCGCCCACGTCACCTTTCTTGGGCAGCCTCCGGGTGCTGCACCTGCTGGAGGACCTGCGAGGAGTGCTGGAGCTCATGGACAACGAGGAGAGGGACAACCTGCGATGTCAGATCCCTGATTCCACTGCAGAGGGACTGGCAGAGTGGCTCCAGGGGCGACTGGTAAAAAATCCCCAAAAAGATATTTGTGTATATTGTGTCCACTTGAAAGCCGGATGAGATTTAATACACCCCAAAAACTTTAAAATAGTTAAGTTACAACAATAACAGTTAAGCTCGCAAGCTAACAACTGTCCATAAACCAACACAAACACATGGAGAATCGTATGAAGGCGTGACAAGGCAAGGCCGATTTTTAGACATTCACAAACAAGGCAGGTTAAAGGTGCTTTCGGTCTAGTCCCGCCCTTCAGTGCTGTGATTGGCTGATGCGCGTTGCCTTGACATGTCCTTGTGTTTAGATGCTATGCAGATATGAATGACTATTTTGTTTAGCTAATTTTTAATCAGCTAACTAATTTGTTACTGGTTACAGAAAAGTGCCGGTCCTTTTATCTTGCTCCCCTTGACCCTGGGAGGAGAGTTGACATCCGGCACCTCCTGAGAGCCGAGTCGGACCTTAAGTGGACCTTTTTATCACCGACCAGAGAGAGAAAATGTCGTCACATGCCTGTGTATGATAATATAGTGTATTTGCTCAGTGCAGTTTTAAGAGATAGCTGTTATGAATTATCCTCGGATCTGCTTTGCATCTCTTGATGGTGCTCCATTGCCTGTATACCGTGACTGTTTATTGTAAAAGTGCTGTTATGACGTGTTCTGTGAATGATGGCGTTTCTATACTACAGGAGTCCTGCTGCAAATAGTTTCCATCTTCCAAACTCTCGTTGACCAAAGGCAGAGGCTTGTTTTTCTTCCCTCACGGCCTCGTCTCTCCACATGTGATATTTGAGAAAAGCCTTTTGCTTTTGATTTAATTTTCAAATGACTTTCATGTGAGAAAACTATTGACCCTCACATGTTTCTCTTAAAACTCAACTTGCATATCTGATATTTTCTTCAAGGGAAAGCCATGTGAGTTCATTGTCAGAGAGGTTATATAGTTATACACTATCCATTAGAAAGTCTATGTGGCTCAAGGCTGCTGTGTGTTTTCATTTGCACTCCTCAGCCAGTCCTGTATTTCAGCATGACAGCTAAAGGCCGCCCCCCTCTTTTTTCCCAAGCTCTCGACTCAAAAGAAATAAGCAGCTGAAAACCTTATTTCAGTAACGCAACAAATGAAATGCAATTTTTCCAGACAACACAAATCAACACATATTGTTTCGCATTCCAGACAAACGGCCACAGCTCAGAAGCAGTTTACCAAGAACGTCTGTCACGACTGGAGAGTGACAAAGAGTGCCTCGTTCTTCAGGTTTGTGAGCAGAACACTTCATTGTATCCACAAGGCAGCAAAGCAGTTTCTTTCTTCTTTCTTTATGTCTTTCTTTCTTCTTTGAATAGGCAATTAAGTCGTTTTGTACATGGCTGCCTTCTGTGTAATTACCATGTAACCATTTGTTGGTCTGTATGTTTTTCTGTTAGTGTACAGACTTTCTCAAACGCAGATCAATAGACTTTTCTAGAAGTTGGATGGGAATATATGATGAGCCAATATTAAACGAAATGAACAATGGATTCCTGAACTATGTAGTTCAAAACTAATTTTTGGTGAAAATGTAGAACTCCAAGACCAAATTAGGTTCAGTCTTCACCAATGTTGGGACCTTTGCATTACACAAACGACAAATATCCTTAACCGACATGTTGTTTACTTTCTGAGCTTTGCCTCAAAGCGGTTAGTACGTCATATGCTTTGTTGATTTGATTGGATGATTTGGCTCGTATGTTGGTGATAGACAGATGGTTTATCCAGTCAGCAACCAGTATATTTGTCCCTTCCAAAAGATCTCTAAATGAGAGTTCCCAGATGTATACGCTGAGAAAATGCGAATCAATCCATCTGGAGGAGTCAGGTTTCTACTTATATAAACTGGAATTACCCTTGACTGCATTATGCGAATGCAACTAAAGCGGCTCTGCAAAATATGATGACTTTCTACCTCGGGATGGTGCTACAGATCCAAAGTTAAGGCTAACATTATACATAAAATGCTTAAACCTGACATCTGTCTCTCAACACTTTCCAACTTCCCTGCCCTGTCTGTAGCACTCAGCCCCACGGCCATTCATTCATACAGTAGCTGTAAATCTCAGCTTTACTTTTCCCAAAGGAATAATCATTTACTAGAACAGCTGGGCACTGCAGTTTTTAGCAAATGTTACTCTGGCAGGAATACTTGTTGTTGCAGACTTGTTGTTATTCGAGATAAAGCAACACGTCTTTTCATAGGATGGTTGAAAATAATAAAAATAAAGAATATCACCATCCTTGAAATAGTTAGTTATAGCAGTCATAAAATTTGGCAAAGCCCTGATTCAGATCTTTAAAAAGTATTGCCATCAGTCATTCAACAGGATGTCTTTCAGTATGTATAGCTGGGTACAGATCTGATTTTTGTCCTTGAGGACAAACAGTATTGTGCTCTCTGAGTGCTTTTTTATGATTCAAACTATTGTCTAACCGTTGTCCAGGTAAGTGTTCTAACGGACCAGGTGGAGGTGCAAGGGGAAAAGATACGGGACCTAGACAACTGCCTGGATCATCATCGGGAGAAACTAAATGCTACTGAGGAACTACTGCAACAGGTGAGGCCCCTAAAGCCCCTTTCACACATGAACCGCAACCCTGAAATTATCTAGATATTAACTGGCGGGGCTCTACGTGTGAACCTCCAATATATACGATTCAGTTGAACCGGGGAAATCGAACAGAGTTTAGCCGGCCAGCTCCATAGTGCAAAGACCGGGCTCATGTGTGAATACAGCCCTTTAATCTCCAGTGTATCCACAGAGTTGAATGGGGCGTCTTAATGACATTTGTATCATGAAATTGGTGATAAAACAACTGTGAAGAAGAAGGGTGAAAGACGGCTAACTGGAGAGACGGCGAGTTTCTGAAACTTCTGTGGTCCGACGACGAAATCAGACAGATTCAAAGAACGGCCAGAGACTTGGTTGTTTGTGAGCAAATTAAGAACCGGCTCTGTCTGCGTGTTGTAACCACGTCATGTACTCTCCTCTGAATGCTCTACCCAGGTGCCCCCCCCCCCCCCCCCCCCCCTAAACCAAACTGCATATTTCCAGTGAGTGAAACACGTCTGATACAGTGAATCTCTGGACTATCTCTGGATCTGCTTCTCTTGACCTTGTCCGGGTTTCATATGTGAAAATGGCTTAAGTTGCCTGACATTAACTCTGCTGTTAAAGCTGCAGTCTCTCTGCTTAATATTTTAGTGGAGCTTAACCAAGTGCGTGTCTTGCTTCACAGGAGCTGTTGAACCGGACAACACTGGAGACCCAGAAGCTGGAGCTGATGACCGAGGTGTCCAGTCTGAAGCTGAAGCTGACGGCTGTGGAGAGAGATCACAGAGACAATGAGGTACAACCACCGTCCTTAACGTGTAAAGTCGAGTAGAGACAACTGAAGTTCTCACTTGCACCTGCACCTTTGTTTTATGTGATGTGTGACCGAGTCCTGGAAGCCACCCAGTCATTGTTTTAAAGTCACAAAGGTCTGTCTCACTCCACTGGAGATCTGTCATGTGGTGCACAGTGAACTTCTTTAAGGGTTACAGAAGAGGCTTAAACAGTCCTTGTGCTCCTGCAGCTGTTTCCTGCTAGAGCCCCCCCCCCCATACCCATACCCATACCTCTCCCCTCTCTGAGGCGCTCAAAAGCTGAGAGTTATAGTTTCCATACACTGTGTCCACTAGCTGGGGCCCATATTTGGGGACGTATGTGCCGTTTCCACACAGTAAAAGTCTGAAGGGATCGGACTGCATGTATTTATTTTTGTTTCCATGAAGCTTTTACTCAAACCCTAAAAAACACATCATGTCAGTCCCATCTAAGCAGCGCTGATGTATTTCGATTTCTGTATTTGTTTGAGATGTTGCACCTGATCTACATATTTTGTTTCTTCCAGGGGTTGAGTTTTCAACCCAGTCGAACCAGACATCACACACACACACACACACGCACACGCACACGCACACTAACACACACACACTGTCAGAACTCTTTCAAGTGATAGCAGCTGCTCTGGTTAGGATAAACATTAGCACTTCTGTTATATTGTAAAAAATGAGATTTCCATGTCTTTCTTTATTATAGCCGGTTGAGGTGCTATGTAAATACTGTGAAATAGATTCTGTGATACTTGGTATTTATTTTGATATTAAGTTGTTGTTTTGAGATACTAACTTAAAATTGTGAGCTAAAAAGAAAGAAAGAAGAAAGAAACTAAGTCATTATTGTTTCATTCTAACCTAATATTGTGAGATACTAAGTCATTGTTTTGAGATGCTCATTATTCATTATTTTCTGATTCTAACTTAATACTTAGAGAAACTAAATCATTATTGTGTGATTCTAAGTCGTTATTTGGAGATTCTTACTTAATATTTCTTAGATAATAGGTCATTAGTTTCTAAGAAAAAGTTGATTCTAACTTAATATTTTGTGATACTAAGATGGTTTTTCGTTACATAATGACTGACAGGATCTTTATTTCCGTTTCACATCAAGTTTCCATTTTATTTTTTTCTTTTACTGGTAGAAATGAGTTTCCATAGAAAAACATCCTTGAGTTCAAACTTAACAATGAGCGAATGGAGGATGATGTGAAAGTACTCGTAAATAACAACACACAGTACATTTAATGACAGGGCCCCTGCGCTGTTGCTGATTGAGATAAAAGCAGTTTCACGATAATTGACCGTGACGCTTCCCGTCAGTCTAGGATTTGTCTCCATGTGTGGACCGGGCTTCTCAAATTCTCTCCGCTGGGACATCCTTCTGAAAATAATGTTTGGTGCTTTTGGCAGGAATTCTCCCACTGTTAAAAAAAACAAAACAAAACCTGGACTCTCTCCCACACAGTCTCCATAAACCTCCTCTAAAGAGTAATGGGGGTTCTCTTTCTCCTCCCCAGGGCTTGTACCAGGAAGTAACGGACCTGCGGTTCAGGGTGACTGACATAGAGAATGAAAGACTGCAGTGTGAGAAGAAACTTAAAGCTACCAAAGTGAGTGTGCTGAAGGTCCGGTTACTCAGACGCTTCATGCTTTTATATTGGACTGTGTCAGGAGATCCTTTTGAAATGCCTCATTACGTGTTTAAAACCTTGTGATTTCCCACTATGACGTTGATTCTCTGCTCCCTTTCTTTACCCCCTTCTGTTAATTTAACATCTTTTCTGAATCATGCTAACCCATCAAGCGTCCAAAGCGGAACACTGAGCAGTTCACTGCAGATGAGGTGAACACGGTTAAATCTCCAGCCTGTACTCTTCTCCTTTCTGGCCCTTAAGATCCCCTAAACCTGCTCCTTCTCCACTGCTGCACACTGCTTTCCTGACTCTCACCACACTCGCTGTAAGTGCTTTCACCTGTACCGGTTTCAGGATTTGTGCCTGGTTCTAATCTTTTTTTCTCTCTGTATTAAAACCTGTAGTCCGAGACAACGGGTCACTCAAAGTATCAACTGTAAGCATTTTATTTTAAGGTATATTTCTCCAGTTATAAAGACAAATCTTGTTCATCGGTACGGCTTCTTACTTTCAATCAAGTAGTTCTTTGAGACGTTTTTGTGTCCAGTTTTTCAGTGTGTCACAGTTTAGACTTTGCACTGAATCACGTCGCAACCACACGGTGTTTAACAGAGAACAGTAACTAACTAACTGAATCACTAACTGACCTACTGACTTACTAATTCTTACTAATGCTGTGTTTAAGATGCACCTCACTGATTCTACACATTAAACTCAGCTTGTAAAATGTACGGTTTGTCTTCTGGGTCTCTGAAGGAGCTTTCTAATGTTTGAATCAAGGCTATCCAGCTATATAGGCTCTGTGAGACTACTTGGTGGCTTTGAGCTAAATGCTAACGTCATCATGCTAACAGACCCAATTTGGACGATGCTAACATTCTGATGTTTAGGTATAATGCTTCACCGTCTTTGTAAGAATGCACTGATTGATCAGCTAAACATCGGTATCTGCACTGGCTAAAGGTTGAGTCAAAAGGTTAAAAAGGCTTTAGAAGCAGTTACTTAAAAAAAAAAAAGAATATTTTCACGTGAAAGAAGGCTGTATTATAAGTTGTTTCATAGTTATCTGATTGAGTTTGTACTCCTTTTTAAAATAGTATAATGAAATGCTGAATAACTGCAAACTGTTGTTTTTAATCCTGAAGATTTCTTTGTTTCCCTGGGGGAATAAATAGCTAAAACTAAATAAACAACAAGAGTCACATTGTTATTTTAAACATTGATAAAGGCCCAGAACTTCACAAACGGTGCGTTCCCAATGTCTTTGTTTGCGTGTTAGCATGCTAATCTGGGGCTAATGAGCAGTTACCATCAAGTAATTGAAGTAAATTGCTAGAGTCTCCCTTTGTATAATCAATTTATAAATGATGGTGTAGTGCTGGAATGATTGAACATAATTTAATAATGGGTTATTGGTTTAAGTTTATTAAGCAAAACACTGCAAACATTCTCTTGTTCCAGCTAACAAAATGTTTTTCAAAGGTTTTAATATTTCATAGATTAAATGTCTTTGTAATTTGGACTGTCGGTCGAGCATCACAAGCCATCTTGAGACATTAGTTTTGACTTATTAAACCTGTGATGGGCATCAGACAGACAATTTTATAGACTAAACAATTTCATTTGGCAGTAAAAAAATAGTCATTAGTTGGATGCCTTGTTATGCTCATTATGTTGTTTATTAAGTTGTGAGTTTTGTATATGCCCACCAGTACTCAGAAACTAGACCACTCTCTCGATTCTCTCTGTATACCCACATTTAATTCACAGATAAAGTGATGAGAGTTGCAGGATGTTGACTTTGCATCTCTCCCCATAGGAAGAGCTGCAGCTTCTGCAGCGGCAGCTGGAGGAGCGAGAGGCGGAGCTGAGGAGGCTGAGGGACGAGAGCAGACTGAGGGTGGAGGGCCACGACAGAGCTGAGGGAGGAGAGAGAGGTGGGAGCTGTTTAAGTAATTGTCTGGGAGCTTCTTCTACTGTTTCGTGGAGTCTAATATTACAAACAGGATTATGAGGATTAGAAACAATATACATTTCACATTCCAGCAACACTAGATCCCCCTCCGACATCCTTCCTGAACAAATAACGGGGAATTGGCTTCCATGTAGATTTCCCTGTTAATTATTTTTTCACAATCGGGCAGTCTAAACTATAATGAGGCGATTTGAGGCCCTTGTTTTGACTGAAATTCTTATCTGTGTGTCTGTAGGCTCTAAACCAAACTAATCTGACTGTTTTACTCCTTCCACCCCCTGCTGACCCTCTTATCGTACCTTATCCGCTCTGATGGTAGAGGAATGCCATGTATTTAAAAGGGAGTCTTATACGTGTACGCGTCTGCCTGTAAACATGTCTTGTATAACCTGATATAGATATTTGTTTTTTCTTTCTGCTCACTGTTCAGACACTGACAGCATCGGATCTATAAAGCTGCACCCATGACCGGGTCAGATGTCTCCTTTTAAGACAAGAAACAGACTGCAACAACAACACATTTAGATTCAGAAATATGCTAGATGTTTCTTCTCCAAGATCAGAGGTCAGGGTCACTAAACCAAAGTTTGTCCAACCTATGGGCCACCATGACTCATGTATTGTGTAGCACTGAGTAGGCCCTGATCAGATAGAGCAGTTTCTTTGTGATTGTTAATGAGAGTAAAGCATTTTGCTCGCTGCTTTTGCATTGCTGAGCGTCTTTAACGTTTTGCAGGAGCACCCTGAATGCTAACCTGACTTAGAACCATCTGAAAAGGCCTCATTAGAAACTGACTGGGAAAGGGCAGGCCCTTCAAAACATCACCTGGCAGGTGATTGGATGAACCATCTGTCTATCAGCCTGTAAATGTTCTCATTTGTCCAGGTCTTCCTTATCCCCAAAGCAATTTCAGTCAAAAGCGACTGGACTTGGTTGTTTGTCTAGGAAGACATTTCACCTCTCATCCAAGAGGCTGAACTGATGAAGCCTCTTGGATGAGAGGTGAAACTTCCTTCTAGACAAATAACCAAGTCCATTTGCTTTTGACTGAAATTGCTTTGGGGGCATCTGTCTATCAAACTCTCACTGAAGTAACTCAGGAGAAGAGAGAAAACATATTTTCCATTAAGAGAAGCCTTCAATGTCGTTCTCTTCTTTCAGTTCCAATATAACTGATGCTACTGCAGCATCTTAGCTAACCTCTTTAGCACCCGCCATTGATGTTTTGAAGGAGCGGTCGGCTCTTGTATTGTCGTTGATTTTAAATGGTCAAACTCCGACTGTACTTATCTAACTAAATGTAATGGCAAGCTCTCCTCGTGTACACACACTTCAGGGTTCACATGAGGTTTGTCCTGCAGTTAAATGTGGTTTGGATTAGATGAAGAAATGGTTGGCACGTGTTTAATTGTGTGACGTTCTGAACGAAACACATAGAAAGTCTGTTTTTGATCATTCGTGTCGATAATTGAGTCCAATTGCAGCAACAAGCTGAAACAAAGCTGTACTGACCAGCACACGGAGCCCCAGAGGGTTCATTATTTTTGGTGTCAGGGGGTTGAAGGTAAACTTCCTGTATAAAGTATATGGTTTGTTTTTTTTACAGATACAGAAATGTTGCAGATGAAGATGGTGTTGGAGTCACTGGCGTCGACCAACAATGAGAAGGTATGTTGTGATGCGATGCTGTGTTCATGACTTTAATTTTCTTAAAGCAGTCGTAACTGGAACATCACACGTGTTTATTTACAGGAACGAAGGATAAAAGAGCTGGAGGAGTCGCTCACAAAGTGCAAGAAAGTGCAGGAGCTGGTCAGAGGTCAGACTGTGTTTACACGTCATACACATTCATGTTTCTCTTTATTTAGGCTGTTTTGTTTTTCTTACAATCTTTTTGGCCTCAAAATGTTGCATAGCACTGTTAAAGGAAACAGTTGAACACATCACACAGTAACACGTACCGCAACCATACCGCGCCTAGTAGTGGTACGCTTGCCGACCACGGCCCGTTTGGGAGAGGTGGGCTTTTGTAAAGCACGTTTGCACCTGTACGAGCACGAGCGTGCGCACGTGTACGAGCACGAGGCCTACGGTGTTCATTTTATGTGCGCCTGTTGGGACATAGAAAAAATAAGGACGGACCATGCGCGGACATTTAAAACAATGGCGGTGAAAGGTTCACGTTGGTGTGACGCGGAGGTGGAGTGTTTACTGCAGATTTGGTCGATGAAAAGATTCAAAAACAGTCGACAAGACGCACAAAAACTCTGAGGTCTATGGAAAGATTTGTAAACAAAGCGACGCATCCCGATGACGTCATGCGTGTGACGTGTTACGGCGTGATGACGTATGGACAGGCTGTCTTAATGTCAGTAATCAACTGGGGATGTTTCATGGTGATATCTATTAGTTACGTTTTCACCTACAGTGTCTCCCCTTAAAGCAAAAGGATATACTGAGCGTGTTGGCCTTATGCTGCAGTACGTCCCCGCTGACTGTCCTCACTGTCCTCTCTCAGAGAAGCTGACGGAAGACGACTACGATGACATCCCAGATGATCCCTCCCTTCCTGTATCCATGGAGATGGATCAGGCCAACCTGGTACTGGCTGGAGAGGCGGGAAGAAGCTTTGGCGAGGTAAAAACAAACTCCGTCAAAACAGTTCTGTACACAGGATGAAGCCCAGACCAGACACTTCCTTTAGAAAAGCTCTGCTGCGGCCTCCCACTCTGAAAATGGTTTCTCCCAGGAATCCAGAGCTTTTGTTTGAGTTATTATTTGCTGAGCTTTGTGAGCGTCCTGCTATGGGCAAAACATGTTCAAATAATCTTGTTTTTCCTTTGCTCTGTGCCCGTTTGTCTCAGTCTGCTCCATGCATAGCAGTGCTCTCTGAAATGAACGAACTGGACCGAGAACGACAGTCACAGGCAGCCGAAAGGTAAAACCATTAGTGTCACATCTAATTATTGTTATTAAACCCTCTTTCTCTCGAAAGTTTGTTCACAGCCGCTCTAAAAGCACATACACAGTGTGTCTTGAAAGGTTTTTGACAGTTCTAATTGATGAATCAACTAAATACAGTAACTCTAATGTCACTGTACCTACATTATTCTGGCTGATTAGACCTCAGCGCAGGTTGAAGGTGAGCGTAGTGATGCCGGGAATGTAAAACCACCGCACTGTAGAATAGGAATAATTAAGGGGACAGCTAGTGTTGATTAATGAAAACTATGATTAAATATGTTTCGAAACAACCTTTTTTCCATGACGACAAGACATTATGAAACACTAACTGTGACGATATCAGCGCGCAGTATCGTTTAGAAAATTAGAACTTTCCCAAAACCTCCTCTTTTCCACCCTTTCACACACGACGCAGCCAGAGGCAAGGCAGCCAGAGGCAAGGCAGCCAGTCTGTCCTTGCCTCAGTTTTTCACCCTGCATTGAGTTTGCTGTTTGCATTGTTGATTAATGCATATTTTTGCATTTTTTTATCAGTATGCATTGGCTTTCATAACGGGCACATCACCAAAGTGCTCAGTCATTCAGAGACTCATCGTTCCTCATTCAAACTGTGTATTTTACCAGATAATTGGATAAAATCTTATGTTGAATACGTTTGACTAAAATGACTAAATTATCGGTTATGGCTAGACTAGATTGACTGATATATATAATAATATAATATATATAATGATAAAATCTGATGACCAAAAAAGTTAGTTTTCTCTAAATCAGATGAGACTCAAATTCCCAGATTTTTAATCCACTTAATAACTTAATTTTTTTTTAAAAACAACAGATGACTAAATGTGATAAAACTGCAAAGGACGGTAAACAGGACAAAGGCTAAATAAAAAAATAGCTGACAAATTAAACATTAGTCTTAATTTGTTTCTCACAAAACTATGTGGAGAGTCATTTAATATTGCTTTGTCTGTGTCAATAATGGAGACACATTGGTGCACTAATATATGAACTCCCTGTTCTTTTAGTAGATGTTTCCACCAGTAATCTGACTTTTAATCATGTGACCTCACTTGCGGTTGTTGCTGAGGATTTTTTCAGGACTCACACAAACACTTGAGTACTCGTTCTTGTCATTTCAGTTCCATAGACGTCCCACAGCCGGGCGGCACCGAACAGGTAAGAGCAGACCCCTTCTGACAGACTACAGAGACCTGACTGTGCAGGATCAGATAGCATGACTCTAACATTATCACTTTATTTCCTAGAGCTTAAACACTCAAAGTGTTTATTAACTGTCCTTTTGACCTTTGAATCCATTAATGTGAGAAGATTCTCTTGGCTTTGAATGAATGATTTCATCTCTCAGTCTTCATGTTGTCACAGGACACAGTGTGAGAGGAAGTCCTGCCCTGACACCTAGTGGTCTAACGCTGCAATGACCTTTTTTCTTTTTCTACTGTTTGAATTTACAGTTTTTTTGAATCGCTTTGGCTCATTTCTGTCTTAATATTCTCTGAGCTGCAATTGAAAGAATCATTTTGCATGTGATGGCTCAAGTGATTAAATAATGTTTTAGAGAATCATCTCATTAGCAGCCCATGTGCAAGTGCTTATTGTGAAAACAGTTGTACTTACTCTTTTGCACACATGAGCCAAAACATGTGCAATTTGCAAACATTCAAATCTTCTGTAAACAACCAAGTATTGTTCAGAGTTGTTTAAGTTATTGTTTTGTAAAAAAAAGTCTTATTCAATAATTGAATAAACCCTAAAGGTGAAAATGTTTATCTTTGGTCATATTCTGACTTTTCTGCACTTGTTCCCCCCCCATAGGTCAGATCTAAAGCAGGACCCGTCACATCATCTCCCACAAGATCAAACGCCACCAGTGATGAGAGCTTTGGTACCAAGAAAATCCGCTCTTCTTTCGGCCGTGGCTTCTTCAAGCTGCGTGGAGGCAAACAGACCTCCAGCTCTCCAAACTTAGGTGATGCCGAGCTCCTAAATCACCACGCTTTTCACGTTTTTCACTGTGGTTTTGTTTTTTTGAGATGTTTTGTTACTGATCTTAGTTTCTTTCACGGCTCTGTAAATTTTGAAGATCGCACCCGGAGTGCCAGTGCACCTGCGTTAGGTACAGTAGAGCAGAGAGGCCTCGCCGGCCTGCAGTATGGCTGCTCTGGATGACACAGCTGGATGTGAATAAAGACAATGCCGGCGCTGTAATGTGACCTTTTTGATTGATGGTCATACTGATTGAACAACTTTGACACCACTTTTCAAAATCAGTTGTTCTCAATTTCAAGATTTTCTGTTTCATTTGAATCATTTTTAAGAGCTAAAAGAGTAAAAATGATACTCTGATTCACCAGAAACATTGGAAATAACAATCCTGAAAGATCATTTTCCAGGGTTTTTATTTTGTTATGTTTTGTTTTTGTGTATCTTGCTCTCGTGTGAGGCTGTTTTCGTCCATGATCTCACGTCTAAACCATCCAGTTGTCTCTCATCCATGACTTTAAACCATCTGCAATGAAAGTGTCCTGACGGTTCTTGCCGGTTAAGTTGTGAAGCATTTCTCATTCGCCGTAAATGAGAAAATGTGTTGTAGTAGTTTACTCCTCTTCTGCATGGCTGGTATCGGTTGTAATGCTATATTAAATTCCTTATTGTTTAGTAGAGCTGCGAATATTAATCGATTACTTGTCAACCATTAAATGATTCACTAATTCATTTGATAATCTGTTTTACTAATTTCTCCGGTTACCCTAATGAAAGAAAAGTCAAATTCTGATTCACTCTGAATATTTTCTGGTTTCTCTGAGGACATCGTCTTGGATTCACACTTTTCCTCATTATTTCTGACATTTTCTGGACCAAACAACTAATCGATTAATCAAGACAATAACTGTTAGTTGCAGCCTTGTTGTTTAGTTTGATAACATGGGGTCATAGAAGTGCGTCTGTAGATGTGGTGCTTGTAAGTGGTGACGGGTCGTCCAGCCTCGTTGACGTATATCGAGTCAACGTGTTTGTATTTTCATTTTTTTTTTCAGCTGACGCAGAACGTAAAGGCACGGAGCACCTGGACTTGGCCGGCGTTCCTCCGCGAAAATCTCACGACGGCGCTCCTCTGCCGTCCTCGCCCGAAGCCAAAAAGAAGTCCAGCGGCTTCAGGAAATTCTTCGGCAGGTAAAATTCAGCGGTGCGTGTTCAAACAAATACAGTTATTTCTTTGGTCATTTATAACGCAATACTCCTGCAGACTAAAGAGGAGTCACTCTACCTCATTCAACCCCGACGATGCGGCAGATATGGAGTTCAGGAGGGGAGGAGTCAGAGCCACGGCGGGCCCTCGACTCGGCTGGTCCCGTGAATCTAAACACAAGTAGGTCTCGAATGTTAGTCATAAATTAAAATACAGAGTGTTATTGTTTTGTGAGGGTTACACCAGTTGATTTACTGTGATTAATATTCCTCCTCTGTCCCCCGTCAGTGCCATCGATGTTCCTTTCTCTCAGTGGAGTAAAGAGGATGTTTGTGCGTGGCTGCACGAGCAGGGGCTCGGGTTATATGTTGCTCAGGGTCACAGCTGGATCCGATCGGGACAAACACTACTGCGGGCATCACAACATGATTTGGAGAAGGTAGGAATGTTAATTTTGGGGTGTTTTTGTCGCCGCAATATATTATTTTCTCTCCAAGGGCGAGATCTGAAACATTTAAAATATTGTTATACTGCAAACACAAGTACAAAGCAGTTAGTGAAGTTTAGGCATTGCTCTCAGACATTTTATATTACCTGCTGCAGGCTGTAAAAGTTAGGGTGAGAAATTCAGCATCCGTGAGGAACTCGGAGTAGAGCCGCTGCTCCTTTGCGTTGAAAGGAGCCAGTTGAGGTGTTTCAGGATCATCTGGTAAGGATGAACCCTGGGCGCCTCCCTAGGGAGGTGTTCCAGGCACGTCCAGCTGGGAGGAGGCCTCGGGGAAGACCCAGGACCAGGTGGAGAGATCATATCTCCACACTGGCCTGGGAACGCCTCGGGATCCCCCAGTAAGAGCTGGTTAATGTGGCCCGGGAGAGGGAAGTTTGGGGTCCCCTGCTAAAGCTGCTGCCCCCGCGACCCGACCCCGGATAAGAGGATGAAGATGAGATGATGAGATAAGGGTTTTAAAGGTTTCCTGCATACGATGTTGTTGTTTTTGCAGGAGTTGTGCATGAAGCAGCCTCTCCACAAGAAGAAGCTGCAGCTGGCTCTGCAGGCTCTCGGGTCAGAGGACGATCTCAAGGGCAGACTGGACCACAACTGGGTGACCAGTGAGTGCGGCGTGATCTTATTTAATTAGAACGACAGTACTTTCCCCAGCGACTTTTAGTTTTAAGTGTAATTATTAATGAATTGATCATTTCAGGGTGGCTGGATGACATCGGCCTCCCGCAGTACAAAAGTCACTTCGATGAGGCTCGTGTCGATGGACGCATGCTGCACTATATGACGGTGGTGAGTTATTTTTTAAATATTCACGTTGCACTTGAAGTTAGAGGCAAGCAAGATCTCTTTTTTTTTTTTTTCAGGATCATTTTTTGTTTTATTTATTTTTTCCATCTTTGAATTTTTACTTTTTAAGGTTTATTTATCTTCAAATACTTAAACAATAAATAAATAAATAAAAACAGCAAAAACTAAGTTTATTCAGGCTTATTTGTTTTAAGTTTTCATCTATAAAATGGGTGAATTCTTACTTTTTAAGGTTTTTTTCTATTCAAATACATAAAAGAAATAAGCCTGAATAAATTATTATTTTGCTGTTTTTATTTATTTATTTATTGTTTAAGTTCTTATCTATAAAACGGGTGAATTTTTACTTTTATTCTATAAAAATGTAAAAAAAAAAAAAAAAAAAAAATGTAAAAATGTCCTAATCCATCGTGTGCGTGTGTGCGTGTGTGTATATTTATATAAATAACTAAATAAAATAAAAAAATAGCCTGAAAACGTTTATTCCACGGACATTTTTTTTTTTTCATGTGCAAATAAAAAAGACTTTTTGACTCTCAGAGCTTCCATAAGTGTAGAAGCTGTTAAAACTCCTTTGACATTAAAGTGCCAACGGTCTTTCTAATGATTATTTTATGTTCTGTCTGAACTTTGCCACTGAATAAATCATTCACCCGGTGACATGACTCTCTTTCTTCGTTGTCTGTTTCCCAGGAGGACTTGCTGTCTCTGAAGGTGGGCAGTGTTCTCCATCACCTCAGCATCAAGAGGGCCATTCAGGTCCTCCGCCTCAACTGCTACGAAGCCAACTGCCTCAGGCGACGACCGTCTGATGAGGTATCACACAGGAAGCCACAACCCGTACTCTCCTCTGTCTGGCTCGATCTGCTCCTGACATCTGTTTGAATCCCCTTGTCCAGAACAACATGACCCCGGCAGAGATCTCCCAGTGGACCAACCACCGAGTGATGGAGTGGCTCCGCTCTGTGGATCTGGCAGAATACGCTCCGAATCTGAGGGGCAGCGGCGTTCACGGGGGACTGATGGTGAGACGAGGGGGAACTGGATCAGTGGTTAAAATTGAACAAACCCAGTGGGGCGAACGGATGACGATGGCAGCAAATGTGGGGAAGTTAATATACAACAAAAGTGAAATAGGTCACAATTACTAAAGTTAGTTGGTAATAAGTGTTGAGAAGAGATCATATGTGAATTATTTTAATATATTTATTTTTAAAAATACCACAGATTTGTTCGCATTAGCATCATGGTCCACTAACTTTTATCACTCAATGTCTGAATATAAGAAAAAACAAATTAAAAACTCAGATGAGACTCAAATTCCCAGATTTTGAATCCACTAAAACTAGATTTTTAAAAAACAACAGATGACTAAATGTGATAAAACTGTAAAGGACAGTGAACAGGAAAAAGGCTAAATAAAAAAAAATAGCTGACAACATGAACATAAGTCTTGGCCTAATAGTTGCAACAAAACTATGTGGAGAGTCACTAAATATTGCTGTGTTTGTGTCAATAATGGAGACACATTGGTACACTAATATATGAACTCGCTGTTCTTTTAGTAGATTTTTACAACAGTAATCTGACTTTTAATCATGTGACATCACTCGCGGTTGTTGCTGAGGATTTTTTCAGGACTCGCACAAACACTTGAGTACTCGTTCAAGTCAAGCTAATTTGTGTGACATAGTTCGAGATATAAACATTAATGAAGTAATATTAAAAACATTAAAACGCCCACATACTAACAGGGAATATGATGGGAGATTCAAATGCCTTTGGTGTACATGCAGTTCTTTTATAACAGTTTTATTTTGTAATGTTCGAATACTAGAATTGTATTAGTAGTCGTTGTTCGGCGTTTGCTTTGAAGACTAGAATAAGCTCCCTCAATCAAATCCTAGTCTGTGGCTCAAACATACAGAGGAATCTCATGTTATTAATTGATATGCACGTTGCAGAAATGTGTGACCAGGTGTACAGTATGTTCTCAAATAACACATGTTCCAGGATAAGACATAAAAAATGAACTTATTTCTGTGTAGTCCTCTTAAAGTGCACCCTCATGTGCAGTGGAACGTTCCCCTCTCTGACCTCTCACCGGGATGTTTTCTCTGCATGTCTCCGCACGCTCTGAAGGTGTTGGAGCCCCGCTTCAACGTGGAGGCCCTCGCCCTTCTGCTCAACATCCCCCCCAACAAAACCCTGCTGAGACGCCACCTGGCCACACATTTCCACCTGCTCATCGGCTCCGAGGCGCAGCGGCTCAAACAGGACTGTCTGGAAAACCCAGACTACACCGTCCTCACCGCCACCGCCAAGGTCAAGGCAAGTGCCCGGTCACTCAACACAGACAAATCTACTATTAATCTTTGTTTTCATTAAATATCAGAAAGTAGTGAAATTGTTAATTACAATTTCCTTAAGAGAGACTTAAGGAATACATCTTACCTGGCTGCCACCTCTGAAGCCCACTAATAACGACATCTCTAAGGGCGCACTCACACTGTCCTTCCGCACCGCGCCCCGGGCTTTAGGGTACTTGTCCCCCCCTCCCTCTCCCCCCGCGCCCCAGCCCCGTTTGTACTCACACTACCTGGGCCTCGCGCAAATGCTTCTTGCTGCCTATACGTCATCACGCCGTAACACGTCACACGCATTGATGACGTCATCGCGATGCGTGGCTTTGTTTCCAAATCTTTCCATAGACCTCTGAGTTTTTGTGCGTCTTGTCGACTGTTTTTGAATCTTTTCATCGACCAAATCTGCAGTAAACACTCCACCTCCACATCACACCAACGTGAACCTTTCACCGCTGTTGTTTTAAATGTCCGTGCATGGTCCCTCCTTCTTTTTTCTATGTCTGAACAGGCGCACATAAATGACGTCAGAACCGCCGTAGGCCTCATGCTCGTGCTCGTGCTCGTACACGTGCGCACCCTCGTGCTCGTACATGTGCAAACGGGCTCTACAAAAGCCCACCTCTCTCAGGCGGGCCGTGGACGGCCAGCTGTCCACAGTAATGCGCGGAGCGGTTGCACTCACACTGGTCAAACGCACTAGGCTTTAGCTGGAAAAGCGTTTTTTTCGCGGTGCGGAAGGACAGTGTGAGTGCACCCTTAGTCTACGGCTCCAGCTTCATTTTGAACGCACGAATAAAAGCGTGATTATTTATCATGGTGATCAATGAGAAGCAATTCTCAAAATGTCAAACTATTGCTTTGATGTTAAGATGACCTCTCCAATTTCCTTGTTTTGTTCACCAACAGTCCAAAACTTCATATATTTATTTTACTCTTACATGAGACAGAAATGAATGTTTGTCATTTTGCGTATTAATCTGTAATTGGACCACGGCTGACCGATTACAAATCCTCTTCTTCCTCCTTCAGCCTCGACGTCTGTCATTCGGCGGTTTTGGCACTTTGAGGAAGAAGCGCCAGGATGACGGTGAGGAGTACGTCTGTCCCATGAACGTGGAAATGCCCAAGAGCAGCAGCTTCCAGAGGGGCGTCCAGATCTATGAGGAACACCTGGACCACCTTGAGCGGGTACGTCAGTGTAGTATGTGTTTGCTGCCAGCTCCACTGTGTGCATGTTGAGTTTTATTCATAATGCAGATTTTGTTATTGTAGCCTGTATTATTATTATTATTATTATTATTATTATTATTACTATTATTATTATTATTATTATTATTATTACTATTATTATTATTATTATAATAACAACACAATTAATTCACTGAATCGTTTTAACTACAGCATCACACACGTGGGTTTATTTACTTTAATGTGAAAAGTTCTCAGTTTTTACCTGACGAGCCGTCCGTGCTCCGTGTGTTTTGGCCTTTTTACCTTCTTCATACAACAAGATTAAGCCCAAAAATTCAGCTTTTTTTGGACTTACTCTTCCCTTTCCTACGCACCTGTCTTAAGTTATGGATTATGCTGAGTGTCCTTCTGTTTAAAAGCTACATTTCTCAACAGATGACATGAAAAGCTACATTAGGGTTGTGATTGGTGCATTTTGACAGAGTTTCTTTGTATGTGGTTAAAAGAAAGTATGAAGTGACCGCTTAAAACAGTCACAGGAGAGCCTGTCTAAAGCAGTTTTGAGACATATTATATTTTGACTTTTTTGTACTTTTTCGACATATGACTTTTTTTTGGACAAACGTTTCTATGACTTCCTGACTTTTTCCAACAAGTATGCCATGACTGCCTTAGATGTGCTTTCCTGTGACTCATTTAGGCATTTTGGGAACATATTATATTTTGACTTTTTCGACCTAGTATGGCTTTTTTTTCCTGCTTATTTTTCTGGACACACTTTTCTATGAATTTTCCAAACTTTTTTTCCACAAATTATGACATGGCTGCTGTAGACAGGCTATCCTATGACTGATTTAAGCATTTTTTGGACATATTATATTGTTATTCTTTCAACGTACTATGACTTTATTTTTTAAACTCACTTTTCTATGACTTTTCCTGACTTTTTACAACAAATTATGCAATGGCTGCCTTAAATGTGCTATCTTTTACTTTTTAGACATACTATAGGTTATATATTTAGGTATATTGATAGGTTAAAGTTTTTTGTATAGTGGACCGGTCGTTATTTGCTGCTCTGTGTGCCCTGAATTGCCCCCCGGGGACAAATAAAGTTTATTGAATTGAATTGAATTGAATACTATATACTATGACTTTGTTTGGCTTTTTCTTTTGAACATACTTTTCTGTGACTGTTCCTGACTTTAAAGTTTGTCCGTAGCTTGAGCCTCTTTAATGTGTTTGTGTGTTTGTGGCAGATGGAAGACTCTGAGGGGACCGTGAGACAGATCGGAGCCTTTTCTAAGGAAATCAACAATCTAACGGTGAGACACTGACCTGCTGCTGCGTGACGAGACCGGCCACAACACCTGACAAATTTGAGTCAAACCTGAATTATTGGAAAACTATTACTTACTAACCATTCTCTGCTCTTCTTCGTGTTTCAGAGCATGCTGAAGGAAGATGAGTTTTTTCACGAGGTGTCCGTCGACGCCGCGCTAACGGATCCCAACTCCGGTGTTTGATTGAGACGCTTTGTGAAAAAGACAACAAACTGTGCCAACCCCAATCCAACTGCCCCTCCACCAACCTTTTGTATTAGAACATGCGAGACCTCCACTTCACGTCACAGTATTTCCATCATTCAGAAGTACAGCCATAGCTTTCATCTCCAAATATATATTTATTGACACTGTCCAAAAATATAATGCATGAACTGAAAATGCAACATTTTCTTTTTTCTCATTAATGTTCCTCTTTATTATTCAGCATTGTTTGTTTTCAGTAGTCATTGAGAGAGGAACACTTTTTTAAGTTTTTGTTATTTCTCCCTTTTATTTTGTAGGAATCACGTTTTCATGCCCTCGACCTGCAGTCAGAGTAATTTGTTATCACTTCATTCAAATAACAGCAAACTCTCTCATTTACTGGTGATATCTAGCCGCAGAGATTTTAGTTTTGGTTAAATTTGTTCATGTTGTTGTTGTTGGTTGTTTTTATATCCTAAAGCAGTGTAAAACCAAAGCTGTGCATGGCTAGATACCAACCACAGGAAGTGTTGTAACAAAAAGTTTTGTTTTTTAAAGAATGGTTTGACATTTTTAAAAGCTTTATTTGCCCTTTTCCCGAGAATAACCTGAGGAAATCATTACCATTCTTGTCTCTGTGCCAATTGTTAGCATTAAGCTACAGCCAGGAAGTGGTTAGCTTAGCATAAAGACTGTTAGCCTGGCATCATTTCCAGAACCTATAAATCTCATTAATTAACACGTAGCTCTTGTTTAATCCAAACACTTCATTTAAAAGTAGTTTTATTATGTAACTCTCCCTGAAACAACACTTTTATCCTCTGTTTCTAGTCTTTATGCTAAGCTACAGTAACACGACCCTGGCTTTAGCGCTAAACTTAAGTGGTTTTGATCCCCTCATCTAACTCTCAGCATGAAATTTCAGCCTCTTCCTTTTTTTTAAAGAAACGGTGCGAGTAGAAAAGTAAACATGGGAACCAAAGTCTTTGTTTTTAAATTTTTTGGTAATAAAAAAAGGAAATAAATTGCATTTTTCTGTGTCTTCATTTGTAGAAGCATCATTACACAAAACAATAATGGAAGCAACAGAAAAGTTCAATAGCGATCGTTTTTTATGTTGCATATCCAAACACGAGCCGCTGTTGCAGCAAAGACATCGTATCAGCGACCACGTCACGTTCAACAAGTCGCTGTGAACACGTTTTAGGAAAATATCGACAGCTTCAACGTGACAACAGGTAGAGGATCGGGGTTAATCTGCGACATGTTTGCAACAACAGTAATGGAATAACTGATACAATTCTGGATACATTAAAGCGATCGTGACTCTTAAAGTGTGCATAAAAAAAAAAACCAAAGCTCTGCACGTGTAAAGGCACTCAGCAAACAGCCAGTCAAGCTCAACTCCTCTGATATTGTTTGCAACAGATTTGGAATCACATCCTCATTTCCAAGCCAACAGTCTCAAACACTTCTGGGTCTCTGTCTCCTCTACTTTCTCCGTCTTTAATCCAAATATTTACCCTTTTCCAACTCTTTCGTCTCTGGACACTTACTGGTTACATGAATTGGTCCTTGCTTTGACTCTGTTGCATGATGAAAATATCATGGCATAAATGTAATATACATAGTGCATTACCCACTGCAACTGTATGATTGCTTTAATGTTTTCAGGGTAGTGAATATAATAACTGGACGCCTTTTAATATGTCAAGACCAACTTTCCCTCGACGTGGACTAGAAGGTGAACCTGCGGCTGCTGGAGTGGCCGACTTTATCCAGATTGGGGTTGCAGGCGAACTGGATCATGGGCGGAGGTCCACACATCATGATGAGAGTGTCGTCACTTGGGGGAGGCAGGTGCTCTCTCACCATGTCCTCACTGATGAAGCCTTGGCTGTACTCCCAGTCTAAAACAAGAAATGAGCACACAATTGTTTAAGATCAAAGGGTTCCTGATGTCCGATTGCAACGAAACCAGCAGGAGTGAACTCGGCATCCACGAAATAGGGGGGGTAGCCAAGTCTCTAAACAGTCAGTTTCAAGTCTCTAAACTTACCCTAAGCCCTAAACCCTAACCCTAATTCTAGACCCTAACCCTAACCTTAAACCCTAACCCTAATCCTAAACCCTAACCCTAATCTCAAACCCTAAACCTATTTTAGATAGGCCATAACTTTTGATAGGAACGTCGTAGAGACTCCATCTTGGTACCAATGGAAAGCGCGTGGCCATAAATAGGGGGGTAGGCAAAGTCTGAACAAATGAGCACCTAAGGAAAAAAAATAGGCACACAATTGTTTAAGATTAAAAGGTTCCCGATGTCCGATCGCAACGAAACCAGCATGAGTGAACTCAGCATCCATGAAATAGGGGGGGTAGCCCAAGTTTCAAGTCTCTAAACTAACCCTAACCCCTAAACCCTAACCCTAGACCCTAACCCTAATCCTAAACCCTTACCCTAATTCTATACCCTAACCCTAATCCTATACCCTAACCCTAATCCTAAACCCTAACCCTAATCTCACACAATTGTTTAAGATCAAAAGGTTCCCGATGTCCGATTACAACGAAACCAGCATGAGTGAACTCGGCATCCACGAAATAGGGGGGGTAGCCCAAGTTCCAAGTCTCTAAACTTACCCTAAGCCCTAAACGCTAACCCTAATTCTAGACCCTAACCCTAACCCTAGACCCTAATCCTAAACCCTAACCCTAAACCCTAACCCTAATCTCAAACCTTAACCCTATTTTAAATAGGCCATAACTTTTGATAGGAACGTCGTAGAGACTCCATCTTGGTACCAATGGAAAGCGCGTGGCCATAAATAGGGGGGTAGGCAAAGTCTCAACAAATGAGCACCTAAGGAAAAAAAAAAAGGCACACAATTGTTTAAGATCAAAGGGTTCCCGATGTCCGATCGCAACGAAACCAGCATGAGTGAACTCGGCACCGACGAAATAGGGGGGGTAGCCCAAGTTTCAAGTCTCCAAACTAACCATAACCCCTAAACCCTAACCCTAATCCTAGACCCTAACCCTAATCCTAAACCCTAACCCTAACCCTAATCCTAAACCCTAACCCTAATTCTAGACCCTAACCCTAATTCTAGACCCTAACCCTAACCCTAACCCTAATCTCAAACCTTAACCCTATTTTAAATAGGCCATAACTTTTGATAGGAACGTCGTAGAGACTCCATCTTGGTACCAATGGAAAGCTCGTGGCCATAAATAGGGGGGTAGGCAAAGTCTCAACAAATGAGCACCTAAGGAAAAAAAAAATAGGCACACAATTGTTTAAGATCAAAGGGTTCCTGATGTCCGATCGCAACGAAACCAGCATGAGTGAACTCGGCACCCACGAAATAGGGGGGGTAGCCCAAGTTTCAAGTCTCCAAACTAACCATAACCCCTAAACCCTAACCCTAATCCTAGACCCTAACCCTAACCCTAATCCTCAACCCTAAACCTAATCCTAAACCCTAACCCTAATTCTAGACCCGAACCCTAACCCTAATCCTAAACCCTAACCCTAACCCTAACCCTAATCTCAAACCTTAACCCTATTTTAAATAGGCCATAACTTTTGATAGGAACGTCGTAGAGACTCCATCTTGGTACCAATGGAAAGCGCGTGGCCATAAATAGGGGGGTAGGCAAAGTCTCAACGAATGAGCACCTAAGGAAAAAAAAAATAGGCACACAATTGTTTAAAATCAAAGGGTTCCCGATGTCCGATCGCAACGAAACCAGCATGAGTGAACTCAGCACCCACAAAATAGGGGGGGTAGCCCAAGTTCCAAGTCTCTAAACTAACCACAACCCCTAAACCCTAACCCTAATTCTAGACCCTAACCCTAAACCCTAACCCTAATCTCAAACCTTAACCCTATTTTGAATAGGCCATAACTTTTGATAGGAACGCCGTAGAGACTCCATCTTGGTACCAATGGAAAGCGCGTGGCCATAAAAAGGGGGGTAGGCAAAGTCTCAACAAATGAGCACCTAAGAAAAAAAAAATAGGCACACAATTGTTTAAAATCAAAGGGTTCCCGATGTCCGATCGCAACAAAACCAGCATGAGTGAACTCATCATCCACGAAATAGGGGGGGGGTAGCCCAAGTTCCAAGTCTCTAAACTAACCCTAACCCCTAAACCCTAACCCTAATTCTAGACCCTAACCCTAACCCTAACCCTGATCTCAAACCTTAACCCTATTTTAAATAGGCCATAACTTTTGATAGGAACGCCGTAGAGACTCCATCTTGGTACCAATGGAAAGCGCGTGGCCATAAATAGGGGGGTAGGCAAAGTCTCAACAAATGAGCACCTAAGAAAAAAAAAATAGGCACACAATTGTTTAAAATCAAAGGGTTCCCGATGTCCGATCGCAACAAAACCAGCATGAGTGAACTCATCATCCACGAAATAGGGGGGGGTAGCCCAAGTTCCAAGTCTCTAAACTAACCCTAACCCCTAAACCCTAACCCTAATTCTAGACCCTAACCCTAACCCTAACCCTGATCTCAAACCTTAACCCTATTTTAAATAGGCCATAACTTTTGATAGGAATGTCGTAGAGACTCCATCTTGGTACCAATGGAAAGCGCGTGGCCATATATAGGGGGGTAGGCAAAGTCTCAACAAATGAGCACCTAAGGAAAAAAAAAATAGGCACACAATTGTTTAAGATCAAAAGGTTCCCGATGTCCGATCACTACGAAACCAGCATGAGTGAACTCAGCATCCACGAAATAGGGGGGGGGGTAGCCCAAGTTTCAAGTCTCTAAACCTACCCTAGGCCCTAAACCCTAACCCTAATCCTAGACCCTAACCCTAAACCCTAACCCTAATTCTATACCCTAACCCTAACCCTAATCCTAAACCCTAACCCTAATCTCAAACCTTAACCCTATTTTAAATAGGCCATAACTTTTGATAGGAACGTCGCAGAGACTCCATCTTGGTACCAATGAAAAGCGCGTGGCCATAAATAGGGGGGTAGGCAAAGTCTCAACAAATGAGCACCTAAGAAAAAAAAATAGGCACACAATTGTTTAAAATCAAAGGGTTCCCGATGTCCGATCGCAACGAAACCAGCATGAGTGAACTCGGCACCCACAAAATAGGGGGGGTAGCCCAAGTTTCAAGTCTCCAAACTAACCATAACCCCTAAACCCTAACCCTAATCCTAGACCCTAACCCTAATCCTAAACCCTAACCCTAATCCTAAACCCTAACCCTAATTCTAGACCCTAACCCTAACCCTAAACCCTAACCCTAACCCTAATCTCAAACCTTAACCCTATTTTAAATAGGCCATAACTTTTGATAGGAACGTCGTAGAGACTCCATCTTGGTACCAATGGAAAGCGCGTGGCCATAAATAGGGGGGTAGGCAAAGTCTCAACGAATGAGCACCTAAGAAAAAAAAAATAGGCACACAATTGTTTAAAATCAAAGGGTTCCCGATGTCCGATCGCAACGAAACCAGCATGAGTGAACTCAGCATCCACGAAATAGGGGGGGTAGCCCAAGTTCCAAGTCTCTAAACTAACCCTAACCCCTAAACCCTAACCCTAATTCTAGACCCTAACCCTAACCCTAACCCTGATCTCAAACCTTAACCCTATTTTAAATAGGCCATAACTTTTGATAGGAATGTCGTAGAGACTCCATCTTGGTACCAATGGAAAGCGCGTGGCCATATATAGGGGGGTAGGCAAAGTCTCAACAAATGAGCACCTAAGGAAAAAAAAAATAGGCACACAATTGTATAAGATCAAAAGGTTCCCGATGTCCGATCACTACGAAACCAGCATGAGTGAACTCAGCATCCACGAAATAGGGGGGGTAGCCCAAGTTTCAAGTCTCTAAACCTACCCTAAGCCCTAAACCCTAACCCTAATCCTAGACCCTAACCCTAAACCCTAACCCTAATTCTATACCCTAACCCTAACCCTAATCCTAAACCCTAACCCTAATCTCAAACCTTAACCCTATTTTAAATAGGCCATAACTTTTGATAGGAACGTCGTAGAGACTCCATCTTGGTACCAATGAAAAGCGCCAGGCCATAAATCGGGGGTTGGGAAAGTCTCAACAAATGAGCACCTAAGAAAAAAAAATAGGCACACAATTGTTTAAAATCAAAGGGTTCCCGATGTCCGATCGCAACGAAACCAGCATGAGTGAACTCGGCACCCACAAAATAGGGGGGGTAGCCCAAGTTTCAAGTCTCCAAACTAACCATAACCCCTAAACCCTAACCCTAATCCTAGACCCTAACCCTAATCCTAAACCTTAACCCTAATCCTAAACCCTAACCCTAATTCTAGACCCTAACCCTAACCCTAAACCCTAACCCTAACCCTAATCTCAAACCTTAACCCTATTTTAAATAGGCCATAACTTTTGATAGGAACGTCGTAGAGACTCCATCTTGGTACCAATGGAAAGCGCGTGGCCATAAATAGGGGGGTAGGCAAAGTCTCAACAAATGAGCACCTAAGAAAAAAAAAATAGGCACACAATTGTTTAAAATCAAAGGGTTCCCGATGTCCGATCGCAACGAAACCAGCATGAGTGAACTCATCATCCACGAAATAGGGGGGGTAGCCCAAGTTCCAAGTCTCTAAACTAACCCTAACCCCTAAACCCTAACCCTAATTCTAGACCCTAACCCTAATTCTAGACCCTAACCCTAACCCCTAACCCTAATCTCAAACCTTAACCCTATTTTGAATAGGCCATAACTTTTGATAGGAACGCCGTAGAGACTCCATCTTGGTACCAATGGAAAGCGCGTGGCCATAAATAGGGGGGTAGGCAAAGTCTCAACAAATGAGCACCTAAGGAAAAAAAAAATAGGCACACAATTGTTTAAGATCAAAGGGTTCCTGATGTCCGATCGCAACGAAACCAGCATGAGTGAACTCGGCACCCACGAAATAGGGGGGGTAGCCCAAGTTTCAAGTCTCCAAACTAACCATAACCCCTAAACCCTAACCCTAATCCTAGACCCTAACCCTAACCCTAATCCTAAACCCTAACCCTAATCCTAAACCCTAACCCTAATTCTAGACCCTAACCCTAACCCTAATCCTAAACCCTAACCCTAACCCTAACCCTAATCTCAAACCTTAACCCTATTTTAAATAGGCCATAACTTTTGATAGGAACGTCGTAGAGACTCCATCTTGGTACCAATGGAAAGCGCGTGGCCATAAATAGGGGGGTAGGCAAAGTCTCAACGAATGAGCACCTAAGGAAAAAAAAAATAGGCACACAATTGTTTAAAATCAAAGGGTTCCCGATGTCCGATCGCAACGAAACCAGCATGAGTGAACTCAGCACCCACAAAATAGGGGGGGTAGCCCAAGTTCCAAGTCTCTAAACTAACCACAACCCCTAAACCCTAACCCTAATTCTAGACCCTAACCCTAACCCTAAACCCTAACCCTAATATCAAACCTTAACCCTATTTTGAATAGGCCATAACTTTTGATAGGAACGCCGTAGAGACTCCATCTTGGTACCAATGGAAAGCGCGTGGCCATAAAAAGGGGGGTAGGCAAAGTCTCAACAAATGAGCACCTAAGAAAAAAAAAATAGGCACACAATTGTTTAAAATCAAAGGGTTCCCGATGTCCGATCGCAACAAAACCAGCATGAGTGAACTCATCATCCACGAAATAGGGGGGGGTAGCCCAAGTTCCAAGTCTCTAAACTAACCCTAACCCCTAAACCCTAACCCTAATTCTAGACCCTAACCCTAACCCCTAACCCTAATCTCAAACCTTAACCCTATTTTAAATAGGCCATAACTTTTGATAGGAACGCCGTAGAGACTCCATCTTGGTACCAATGGAAAGCGCGTGGCCATAAATAGGGGGGTAGGCAAAGTCTCAACAAATGAGCACCTAAGAAAAAAAAAATAGGCACACAATTGTTTAAAATCAAAGGGTTCCCGATGTCCGATCGCAACAAAACCAGCATGAGTGAACTCATCATCCACGAAATAGGGGGGGGTAGCCCAAGTTCCAAGTCTCTAAACTAACCCTAACCCCTAAACCCTAACCCTAATTCTAGACCCTAACCCTAACCCTAACCCTGATCTCAAACCTTAACCCTATTTTAAATAGGCCATAACTTTTGATAGGAATGTCGTAGAGACTCCATCTTGGTACCAATGGAAAGCGCGTGGCCATATATAGGGGGGTAGGCAAAGTCTCAACAAATGAGCACCTAAGGAAAAAAAAAATAGGCACACAATTGTTTAAGATCAAAAGGTTCCCGATGTCCGATCACTACGAAACCAGCATGAGTGAACTCAGCATCCACGAAATAGGGGGGGGTAGCCCAAGTTTCAAGTCTCTAAACCTACCCTAAGCCCTAAACCCTAACCCTAATCCTAGACCCTAACCCTAAACCCTAACCCTAATTCTATACCCTAACCCTAACCCTAATCCTAAACCCTAACCCTAATCTCAAACCTTAACCCTATTTTAAATAGGCCATAACTTTTGATAGGAACGTCGTAGAGACTCCATCTTGGTACCAATGAAAAGCGCGTGGCCATAAATAGGGGGGTAGGCAAAGTTTCAACAAATGAGCACCTAAGAAAAAAAAATAGGCACACAATTGTTTAAAATCAAAGGGTTCCCGATGTCCGATCGCAACGAAACCAGCATGAGTGAACTCGGCACCCACAAAATAGGGGGGGTAGCCCAAGTTTCAAGTCTCCAAACTAACCATAACCCCTAAACCCTAACCCTAATCCTAGACCCTAACCCTAATCCTAAACCCTAACCCTAATCCTAAACCCTAACCCTAATTCTAGACCCTAACCCTAACCCTAAACCCTAACCCTAACCCTAATCTCAAACCTTAACCCTATTTTAAATAGGCCATAACTTTTGATAGGAACGTCGTAGAGACTCCATCTTGGTACCAATGGAAAGCGCGTGGCCATAAATAGGCGGGTAGGCAAAGTCTCAACGAATGAGCACCTAAGGAAAAAAAAAATAGGCACACAATTGTTTAAAATCAAAGGGTTCCCGATGTCCGATCGCAACGAAACCAGCATGAGTGAACTCAGCATCCACGAAATAGGGGGGGTAGCCCAAGTTCCAAGTCTCTAAACTAACCCTAACCCTAAACCCTAACCCTAATCTCAAACCTTAACCCTATTTTGAATAGGCCATAACTTTTGATAGGAACGCCGTAGAGACTCCATCTTGGTACCAATGGAAAGCGCGTGGCCATAAAAAGGGGGGTAGGCAAAGTCTCAACAAATGAGCACCTAAGAAAAAAAAAATAGGCACACAATTGTTTAAAATCAAAGGGTTCCCGATGTCCGATCGCAACAAAACCAGCATGAGTGAACTCATCATCCACGAAATAGGGGGGGGTAGCCCAAGTTCCAAGTCTCTAAACTAACCCTAACCCCTAAACCCTAATTCTAGACCCTAACCCTAACCCTAACCCTGATCTCAAACCTTAACCCTATTTTAAATAGGCCATAACTTTTGATAGGAACGCCGTAGAGACTCCATCTTGGTACCAATGGAAAGCGCGTGGCCATAAATAGGGGGGTAGGCAAAGTCTCAACAAATGAGCACCTAAGAAAAAAAAAATAGGCACACAATTGTTTAAAATCAAAGGGTTCCCGATGTCCGATCGCAACAAAACCAGCATGAGTGAACTCATCATCCACGAAATAGGGGGGGGTAGCCCAAGTTCCAAGTCTCTAAACTAACCCTAACCCCTAAACCCTAACCCTAATTCTAGACCCTAACCCTAACCCTAACCCTGATCTCAAACCTTAACCCTATTTTAAATAGGCCATAACTTTTGATAGGAATGTCGTAGAGACTCCATCTTGGTACCAATGGAAAGCGCGTGGCCATATATAGGGGGGTAGGCAAAGTCTCAACAAATGAGCACCTAAGGAAAAAAAAAATAGGCACACAATTGTTTAAGATCAAAAGGTTCCCGATGTCCGATCACTACGAAACCAGCATGAGTGAACTCAGCATCCACGAAATAGGGGGGGGTAGCCCAAGTTTCAAGTCTCTAAACCTACCCTAAGCCCTAAACCCTAACCCTAATCCTAGACCCTAACCCTAAACCCTAACCCTAATTCTATACCCTAACCCTAACCCTAATCCTAAACCCTAACCCTAATCTCAAACCTTAACCCTATTTTAAATAGGCCATAACTTTTGATAGGAACGTCGTAGAGACTCCATCTTGGTACCAATGAAAAGCGCGTGGCCATAAATCGGGGGTTGGGAAAGTCTCAACAAATGAGCACCTAAGAAAAAAAAATAGGCACACAATTGTTTAAAATCAAAGGGTTCCCGATGTCCGATCGCAACGAAACCAGCATGAGTGAACTCGGCACCCACAAAATAGGGGGGGTAGCCCAAGTTTCAAGTCTCCAAACTAACCATAACCCCTAAACCCTAACCCTAATCCTAGACCCTAACCCTAATCCTAAACCCTAACCCTAATCCTAAACCCTAACCCTAATTCTAGACCCTAACCCTAACCCTAACCCTAATCTCAAACCTTAACCCTATTTTAAATAGGCCATAACTTTTGATAGGAACGTCGTAGAGACTCCATCTTGGTACCAATGGAAAGCGCGTGGCCATAAATAGGGGGGTAGGCAAAGTCTCAACGAATGAGCACCTAAGGAAAAAAAAAATAGGCACACAATTGTTTAAAATCAAAGGGTTCCCGATGTCCGATCGCAACGAAACCAGCATGAGTGAACTCAGCATCCACGAAATAGGGGGGGTAGCCCAAGTTCCAAGTCTCTAAACTAACCCTAACCCCTAAACCCTAACCCTAATTCTAGACCCTAACCCTAACCCTAAACCCTAACCCTAATCTCAAACCTTAACCCTATTTTAAATAGGCCATAACTTTTGATAGGAACGTCGTAGAGACTCCATCTTGGTACCAATGGAAAGCGCGTGGCCATAAATAGGGGGGTAGGCAAAGTCTCAACAAATGAGCACCTAAGAAAAAAAAAATAGGCACACAATTGTTTAAAATCAAAGGGTTCCCGATGTCCGATCGCAACGAAACCAGCATGAGTGAACTCATCATCCACGAAATAGGGGGGGTAGCCCAAGTTCCAAGTCTCTAAACTAACCCTAACCCCTAAACCCTAACCCTAATTCTAGACCCTAACCCTAACCCCTAACCCTAATCTCAAACCTTAACCCTATTTTGAATAGGCCATAACTTTTGATAGGAACGCCGTAGAGACTCCATCTTGGTACCAATGGAAAGCGCGTGGCCATAAATAGGGGGGTAGGCAAAGTCTCAACAAATGAGCACCTAAGAAAAAAAGAATAGGCACACAATTGTTTAAAATCAAAGGGTTCCCGATGTCCGATCACTACGAAACCAGCATGAGTGAACTCATCATCCACGAAATAGGGGGGGGGGTAGCCCAAGTTCCAAGTCTCTAAACTAACCCTAACCCCTAAACCCTAACCCTAATTCTAGACCCTAACCCTAACCCTGATCTCAAACCTTAACCCTATTTTAAATAGGCCATAACTTTTGATAGGAATGTCGTAGAGACTCCATCTTGGTACCAATGGAAAGCGCGTGGCCATATATAGGGGGGTAGGCAAAGTCTCAACAAATGAGCACCTAAGGAAAAAAAAAATAGGCACACAATTGTTTAAGATCAAAGGGTTCCCGATGTCCGATCGCAACGAAACCAGCATGAGTGAACTCGGCACCCACAAAATAGGGGGGGTAGCCCAAGTTTCAAGTCTCCAAACTAACCATAACCCCTAAACCCTAACCCTAATCCTAGACCCTAACCCTAATCCTAAACCCTAACCCTAATCCTAAACCCTAACCCTAATTCTAGACCCTAACCCTAACCCTAAACCCTAACCCTAACCCTAATCTCAAACCTTAACCCTATTTTAAATAGGCCATAACTTTTGATAGGAATGTCGTAGAGACTCCATCTTGGTACCAATGGAAAGCGCGTGGCCATATATAGGGGGGTAGGCAAAGTCTCAACAAATGAGCACCTAAGGAAAAAAAAAATAGGCACACAATTGTTTAAGATCAAACGGTTCCCGATGTCCGATCGCAACGAAACCAGCATGAATGAACTCAGCATCCACGAAATAGGGGGGGTAGCCCAAGTTCCAAGTCTCTAAACTAACCCTAACCCCTAAACCCTAACCCTAAATCTAGACCCTAACCCTAACCCTAATCTCAAACCTCAACCCTATTTTAAATAGGCCATAACTTTTGATAGGAATGTCGTAGAGACTCCATCTTGGTACCAATGGAAAGCGCGTGGCCATAAATAGGGGGGTAGGCAAAGTCTCAACAAATGAGCACCTAAGGAAAAAAAAAAGGCACACAATTGTTTAAGATCAAAGGGTTCCCGATGTCCGATCGCAACGAAACCAGCATGAGTGAACTCGGCAACCACGGAATAGGGGGGGTAGCTCAAGTTTCAAGTCTCCAAACTAACCATAACCCCTAAACCCTAACCCTAATCCTAAACCCTAACCCTAACCCTAAACCCTAACCCTAATTCTAGACCCTAACCCTAACCCTAAACCCTAACCCTAACCCTAATCTCAAACCTTAACCCTATTTTAAATAGGCCATAACTTTTGATAGGAACGTCGTAGAGACTCCATCTTGGTACCAATGAAAAGCTCGTGGCCATAAATAGGGGGGTAGGCAAAGTCTCAACGAATGAGCAACTAAGGAAAAAAAAAATAGGCACACATCTGTTTAAAATCAAAGGGTTCCCGATGTCCGATCGCAACGAAACCAGCATGAGTGAACTCAGCATCCACGAAATAGGGGGGGGGGGGGGGGAGTAGCCCAAGTTCCAAGTCTCTAAACTAACCCTAACCCCTAACCCTAAATCTAGACCCTAACCCTAATTCTATACCCTAACCCTAATCCTAAACCCTAACCCTAATCTCAAACCTTAACCCTATTTTAAATAGGCCATAACTTTTGATAGGAATGTCGTAGAGACTCCATCTTGGTACCAATGAAAAGCGCGTGGCCATAAATAGGGGGGTAGGCAAAGTCTCAACGAATGAGCACCTAAGGAAAAAAAAAAATAGGCACACAATTGTTTAAAATCAAAGGGTTTCCCGATGTCCGATCGCAACGAAACCAGCATGAGTGAACTCAGCATCCACGAAATAGGGGGGGTAGCCCAAGTTCCAAGTCTCTAAACTAACCCTAACCCCTAAACCCTAACCCTAATCCTAGACCCTAACCCTAACCCTAATCTCAAACCTTAACCCTATTTTAAATAGGCCATAACTTTTGATATGAACGTCGTAGAGACTCCATCTTGGTACCAATGGAAAGCACGTGGCCATAAATAGGGGGGTAGGCAAAGTCTCAACAAATGAGCACCTAAGGAAAAAAAAAAAGGCACACAATTGTTTAAGATCAAAGGGTTCCTGATGTCCGATCGCAACGAAACCAGCATGAGTGAACTCGGCACCCACGAAATAGGGGGGGTAGCCCAAGTTTCAAGTCTCCAAACTAACCATAACCCCTAAACCCTAACCCTAATCCTAAACCCTAACCCTAATTCTAGACCCTAACCCTAACCCTAAACCCTAACCCTAACCCTAATCTCAAACCTTAACCCTATTTTAAATAGGCCATAACTTTTGATAGGAACGTCGTAGAGACTCCATCTTGGTACCAATGGAAAGCGTGTTGCCATAAATAGGGGGGTAGGCAAAGTCTCAACAAATGAGCAGCTAAAAAAAAAAAAATAGGCACACAATTGTTTAAGATCAAAGGGTTCCCGATGTCCGATCGCAACGAAACCAGCATGAATGAACTCATCATCCACGAAATAGGGGGGGGTAGCCCAAGTTCCAAGTCTCTAAACTAACCCTAACCCCTAAACCCTAACCCTAATTCTAGACCCTAACCCTAACCCTAACCCTGATCTCAAACCTTAACCCTATTTTAAATAGGCCATAACTTTTGATAGGAATGTCGTAGAGACTCCATCTTGGTACCAATGGAAAGCGCGTGGCCATATATAGGGGGGTAGGCAAAGTCTCAACAAATGAGCACCTAAGGAAAAAAAAAATAGGCACACAATTGTTTAAGATCAAAAGGTTCCCGATGTCCGATCACTACGAAACCAGCATGAGTGAACTCAGCATCCACGAAATAGGGGGGGGTAGCCCAAGTTTCAAGTCTCTAAACCTACCCTAAGCCCTAAACCCTAACCCTAATCCTAGACCCTAACCCTAAACCCTAACCCTAATTCTATACCCTAACCCTAACCCTAATCCTAAACCCTAACCCTAATCTCAAACCTTAACCCTATTTTAAATAGGCCATAACTTTTGATAGGAACGTCGTAGAGACTCCATCTTGGTACCAATGAAAAGCGCGTGGCCATAAATCGGGGGTTGGGAAAGTCTCAACAAATGAGCACCTAAGAAAAAAAAATAGGCACACAATTGTTTAAAATCAAAGGGTTCCCGATGTCCGATCGCAACGAAACCAGCATGAGTGAACTCGGCACCCACAAAATAGGGGGGGTAGCCCAAGTTTCAAGTCTCCAAACTAACCATAACCCCTAAACCCTAACCCTAATCCTAGACCCTAACCCTAATCCTAAACCCTAACCCTAATCCTAAACCCTAACCCTAATTCTAGACCCTAACCCTAACCCTAACCCTAATCTCAAACCTTAACCCTATTTTAAATAGGCCATAACTTTTGATAGGAACGTCGTAGAGACTCCATCTTGGTACCAATGGAAAGCGCGTGGCCATAAATAGGGGGGTAGGCAAAGTCTCAACGAATGAGCACCTAAGGAAAAAAAAAATAGGCACACAATTGTTTAAAATCAAAGGGTTCCCGATGTCCGATCGCAACGAAACCAGCATGAGTGAACTCAGCATCCACGAAATAGGGGGGGTAGCCCAAGTTCCAAGTCTCTAAACTAACCCTAACCCCTAAACCCTAACCCTAATTCTAGACCCTAACCCTAACCCTAAACCCTAACCCTAATCTCAAACCTTAACCCTATTTTAAATAGGCCATAACTTTTGATAGGAACGTCGTAGAGACTCCATCTTGGTACCAATGGAAAGCGCGTGGCCATAAATAGGGGGGTAGGCAAAGTCTCAACAAATGAGCACCTAAGAAAAAAAAAATAGGCACACAATTGTTTAAAATCAAAGGGTTCCCGATGTCCGATCGCAACGAAACCAGCATGAGTGAACTCATCATCCACGAAATAGGGGGGGTAGCCCAAGTTCCAAGTCTCTAAACTAACCCTAACCCCTAAACCCTAACCCTAATTCTAGACCCTAACCCTAACCCCTAACCCTAATCTCAAACCTTAACCCTATTTTGAATAGGCCATAACTTTTGATAGGAACGCCGTAGAGACTCCATCTTGGTACCAATGGAAAGCGCGTGGCCATAAATAGGGGGGTAGGCAAAGTCTCAACAAATGAGCACCTAAGAAAAAAAGAATAGGCACACAATTGTTTAAAATCAAAGGGTTCCCGATGTCCGATCACTACGAAACCAGCATGAGTGAACTCATCATCCACGAAATAGGGGGGGGGGTAGCCCAAGTTCCAAGTCTCTAAACTAACCCTAACCCCTAAACCCTAACCCTAATTCTAGACCCTAACCCTAACCCTGATCTCAAACCTTAACCCTATTTTAAATAGGCCATAACTTTTGATAGGAATGTCGTAGAGACTCCATCTTGGTACCAATGGAAAGCGCGTGGCCATATATAGGGGGGTAGGCAAAGTCTCAACAAATGAGCACCTAAGGAAAAAAAAAATAGGCACACAATTGTTTAAGATCAAAGGGTTCCCGATGTCCGATCGCAACGAAACCAGCATGAGTGAACTCGGCACCCACAAAATAGGGGGGGTAGCCCAAGTTTCAAGTCTCCAAACTAACCATAACCCCTAAACCCTAACCCTAATCCTAGACCCTAACCCTAATCCTAAACCCTAACCCTAATCCTAAACCCTAACCCTAATTCTAGACCCTAACCCTAACCCTAAACCCTAACCCTAACCCTAATCTCAAACCTTAACCCTATTTTAAATAGGCCATAACTTTTGATAGGAATGTCGTAGAGACTCCATCTTGGTACCAATGGAAAGCGCGTGGCCATATATAGGGGGGTAGGCAAAGTCTCAACAAATGAGCACCTAAGGAAAAAAAAAATAGGCACACAATTGTTTAAGATCAAACGGTTCCCGATGTCCGATCGCAACGAAACCAGCATGAATGAACTCAGCATCCACGAAATAGGGGGGGTAGCCCAAGTTCCAAGTCTCTAAACTAACCCTAACCCCTAAACCCTAACCCTAAATCTAGACCCTAACCCTAACCCTAATCTCAAACCTCAACCCTATTTTAAATAGGCCATAACTTTTGATAGGAATGTCGTAGAGACTCCATCTTGGTACCAATGGAAAGCGCGTGGCCATAAATAGGGGGGTAGGCAAAGTCTCAACAAATGAGCACCTAAGGAAAAAAAAAAGGCACACAATTGTTTAAGATCAAAGGGTTCCCGATGTCCGATCGCAACGAAACCAGCATGAGTGAACTCGGCAACCACGGAATAGGGGGGGTAGCTCAAGTTTCAAGTCTCCAAACTAACCATAACCCCTAAACCCTAACCCTAATCCTAAACCCTAACCCTAACCCTAAACCCTAACCCTAATTCTAGACCCTAACCCTAACCCTAAACCCTAACCCTAACCCTAATCTCAAACCTTAACCCTATTTTAAATAGGCCATAACTTTTGATAGGAACGTCGTAGAGACTCCATCTTGGTACCAATGAAAAGCTCGTGGCCATAAATAGGGGGGTAGGCAAAGTCTCAACGAATGAGCAACTAAGGAAAAAAAAAATAGGCACACATCTGTTTAAAATCAAAGGGTTCCCGATGTCCGATCGCAACGAAACCAGCATGAGTGAACTCAGCATCCACGAAATAGGGGGGGGGGGGGGGAGTAGCCCAAGTTCCAAGTCTCTAAACTAACCCTAACCCCTAACCCTAAATCTAGACCCTAACCCTAATTCTATACCCTAACCCTAATCCTAAACCCTAACCCTAATCTCAAACCTTAACCCTATTTTAAATAGGCCATAACTTTTGATAGGAATGTCGTAGAGACTCCATCTTGGTACCAATGAAAAGCGCGTGGCCATAAATAGGGGGGTAGGCAAAGTCTCAACGAATGAGCACCTAAGGAAAAAAAAAAATAGGCACACAATTGTTTAAAATCAAAGGGTTTCCCGATGTCCGATCGCAACGAAACCAGCATGAGTGAACTCAGCATCCACGAAATAGGGGGGGTAGCCCAAGTTCCAAGTCTCTAAACTAACCCTAACCCCTAAACCCTAACCCTAATCCTAGACCCTAACCCTAACCCTAATCTCAAACCTTAACCCTATTTTAAATAGGCCATAACTTTTGATATGAACGTCGTAGAGACTCCATCTTGGTACCAATGGAAAGCACGTGGCCATAAATAGGGGGGTAGGCAAAGTCTCAACAAATGAGCACCTAAGGAAAAAAAAAAAGGCACACAATTGTTTAAGATCAAAGGGTTCCTGATGTCCGATCGCAACGAAACCAGCATGAGTGAACTCGGCACCCACGAAATAGGGGGGGTAGCCCAAGTTTCAAGTCTCCAAACTAACCATAACCCCTAAACCCTAACCCTAATCCTAAACCCTAACCCTAATTCTAGACCCTAACCCTAACCCTAAACCCTAACCCTAACCCTAATCTCAAACCTTAACCCTATTTTAAATAGGCCATAACTTTTGATAGGAACGTCGTAGAGACTCCATCTTGGTACCAATGGAAAGCGTGTTGCCATAAATAGGGGGGTAGGCAAAGTCTCAACAAATGAGCAGCTAACAAAAAAAAAATAGGCACACAATTGTTTAAGATCAAAGGGTTCCCGATGTCCGATCGCAACGAAACCAGCATGAATGAACTCAGCATCCACGAAATAGGGGGGGGTAGCCCAAGTTCCAAGTCTCTAAACTAACCCTAACCCCTAAACCCTAACCCTAAATCTAGACCCTAACCCTAATTCTATACCCTAACCCTAAACCCTAACCCTAATCTCAAACCTCAACCCTATTTTAAATAGGCCATAACTTTTGATAGGAATGTCGTAGAGACTCCATCTTGGTACCAATGGAAAGCGCGTGGCCATAAATAGGGGGGTAGGCAAAGTCTCAACAAATGAGCACCTAAGGAAAAAAAAAAAGGCACACAATTGTTTAAGATCAAAGGGTTCCCGATGTCCGATCGCAACGAAACCAGCATGAGTGAACTCGGCAACCACGGAATAGGGGGGGTAGCTCAAGTTTCAAGTCTCCAAACTAACCATAACTCCTAAACCCTAACCCTAATCCTAAACCCTAACCCTAACCCTAAACCCTAACCCTAATTCTAGACCCTAACCCTAACCCTAAACCCTAACCCTAACCCTAATCTCAAACCTTAACCCTATTTTAAATAGGCCATAACTTTTGATAGGAACGTCGTAGAGACTCCATCTTGGTACCAATGAAAAGCGCGTGGCCATAAATAGGGGGGTAGGCAAAGTCTCAACGAATGAGCAACTAAGGAAAAAAAAAATAGGCACACAATTGTTTAAAATCAAAGGGTTCCCGATGTCCGATCGCAACGAAACCAGCATGAGTGAACTCAGCATCCACGAAATGGGGGGGGGGGGGGGGTAGCCCAAGTTCCAAGTCTCTAAACTAACCCTAACCCCTAACCCTAAATCTAGACCCTAACCCTAATCCTAAACCCTAACCCTAATCCTAAACCCTAACCCTAATTCTAGACCCTAACCCTAAACCCTAACCCTAATCTCAAACCTTAACCCTATTTTAAATAGGCCATAACTTTTGATAGGAATGTCGTAGAGACTCCATCTTGGTACCAATGGAAAGCGCGTGGCCATAAATACGGGGGTAGGCAAAGTCTCAACAAATGAGCAGCTAAGAAAAAAAAAAATAGGCACACAATTGTTTAAGATCAAAGGGTTCCTGATGTCCGATCATTACGAAACCAGCATGAGTGAACTCAGCATCCACGAAATAGGGGGGGTAGCCCAAGTTCCAAGTCTCTAAACTAACCCTAACCCCTAAACCCTAACCCTAAATCTAGACCCTAACCCTAATTGTAGACCCTAACCCTAATCTCAAACCTTAACCCTATTTTAAATAGGCCATAACTTTTGATAGGAATGTCGTAGAGACTCCATCTTGGTACCAATGGAAAGCGCGTGGCCATAAATAGGGGGGTAGGCAAAGTCTCAACAAATGAGCACCTAAGGAAAAAAAAAATAGGCACACAATTGTTTAAGATCAAAAGGTTACCGATGTCCGATCATTACGAAACCAGCATGAGTGAACTCAGCATCCACAAAATAGGGGGGGTAGCCCAAGTTTCAAGTCTCTAAACCTACCCTAAGCCCTAAACCCTAACCCTAATCCTAGACCCTAACCCTAATCTTAAACCCTAACCCTAATCCTAAACCCTAACCCTAAACCCTAACCCTAATACTAAACCTAACCCTAGTCTCAAACCTTAACCCTATTTTAAATAGGCCATAACTTTTGATAGGAACGTCGTAGAGACTCCATCTTGGTACCAATGGAAAGCGCGTGGCCATAAATAGGGGGGTAGGCAAAGTCTCAACAAATGAGCAGCTAAGAAAAAAAAAATAGGCACACAATTGTTTAAAATCAAAGGGTTTCCGATGTCCGATCGCAATGAAACCAGCATGAGTGAACTCAGCATCCACGAAATGGGGGGGGGTAGCCCAAGTTCCAAGTCTCTAAACTAACCCTAACCCCTAAACCCTAATTCTAGACCCTAACCCTAACCCTAATCTCAAACCTTAACCCTATTTTAAATAGGCCATAACTTTTGATAGGAACGTCGTAGAGACTCCATCTTGGTACCAATGGAAAGCGCGTGGCCATAAATAGGGGGGTAGGCAAAGTCTCAACAAATGAGCACCTAAGGAAAAAAAAAAAGGCACACAATTGTTTAAGATCAAAGGGTTCCTGATGTCCGATCGCAACGAAACCAGCATGAGTGAACTCGGCACCCACGAAATAGGGGGGGTAGCCCAAGTTTCAAGTCTCCAAACTAACCATAACCCCTAAACCCTAACCCTAATCCTAGACCCTAACCCTAACCCTAATCCTAAACCCTAACCCTAATCCTAAACCCTAACCCTAATCCTAGACCCTAACCCTAACCCTAATCCTAAACCCTAACCCTAATCCTAAACCCTAACCCTAACCCTAAACCCTAACCCTAACCCTAATCTCAAACCTTAACCCTATTTTAAATAGGCCATAACTTTTGATAGGAATGTCGTAGAGACTCCATCTTGGTACCAATGGAAAGCGTGTGGCCATAAATACGGGGGTAGGCAAAGTCTCAACAAATGAGCAGCTAAGAAAAAAAAAAATAGGCACACAATTGTTTAAGATCAAAGGGTTCCCGATGTCCGATCGCAACGAAACCAGCATGAGTGAACTCAGCATCCACGAAATAGGGGGGGTAGCCCAAGTTCCAAGTCTCTAAACTAACCCTAACCCCTAAACCCTAACCCTAAATCTAGACCCTAACCCTAATTGTAGACCCTAACCCTAACCCTAAACCCTAATCTCAAACCTTAACCCTATTTTGAATAGGCCATAACTTTTGATAGGAACGTCGTAGAGACTCCATCTTGGTACCAATGGAAAGCGCGTGGCCATAAATAGGGGGGTAGGCAAAGTCTCAACAAATGAGCACCTAAGGAAAAAAAAAATAGGCACACAATTGTTTAAGATCAAAAGGTTACCGATGTCCGATCATTACGAAACCAGCATGAGTGAACTCAGCATCCACAAAATAGGGGGGGTAGCCCAAGTTTCAAGTCTCTAAACCTACCCTAAGCCCTAAACCCTAACCCTAATCCTAGACCCTAACCCTAATCTTAAACCCTAACCCTAATCCTAAACCCTAACCCTAAACCCTAACCCTAATACTAAACCTAACCCTAATCTCAAACCTTAACCCTATTTTAAATAGGCCATAACTTTTGATAGGAACGTCGTAGAGACTCCATCTTGGTACCAATGGAAAGCGCGTGGCCATAAATAGGGGGGTAGGTAAAGTCTCAACAAATGAGCAGCTAAGAAAAAAAAAATAGGCACACAATTGTTTAAAATCAAAGGGTTTCCGATGTCCGATCGCAATGAAACCAGCATGAGTGAACTCAGCATCCACGAAATGGGGGGGGGGGTAGCCCAAGTTCCAAGTCTCTAAACTAACCCTAACCCCTAAACCCTAATTCTAGACCCTAATCCTAACCCTAATCTCAAACCTTAACCCTATTTTAAATAGGCCATAACTTTTGATAGGAACGTCGTAGAGACTCCATCTTGGTACCAATGGAAAGCGCGTGGCCATAAATAGGGGGGTAGGCAAAGTCTCAACAAATGAGCACCTAAGGAAAAAAAAAAAGGCACACAATTGTTTAAGATCAAAGGGTTCCTGATGTCCGATCGCATCGAAACCAGCATGAGTGAACTCGGCACCCACGAAATAGGGGGGGTAGCCCAAGTTTCAAGTCTCCAAACTAACCATAACCCCTAAACCCTAACCCTAATCCTAAACCCTAACCCTAATCCTAAACCCTAACCCTAATTCTAGACCCTAACCCTAACCCTAAACCCTAATACTAAACCTAACCCTAATCTCAAACCGTAACCCTATTTTAAATAGGCCATAACTTTTGATAGGAATGTCGTAGAGACTCCATCTTGGTACCAATGGAAAGCGCGTGGCCATAAATAGGGGGGTAGGCAAAGTCTCAACAAATGAGCACCTCAGGAAAAAAAAAATAGGCACACAATTGTTTAAAATCAAAGGGTTCCTGATGTCCGATCGCAACGAAACCAGCATGAGTGAACTCAGCATCCACGAAATAGGGGGGGTAGCCCAAGTTCAAAGTCTCTAAACTAACCCTAACCCCTAAACCCTAACCCTAATTCTAGACCCTAACCCTAACCCTTGACCCTAACCCTAATCCTAAACCCTAACCCTAATCTCAAACCTTAACCCTATTTTAAATAGGCCATAACTTTTGATATGAACGTCGTAGAGACTCCATCTTGGTACCAATGGAAAGCGCGTGGCCATAAATAGGGGGGTAGGCAAAGTCTCAACAAATGAGCACCTAAGGAAAAAAAAATAGGCACACAATTGTTTAAGATCAAAGGGTTCCTGATGTCCGATCGCAACGAAACCAGCATGAGTGAACTCGGCACCCAAGAAATAGGGGGCGGGGGGGTTGGGTAGCCCAAGTTTCAAGTCTCTAAACTTACCATAAACCCTAAACCCTAACCTTAATTCTATACCCTAACCCTAACCCTAATCCTAAACCTTAACCCTATTTTAAATAGGCCATAACTTTTGATAGGAACGCCGTAGAGACTCCATCTTGGTACCAATGGAAAGCGCGTGGCCATAAATAGGGGGGTAGGCAAAGTCTCAACAAATGAGCAGCTAGGGAAAAAAAAAAATAGGCACACAACTGTTTAAGATCAAAGGGTTCCCGATGTCCGATCACAACGAAACCAGCATGAGTGAACTCAGCATCCACGAAATAGGGGGGGTAGCCCAAGTTTTAAGTTTCTAAGCTCTATGTTGGCAGGAGAGGTGCAAAGAGTCTTACCTTCAGGTGCTCTGTCAAGGGTGAACCACAGTTTGAAACGGTCTGGGTTATTGACCTGGATCTCTTCCAGCTCTGGTCTCAACAAGATGTCCTTCTCAGTCTGTGTGAAGAAGAGGATGAACCACGGTTTAACTCCCCGTGTTCCACTCCTTCCAAATTACACAGGTTTTATTTGCACGAAACAAACAAGTTATAATAACACTTAACTGCAAACATCGGGGCGTGTTTTATTTGCACAAAACAGTAAGCCTGTGAATATTCTCATGTGTCCAGGTCATCGTTATCCTCAAAGCAATTTCAGTCAAAAGCAACTGGACTTGGTTATTTGTCTAGGAAGACGTTTCACCTCTCATCCAAGAGGCTTCATCAGTTCATGTACGCATCTGACCAGGCTGGGACTGGTCCTTTCACAAGACCGATGATTTCACTGACACCCTTTGTGCTCCAAGTGCCAACGACCGTCGTTAGAGTGGCAGTCGTTGGTGGGAAGTAGGTTTGGACTTCCTTAGTGCTCTATTGAGTCTAAATGACATTCGTTGGATTCACAGGAGGCCATTTGTGAACAGTTGTTCTTTGAGGTTAGATTGTTGAATCTCCTTAAGGGATGAAAGGGCGGCATTGTAAATTGGAGATAAGTGGTGTCTCAGACCTCCTCCTCTGTTTAGCATTGGTTTCTCTACTTTTGCATAGATGCTTCTTTTACTCCTCTTTCAAACCGTCTGTCCTTTCTGTCCAGGATTTAGACATTGTTGTCATCAAAGGAGTGGGCTTTCTCCTTGAGATGTAAGTGGACAGCAGAGTCCCGGCCTGAGGAGTTATCTCTCCTGTGTAGGGCCATGAGTTTATGCAGTGGTTAACCACACTAACGAATTCAAAAACTACTCGTCATTGTAGGTCGTCGTTGGCACTTGGAGCACAAAGGGTTTCAGTGATATCATCGGCCTTGTGAGATGTTAAATACCTAGATCTCCACACCAGTTAGTTGGTCCAGTCCCAGCCTGGTCAGATGCGTACATGAACTGATGAAGCCTCTTGGATGAGAGGTGAAACGTCTTCCTAGACAAACAACAAGTCCAGTTGCTTTTGACTGAAATTGCTTTGGGGATTGCACAAAACAAATAAATTATAATAACACTAAATGCAAACATCAGGGGATCATATGAAACCGACCTGGTTGGCAAATAGCAGGTGGCATACTGTCTGGTCCTGTGGATCCTTCATCACAGCTGTGATCACCTGCAACATGGGAGTGATCCCTGTAAGAAAGCAGAACGTGATCATTGGACACATTTTTCTATGACTTTTCAACAAGTTTTGCCATTACTGCATTAGATGTGCAATCCTATGACTTATTTAAGCTTTCTTTTTGGACACATTATATTTTGACATGCCTCAAAAAAACTCTTAAAATATAATATGCCCCAAAAAATCTTATATCAGTCAGAGGATAGCGTTTCTAAAACAGTAATAGCATCATTTGTTGACAAACGAGTGTGTCCAAAAAATAAGTCAAAATTGAATATGTCCAAAAAATGCTTAAATCAGAAAGTAAAAGTTTAAATCGTATGTCATGTGATCTGGGTAACTTACACCGTCTGAGTGAAAAAAAATAAATATTGAAAGACCTCACCTGTTCCTCCAGCGATCATGCCTAAGTGTTTGGCTGTTTTGGTCTCAGCCGGGGACTTTTTATCCGCCTGAATGGCCAAAACACCTGCGGAGGGAGAGTTCCAGCATCAGACGCTCAGTTACGAACCTCGCATCTTTATTTTCCCATAATGCATCAGGACATCAGAGTAGGGCGCTCACCTCTGCCCTTGTAAACGAGAAGACCGCTGGGTCCTCGGAAGTCGATGGTGTCGTTCAGCCGGAGGCTTTCCAAGTACTGACTCATCTTTCCACCCTCAGGGAATTTAGGATTGACTCCTTTAAAGTAAACCTGTCACAGAGGACAACAGGAGAAACTGGTTCAGATTAAAAATAAACACGACACATATAATCCCCTCTGGGGCCCTTCTGTGTGGAGTTAGCATGTTCTCCCCGTGTCTGCGTGGGTTTTCTCCGGGTTCTCCGGTTTCCTCCCACAGTCCAAAGACGTGCAGGTGTTCGGTTCATTGATGACTCTAAAATCACCCGTAGGTGTGAATGATTGTCTGTCTCTGTTCATCTCTATGTGTCCTGTGATAGACTGGCGTCCTGTCTAGGGTGTACCCCGCCTCACGCCCGATGTCAGCAGGTATCGGCTCCAGCCCCCCGCGACCCCGACAGGGACAAGCGGTTGAAGATGAGTGAATGAACGACACATATACCTAAATATAGAAACAACCGTTCTTAAAACTGTACCTTCACCACCAAGTCCACATAGCCTTTGTCATCATCGCTGGACACGGGAGTGTACGGACGGACCACCAGGTTCCCGTCTATTCTCGCAGACAAATAGATGTGTTGCCCTGGAGAGGAAGACACACAACAATGCGTGTCTCAGCTGCTTTATATCAAATAAACGGGATTACTCCTGGCACATAATACATTCAATTCAATCAGTTTTATTTATAGTGCCAAATCAGAACAAAAGTCATCTCAGGACACTTTACAGAGTAGGTAAAGACCACACTCTATGACTTATTTATGATTTACATAGACCCAACAATTCCCCCGTAGAGTACGGTGGCAACGAAAACCTTCACTATAACAGACAGGAACGTCAGACAGACCCAGCTCTGTGGAGGACGGACATCTGTCTGCACTAAAGTATTCAAATGAATGATCTAAAGCTAGAGTTTGATAGACAGTTATAATCAGCACACGCTCATAACCTAAAAGCTTAACAGACTCTGGTTCCAGCTTCTCAAATGTGCTGATTCACTGGTTTTCCTTTGTATATTATAGTATATTACAGATATATGATGGGTCTGGATAAAAAAAAAGCTGTTTTTGGACGATAAATTGAGAACGTAAAAGGCTAGAGAATAAAATAATTGTTAGTTGCAGCCCCAAAACTTCCTTCTTCTTTCAACAGTTTATACCTTTTCGACAAATTAAATATACAAAAGATGAAATGTAAGGAGAAAGAAAACCACCTTTCACACTGTCTTCATGATATTCAGCTTCCAAATTGTTTGTTTTATGTTGTGTATTTTATATATATATATATATATATATATATATATATATACCTGTATTTCACATTTCCAATAAAGATAAATGAACAGCAGCCATTCTCACAATAACCCTTTTTTACAGCAGATATTTTGACTCGTCACAGCAAATAAAGCACAGGTGGAATATACGACATTATTAAACACCGACATTTTATTCCTTTCATGGCATTTGTTATTTTATTTCTGTGTTTTTAAAACATGACTTGCTCAATAATTCTGTCTGCTTCTAAGGTTGGTTGCTCGTCGCTTCAGTTCCTTTATTTTTTAACTATACGACTTAAGCGCTGTTCTTCATGGCTGTCTTCTCATGTTTATGATTTTAAGAAGTACTTTGAGATGCATGTTTCTGTATAAAAGGTGCTCTATAAATAAAGTTTATTATTATTATTATTATTATTGAGGGCCCTGTTCCATTAAGTGTCCCATTGAGCCAGCATGCACAACATCAGGACCTCCCCTAAATGGAACTCAGCCATAATTCATGTTCTTAAACACACCTGTGACTGGGGTCCGTGCTCGTCTACAAATGTTTAATATTGATGCACAACTCACCGGTAGGGAGACCAAGGATGTGTTCAGGGGACGGCAGGGCAAAGCGGAACTTCCGTGTGTCATGGCTGACAATCTGCACAAGAAACAGAAGCGTTTGATCAGAAAACAAGAAGATCCAGAGACAATTTAAACCGCTTCCATCCAGACGCAGATCTGACGTGGCCAGATGCAGGACTGACAGATTTAAACCATCCTGGGTTCCTTTGGCTGTTGGCCTTCTTAACAATTAACAGCACTGTGGTCACTTTAACTCCGTATTTTGATCCAGTTTCACTACAGTGAAGACTGTTGCACTTCGTTTGTTTGTTTGCACTCTGGCTACTGTGGCCCAGTGGAGGAGCAGGTCATCCTCCATTTGAGAGATTGGCGGTTCGATCCCCGCCTCCCCCGGTCCACATGTCGAAGTGTCCTTGGGCAAGACACTGAACCCTGAATTGCTCCCCGTGCTGCACATGGGTGTGTAAATGTGGTGTGAATGGTGAGATTAGATTAGATGGCGCCTTGAGTAGTCAGAAGACTAGAAAGGTGCTTTATAAGTACAAGTCACTTTACCATTCCCTGTCAACTCCTTTTAAATAAAGCCGGTGTTGTGCCGTAGTCAGCACCCCTGCTGTGAAGCGCACCCCCTCGCGTTACAGGTGATATCCTGGATCAGAAGGCTGTTGTTTCCACCTATAGGAGCAGTTTATACACAGGTAACCCACGGTAACGGTCAGAACATTGGTTACTTACAGTCTTTAAACTATTTTAAAGAGTTTAAAGTCACAAACTTGGATGATAGCGAACACAAAACAACACCTTTTTGTATGTTCTGTGGAAATAAACTGCAGCCATAATTACAACATGAATGAAATGGATGTTATGAGCAAGTTGAATGTGTTTGACTCAGCGTTTCCTAAATATAATCCCAGCTTTTCTTGCAATTCATAGGTTCAAATGTGCTTTTAATTGGGTTAACTGTGTATAAACTGCTCATATAGGTGGAAAAAACAGCCTTCAGATCCAGAATATCACCTTTAATGCGAGGTGGACACCGGAAGAGTGTGAGAAAACAATGCAAAAGATAAGGTGGTCCTTGAACGCACCTGCAGCACAATAAACAGTGTGTGCAGCGTGTTGGTTCTTTATGCAGACTGCACGTGTTTACCTGTTTGTCCAAGAGTCGCAGTGCATACTTAATGTTGGGGTCCTCCAAAGTGAGGGCTGGTCTCTTCTTGGGAAACAGAAGTCTGAGGATCAAGTTGATGATGCCGTCAAAGCCGCCTCGGATCAACTGCAACCGTAAAAACAGGAGAATGACTCAACACCAACACCAAAACCACCACCTCGAGCAGCAGTTTTAACATGACAGCGACAGCTATGAGCAGTCTGAGAGCTCCGAGGGGCGTTGTCTGTCTAACTTAAAGCCATTTTTGTTTAATCCATAACAGGAGAAATGAGTCATAGTCGCTCCTGTGCGCACGGCCCTGATAAAGCTTCCGGCTGAACGTTAGGAAAACTAAATGTTCACTAACGCGAGTAAATAATCTCAAATAAACGACTGTCAGTGAAGTATACTCACGCCAATGATGTAGGAGAGCATTTTGAGTCCGTTGATACAAAGTGCAAGGTTGTCTGTCCACGCAGCACGGGCAAGCACCAGAGGAGTTCACGGGCAACTGTCGCGATAGTTCCAGCTGTCAAACTAACGGGAGCCGAGACATCCGGTCACAGTTTCAGAATAAAAGCATCGTTTTGGAAACGTATGCGTCATTTAAAATATAGCTGACTTGCTGAGTGTTATTATTATTATTTTTTAGGTATACATTAATATAAATATATATATAAATATACACAGGTATATTTAATGGGAGATAAGATACATTTTAGATTTGTTTATTCAGCCTGAAATAATACAACATTATTACTTTTTATTTATTTACTGTTTATTTATTTTGTTAGTGTAAAATTGAAGGGGTCACATATTAAAATAGTTGAATATTCAAATAATATTGAGTTGAATGTAAAATAATATTGAGTTGAATGTAAAATAATATTGAGTTGAATGTAAAATAATATTGAGTTGTAATGGCTGAAATTATTAATATATTAATATAAAGTAAAGATAAGCATTGATTAAAATATTATAAATTATAATGAGTATATATACCATAAAATGTAAAATAATATTGAGTTGTAATGGTTGTAATTGATGTAGAAGAAAAGAAATGCGCTGTCATTAATTTATACCTTGTTATAAATTACAGATAAGTGGGGATTCATATATTATGAAATTATAAATAATTATGCTTAAATTAATTTATATCTTTTTATAAAGTAAAAATAAGTGGCGATTAGTAGATTATAAAATTGTAAAAACATGCTGAAATTAATTAATATATTAATATAAAGTAGAGATAAGTATTGATTAAAATATTATAAATTATACCATAAAACATTAAATCATCCTTTTAATGTAGAATCAGTGGAATTAAATAAATTATACTTCTTCACACTATTTTGCTTAAATTATTTTCGTCTGTGTTTTTTCTAATTTTTTTGTTTAATTGTTTTTTTTCCAACCTATAGTTGTGCGATCATTTTTGCTTTGTTATTATATTTTTTTTCTGTTTTATTTGTAGTTACATATTCAAGTAAACATATCAATCAATAAATCAATCATCACACGCAACTTCCGGTGTGCGGGTGGCCAAACCCAGCTCCAGCTCCAGCTCCTCCATTGCATGGACATAGATCACAGACATGGACGCATGCTCCCATGGACATGGCTGCTCTGATGTGTCAGTATGATTGGCTCCTCCACCAGCTCCCTTGACGAAGCAGAAGCTCAAACGTCATATCCTCATTCATCAAGGCCTGGATTTTTCAGAATAAAACTCTTAAATATATAAAATAAATTAAAACACCTTAAAATAATAAAAGTCCACAATTAACAACTGGGGCAGAGACAAGAGCAAAGGGAACATTAGGATGACATGAGCCATGGGCACCAAACGTGCATCGCACAGTGTGGATGCGGTCATTTCTCAGCATAACTGGATCTTTCTAGATTTCAAGTTACATCACAAATCAGTAATGAAGTGCAGTTAGCTATTAACACACACCAGTGAAGTACTCAGGAAGTGTCATAAAACACTGAGCTTGTCCTTATTCTTCATGCTTCATATTGTATCTAGTCTCTAAGGTCACTTGCACCCGTTCTGTGCGTCTGTCGGGGCCTTTATTGTGGCTGCGACAGCTTCCCTGCAGTATGTTTAGAAAATTAACACAAACAGTGGTTTATTTTTGTTCATTTGAAGTTTAATATATTGATATTTGATGCGTCTGAGACACAAAATCCACTGAAATCTGTGTCTTTTTTTACTGGAAGTCAGAAACTGAACATAATATATGATTGTTTAAAGGCTACAAAACTTTACTCACAGCGTATTTTATCCATAGATTGCTCTCTATTACTTCAGCCTCTTCACTGGCAGGACAGTCCGTGCTAAACTCATGCTGTGCAGCCGTATTTTGGTAAAACCCACAGATTTAAAACCTTTCCACAGATGCCACATTTGTCAGATACATGTTGGGTATAAAATGGTGCAAAGACACTTACTCAGTGTAAACCAAAAGCAGAATACAGCTACAGAGAAGACTCTGATAAAGACTATATATGTGAAATTGTCTGATATTGTGGTGTTAGACCATTTTTTTTATTAAGGAATCTATTATTTACCTGTGAGCTTCTTTGTCCTGAACACCCAAATGAGCTTCATTTCATAGCAGCGGCCTTAAGATCTATAAATCTACATCCTCAGAGTGCTCTCATTATCGAACCCGCTCTCCGCTGAGCTTTACATCGATGTGGCATCGTGCATTTGGTGGGCGGACAAACACTTGTCCCTGTTTTCTGGCTCTAGTAGACATCAGTGAATATTCACTAATAGAAATTGATCTGTGCCCGGAGCAAAATGGAAAGCATAATCTGTCCTTTTTCTCTCTCAGACACCGCGTTATGCTCCTGTACGTCCTTTAGATGGCAGTAGTGACCTTGTTAACGGGCTGGACGAGCCAAAGTCAAAGAAGCAAACATCATTTAAAGTGGAATTTGTCACAGAGACACTTTTCTTTTCGTTGTAACGACGTTTGTGCACGAGCAGTGAGTCACACCGCTCCTGTCAATCAACACTAACACGGCAGTGAAAGCGATAAAGGTGGATTTTGTTGTTGAATCTTCTATCAGGAGGCAGTCACGCCATCTTATAAATGACCGCTTTGATGACCCGCAAGTGCAAATATGACATGATAAGCATCTGTATCAACAGGAAATAAAACATTTTTATTGATCATTTGTGTATATGAAGTTATATAACAACAGTCAGAAAACTCCACAGCGTGAATCACTACACAAAGTGAAACAAAACTGTAAAACACCTCGTCAGAAATGAAGGTATACACAGCAAATATAACTGTCGGCGGCTGGCCGTCGCCGTCGCCGTCGCCGCGAGCGATATGGCAGGAAAAAACACCCCAAACAGTTTCTACGAGATTACAGAGAAAATTTTCCACACACAAAATACTCAAGCAGGCAGTTGATATACACGAAGGCAACTAGGATCTTTCTACAGCATCAGATTCTAATACTTTACACAGCTTCGTAGTTGAAAGGTCAGTGTGGCTGTTTTTTTGCCAATGCCATCGGAGAGAATCTCGAGTTCCTTGTCACACAGAGCTTGGTAAGGTTTTGTCTTAACAAGAGGAGAATTTAGGGTTTGATTATGCATGCATACTTTGGTGGGTAATTGCAGTAAGAGGAGCGCCGCAGCAGGTAATGGCTTTGTGGGGGTTTTCTCCACACACACACCTTGGGTTCTGCAGCGCGGCCTGTTACTGAATTCCCTTTTATACATGTTTGTTTCCCACATAATTCAGATTTTTTCAGCTTTGATCGCATCATTTTGTCAGTACATCCTTTACTTTTGCATGAATATCAAATTGTTCAGGCCATTTTTTTTCTCTACCTTGTACTTTAATCCATTTTCATTGAAATCTGAAGCTGTACTGGAATTCATGGATCTACACATGTAGGCTCAAACGTGTCAAATAAAAATAATCCCTTGGTAGAAGAGGGCAGCTGTATTAACGCATCTTCAATGATTGTTTTCTGGAATGTTAAAAGACAGGGGAGACTTTACCCCCAAAAGGATTATGACATAAACTTCTAATAGTTGAAAAAATATAAACAGATACATTTTTTTTTTTTTTACAACAAAAAGTGCAAAGTACATCTAATCTCACGGTTAAAGTAATCTACACCAACACAGTCCGTACTGTACATTCAGAGTTTTCATCTCAAATATAAAAGAGGTTATTTTGAATCAACAGTTAACGAATAAATAACGAAATAATGACGATGAGATATCGCAAACGGACGATGGATGGATGGATCAAATTATAGTTCTGGCTGAATCATTATATTCATGTCACTATATTTATTTTAGATATACATTTCTGACACGACTATGTAAATATATACACGGCATTTTGAAGGGGATCTATTGAAATGTAGAAACTCGTTTGGTATTTGAACTAATACTCCCTGAAACGTCTGATGCTGGAACTGTGTGCAAGAAGAGAAAAAGCGAACCTGCGTAAAAGGGAGGGAACCCCTAAAACGAGAGGTCAACAGGTGTCGAGCTCCGACCTGTACGCTGAATCTAGGTGTGTGCTGTGTCCTGACCATTTCACTGTAAAGGTGAAACATCCCTCTGGACGGGAATCATCCTCGAAAGGTTAGAATCTTGTTGTTGTTTTTTTTTTCTCGGGCGACGTCACCCACGTAAACACTATGGGATGAACATACAAGTATTGCACAGTGCTCAACAAAATGCTGTGTGAAGTGACCCGCTCGCGCTTCGGATAAAAAAAAACGTCTTTCCCACCCTTTTTCTTGTGCCGCGTTTTTCTTACGCGCGCTCTCTCTCTCGCTCGTTCTCTGCGTGTAGAAGGGAAAATGGCATTAAACGCTACGACATCACTACAGAACAAACTGGTTTTTCGCTACCTACTGATAAGTCTACATCTCTAAGCACACACGGCAGTCACAGTGATACACAAAGCAGTCCTCAGAGACTCCTATGGAATGACAAGTAGCTTTTTCATAATAGTGCTATCAACTACACAATAACATTGAAAACATTTAGAAAGTCCTCCTGAAGCTAGCATCGAGTATATGCAAGAGGTTCCTCCAAGATATGAGACTTCATGGTTTTCATGGACTTAAACTTATCCCTTTGCTAATTGGACCCGTAGTAAAGGACATGATGGACTACGACCCTACGCAGACCATTAACTTCACGGTTATTTCGCATTCTCTTGGTGTAGTCCGGTGCCAACAGGAAAACAAAACTGACGTAACTTGCTGTTGGCTGAAACATGATTTGTCATCAGTGCTATCTTTCTTTTTTAGTTAAGCCGATCGGATTTCTAGCTCCGCCCTGCAGATGTCCTGAAATAAAGCCCAACAATTGTCTCCAAAGAAGTCAAGAAGCTAGTTCAAAGACATCCAGTGCAAAAACAGCAGCCACATAAAAGTTAAAACTGGCAGTAAAACATGGCTAGCTCTATTGTCACTGTGAGAAGGCAACGCAAAGCAAAGACTGCGATTCAGGGCACCATTGCAGCCAAAGACATTGTTCCCAATAAACCAAAAGCTACAACCACTAGCAAGTGGGAGTGTGCGTGAAGAGAGGGTCTTTACATAAGTCACCTCTGAAAATGGCAGTGTTTAGAAACTTGCTCCGCCTCCTTCAATGTATCCGTATACATTGACGCCGACATTTTTAAACATTGATTTTTCTCGTTCTTCTCTCCTCTGATTGAAGGCAAGGGGATCGTATCAGAAGAGACAGCCCCCCCGGTGTCAGTAGATCTCCCCCCCAACGTCCCAGCTTTTTTAGTAAAGATTGTAAAAAAAATCATGCAGTTTACGAAAAATAGTCAAGACGTTGAATTGCTCTAAAAAATAGTCCTCTTAAAACCAGAGTCACGACCTTGTTTTTTAAACTCCCTCTCAAAAGGTCGGACCCCGGCCTAAATGCGATATACTTCCAACAACGGACAAGGCTGTTCAAAGTAAACAGTTAACAAAATATTGTTAAACGAGCTTAAGGACACAATGGCTACAGCTTGGTGCTTTTTTTCCACATGGGGTCTTGTTTTTTTTTAAGGGGTTGAGAAATAAATCGTTTTTTTGCGGAGGCAATATTTCCAGAAAGGAAAAAAACAAGCCAGTTTAAGTGAACGCTGGCCTTTAAAAACGAGGACCTATTTCACTTAAACTGTAAAATATGGAGAAAATAAATGCTAACTGCATTGACTATTGTTTCTGGTAACAGTGTGCATCAAGCTAAACATATAGGTCCTCTGATTGAGAAATAAGTACAAAAAGTCGTAAGAAATCATGTGCTTGTATAATTTCCAGCAGCATATTCTTTCCCTCAGAACCATAGTAGTTAATGGCCTTGAATTTTGGAGTTTTTGTGTATATATTCATTTGTCTTTCCCGTGATGATCCTCTGCTGAACTTAAAGCCCGACATCGTCCTTTAACAATGTGAATATATTTCCACTAGTGTCTTGCAGGTTGGATTTCTTCTTTTTTTTTAAAATCTGGAATGCAGTAAGGTAATAAGGTAGAATTTTTAAATCCTGGGATATATAATATTGGCTTTCCTCTATATCTGCATTTACATAATTTAAAATAGAACATCTTATTAAAAACATCAAGATATACACAGATTAGGAAACGGGTAACAACATACAAACACATAAACTAGAAATCATTTTTGTCTGCATACTCATATGTACAACTCGTGGTACAATAAATTTCTTTCAGTCATGCGCTATCTATACAGATCATATTGCTTAAAAGAAGGGGGCATTTGGTCGGGGCGGTTCACGTTAATGGGGAACATAAAATGTGATTAATAAGAGACGAACAACAAAAAAAAGATTAAGTGAGAGAAAGTAGGGGACCTGATAGAAAAAAAAGCAGAGGGTGGGATGACGCATCGGGATTGTTTGTGATATTAGGAGCGGCAAAGCTGGGGCAGTTGATAAAGAGGGGGGGTTTACATGGATGGACCCATATATCACTGAGGTATTTACACATACTGGCTAAAGAGTACTACAAGGCAGGCGCTGAAAGGGCCCTGCCTATTTCTTGGTGGAGAGCTGAGCGTCCACCTCTTCCTCGGGCTTCAGCACGTGCCACTGGGCGATGGGTCTCCTGGGGTTGGCCAGCATGTCGGACCAGTGGCGCAGCTCCGTCCCCGAGCTGTTGAGGCCCACAAAGACCTTGCCGATGGCATCATTCTTGCCGATCTTGTCATAGTCCAGAACAGTTATAACAACTTGCATTTTCTGTAGAAAGGGAAGAGCGGGGAGAGAGCGTAAACATAAATCGAGATGTCATCAGCGTATGGGCGGTTAATGCTCGTCTCTAAACCAGACATGTTTGCTTTATTTGAACAATAAAAGAACCACTTTGTGAAGGCAGTTTCTGCTCAGGAAGATTGTGTAGTAGACAAAATGGACCCTCTGGTCGACTGGTCATATTTTATTATAGTCAGATCCTGATGAAGACCTAGATTCGATACACGTTGGTGGGTTTAATGCCTTGATGGTTTAAATTTATTTAGATTTCACCTGAAGATGAGGTGCCTTGTTTTGTTTCCATGATTGTCTGCATCACTTAATGTCAAGCAAGACTTCCATGATTCTGTTTTTTAATAATATCATTATAGTGATACAATGTTATTGTATAATTTTCTGATTTTTTTGTTGTCTTTATTAACCGCCTGTTTGAAAGCTTGTGTTTTCTTCATTCTTTACTTTATCTCATTAATGAAGCTGTCTCTTAAATCTCTTCTTTAATGTAAAGCACTTAGTAATATTGTTTAGAAAATGCTCTATAAATAAGGTTTATTATTATTCTTATTTGATTTGTGCGGGCAGTCATGATTTGTTCTGCATCAGAGCAGAAAGTAAAGAGAGTGACATTTTCCAGCATGACATCTTGAGTTCCCATACGCAACTATCAGGATCTGATGGTAGAAACGATATCCCTTAAACACAATTTAAATGACAATCTGTGCAATTTATTTTATTTAGTGGTCAGTCACTGTGTTTCAGCACTGCATTTCCCGGAAGTCACCTGTCAATCAGTGTTTGGTAATGTTTTATTTGATGATAACCAGACAGAGCCAACTTTTCTATTTATTCCAAACCAAATGTAAATGTGAAAAGCATCAAGACAGATGTATTTCTGTATAGATGTATTGTTTTGCACGGAGTCATCAGTAACTGTAGAGCAGAATAATGTATCTCCCGGTTATTACTTAAAGTCGTACAGTAAAACAGAGAATGAGGTGCTCCTGCAGGCATTAACGTTGATTTACAGTAACTGACACTCGAGGCCAGGGCTTGGTTATTTCCAGAGCCAGACGCAGCAGAATGTTTGATTACTCACAGGTCTGAGAGTCAGCCTCCTAGGCATGTGTTTATTCAGAGGGACACTGCAGAGAGGAGTGACCTGGGCATCAATCTCTGGCAGGGAATATGAATTAGCCCACAAAGAGCCCTGATTAAGTTTCGATCCACTGGCACACTGAGACGGGGGACGCTGCCACCTGCGTGAGCTCAGAGTCACTGTTGTGAAAGAGCGTGCCTAACACGCCATTTAATGAAATACTGGATAGGGTTCCCAGATGACCGGTTGGGGTTAGTTGGTTTTTAAAGGGACAGTTCACCTTCTAATTGCTAATTGAATCACTGCTTTCTTTGATTGGGAATCAACAGGCTCTTTTGTTTATCATCACATCGTCAACAGCTCAACATTCAGGAGCTTTCTTTTACCTGATTTCCTTCCTCGCTACAAATATATATATACATATGGATTACATATGAATTAGTGCATTACATTTTGTAGGTACGTGTGCAGACAGGGAATGAGGACAACCTCACAAATAAAATAAAAAAATAGAGTAATAGAAATAATAAATTATGAGCTTTAGACATATTGGAATGCATTGTTTTCCAACTTTGGTCAGAGCCAGGCTAGCCGTTTCCTCCTGCCTCTATTCTTTATGCTAAACTACGCTAAACTAAACTAAGCTAAGCTAAACTAAGCTAAGCTGACCAAGTCTCAACTTGTGTATTTAATGGACATTACATGAGATATCAATCCCAAGGAGGAAAAAAGCAATTTCCCAAAATGTTGAACAATTTGTTTAAAATATACCTTTTATTGTTTCTGATGGAAACTAAAACAGTTGGTATGATTATTTCCCTGACTTCCTGTAAAAAGACCATGGGTCAGGATTATGTTATTTTATGTTCATCTGAATGTTAAATTTAGGTTTTAACCATTAAACGACTTTGTGATTATGTCCTGACCTATTTATTTTACTTTATTTAATTAAATTAAATGAATTACTTTTGAATTCAACTTTTAAGTTTGCGTCTATGTTCGATACTGTCTCACGTAATGCTTTTTAGTTTAATATATTTTATGCATTATTTAAGCACTGTTCTGTATAAATAAACATATTTCAAGTTTCAGAGGAAAGTGACGAATGAACGACTCAGAGAGACAAAGAAAAGTTTCACAGCCTATATTTGCCGAGTGAGTTTGTAAGAAAGATTTAGATTAAAACGAATCCAAACGGTGTCACAGAGTGCAGCAAAGCTAATTGTATGTGTACTAAAGAGGATGTTGAACTGCCTCTGTCAACAACAGACCGTCTCTGTAGTGAAATAGACCAATTAAGATGACTGTTGGTAACTCCCACACAAGCTCTGAGACAATTAAAATCTTTAGATTAATTACACAAACATTCCCAAGGTCAGCTTTAACACAAATTCGCCTATGCAGAAGAAAGTGGTTAATTTGCAGCTCTCTAAAAGTAGTCTGTATAAATCTGCCTGAGAAATCAATCAAATTAAAGTGTATTTGTTTCCCCTACAGTGTCAAAGCAGAGGTAATATTGGGGGAGTAAGTCTGTAATCAGTAATCACCACAGCTCTCAAGTGTCTTTATTTAAGTTTAAACTATGGCTGACGTCTTCAGGCCGGTTGTTTGGGCAATATGCTCTTGACAATCGCCGCTGTTATTTTCATGATGCCGTGTGTCCACGAGCTAAAAATGCCAGGTGCACTTCTGAAAACGCCCAGCAGAGACTGCCAGAGCACTGCTATCACAAGACCGCCTGCTGCCGTGCGTTGGAGTACTCGCAGATGTTAAAATGTCAGCACAATAAGGTAGAGTACCTGCTCTGGATGAAGACTGAAGCATTAAGAGACAGGACGAATAAATATATAATAAATAAACAGATATACGAGGTCCAGCAGGATTCATTTCTCGAACGATTGGTTTGAAGAGTAGCTAGAATTGAAGTCTTTCAGTTTAAACAGTCTATTAATTAAACATTTATTACAAACTCTTTAGAGATTTGGTTTTTGACTGATTGGTCACAGTCAAAAAAGATCCTTGAAGTATGTTTTTCTTTATCCTTTAACTATGTTTATGATTCACCGGTGACACTTATTGTTATTTAATGATCTACCTGGCTCGTAATGATGAGAAAAGAAATGAAAATTAAGTCAACACACTAGCATCAGCAGCACTAAATAAGGACTTTATTTGGATGGGGTTCATTGGGATCAACGCAGTTTGAATTGAATCTGAGGCTCATGGGAACCCAAACCAGTGATTTGTGAGCTGTGACAGACTAAATCAATTACTGTCTTGCCTCGAGAAAAGATGTTGTTCATTGCTACTCCTTTCTGGCGCAGTTTGAACGTCATTTATCATTTCTATTTTTATAATGTTCTGTAATAACAAATCATGCGTGACTTCTTCTTTGTCCAGGTCGCAGTTGTTGATGCATTTAGATCGCTATGTGCATGGTAATCACTGTAAGACATGCAAGAAATAGCACTGATGCTGCGGGCAATAATGAATGCAGAGAATCACATCCACCCGGCAATTGGCTTGTCAAAGAGTGAAACCAAGGCTGATTTAAACTGAAGTGCCTTTGATTATACTGTTATGATAAAACGCCTCCAAACTGATTATTTGGTTAATGCGCTTCCACATTTCAATTGTGTTTATGCAACCAAATGTTTGCTGGTTCTTGCTGTACAATTTCTCCCTGCAGTAAAGCACATCTGAGAACTTTCAGAGCTATGAGAAGGGATTTAGTTTTATCTGTTAATGGATGAGACTGTACCTGGATTTGTTCAAACGGGACTTCAAAGCTAAAGGACTCGTTGTAGTAAGGGTTGAGGGTGTTTTTCTTGATTGTCGTCTTCTTCTTCTTCAGCCTCTTGCCGTTTTGCATCAGGTGGATCTTTACATATGGATCTGCGGAGAAAAAGGAGTCATTTTTTTTACTTTTCCCTTTTTAGACAAACGTTTTGAGACAAGCTGCAACCACAACACTCACATATTATGACTCTGATATGATGAACCTGTCAGTTCTGTCCACCTGATGCACGTCCAAGTCCATTAGTAACTCTTTCAGCTTGGTTAATGCTCTCCTGAGGGCTCTGCTAGTTGCTAACTAATACCTAATTGCCACTTACATCAATTTCCTTTGATAGCAGGTGCTTTTCTCAATGTAGTTTCCCCTCAGTGTGTAGGCGGGATGCTCAGCAGACATGTAAAAGGCTCACCACTTTGTCTGCATACGAACAAGATACCCAAATTCAAAGAGTCTACTTTTAGTCATTTTGTTATAATACTGGGTCTCTTCATGTTCATTGTGCACTTATTTTATCTGTGTGGTCATTTTGTTCCTTTTGGGATCCTTTTACGTCCATTTTGAGTTGTTTTGTATGTCTTTGTAATGTTATGTTTTGTCATTTTGCATCTATTTTTAGACATTATACATTTCTTTGTCGTCATTTTGTTTCTCTTGTGGCCCCCTGACTTTATGGGCCCCTGGGCCTGTGCCTGGTAGGCGCGCCCATTCAGTGATCCATCCATGATCTTCAACACGACACTCACTGGCGGCTCCTTTTAATGGCAACGATATCTGCACTTCACCAGCTGTACGTCGCAGTGGGTAGAAATGAAAAAACGAAATCTGTAATGGGCGCCGTTTTTCTCTGACCAATCAGACGTGTGCAGTGTTTTGGTATAGGCTCAGCTCGACTAACCTGACTCCCCCATGATGGATTGATTCGCATAATTTGCATTTGCTCAGCATATCCATCTGGGAACTCTCTGTTGGAGATCTTTTGGGAAGAGGCAGCAATAGTGGTTGCTGATTGGATAAATCATCTGTCTATCACCACCTGTGTTGGTGATAGACAGGCCAAATCAAGCATGACGTATTAACAGAGCGTAGAGGCAAAGTAAACAACATGTCGGTAAAGGATATTTGCCATTTGTGTAACGTGTATATACGGATAAAAGGCACAATTTCAGGTGCCCAGTTCATATTCCAACAGAAGGATACAAGAGAAAAAAGTGTTAGTGAGCGGCTCCCTCGATAGCTGCGTTCATCTAATTCGCGGAAGCCAACGTTGTTTACACTGAGCAGTCGCTCCTCGTTGCGTCACACTTGGACCCGCCCTTAAAACCAACACTGTTTGGTTCGGTGACTTGGGCAACCTTCTCCAAATTTTCTCTGCCGCAAGTTATCAGACTGATCTGCGAGTAAAATACAATGGAGCTCGCAAGATCAGGATGGTCTTGTGAGGCTACAGCTTGTCTGGGGTGGTACCAAAAAAAGTACAAGGTACCATCCACAACTTTTGTTAAAGAAAGAAAAAGCGAGTAGAGTCAGATAGAGCAGGGCTGTCCTGTACCATACGTTGTATTTATCATAGCTGAAAGATCCTCAGTAGAGTTAAGGGGGAACTGCAATCATTTGTGTGAGATCGACACTACAAGCAACATTTTAACCATTGGTAAAATGATTTAAGCACCTTTAAACCTACAGTACCAACATTGCATTGTTAATACCTCCAAAACAAGCAATGGGAAGTGGTTATAAATAAAGCAAGGCATGAGTCCTGTGTGTTTTACATCAGTTAACCTTCCCAACACAAAAGCCTCACTTTCATCTGTCCGAATGCCTTCTCAAGTGGCACCCAAGTGGTCCGCTTCATCCGTCCTCATCCACTCTCCGGCAATCAGGTGGAGTGTGTGTGTCGGAAAACAGCAAACTGCCCATCGCTCTCGTTTATGATGTGACGCTACTCGTCCTGATTTGTTTACCTTCTCCAAAGTGTCATTAAAACTAAATTGTTGTACAGGAGAGTTTAGCGTCTTTGTTTGGTCTCTGGAAACTGACAAGGGCGGGCAGCAATCACCGTTTCAAATTCTGAAAGAAATATTATGTTCGTTGGGCTTTAATTGGCCATTAAAGGGACTGGGTTAGACTGTTAAATGTGCACAAAGAGGCCATAATCAGTCCAATATATGGTCAGAAGTTCATCTGTAATTTTCAGAGGCATTCAAAAAGGATTCAAGGAGAAATCAATCCTTTCTGTAGTCGAAGATCTTCCTGTTCATTCAACATTTTCCTCATTAAATACAATATATGTACAGAAGAGTAGTGGACCTCATAATAATCATTACTCTCGACAACTATCCCTCATAATTTCTCATGAAAACGAGGAAACAGGTTTCTCTAACCCAATCATTGGGAAAGAAGAATCCCTAATTTATTTGCCATGTTTACAGGTAATCAAGTTTATAATGGGGTGACTGTGGCTCAGTGGAAGGGTGGGTTGTCCTCCATGTGAGAGATTGGCGGTTTGATCCCCACCTTCCCCGGTCCACATGTCAAAGTTGTCCTTGGGCAAGACACTGAACCCCGAATTGCCCCCCATGGGTGTGTAAGTGTGGTGTGAATGGTTAGATTAGATGGTCTGTAGATGTCCACTGCCATCAGTGTGAATGTCTGTGTGAACGGGTGAATGTGACAAACACTGTGAAAGCGCCTTGAGTAGTCTGAAGACTAGAAAGGCACTATATAAGTACATTCCATTTACCATAATGGGTGTGTTTTTAAACATGGACATATGCAAAACAAAGACTTCCCACTTCCTGTGTAACATGATTTCTCTGAGTTGCATGATTTTCTGCGTACATGTAAACACATGTAGAAATAGTCTCAGTAGTTATTACCTCTTAAAGTCAACCGTGGTGGCTTCCACTTGGCGCCTCACCCAGACTATTGACTGGTAGTTTTCTATACTTTGTGCTCATCAAAACTTACAGCGTGATCACACTATCCTTTTGGCCGCGGCCAAAACCGGTTTTTCAGCTAAAGTCTAGTACCTTTTAGTAGTGTGAGCGCACCCGCTCCGCGCTCAACTGGGGCCAGCTGGGCCGCCACGGCCCGCTTGAAAGAGGTGGGCTTTAGCGGAGCCGTTTGCACATGTACGAGCACGAGCGTGCGCACGTGCACGCGCACGCGCACGAGCCCTACGGCAGTAGCGTTATGTCCGCCTGTTCGGACATGTAAATAGAAGGACGGACCATGCGCGGACATTTAACAACAACAGCAATGGTGGGGAAAGGTTCACGTTGGTGTGGTGCGGAGGTGGAGTGTTTACTGCAGATTTGGTCGGATGAAAATATTCAAAAACAGTCGACAAGACACACAAAAACTCCGAGGTCTACGGAAAGATTTGTAAACAAAGCCACACACACGCGATCAATGCGTGTGACGTGTTACGGCTTGAAGGCGTATGGACAGCAAGAAGCATTGGCCGAGGCCCAGGTAGTGTGAGTACAAACGGGGCTGGGGCGCGGGGGGGGAGAGGGAGGGGGGACAAGTACCCTAAAGTCCGGGTCTCGGTCCGGGAGGATAGTGTGAGCGCGCCCTTATTACAGCATAAATGTGAAGGAACTCTTCAACACATCAGACACAGACATCTCTCAGCATAAATAAATTATAACAAATTGATTAAATTCACACATCAAACACAGGCGGTGGTTTTCAGTGTAAAAAATGCCGCATTGTGAAAACTTTCGGTTCCACATGCTGAGACCGCATAATGGCGCTTAATGATCTTTGATCTGGGCCCACGATCATGACTACTATACAAGCTATAGGGGGAAAATGAATGAAAACACTTTGTGTCATTTATCATCTGAGACAACACGCTGCCCTAGAAAGACAAAAACAAATAACCATAATCATTTCAGAGATGTTAATGAGGTAGTCCCTCGCCCGAGGCTAACAATATCCCGCCTAACTAGTGAACCTCTGAGCTGTGCATCTGAATGAATAAGGAGTAAGACTTTGAATCGGGGCTCATAATTACTTGTTGAAACAACGCTCGCTCTGATAATCTGGATTTATCTCTGGATCCCATATGCACAAAGTCTTTGTAATGGTTCTTGATGTGCGAGCTGCCCTGGACAATATCTCTGTTTTTTTAGCGGGAACATGTGGGATTTCTAGGAAAAGCAAATACTGAACAAGCTTAGCTCCTTTAATCTTTTATCCAATTTAGGGAGGATAAGGACCTGATTTTAGTGCAGGGCAGCTGACATGAATATAGAGAGAAAACCACACAAACAGAGGGGGAATAAATAGCTGACATGAGTGAAGAGGTAACAGGCTCTTAATGGAGCGGGTGTCCATTATTACTCTCCTGCTGAGAAGAGCTGGAGTGCTGCGATGAGAAAAACAGGTGAGGGTTGTGTGCGTGTTACATCCAACCATAAATAGATAATATTCCAGCATCAACTAGTATGTTTCAAACAGCATTATGGACATTTTATACACCGACTTTTAAATCAGTGTCTCAAATGCAACATTCGCAAAATGCAGCGTTAAGTTTGGGATTGTGTCCCATTAACCCGCCTTTCCTTGTCTGACTGATCAGCCGTGGGAAGCTTTCATCGCTCACAGAAACACCTGTTCATGTTTCTGCTTATTTCAAACTAATCTTTTAGGCTCCAAGTTGACAGACGTCTAAAGAAAGTCAAGCATGAAAAGCTGAGAAATGGCAAAGAGGGATCTGGGATGTTTGAGCTTTTTGAATATATTTTTTATTTCAGTTCACAATAACGGCAGCAGACCACTTTGAATTCTTACAAATTTTGTGGAAAATAGGTAACTTCAGACAGATGTAGACAAAAGCTGTCTGCAAACGATTGGCTATATTCTAGAGTGAAATGACAGCTACATTAGCTGCAGCTAGCTAGCTAATGTCAGCTTCCTGAGCTAAAACCAAGCCTCAACCTTCAGAGTGAAGCCAACACAGAAGTGCCAAGACTGCAGTTCCTCGAATAGCCACTTGAGGTTGGCTCCAAAAGCGAGTAAATCCACATAGACCTCCATGTTAAAAAGCCCCACTTTACAGCAGAAATAAACATGTTTAAATAATATTAAGGCTTAAAGTTATGCATAATTAAGAGCACAGGTGTGTGCCGCCACGGGGGCAGACAGATGCAGCTATAATACTAATAGTACACAGGTATTATCTGTCGTCGAGGAAACGATGTTAGCTGAGGATGATTCAGAACCCAATATGTCTTCTGTGTAACCTAAAGACCATTGGTATGTATGTAGACGTTTTTGGAGTTAAGTGAATGATACAGTATCATACATCATATATGATGGTCCACTGGAAGGGGAGTGACTTCGCCTCTCTATCATCTCTATTGTCATACTTGAAAGATGTTTTAGTTTCTGGCCCAACAACCCCCCTTAGCTATGATGCTATCACAACATAGCACGCCTGTCATGAGCTATTGCAAGTATACTATTTTGCTAAAATACTGCTATGACAGTGTCTGAATGTCACGCATCTTCTTATGGTAACTGTGCTTGAATAAACACAATACAGCAGCTGAATGGGATTATGCAAGATAGCCCTTTCTCAGGATGGAAAAAAGAAAACACCCGTGGCGCCACATCACTGCCTCTTATCTTTCTGGACGGGCAGATGAGAGTTTGGCATTGCGGAGTTTTAGAAGGCTCGCCGTAGCTCATATCCGGCACATTTTACCGTCTTATCCCAGACGGATGTAATCTGTCCCATTTCATGCATGAATGGCGGCGCTCCTGATGCAACAGCGCTTCCTTAACATATGTGTACCGCGCAGAGGCTCGACCTTCGCTATCCTAAAGGGTTACTCATCTAAACTCCTGGATCTGGGCCATGGTTTTATGAGGCGATGCACTACGAGTGGTCCATACATTTCCCCCAGGAGGCTGGAAGCAGGTTTCTGGATAAGTGACAAGCTCTGGAGCCTAATGCGCTGCAGAGTTCAGCAGAGATACTAAAGCTGTCTCATTTTAGAGTGGTTACTTATAGCTTGTGAGGCTGTGAATAATTGCCAGCTGTGGCTCACAAATGTTCAAAATATGTTCAGAAAATCTTTTCCATGTTCATCAAGTGTGGCCGCTGCCGGCGCTGGCAGGGTCGTGCCAAATGAACACCAAATACGAGCAGGGTTAAATATAGCCTGGCTGTCATCTTAGCTTTCCTCCCATCATTTTGGATTTACCATGGTGGGTGAATCCAGGGGTAACTGTCGGTTTAGTTTAACACACCCAACTCAGCGGTGAATCGCACACATGTCACACAAACACAAGCGTCTACAGTAGAAGCAGACCAACATGAACCGCCTCCACAACATCTTGTTGTTTGTACAATGAGAATTTTAATGATCTCAAAGCACAGAAACCTTCCTGTAACTCATTCTCTGACATCGATGAAATAACTTTTGATTCCCTAATCACTCTGAAATCGCTTCCCTTCTCTCAGAGCCCGTTGATCATCTTAATGGTCCCTCGGGCCCGTTGCTTTACTGACTACGAGGAAAAACTTCCACACTAGAGGAACAGAAACAAACTAACCCTCCAGTCGAGAGGCTTGATGGTGAACTGAGCTCCAGGTCAGGGCAGTGCTTCATTACCGCAGAGACTGTGTGCTTTGATAACCTCCCCCGCTGTGGGCCATTACCTGGTTATATGCCACCACACAGCCCTCTGGGAAGTCTTGAGATCTACAAAGAGGGTGGGACAAAGCCCTTTTTCTGCCATTATCTATATCTCTAAACCTGCATGTCCTCATTCTGAGTTGCTTCCAGACACTTTGTACTGCACATGTCACAATTTTGAGTCAGACTCACCTTTGATGCCGGGGATACAGTAGTTTGAAATAATGTCCAACGCACCATATTAAACAGACAATACGGTCCAGTGTAAACCAAGTGTAGGAAATGTATTAAGTAATATATATTTTAGTAATTAATTAGCTATTTCGGAGGGAAAGTAGTGGTTAGCACTGTCGCCTCACAGCGAGAAGTTTCCAGGTTCGTATCCCGGCCTGGGCCTTTCTGTGTGGAGTTTGCATGTTCTCCCCGTGTCTGCGTGGGTTTTCTCCGGGTTCTCCGGTTTCCTCCCACAGTCCAAAGACGTGCAGGTGTTCGGTTCATTGATGACTCTAAAAAATTGCACTTAGGTATGAATGGTTGTCTGTCTCTGTTCGTCTCTATGTGCCCTGTGATAGACTGGCGTCCTGTCCCGGGTGTACCCCGCCTCACGCCCGATGTCAGCTGGGATCGGCTCCAGCCCCCCCGCGACCCAGACCCAGCAGCGGTTGAAGATGAATGAACGAATGAACTTTCAGGGAAACCGCTGACATTTTAACACTTGCTAAATAAAGTACTGAGAATTGTATCATTTATCTGAGGACTTAAGTGCAAGACGATGCATTGGTAATGTAACGTACGACTGAACAATAAGTCAAATTGTTACGGAAACGTAGCACAAAATAACACAATGCAGCTTGTGTTCATCATCTGTGGGAGGTTGAGCTGCTTTTATAATCCACTCTCTACTCTTTAGTCTATTTTGCAAAACTGTAAAATGCACCGCCCACTGGAGATCCGAGACTCTAAAATGTGATTGTCAACAACATAATGGATGTGTAATTGTGACGAGACGTCGCTGTGGTGTCGGCTACAGCGGAGAGAGAGAGAGAGAGAGAGGGAAATCAACTTGTCTGCTTTGTGACTGGGATTATTTTGAGACGACAGCTAAAAGAGTACGCTGCTCGCTTCATCGCCGCACTTCCCATCCTGTGTGGGACCAAAAGTTTTCAAAAATAACCATTTCAAAAGTGTTTTTTTTTGTGAAAGACGCAGCGCGGGGGCAGATTTGAAAGGGACGTTTCACGAGGAGCCAATCAAAAGAATTATTTCTGATTATACATTGGTTAATGGTAATACCCACATCTTCCTCAGTGAGCCATAATTACGCATGGTAAACAGGATGACAATAGAGGAGAAGGCTGATCCCAGGCCATCAATTACTTGTCCTCCTCCTTAAACTCTGGCTGAGACGCCCTTTGGATGGAGGCTAATTACTGTTATTACAGTCTTTCCCATTATTTCATCCATCTGCTACACTTTCCAGTCCATTCCCGGAGCAGCACAAATCCAAACACAAACTTCACTTCACTTCACATACACCGGTTGGGAGTAATGAGAAAACATGCACTGTGCTTTTGCTGTATCCTAATAATGCAGCCACAGACCGGAGCACATTGATGAAACATGCTCCAATTAAATGTGACATTCAGTATGTGGTGTCAAACTGTCTGGCTGAGAGAGAAATCTGGCCTTCAAAGTGAACACATTAACACCTTTTTCATACTGCGTGGTTGACAATCTCACAATGCAAATGGGCACAGGTGAGAGCTAAAGCCAGGAGCATAAAATGGCAGCAGAGTTTTTTTTTTTCCTCTCTCTGCCAAATGGCCGCTTGCTCTGGTCTCTGGTAGATGAAAGGGAGCTGTGAGCTTTTAATGTGGGCCGTGTTACTGTACTGCAGGACGCTTAGGCTTATATGGAGAGACCGGGCTGTCAGGCAGAAAGCAAGTGGACCCAGGTGTATGGTAATTGCGGCAGAAAGATTCAAGGCGGGAGGGGAAGTGCACACCTGGGAATTTAAAATGAAACCACTAAAGAAAGTCAAAGGAGAGGCAGTGGGGAGGGAACAGGAGCAGCTTACTGTGTGTTTTTGAGTGTGAGGGTGTCTAATATGAAACGTTTTATCACATGTGATCAATAGAAATGCTTATTAGGATAATTACAGTGTTACCAGATCAATATTTCACCTGAACCACATTGTCATAATGCTGGATTTGAGTGGTGAATCTTAGTTAAGGTGTCTGCATACTGTGTAATAACAACAGTCTAAAAGTTAATTGTATGTCGTACAAAATGGGTGCAAAAAAGTTATTTATTACATAAAATTGCAAAAAAGTCAAACCCTAAATAAAATAAATGTAAAGTGATATAAGACAAAGAGAAAGGAGAATGTGAAAACAAGAATCTCTAGAGGCTTCTGGAGGAAATACAAAATCTAACTTTCAGCGGTCTTGTAGCAGGACAAACAGCTCTGTGTATGACTTATGTTTAACTGTTTTGTGTGTGTGAGTTAGTAGTTACATGTACATGTACATGTTTCATAATTAAATTACAAAATAAACATATTTACTGAGGAAAAATGGGTGCCATTAGGAAATCACACTGAGTTATTTAGTACATAAAATTGCAAAAAGGTCAAACCCTAAATAAAATAAATCTAAAGTGATACAAGAGAAAGGAGAATGTGAAAACAAGAATCTCTAGAGGCTTCTGGAGGAAATACAAAATCTAACTTTCAGCGGTCTTGTAGCGAACAGCACTGTGGATGACTTGTGTGGAAATGTATTGTCGTTGTGAGTTAGTAGTTACATGTAATGTCATAATTAAATTACAAAATAAACACATTTACTGAACAAAAAAAATATGTAAATATGTAAATTTCAATTCATTTACATTATAAATTCATGTTTTTGGTGCATAAAATGTCCGAAAATGGTGAAAAAATGTTGATCATCGTTGAAAAGCCCAAGGTTGACGTCCACAAACATCTTGTTTCAACCACAATTCAAAGATTTACAATATACCGTCATAGAGGAGGAAAGAAACCAAGAAAATATTCACATTTAAGAAGCTGAAATCAGAGAATTTGGATGTTTTTTCCTTTAAAAAAAAAAAAATCCCCTAATCAGTTATCAAAACAGGTATATTCTTGGACAACGCAGGGCAGTAAAGTCATTGGTCAAAACGGGAATTTGACCCGGAGGACCTGCATTTGTGTCCAGAGGAGAACTAAGCCAAACCACGACCTTTTTGCTAATCTTAAGTCGTCTCATCTCATCTTCAGCCTCTTATCCAGGGTCGGGTCGCGGGGGCAGCAGCTTTAGCAGGGGACCCCAAACTTCCCTTTCCCGGGCCACATTAACCAGCTCTAACTGGGGGATCCTGAGGCGTTCCCAGGCCAGTGTGGAGATCTAATCTCTCCACCTGGTCCTGGGTCTTCCCCGAGGCCTCCTCCCAGCTGGACGTGCCTGGAACACCTCCCTAGGGAGGCGCCCAGGGTTCATCCTTACTAGATGATCCTGAACCACCTCAACTGGCTCCTTTCAACGCAAAGGAGCAGCGGCTCTACTCCGAGTTCCTCACGGATGCTGAACTTCTCACCCATCTTAAGTCGTTTTAGTGCCTTAACCGTCACGTAATGGCCGCAATTTCACATTGTTGAATAGAAAAGTCATATTTAGTAAGATATCACACAAATTGTTCCGCGTAACTTTTACCTACGAACCTGCTGATGAGAATACGCTGCTTTGATGACATGATTAAATAGTTCCTTTCTATTACAAGTAAATTTTTTATCACATTTTTTTAAGAAAACCTTCCCAACACTGGTTCGAAGGTCTGTTTGAATGTAAAGCTCTGCTATACCCATTCATCCACATTGCTGACTTGCCTCCCAAGAGGAAATACAGCTTTACAGAATCACACTCCTCCATTTGTGCTTCACAGTGCGACACTGAAATCAGAGAATAAGACTCCAGCTGGGAATTCGGGATCGCCCTGGGACGCTTTTTTTTTCTGTCCCTTTATGAAACATCAGCCCCTCTGTGACTGATGGAAACTGACTGTCTCAATGTTGTTTGTGTGCGCTCCAGTCGTGAGCGTTTGCATCCTGCGAGAGGATTTCCACCCCTCTCCTGCCGTCACGAGTGGCACCTTCTGTTACCATGACATCAGAGCCCATATTCAGACGTGACTGTATTGTGATAAATGTCATCTATTGATCTTAATGCTACATGATTGTACTGTTGGAGCTACGTTGCAGCAGCAGCACGCTTCATTCTTTCCTCAACATATCATCGTTAGTTGTTTGCACTTGTTTCTTTTACGCACCATGAGGTCTGAACAATGCAGTTTCTATACACATATTCTCATATTCTTTTCTGGATTTTCTGTCTTATATATGATGTTACAATGTCAGAATGTCATATTATACACTGCCGAAGCTTCAAATAATGAGGTAAATGCAGGTAGAAGTAAAACCTGCCCTGAACACTTCTTGTCCTTTTCCTTTCAGGACTTTCCCCGTTTTTATCTACTCTCAAGGCTCGAGGTCAAACCAACCCGTCCTCATCACAACCTAATGACCTTTTAGCGTCATTTGTCAATGCGCTGGACATCCAACACATGACGCTCTGCTACAGTCGGGGAACCCGTTGTTGACGTTGTGAATTAAAACAAAACTACGTGGTTAGGTTCAGCCACTCAGTTCAGGTTAGGTAAAATGGGACATGAACAGGACACAAACCGCTGTCTCTTGGGTTAAAGTCTGTTAGTCCGCGAAGTTAGCCAGTTTGATTCCCTGTGTGGACCATGAATCATCTCCATGGCTTGAGAGGTGCCAGTTCATGTCGAGGTGAGGTTGAGCAAGGCACCGATCCGATCCATTGGCAGCCCCCTCGCTCTGACATCTCTCCATTAATTGCATGTATATAGGTCCTGTTTGTGCATGTGCGTGTATTTCGGGCCTGTGTGTGCGTGTAACCTGTATAATAACGCTCTTAATCCTAGAGCACTTTCTCTGAGCGTCTAAGATAACTGCGGATGGGTTCACATTTGAACGTCTGGTGCCTTAAACGCAAAGAGCCGAGATAAAACGGTGGCGTGAGTACGAGCTGGTTAACCCTTGATGGATTTCTTTATGTTCATCTGCTCCAGGCACGTTACCGAAGTCTTTACATTACATACACTGCTACATGGAGCTACATGCTAACCTGTAATCCTGGCTGCTAATCATTTCTACCCTGGAACCCGTTTAAGTCTGTGGTTTTTGGTTTAGAAGCCTTTATTGGGGAGTTTTCACGCCGGCTACAGTGATGGTTCAGAGACCCCGAGAACACAGATGCAGAAGACCTGGAAACGCTGACCAATCAGAGGAGAGTGGGCTTTTTCGGGAGGAGGTCTTAAAGAGACAGGCGCTTAAATGGAGTGTTTCCGAAAGAGGGTGAATGCAGGTATACGCAAACAGACAGGATGAGGAAAATTATGTGTTTTCTAAACATTCAAGCATCTAAAAGAAAAAAGTAGAAACCCAAAATACAAGTATGAACCAGAAAATGAGCAAAAAAGATCCACTTTTGAGATTTCTTTGGAGTGGAAACTCGGCCAAAGTCTTTTCTTCTTCTTTGAAAAAATGTAATCGTGACCAGTGATGTGTTTGGGTGGTTGTTAAAAACAACAACCTAGGAGGGCTGAAGCAGCAAAGTGTGTGCTGCAGTGCATGTATAATTACAGACAAAGGGTCTGTCAGGGGGTAAGTCAGTGGGCACACGCACACACACACACACACACACACGCACACACACACACACACACACACACACACACACACACACACACACACACACACACACACACACACACACACATACACACACACACACACACACACACACAAACAGTACTTGTTCTCACCTGACAAGCCTCCCACGTCCATTTTCTTCAAGTTTTTGGCCTCGAGGACGACCACGGTCAACTTTCCCGCGGTTGGAACGTATCGCAGAGAGAAGCAGATATCACCCAGCTTCTCTTGCTGTCAGACAGGCAGAGACATCGCAGAGGTTACATTCAACAGCGACTAATAAATCCACATTGACTGCATCACATGCCCGCAGCAGATGCTCACTGAGAGGTTAGATGAAAGGACAAAACGCACTTGTGAATTCCCCTCTAAAGCACATTAGTTTATTGTTCAGTCGACCAAATCTGAAGCTCTAGTTCGCCTTTTCCTCACATGTTCGACCTGTTGATGTTTAGCTGGTGCTGCTCTGCACAAACAGACAGGACGACGTCTAATGATGAAAGCTGTCTGCGTGAAAAGTGACGGTCTCAAAGGTTAAAGTGCAGTACACTGACACTAGGTTATAGAGTTGTTGACAGTAATAACAATGCAGTCTGAACATATGCGTGTGTATATATGCATAACTTCTACATGAGTGACAGAAACCTGTTTATGTAAATACTCTAAGTGCACACATTTTTATGCAAAGTAGTTTCTAGTGCAAACACAGCCTCATCATCACAGACTCTAACGGGAACGGCTCTCTGGGGTCACACCCGCGTAACGTACAGCCATTTTCAGCGAGGAGACGATAAATCAGACGCAAATTAGACCTGAAGATGATCATTTGTTTCATCTTCAGGAGTCTTTCATTAAGTTCCAGTCCAGGACATTTTGAGCATTAAGGACCCTTTCCTGCATATGTGCAAATTCTTATGCACCAATTTATGGTGGAAATTGTTTTATTCATGGTGACAATTTAGAATAAAAAATATGTTTATTCTGTTATGACTTCATTCTTGTAATCTCTGACTAGAATTGGTTATTATTCTCGGTCTTGTGGTAGCTGTATCAACATCGCTTCCTCTTTCTGCCAGATTGCAACCGTTGCTCTTTCAAACCATAAGAACGCACATTATCTTAACATTGAGGGCGACATCTCCCCTGTGACCCCCCCCCCCCCCCCCCGAGACCTGCACCTCTGCCTGGAGGCCCCTGAGAGGAAGAGCGACGGTTAATTATGCCTGTCAAGAGCAGTGACCAGACTCTTTAATATTTCATATGAACTGTAAAAGGGCAACTGCTGCCTTTTCAACTTAAAGGGCATTTTTTGGAACCTGCTACTTCATATCTGACCTTAAAAGTAAAAAGGATTGTGTGACCTGTGTGTCGGTAGAGTATTAAATCTTCACAGAGTTTCTCTTTTTATCCATTTGGAGCTTTATTTTCCCAACTTTTTTGGGTTGGTTATCTTTTAAAACGAACTTGTGTTCCCCCGAGTCACAAGTTGCACATATCTACAGGGTTGTGAAGAACACAGCCCAGAGTGTTTTTTCTCCTCACAATGTTGTATTTGAATTTTTCAAGAGGCATAAAGAGGCGAGAGTATCCAGTATTTCACAAGAACAAGTGAGAAACTGTCTGAAAAATAAACAATTTCCCTGTAGCAGAGATGTGCGTTAGTCCTCATCTGTGTTTCCCCTCATTTCTCGGCATCTTTAGTCACTTGACTCTCTAATAAAGAAATATACATATGTATATTTTCTTCTTTCCTATACCCCATTAATCATCTTGTGACCATTTCAAAGCCCAATCTACCACTAGGGAGGAGGCAGAGGTCTCCTCCTCTCCAAAACAAACAGACACGATGAATAAAACCTGTTTCTTCTGCAGAGACAGGATGTCCCGGAGGGGCTGCGAGCTGCGCTGACGCTAACGTTTGCTCAGCTTGTTTGTCTAAAAAATCCAGATCCAGACTTTCAGGAGGTTTTTACCAGGAGGTGAATTACGCACAGAGTTCGCCTCCTCTCCAAAAACAAACAGGCCAGGTTATTAAACCAGTAACGACGCTGAACAAATGAGTTTCACATTTAAAATCAGCGTTTCTCCGTTGATCTTCTGCTCATCGGCCGAGGGGCTGCGTGTCAAGCTACATCTAACTTTTGATCAGCTTTTCTCGCTGATAAGAGAAAGATCCAGACGTCCAATGACTAAAATACTTCAAATATACAGTTAAAAACAAGCAAAATCTAAAGTGTATTGTAAAAATATGTCTTAAAAATGGAACATCCACAACACTGAACAAAGGGGGAATATGGATAATGATTTGTTTTATCTGTTTTTGTTTACTAAACAAGTAAATATCACACTTTTACTGTTCAGAACCCTGTTTTGATGAGAAGATCCAATTAATAAATGTAATAACAAAACATTTCAATACTTGAAAAGTAGTTATTTTCATGGTCTGCCTCTACAGCTGCTTAAAAAACGCTGCCAAGCATCGCTCCAGTGCCTCACGCCCGCGTACAATTGTCAGGTGCAGCCGTGCGACCAAACACTAAGAAGTACAGTGACGCCCTTCAACTCCAACAACGGCACCAGTCATTCAACACTGCTATAATTAACCTTTAAATCAAACCGACGTAATGCAAAAAAATGAGGTTCCCCTGGCAACATGTGCCATGTGCTGTGACATTTACCATGAAAATTGAATCTCCTGAACTGCAGCCTGGAAAGTCACACTTCTTTTAATGAACGGGAAGTGTGGACATGTGATTAAGTGACATTTCCAGGGGAGATGGATTACTGCAGCCACGCCGTCACATTTGCGGTTGGAGCACACAATTGGCTTGCCGAACACAGCAAAAAATAATCATTGTGATATCACTTATGCGAGAACCAATAAAAAAAAAAGCTATTATTTGAACAGCAGCTACCAGATGTTCACACCTGAGCCTCGACGCAGCGACAAAATGATTTCAAACCTCCTCATTTCCCATTTTTCCTCTGAGCTCTCACAAGTCTCACCTCCTCCTTCTCAGCGCTCTGCAGATCCCGCCACTCCTCCGTCACGTGGCTGAAGTCCACCTTGTTCATGGGCACCTTGATGTCGCCGATGGCGTCGTGTTTGGAGAAGCGGTCAAAGTCGTACACCGTCATTATCAGCGTCTTCCCACCGAGCTCCACGTAGGGGACCTGAGGAGGATGACAACAGAAACTGGTTTAAAACGGAAAACTGTCTCATGAAAGGAGGAGCGCCCAATCCACACGACCCATTTTAACAAGGACAGAGGTTTATAGAGACAGCTGGAGCTAGTCCAGAGATAGACATGTTGTCCATAGTAGAAATCAACGAGCTATGTGAGTTACTGATATCAATCGATTCTGTTTATTGGTCCAATTCTTTATCGATACCCTGGTTGATTTCTGATCCGTTAGCTGGGTGACAAAAACGTAAACCTACACAGGATTTAAGTGTCAACACAACTGTTGTACTATCTCTGCTAATGTTATTATAATAAAGGATATTTATCCTCAGTTATAGACGCTCTGCTCAGTTGGAAAGCAGCAGCACTGGAGCGTAAACAGTGCTGCAGAAATCCACTCTTAAACCACTCTTAGGATTGAAATGGGCGGCTGTGGCTTGGTGGCAGAGTGGGTCATCCTCTGTTTGAGAGGTTGGTGGTTCGATCCCCATCTCCCCGGTCCACATGTCGAAGTGTCCTTGGGCAAGACACTGAACCCCGAATTGCTCCCTGTGCTGCGCATGGGTGTGTAAATGTGGTGTGATCAGATTAGATGGTCTGTAGATGTCCACTGCCATCAGTGTGAATGTCTGTGTGAATGTGACAAACACTGTGAAAGCGCCTTGAGTAGTCAGAAGACTAGAAAGGCGCTATATAAGTACAAGTCCATTTACCAAATATTTGAGTTTTGTTCCATCAGATAAAATATGTCAGTAGACACTCCACTTGTGAATTTTTGAAGCTTGTATGTGTGACGCTTGCTAAATGAGATCACACACGTCACCACGCCGTACAAACGAAAACGGTTTGGAGCTAGTAGGGGGTGTAGTTCCTTTGTGAAGATTATCTTGCTGAACCTAATGTGTAAGTATCATAAACTTTTGTTCGCCACCGAGTTTCTGCAATGATCCAAAGGAAAAAATATAGTACGTCATCCCTGCGGCTCTCTGTAAAGTATCTAATACACGCTATTCCTGGACTTTAAACCCCTGTTATGCAGAACGATGTTTCCGCATGTTAATGGTGTTTTTTATCCTTATTCGAAATCACCATTTTACATTTTTTATTGTCAATAAAGGCTGCGCTGTTGTCATCTTTCCTTGTGACGAATTTGGAACTGGTCACTTTATCACTAAGCGTAGCCTGTTAGCTCTTGATTCATTCTCCTCCGCTGCTGTCGTGCTTTCATGATGAACGCGAGCTCTGAGAATAAAAAGCGAGGACCGCAATAACTACCCAGACAGTGAGATAATCATGTTGTAAGAAGCTGAAGTGATTGAATACTTCTCAGCAAACATGATATTATCATTAGAGGGGCTTTGAGGAAATACATCTTGTTGTTTGCTTATCTATGCTTTGCGTTAGCAGGCTAGGTTCACATCTCCGGTCGTAAGCAACCACTTACGGTCTCGAAGGGTCTGTGATGTGGAGATGCCGTTACTGTGTTGCATGGAGGACTCATTAATGTGTCTCTTTGAACCTTTCATCCATTATTTATTTATGATTCAATAAAAAGCTTCACCTGCAGTGCAGCCCTGCAGTAATTCCTGTCTTTGTAAAGCCTATTACGTCCATGTTTCTGTTGCCTCCGCAAGAGAGGCGTTGGTTTGCGTTATTGTTATAAAGAACTGTATCGAAGCAGTTCGAAAAGATTGATTCTCAAAATAAAACTTTCGGTTTCACACATTCAATTTCATACTGTCAGTTGTGAACTTCTGCAGAGGAGTTTGTGATGTTTTCTAAAGTTAATTAAATGCCAAGCAGAGTCAGGAGTGGGTGTTTTTGGACCGGGTGGATGGTGATGTGGGTGATACTGTTTCTGAATCAATCACTCAGCCCCGGCCATGACAGACGGCGTTATCATGCCTGCAACCTGGGACGGGTAAAAGACAGGTGGGCACTTGCGATCCTTCATTGCCTTCAATTTTGGGCCGAAACTTATTAAATGGAAACGACTTGTTACAACACAAAAAAAAAGAGCGCCAGTGAAAGATTAGACTCCCCTGACATTATCTTGTTAAAGCATCTCCTCATCTTGACAGTGCTTATAATCACCTGTCCTGTTTTTCCCCCCAGATTTGGAATAAAGTATTACAAACACCACACTCAACTATAAACTTTGAATCAAGATGGATACCGAATAACGTTATGCTTCACACCGAACACCTGCGCTCTTCACTGTCAGGTGAATAACAAAACTTTCCCCACTGCTGAGCGGCAGCAGTGCATTCATTACGGCCGAGGCAAGGCCAGGGTGTCGCGGTGCATCTGCCTGTGTTAATCCCAATCACATCGAGCCTCTATGTGAGTATGTGTGTGTGTGTGTAACTGTGTGGGAGAGAGCTATTCTGTGCTGAGCTTGTTAATGTGCCAGCTGCTTACTGTCTCCACACCTTCACAGCATTCAGGGCTGCATGCAAATCAGATTGTCAGCGGAACCAAAAGATCTCCAGCCGCAAAAAAAAGAAATGGTTGGTACCTTGAAAGTAAACTGTTCATTGAAGACGGGATTCAGGGTCTTCCTGTGGACCTTGGTCTCAAACTTCTTCTTCTTGTCCGGCAGCAGGTAAACCTTTACGTACGGGTCAGAAGTGCCGCCCATGTCCATAGCGGGCAGCTCTGCGGCTTGGATGATCCCCACCATGAGCTAAAAGAGGAACAGGAAGTGTAGAAAAGTGAGAGACTGCATTTCAGACCGTCCACGAAATCCAAATGATCATAACGTGCGCCTTCATCCCACCAACATCCATACAGAGGAACCATATATTGGTAAAAGAAATGTCTTTTGATATCATGAGTGATCGGTTGCTCATAAGTGTGGCTTAAAGATGATTCAGTGTCATTTTCCCGGGATATGGCGGTGAGATTATAAGGTTACGTCTGCAGAGCCTGACAGCCGCTGAAGAGTCCGTAAAGGTCAGGATGTGTCAGAGCAGGAATGAGAGGACTGTTTCTCTTCACGTAAGGCGGATAATTGATAACCACAATGGGGGGCCCGGGAGGCTGATTGACCTGCCAGTCAGAGTCTCTACTCAAAGGCCTCTCAGGAGGCCCGGCTCGTCAGTCAATCAACTTCCTATCAGGCGGCCATCAAGCAGCAATCTGGAGGCTGACCAGGGCACTCAGCCATGGAGCTCTACAGCTGTCGGGAGCTGCGTCAGTTTAGTGTGCGGTGCTACCAGTCACACAACGACAACAAAAGTAGGAAACAAGGACGGAAGGAAGTGTATCCAGTTGGTAATCACCGTATCCATAACAATGTGACGGGAAACATACTTTAAAGACAGAAAACCGTAGATTTATATGATTTTTGCTCTAAAGGGAGGAGTTTAAAATGCTTAAGGAATAAAAATAATAATCATTTTAGTCTTCTGAGATACCTTTGAGAAAAAGGGAAGGAGGTATGAGGAGGTAAATAAACTTGTTACTCTCTATTTCCATCTCCAGTCTGACATTTGCTCCGTTCAACCCAGTCCCTAGGTGAGTAACTGATGAACAAATAATCATTTTGAGGGCGAAATATTCATTTAAGTGTATTTGGCTTCCATCTGCTCCTTCAGCTTTTAAAAACAGGCAATTTGCAAGAACACAATAATGTTTAATTTGACTAATGAGGTTATTTCAGCCTTTAGAGCAGCTCTTCCCCTGACAGTATTTCTTTTATATGAATAAAACTCCAAATGAGCTAAATATTCTGTACTTTACATAACCCTGCACTTCATCTTTCTTTGAGTATGACCAGTTTCTGTGTATGTGGAATAATTTACGTTACCATTTCCCGTATTATACAGTAGCTTCTATATCTACCTTTATATCAGGATGTTCATTGGATGGTGGTGGGATTCCAGTAAGGAAAGGTCTTTGTGAGATGGTGTCCACGTACTGATACACACACACACACACACACGTACACTGTATTCACACACAAACACCACACTTGACAATAGTGAACACAGGACGAGAACACCATGGAAAGTATGGAGTATCCTCCATTAATGAACTGCTCCCCGAGGTTGTGCACAACATTTTCTCGACATCGCCTTGAAATCACACTGAAAACACTGAACCGCTTTGAGATACATATAGGTCTTCTGTAACGGTAGCTTATCAGGATAATTCGCTGCGACATAGTTGCATAAAAGATGTACCATTATTCCAGGTGTCATTTAGCCAGCGCCTAAACGTAACAGCGGTCCGCACTGCTGTAAAGTGGCACTTGGATTTTCAGTGTAGCAATCATCCTTGCATGCTGTCCTTCTGATTTCCAGCCCCATCCATCAAGCACAGTGTGTGGCAGACACCACATGTCACGCCATCTTTACTGGGAGAGGAGGGAGGCCCTAGTGCTTCGGAAGATTTAGGTTGGAAGTGTTGATATGCAGTTTGCTGCACCGACTAATTCTAACCTTTTTCTCTGACGTTAACGACACCGACACAAAGATGGGTTCTCCCAGAACACCTTTGCTCAAAACCAAACCAAGCAGAGAGCACTCCTGAAAGTAGAAAACATTTTTACCCCCCCCTCAAATTTCATTGAGTCCCAAACTGTGAGTCTACTGAGCTTATTCTTTGTAAATTCCCTTATCTGCGCTCATGCTCTCAAAATTGGGTTAAGTGAGAGGCTTTTTGGAAAGCCACCTTCAATTACAATAACTGGGTAATATGGTGTGAAATTGTAATTTTCCAGCTGCTTCTATTTTATTTAAACTGCTTCATCTCTTGTGTGCACAGTGTGTAGTTTACACATTATAGCCAGAGCATTTTACATTAACTACATTTTATTTGTGAGGGCCAGCAGCTAGCTGTCAATTAAGAGGCCGCGCCCCTAATTATTCATAAACCTTAACCTCCAATAACCTAAAAACTAGCCTGGTACAAACAATCACCCCCCTCAGTGTCATGGTGATATGACCTAAACAAAGAGACGAGAATTTTGTTTGTACAGGCCTTAAATTATTCATTATGCTGTGAAAACGGACAATTTAACATGGGGGTCAATGAGAAACTGCTCTATTATGAAACCTGCCCCCTAGTGGCCATTGGACAAACTGCAGTTTTTGGCACTTCCTTAATGGATCAACCAGGAAGTCGCTGTGGTGGGGGCGTGGAAAAACACTTCCAGAAGCAGTGACTCCTCTAACTTTGAACTTCTATGGTTCTACGAATCAAATAACCTTCTATTTCAGCACTAATTGTGAAATTATTTTAAACGCCTGACGGTCGATCATCACAGCTTTGAGATTAACGGCCTTTTCACACATGGGAGTCGAACCGGGGTTTACATTTTTGCATCACTGTGTACATGTGATGTCGTTCATTTCCCCCGTCCTCTCGTAACCTTTCTCTAGTGTCTGAATTTTGAGGTTTTTTTCCTATTGACTCAAGCTCTCCACATGTTTTTTTTTGTTTTGTTGTTGTGTTGTTTTTCCTTTTTCCGGTTCAGCAGATGAGAAGCAAGACACAGGAACTTAACTTGGGTCTTTGCGGAGCTGCAGCTTTTAACCCTAACCCATTTACTCATGTACAAACTTAAACATCTACTGTACATTTACTACCACCACAACTGAACTGCTAATTCTCCTCTGCTCTGATCTCTGACAGCTGTCTCCTCTGAACGCACCCACCATCACTCTCTCTCTGGCTTGACCACACACTTGAGCTTTACCTTAAAGGAGCTTACCTACTCTTATAACTTGACAATAGCCTGCAGAAACTTCCCGTTATTAATCTGAAAGTCTCTCTTTTCGTCGCAGCACGGTTCAGCTGTTGAACTGAATTAACACCTCTATATCAGCGTAGAAAAACGGAACATTATCGGCATCATAAACGTAATTTTACAGTTGTATCCCATTGAAATACCTCTGAGGGCGCACTCACACTGTCCTTCCGCACCGGGCCAAAACCGTTTTTTCAGCTAAAGCCTATTGTGTTTGACCAGTGTGAGTGCAACCGCTCCGCGCATTACTGCGGTCAGCTGGCCGTCCACGGCCCGCTTGAAAGAGGTGGGCTTTTGTAGAGCGCGTTTGCACATGTACGAGCACGAGCGCGTGTACGAGCATGATCCCTATGGCGGTTCTGACGTCAATTATGTGCACCTGTTCGGACATAGAAAATAGAAGGAGGGACCATGCGCGGATATTTAACAACAACAATGGCGGTGAAAGGTTCACGTTGGTGTGATGCGGAGGTGGAGTGTTTACTGCAGATTTGGTCGATGAAAAGATTCAAAAACAGTCGACAAGACGCACAAAAACTCTGAGGTCTACGGAAAGATTTGTAAACAAAGCGAAGCATCGCGATGACGTCATCAATGCGTGTGACGTTTTACAGCGTGATGACGTATAAGCAGCAAGAAGCATTGGCCGGCCCTGGCAGTGTGAGTACAAACGGGCCTGGGGCTCGGGGGGAGAGGGAGGGGGGACAAGTACCCTAAAGCGGTGCTCCGCGGTGCGGAAGGACAGTGTGAGTGTGCCCTGAATTTCCAATTAGCCCATTTATTTTCTCAAACAACTGATTTGACAGAAACTACAGCAAAGACACATTCGGTTTTAACTGTTAATCATCAAACACCGGGAAATTTGGTTTGGATCAAACTCAAAAGTCTGAAAGTCCAGAACAAAACAAGGTAAGTGTGAGAGGGCCCTAAACCAAATAAATAAAAAAAACACAACTGTGACTGCGTGTTTGCACATCTGTGTGGCTGTTTCTGTTTAACTAAGGACTCTAACACAACAAAGGGCTGCTGCTGTTAACCCCTCTCTGTTTGTGCGTTACTCTTCCGTCCAGTGAGCGGTACGCTGGCTAGAACGAGTACAGGATGGTGTATTCAGCTCTTGGCAGCTTATCTTTGGACAGCTTTGTCCCACATGCATCACGGGCTCTGCTGTGACCACTTCACACAAACACACACAGGCGCACTTCCATAGAAGACCTTTATATGACTATTTCCTGGTGCAGCAGCAAGTGAACCGTCTCTGGAAAATTCTGAAACAAAAGGAGAACGCGGATGCTTTTGAAATGCATCTCTCCTCGATAATGAGTTCAAAATTCACATACTCTGGATTGGACACAATGCACGAGGCCAGACCTGCGAAAGGAGCAATGAATATGGTAATGATGTTGAAAGTAGGAATGGCATTTTAATTCTCTCCCTGCTGTGCTGAGGGTACTCTTTGTGGTTCATTTGCTGCGTATGAGCCTGAAGTAGCCGCATCGTTCGCTCCCTGAGTGATTTGGATCTTTTTCAAAAAACCTTTTCGTCTCATTAGCGTGTAAAGCCAGAGTCATCAACACCGGGGGGCAGCAGCCATTTGTGGTGGTTAACAGACAGAAACAAAGCTGAGAATCTTCGCCACGAGGACCCGACATTAATCTGCATGTCTTCTTGCCTCAGTCTCTCGACACACACAATCCAGTGCTTCCTCCTTTTTTCTTGGCAGGGTTGAACATTCACTGCCAGTTTAGGCCGTCAAGGGAAAGCCTCTTTTAATCCTGATAATATAACATCTAATAATGCCCATAGCAGGATCTTATATGAGAAACATTTTCAAATTTTGGAGATGAATTGGTAAGACAAATACATGTGTAGCTCATAGTGCAAGGTATCATAAAGAACTACGGTACCAGTACCAATAACAGTACCCTAAGAGTGATACAGATACTAATAGAGTACTTAATTTTTCTACCTCATTCAAAACCCATAATGTGAATGGAAGCATTCAGTTGCGTAAAATGCAGCCACAATGCCCACCAGTGCGCCGATCACATGTTGCATTAAATCAAATAACCCTTGTGATGATTGGGAAAACCATGTAAATTATATTTTTTACTAAATCTGGGCACAAAAAAGCATCAAATGCAGGTATCAGTCTACTGGAGAAGTTTTGATACTACTTGGTACTTGGTAAATCCGGGATCGAGTCCCATTAGCCAGCCCTAGAAGCTCATTGGTGAGAGTTTTTTACTTCTTCGGTTTCACCAAAAGTCACAGTTTCCACAAGCAGCCCTACTTAAAGAGGCCGTTTGGGATTCTCCCCTTCACTGCTGACATTTCATATATAAAAATCCAACTGGATACAAATCTGATTCAGACAAGTTAGATACAGGTTTTCACTTTCAAACAAACACTTTCACTGTACTTCTGATTGCCCTGTACCGCTGCTAAGATGACCTAATTTCCCCTCGGGGATAAATAAAGTTATCTATCTATCTATCTATCTATCTATCAAACTCACCGGACAGATGCTTTATATTGGATGATCCCGCAAAACCCTGAAGATCACATTCAATGAAGACACTTTTGGTTGTAACCTGTCAATATGTCATCGTTCTAAATCTGTGCAAGATTGGGGAAAGTTTGTGGTTTATATAAATAAACTCCTCATTAAGGTTTTGTAAAGTAACTAAAACTCTTTTGCTTGCCGTTATAGAAAGATTATAGTTCAGTCATTCATTCGTTCATCTTCAACCGCTTGTCCCTGTCGGGGTCGGGCGTGAGGCGGGGTCCCCCCTGGACAGGACGCCAGTTTATCACAGGGCACATAGAGACGAACAGAGACAGACAACCATTCACACCTACGGGTGATTTAGAGTCATCAATGAACCCAACACCTGCACGTCTTTGGACTGTGGGAGGAAACCGGAGAACCCGGAGAAAACCCACGCAGACACGGGGAGAACATGCAAACTCCACACAGAAGGGATTCAAACCAGGAACCCTCTCACTGTGAGGCGACAGTGCTAACCACCATCACACCGTGTCGCCCAAGATCATAGTTACAAGGCACAAAAAGGCATTAAATATTGGTCTGTGCTGGGACGAGGAAACTGCAGTGTAATATGTAGAGTTCATACAACTTTTCAAAGGTCAAATTCAAGCACTTTCAAGGTCCATATTCCAGCTTTCCCAGCATCTTACAGCTGTGGTAAAATAATACTGTATATTTCTATGAACACATAAAAACTGAAAATGATTATTTCACAATTTAATTACAGGCTCTGACTTATTTTATTTCTACTCTAAAGCGGTTTGTTGTGAAAGAAATGCAGATGCAATTTCAAGCATTTTCAAACAATTTATCCAGAATTCAAGCACTTTTCAAATCTCGAAAACACATTAAAATTCAAGCATTTTCAAGGATTTCAAGCACCCATACAAACCTTGAATATGATGGTTAAACAAGCTCCTGTACACACCCATTAGTCACCTCAACTTTGTGATGAATAGACGACACAAAAATGCTTGCCCGCTCAACAGGCTTTTATTGTGAAAGGTAAAAACAGAATAAGTGGATCTAGTATCTAGACATTTTAACCTGATTTTGTCAAGGTTGAAAGGAGTAAAGAGAGCAGTCTTTACTACCCACGAGCTTCCTTTGTTGGCGTTTTATAATCCTCATACCCGTTTTTTGCGGAGTGAAATGTCAGGAAATTGAACTTCAAGGAAAAAAAAGTAGCACTATTGCTGTGTAATATTTGCTTTCATGTCAACACTTGCCTTTAGAGGAGTTTGGAATATATATCTCTCATTAAATCGTTTGCTGTAAAACCGTCCAATATGAACGTCATTTTAAATGGTACAGACTTGGAACAATGACATTTAATCTCGTCAAGTATTAAAGGAACAACTGTAAAGTAAAATCTTCATGCTTCAACGGTGATCGAATATCATCTTCACTGCCCGTTTTCCTAACCATTGTTCTCCATTACATCATCTCTTTAGCAGCTGCTGTGTGTTCAGTAAAAATGGAAATTTCCAAAATGGCCTTCTACTTCAAAAACCCACAGCAAAGACATTAAACCAATCACCTGTGCCCGTTCTCCTCGAGCAGTTCTGTGGTGCTCACACTGATTGCACGGGCTGAAGAGCCTGAAGGCCACCGTGCCTCTGGACTGTGTCCGTCACAGAGCTGAAAGTGGGTCAGATGAGCGGCTGCCTCCCTGGGTTTTTCCGGTCTGTCTGTTGCGAGTTTCTTTAATGTCAGAGGCAGCCGCAGTGGCAATGAGGCGTGTGCGGTTTTCTCCCAGGTCATTGTCACAATGTGTGAAAACTGCCATCCATTCATTACACTTTAGCTCCACTGTGGAGCTTATTACCGGTGTAATCAAAGGACCTCATAGAGAAACCTGCCACTGACTCAAAATACATGACAGACCCCTGTGTGAAAAATATAATTTTGTCCACATAACATCGTCCCTTCTTCATGAAACGCCTCAATACTTTCTCATTATTTCATTTAAAAGAAATAAGAGTCTGGTTGACTGACCACTAATGGGTTTGCATTGCATTAGCACCATTATTGACATAATCTTTGCATTGATGAGTATTGCAAAGGGGCATATATCATATTGAAAATGAAAATGACTGAAGGAGACACTAGGGCATTATCGATTATTTTCTCAATTCATCGTTTGGTAAAATGTCAGAAAATAGTGAAAAACTTCACAGTTACTGGAAGTTTTTGCATGAAAAATGACTTCAACAATTAAGAAATTATCAAAATAGCTGCCAATTGGGGGCCCGGTGGCTGAGTGGTTAGAGCGGTCCCCCAATGTAAAGAGGCTGAAGGTCCTATATAATAATAAAGGCTTGAAAGACTGCCAAAAAATGAATCTTTAAAGAAAAAGTTGCCATTTTTTTGATCGACTAACTGATTAGCCGACTAACCATTGAAGCTCCAGGGAACACAAACTGCATGACACACACATTTCGCTGTTGTTGATGTGTAAATAAAGGATATGTACCTATGCCGGTGTGTGAGTCGGTGTGTACGGGAGTTGTGTTCCTGTCTAATCACTGGCTGTCACTTGTGTTTATAATGGGGAGCTAGCTAGCCCGGTGAGGGACAGTGCTGTGTTCACGCACCGTGTCTATTATCTGTCACACAACATCTGGTGCCGGGAAGTTGATGTGCTTCCTCATTCGGCTTTTTTAAAACTCAGCCGCTTGAAAACATAAAGCAGATGGGTATCAGCGGGGGCCGCTTTCAATCAAGTAGAAACAAATTCAGAGGCGAACTAAATCCCAATAGTGTACTGTATCTTTTGCAAGGCTCGGTAGCGAATGCACAAACTCGAACCGCCATGATATCCCTGTGAGATTGCCTCTCTCAAGCTTCAGTGACCGAACTGTGTTTACAGCAGTGGTAAGTCAACAAAAGGAGAATGTTGTGCAAAACCTGGGTTGGGTCCTGTTTAATCTCTCGAGAGATGACAAAAAGTTGGACCCACTCAAGAAGTTGGGTGTGACCATACTTACGAAGGAGGACCTTTCGCAACAACGAGACACACAGAGAGATTCGGAGAACAGATCCTTACCGTATTCTCTGTGAAATTGTAATCCAGGGAGTATTGTAATTTGCCCAGTTTCTGGTCCTCCTTGGGCTCTGCCTCTGTCTCCGTTTCAGTCAGCCCTGTCTCCGCATCCTCCTCATCCTTCAAGGCCTGAAGGAGACACCCACCAAGAGTCAGTGTCGCCTGTTTGTCGCTGATGCTAGCACCCAGCCAGCCGTTCCCCGCCCAGGTCCTGCCGGTGGACCTACTCCTGTAAAAGCTGCCATTTGTTTTATGGTGTAAAGGGGGAAAACGGGGGTGGAGGGAAGCAAGCACTAAAACACCACAGCAGTTAACACCAGGACATGCTCTGTGATGCACTAAAGCCCCGGGCCTGGTCCCCCTGATGATGCTTTTCTATCAATCTCTGGGTGTATCTGTCTAAAGGGGAGGAAAGATCAAATGATGTCGCCAGAGATGAGAGCAATGGGCAGGCATTAGAGGAAGAAGGGGGAGAGACATAGAGAGAGGACAGAAAGAAGGAGAGAGAGAGAGAGATGCTTCCAGAAAAGATCAAGCAGATCAAGTTTCTGGCAAAAACACATATCAACTGGGAAGAGTCTGAAGTAGCAGAGTGAGGAGTGAAGTTGCCCTTGTCGCTAGCCTGGCACTGAGGTAAGGGTAGCAGGTGGTGGTGGGGGGGTAAAGGGGTTTTGTTTAGACCAACATGCGATTGAAGAGGCAAAGACTAGCTCTCAAGGTCATTCATTCATCGTCAAAAGTTGCCTTCCAAGATGTCTCTTTCGTTAGGCATGCAGAGCATTCTCTGTCGCACAAACCAGTGCTCTCGTGTGACTCCCCCATTCCCCAAGTCTGCTCACGCCCTCAAGACATACAGTCGCATTTTCATCATAAGCCCTAAAGCTTTCATCATGTCATCCCTTAACCCCAATGGTAGCTAGAAGCATCATGCCAGCGGTGGGTGGGAGGTGTTTGGTAAAAAAGGGGCCTGCTCCTGTTGGTTTCTCAAGTTGCTCATGTGAAAGCAAAAAGGCTGAACAACACTGATTGGTTTGAAATATTTTATCCTGTGAGCCACTTTGGTCTCTGCCTTTTGGGCGCTAATCCAAAATTGAGCGGTTTTTCTTTTTGACACATTAAAAAGCAAAGCAGGTAAAATGATTGAGGAAATAAATCCCTTAATTCATCAAAACGTGTAATTCATCCGATTTTAAAAAGGTTAATCCAATTTCTTTACGCATCTGCGCTCCAGGAAAAGGCACTGTCTGTTTCACCTGGGTTGACAGATGTGAATGCAAATTCAACCGTACGTCAAAAGCGTCCTTTTCATCGCCCGTTTCAAAAGGAACATTTACATGAGGAGCCTCTCAATCATTCTAAGTTTGCTCGTTTGAAATGGAAATTGAAAGATTCAAAAGGCAGGAGACTTTAGCTTGGCACAAAAAAAATCAGCATGGTTCAACCTTGTCAATGCGCACCCCAGTGTTATTTCATTCATATATATATGTGTATATGCAGGTTGTACACACATATATACCGTAGATATACATGTACTGTGTGCATAGTTACATATATTTGGTTCTATGGGAGTAAGTTGTTGTCAAGAGGCTATAAAAAAAAAAAAACATCAGAGCAGCAGGCTAAAGAAGATCCAACAGCAATTTGGAACCTACCGCCAGTGACCATCCCGAACAGTCATCAGACACAACACAGATAAGGAGGACATAGAAGGAAGAAACACAAATTAAAACAACCACACACAGGAGTTAACACACCAGAGTCTGGGCACACCAGGAGAAATGACCGTTTGCCTCCGAAGTGGCAGATTCACAGATCTCAGAGATTAGCTATTAGGGCGACCGACCGGTAACTGACGCCTCTTATTTTGATTAGTGACTATTTGAAAATAAAAATATGATGGGCCTAACGCAGCTATAATATAGGGAATTAGTGGGAAATCTAACAAGTACAAGTGATGTGCTGTACTTGCTGACTGTTAAAGCTGCTCTCTGTTACATAAAAAAGTGAGTCTTTAACATTTAAGTCCTAATTTATGCTTTCTTCTACAATAAGTAATGAAGTATGAAAACATTTCTGCCTATTATTCTGATCCGCCTCTGATAGCAGAGGTGTTGCAGCAAATTAAACACACTTTGTACACGATTCCAGCGAGGAACGGCGGTATAATGACGCTCCGCCGGTGCAATTAGTGTGCTAACTCCATCTGAAGTGTCAGAGTTTCTTTGCTTTTCCCGGTTCTGTACTGTTAGAAAGGTAGGGTTCAATTACACTGTTTATGGTTTGGTGATGTCATTTCTCTGGGTGGATACCACTTCATTACACGGCAAACGTTACTCACACTCTTCAACATGTGAGCGGGTCCTCATATGACAAAAAGAAACACTCACAGGAACCAACAGTAGGAGAAATAAAGAGATCCAAATACTCTCTCTTCAATCTGCAGCCGTTTAAATGGCTTCCATTAACTCTCCTGTAATTAAACTGTTTTTTTATTTTTAATTAAGCGGTGAAATATCACAGTAAGTAATACTGCTGTATCACTCTGGCAGCAATTAATACATAAATAGATGCAGTACAGTAGCAGCCATTGCATTAACAATAGAGATGTTTTTGACTGTCATATTTTCAGTGCAATTATTTTCAAACTGTCGGGAAAAACACAACTTAATGTATCGATGGAGGAACGGCAAATGTGCAATCAAAACTGTCATCAAACAGCATTAGAAGCACTAAAACTATACGTAAAAGCAAGTCAAACAGCATAAAAAACACCTTAAAAGCACTAGACATTATTGGATATATTTAAGGCATATTTCTTAAGTTAACTTCTAGCGTTTCGGCGTACACATTAAAAAAGGATCCAGCAAAAACAAAATGTTCTGAGTGTTACTAAGGGAAACGTTTCTGGACTTTTTGAAGCCACAAAAGTTCAAAGTCTTTACCTCGGTTTTGGCTCCGTCTTTGACGTCCATCATGTTGATGGCATTCTTGCCCTTGTCTTTGCCCTTCTTTTTGTTTCTCTTCTTGAATATGCATTTTTTGCAGACGCAGAAGCAGCACGCTAACACCAGGATGATAGCCACGAAGGCGATAGAGACGATGGCCCATGATGGCACTGGGGGAAAGAGCAAACACGAAAGAGTTTGGATTAATCTTATGGGAGAAATCAAACGTTGAAGAAAACAACATTTCCATTAGAGTTGTTCCAGATGTCCACCTATTATTACTTAAATGTGGGTATTGGTACTGGCAGGCAACTCTATGCACCGATCCCATACCACATAGTTAAAGAATGAGCTCACTGTCATTGGAGCCGTAGTTGATGCACAAGCTCAGTGGCTGGTTTTACAAAGATACTTTGGCTTAGGGTGCACTCACACTGTCCATCCGTACCGTGCCCAAACAGGTCTTACGGGTAAAGCCTAGCTCGTTTGACCAGTGTGAGTGCAACCGTTCCGCGCCTATTTGCGGCATGCTTGCCGACCACGGCCCGTTTGAGAGAGGTGGGCTTTTGTAGAGCGCGTTTGCACATGTACGAGCACGAGCGTGCGCACGCGTACAAGCACTAGCACGAGGCCTATGGCGGCTCTGACGTCATTTTATGTGCGCCTGTTCGGACATAGAAAAAAAAAAGACGGACCATGCGCGGACATTTAAAAACAATGGCGGTGAAAGGTTCACGTTGGTGTGATGCGGAGGTGGAGTGTTTACTGCAGATTTGGTCGATGAAAACATTCAAAAACAGTCGACAAGACGCACAAAAACTCTGAGGTCTACGGAAAGATTTGTAAACAAAGCGACGTATCGCGATGACGTCATCAATGCGTGTGACGTGTTACGGCGTGATGACGCATGGACAGGCAAGATGCATTTGCCGAGGCCCAGGCAGTGTGGGTACAAACGGGCCTGGAGGGGGGGACAAGTACCCTAAAGCCCGGGGACAGTGTGAGTACGCCCTTAGATTTAATTACTAGTCAGACCTAGACGTCCAAAGGTTTTCGTCGCCATGTTGCCGGTCCTGATGCTGGTCCTGATGCTGTTTGCGAATGGAGGAATTGTTGGGTCTCTGTAAATCATGAATAAGTCAAGTGTGATCTTTACCTACTCTATATGTAAAGTGTCTTGAGATAACTTTTGTTATGATTTGACACTATAAATACGATTGTATTCATTTCAGTCAACTGAGCCAGAGTAGCATTTGAAGTCCCAAAAAGTAGTGATTTTACCAACTGGCAGAGGCGAGATAAAAAGCAGGCAAATGTGTGTGTCTGCACACTGGATCAGCACCTATAAGCCGGCGCCCGGGTCCATCAATACGTGGCAGACTCCTAACGACCGGTACTGAGTAGCAGGACGAGACCCGACTGAACAGCTTCAGCCAATTTAGTGGAAGTAACAGATGTTGGCATTTTCCACTTGCCATTTATACAAAAGATTCTCAGACAGCTGATGCTTTCACGGCAATCACGACTACACAGAACTTGCCGGGACTGAGAGCGGTGGCAATTTTGCAGGGTGAGCTTGAGAGGCATTAACAGTGGCACGGCCATGACAAGCCAATGATGCAGTAAAATCACAGAGGTTCACAGGGGTTGGACACACATTGTTCACATGCTCTCTGCTGCTGCATTAACCTTTAAAAACAGTATGAAAGAAGCTTTTTGTTTAGAGTTTTACGGCTTAGAGTTTTAGACAAGAACCATTCACAGAGGCAGAACTGCTCCGCACACAAAAAGGCCTCAGCTCAATGGTTAAATTCAACATTTCAGTTTAGAGGAATTTAGAGAACAACAGAGATTGAGTCTCTCTAATTTCCAAGTAATCACGTCCTTGTCGAAACATTTTTTATTACATTTTTATGCCCTCCAGCTGAACCTAATTGTTTTTGTGTGAAGAGAGTGGAGCTGGCGTAACCAAACACTGATCACACTGCTTGTTATGTGTTGAAACCTTTAGGCTAAGTTTTGGATTTAGAATTTGTTTCTGAATGTTTTAACCTCAAACTCAACTAAGAGAAACTAAATAAATCCATAACTCGATGTCTTCTTTTGTGTCACTTTATTGTGCTGTGCTTATGCCAAGGGCCAACTCTCCCACATGGTGCATTCAGTTGCTTGGAGAAAGGTGGGAGAGGCAAATCAATTAATCTGTCAAGGTTTTTTCCACTTTAGTTTTGTTTGAACACAAAGTATGGGCTTGTTCATACCTTTAACTTTACCACAGCACTCAAATTTGGGTTATAATGCACATTAAAGTTCAGCGATTTGACAAATATATTTCCTTTTGGCTGAGTAAATAGATGGCTGGCATTTTTGGGGCAATCTTTTTCACTTTATTTGGCTAATTTAATGGTGTTCCTTTAAGCGGGTTGCTCAGCAGACGTTTACAGGGCAATTAAGCTAGTCTTTGTTATGTTTTACCTTTCTGTTATTCCCCCCCTTTCTCTTTATTTATAAGACTTAAATAGTAAATAGAGCTTTTGCAACGTATCAAACCTGCTGCTCGAACACATTTCTAAGCTAAAACTACATAAATACACACATGCGTGAATATATTGGCAATTGTCGGTTGTTTAGCTGACACTGGCTCTGTTGGAAAATTAACATATCGCCCAACCTTAATGAACATTTGTACAGAATAGTAGTCCCCCTATTCTCTAACTTCATATCCAGCATCTTCAGTGTAGCACCTAAACACAACATATTTAAGACACCATGAATACAAATGGAAATAAAGAGACAAAGTAGTTGGATGGATTTGATACATAGACTTGTGAAATGGGGAGCTTGTAGTTTTACAAGTTTGTAAATGCATACACCAGTTTTTGATCAAATCATAAAGTATTGCTTTAAACCTTTGTAGATCTTTTGAAATCAATGCTTTTCAAGACCTCTCAAGATTTTCTGCTCGGTTACGTTTTTATGATTAAAAGTGTGAGTTGTAGCTTCCTCCACCCAATGCATTCTCATGAAATGTTTGAATGATATTTTACGATAAGTTATGCACAACAATTTGTATGATATCTTAAGAAATGTGACATTGCATTTAACACTGAAAGTGGACATTAAGGTACCTCTATTACTGGATTAGGATTAGAGAAAAGCTTGTGGTTTGGTTTAGTACCTTTGGTCCCCCTGGTGAAGGTCCCACGAGTTTAGCACACTTTTGCTCAAGGCGTAATTTCTGTAGTCATAAATATGTGGATTACATATGAACTACCGTGCATTACTTTCCATAGGTATATGTATGAACGGTGTATGAGAACAGCCTGCTCCACCATATGTCGTGTCTCTACTGTGTGGACCCAACTGGAGAAATCGGACAACCAGCCTTCACCTACAGACATGCAGCAACACAGTTAAACTCTAACAGGCTGCTGCAAAACACAGTGACACATCTCAACGATAGTCAGCAGACAGCTAGTGCTCCCTGGTGCTTGTGCATAGCTACAGTATGCACCACACACACACACACACTTACATGTTAATATAATGACGGAAGGAGAGGTGGTTTGCTTTACGTAGCGCAGAGACGACATAAAGTCCAGATGGGCTGAAAAATAATGAGAGACCTCTGCAACAGACTTCTCCCTTCAGCAGTCATAATCGCTGCTCTTTCATTCTACTCAGCAGACACCAAACACCTGGCAGCTCCTCCTCATTTTAATAGAAAGGAATAACAGTTAAATGAGCCAATTTTAGGTGCATGTTTTCCGTTTTGTCAGGGCTTTCTACTCTGAACACAAACAGGAATGTTTTTGACTGAGGTAATTTGGATTTAAAATATACTGAAGAAACAAAATATCCATCCTCTTGAGAAGGCAAAATACAGTTTCCCATCACGGTTCATTGTAGGTAGAAGCTCAATGGTGCACATACAGTAAATCCATCAAACCAATAGATCAAATACGCCAAGACCTGTGAAGACTTTATCTTTAAAAAACTCCAAAAAGACCCATCAAAACAGAAAAGTATATTAGAGTCCATCACTCTGGGGTTTTTGCTCACCAGCATTCAGCTGCGGTTTCTGCGCCAAGGTCCGAGGGGAGACGGAGCAAGGAGAAAAATCGATGCTCTGTTGACAAAATCAATAAGCACTCTCCTCCGAGGAAAAACAGTGAGTGATTCTCTAAAAAAAAAACCTAAGCTTTGGCCTTGCCCCGCAGCGGTGCAGTGATGGAGGTGACACTGGATGGGACTCGTTTACGGGGAGCCATCCAAACCGGACAGCATTTCCTTTAGAAGACTATACTGACAATAAACCGTGGGTCAGGTAGAATTTGTCGGACTGGGTGCCTATTGCAAATCTTGTCAGCCAAATGTTGAGTGTTGAGTGGTGTGCACTTTTATTTCTGTTTTTCATACAGATTTGTGGTGCCACTTTTTATTTAGAGACTATTTATTTAAGGGTTTACAAGTAGGCATAACTAATGGCTTTACGTGGCTAATAAAACATTTACTAATGCTTTAAAAGCCATTGATAAGGGTTCATTTGGGGGTGCAAGATTCAGAAAAATCCAGGAGACTGGTTGGATTGTTGACATCAACTTATTAACATTTAAAACTGTAGACTAGAAAGGTTAAAACCCCTTTATTAATGACATAAACATTTATAACTGCAGACTTATTGGTTTAAAGTAAACATTGAGAAACCCATGTGGGTGTATAAATCACAGTGTTTATCCTTTAGTTGTAATGTAGTTCTACATGTTTGTAACACATTTATAAATACTTGTAACTGTTAATAGGTTGTTAATAAATGGATTTTGGATGGAGGTTTTCCAGAAGTATCTAATTCAGTCACATTGTTTTTTTCAGGCCTGGCAAACCCCAATGTCATTTAGATAGTTGATCTAAAAAAATGTAATTAATTCTTTATTAAAGATTAATAAAGTAGTAAAGAACGTAGAACCAGATGTGTTCTCTTTGCAGAGAATTTCTTCTGCAGTTTTCTGCTAAACACCGGAGACTTCTGAGGGCGCACTCACACTGTCCGCCCGTACCGTGCCCTGGGCTTTAGAGTACTTGTCCCCCCCTCCCTCTCCCAACGCTGGCCAGCCCGTTTGTACTCACACTACCTGGGCCTCGGTGAATGCTTCTTGCTGCCTATACGTCATCACGCCGTAACACGTCACACGCATTGATTGACGTCATGGCGATGCGTCGCTTTGTTTACAAATCTTTCCATAGACCTCAGAGTTTTTGTGCGTCTTGTCGACTGTTTTTGAATATTTTCATCGACCAAATCTGCAGTAAACACTCCACCTCTGCATCACACCAACGTGAACCTTTCACCGCCATTGTTGTTGTTGTTGTTAAATGTCCGTGCATGGTCCGTCTTTTTTTTTTTTCTATGTCGAACAGGCGCACATAAAATGACGTCAGAGCCGCTGCAGGCCTCGTGCTCGTACACGTGCTCACGCTCGTGCTCGTACATGTGCAAACACGCTTTACAAAAGCCCACCTGTCTCAAACGGGCCGTGGACGGCAAGCTGACCGCAGCTAGGCACGGAGCGGTTGCACTCACACTGGTCAAACGCACTAGACTTTACCCGTAAAACCTGTTTTGGCCCGGTACGGAAGGACAGTGTGAGTGCGCCCTGAGGATCCTGTGATACAGTTCAGCACTTGAACAGCTACTTCTACCTCACACATTCAAACGCAAACACAAGGTAAGGTAAGGTAACACTCTTTTCATGGACGTGCAGATGTGACAGGTTGGCAAACCACAGCGACAAGCAATCATTTCTCTAAAGGAACTTAGACTAACCCCAAATAGAAAGAAATCAAAATAAAGACACCATAAACTGTCTCTTTTATAACCCCTAAATGCTTATGTCACTCTATGCTCATTCTGGCACTTCATCAAAGCTCACGAGTCGACGCCTGATGGAACGCCATTTAGCCAGTTACAGACGAAATCAATGCATGAACCCGGCCCTTATCTTTTTCATCAAGCGTGCGTCTTCCAGTGAAAGACACTTCTGTGTTCCGTAATTAAAGAAACCTGAGTCCCAGAAAGCAATAAAAGCATCCCCTAATTAACTACATTGTGTGAGTGTCTTTTCTCCCTCTCTCTCTCTCCCCTCTCGCACTGTCTCTGTAGAGAGAGGGAGAGGGAAGAAGAGAGAGAAATAGAGCGAGAAAATGAAAGAGAGAACGAGAATTGGCAGCATGTGCACTACACTTCAACTCCCAACACTTATCTCTTGTTCTGCCAAGCGACATGGCATGGAAAATGGAGTTTCTCTAATGGGCGGGTTGCGCATGATGAAATCCATGTTTGCCGTTCCTCGAGGCGCAAATCTCTTTTCAGCACGTGTACGGCACCAGAGCACTAAACAATGAAGAAACCTTTGAAGTACTTTAGACACTGGGAGTGACATATACTGCACTGTGCTCCATTAGTTCTTCCCTCTGCTGTCTTATGCCTGGCCCACACTTAAAAGGTTTTTGCAATCCTAACAGATGGTGAACATGTGAGAGACCCCACACGTATGAAATGTAATAATACATTCACTAGTTTTGTTCCTATATTGCATGGAGAGCAATGATTTGGCCAAACCACACTAACAGATGACATTCAGAGCCCTGACCCCCCGGAAATCTCGCACAATCAGACGTAAGAGTCAACAAACGCAAAATCAGCTCACGCCATGGAGTTGACTGAAGATGAAAATGGAGCGTAACAAGTTGACAATTCGGTCTGACATCAGGCAACGTTTTTGCATTATTTGTACATAAAATTCAAGGAAGGAGGAGGAAAAAAGAAATAATAATTACGGCTGAATTCCTCCGCAAACCGGTCAAGTTGCAGTGAACATCCAAACTGTCCAGACTCACACAATATATGTAGCAAATTCTTCAAAGGAATTTAATAAAATGTGTTATTATTCTCCAGATCTACACAATTACCAGAGTCTCAAGATTAGTCACCAATTCAATAACTGAGTTAAGGTGTTGTATAATAATGGACAGTGATATTTAGATGGCACAGTGAAGTTGACCTTTGACCTATCGGGTAGAAAACGTCATCACTTCATCATTTTATCCTACAAGACATTTGTGTGAAATGCTGTCATAATTAGTGTAGGAGTTCTTGAGTCATGGACAACAATGTGTTTGTGAGGTCACCCTTGAGTTCAGATGGACATTTGTGCCAAATTGAAAGAAAATCCATCCAGGGGTTCCTGAGATATCGACTTCACAAGAATGGGATAGACCAGCCGTGACTGCATGGAGGCTCAAAAAAATGGCTGAAGTCATCGAGAGGCTGTGAACATGGACTGTACACGCAACAGACGGAGGTGAGTAAAAATTGTACAATGTTATTTCTTCAAGTTCAAAAGCCGTTAATGGTTGACAAAGTGTAAATATAATAGCAGACAGTATGTTCTTAATATGCTACCGTTCTTTCCCACGTGACTGAGACCTCAGCGTTTACTCACAACAGAGTATCTGATCGTAGATATCTAGGTTTATGTCAGGTTCAATGTTTGCTTTTGAAATCAGTGCAACCAGGATGGACCTACGAGCAGCAGATGGTGAAAAAACACTTTTAACAAACCTCACACAACAAGAAAATCTGTCAAGATGATCTTTAGAAGTCTCAAAGAATCAGGGCATTGCTGAACGGTGTCAGGAGGAGAATCAGGCTCAAAATCTGCCTGAATCTCATGTAGTGTGTTTTTAAGCTTTAGACATTTTACAGCTTTTGCTTCTACAGTGGCTCTAAAGACAAAGGTCATTGTTTTCTGTATAGACCTTAAAGCCTTTGGTGGCAATTTTGTGATTGTTGGCTAGTACCCTAGTTTGCACAAGGCAGTGTGGGGAATCAAGCACAGAACATAATCCTGTAAAGTTGATTTAGTCTGTTTCCTTTAGTAATGAAACTCGACTCTCTGATTCCTACTGGGTGGGACGTGGATAAAAAATGCTCAAGCGTGACAGAAAATGTCTGAAACTCTGCTCTGCAGGATTGTATAAACAAACTTCATCCTCTTGTCAATGCCACAATCCCTTTGAAGGCAGGTTGTGGAGGTTAACATATTAACTGTCTCGAGCCCTTGAAGAAAACCAACACAAGTGGAAGGAGATTGTTACTGAGAAAAAACCTGAGAATTAAAGCCTCTCTTTATAATGACTGAGATGACAGTGGTAACCACTGAACCCTCACTCCACCCACCAATTTAACAGTGCAATCAACGGGACAGTTGAGGTGGTTCAGGATCATCTGGTAAGGATGAACCCTGGGCACCTCCCTAGGGAGGTGTTCCAGACACGTCCAGCTGAGAGGAGGCCTCGGGGAAGACCCAGGACTAGGTGGAGAGATTATATCTCCACACTGGCCTGGGAACGCCTTGGGATCCCCCAGTTAGAGCTGGTTAATGTGGCCCGGGAAAGGGAAGTTTGGGGTCCCCTACTAAAGCTGCTGCCCCAGCAACCCGACCCCGGATAAGCGGATGAAGATGAGATGAGATGAGATGAGATGAGACCAACGGGACATCAAACTCATACGCTGCTGGAAACATGCAGCAAGAATGAGTCATGGCGAAGAGGAAGAAACGCAAATCAACATGGGAATCGCACCGATAACAGCACAGGTATCAATACAATCTTATTAGTTTTCATCTTTGGTAAAAAGTTGTGTAACTAAAGAATCAAACCCCAACATTGTGAGTAAACTACCAGACTGCTACAGTCAAATGTATGAAGTCTCAGTATTTGAACAGTCCTATTACAACACGGCATGTCCATCTGCTGGGGAAGATCTTGGGATACAGTTGAAAGCTCCAGAAGAGCGACTTTAGTTGACCTTGTGGTGAGATTGACTTGAGATTCAGATATCCTTTCAAGAAAAGCATTAATTTCCTGTGATCAGCTTTAGTTCTTGCCACTTACATTGACAGATACTTCAAATATAAGTTCCTCTTCCGACATCCCTGGCAACACACTGCACATTACATTTGTCAGCAAGCTTTCATGAACTGGATAGAGTTTGATGGTTGCATTTAAAAGGGTGTGTTTGCATGTGTAATATTGCATCTGGGTTATATCCACTTCCAGCAGCCCACGCTAATCCAGTGTGACAGGACCCTGTTGGTCAATTAACCTTGACATTATATCTTGTTATGCTCATGAGAGCAACACTCTGTCCACGCCCTTTCCCCGCTGTGGCCTGATTAAGCAAACAATATGACTGCTGCAGGGCATCGTCCAGCCATCTACAACAATAACTAAGAGCTGATGATAATGAATCAATTCTTACACCAAACAGATTGGCTGGTCTATTTCTCTGTGATATGGTTAAATAGATTATTTCTGTTCTGCCTGGTCCATTATTCTGATTATTATCAGATCAACACAATGCATTTGCTGGAAATGAGTTGAAGTGACACTACATTTACAGTGCGTGAGTTGGATTTACAGCGATATATGTCATAATGACACGAGATGGGACAGTTGGTTTTCCCCCTTCAGAGTAAAGGCGTGTTCACAGTTAATATGAGATATTCAGTACCAAGTATTATCAAAACTTCTCAGTTGAAATGACACCTGCATTTGATTTTTTCTTCCTTGAGTTCAGATGGACATTGGTGCCAAATTGAAAGAAAATCCATCCAGGGGTTCCTGAGATATCGACTTCACAAGAATGGGACCGACCAGCCGTGACTGCATGGAGGCTCAAAAAAATGGCTGAAGTCATGGAGATGCTGTAAACATGGACTGCACACGCAACAGATGGAAGTGAGTCCAAATTGTATGACGTATGACTTCAAGTTCAAAAGCCATTAATGGTCGACAAACTGTAAATATAATAGTAGACAGTATGTTATTAATATGCTACCGTTCTTTCCCACGTGTCTGAGACCTCAGCGTTTAGTCACAACAGAGTATCTGATCATATCTAGGTCTATGTCAGGTTCAAGGTTTGCTTTTGAACTGCATTTGATCTTTTTGCACCAAGGCTATTCGTATGGTTTTGATCGCAGCCAATCACTGCAAGCTTTCTTTGATGTAACGCGATGTGTGATTGGTACATTTGACAAAAGTTGTCAGTTCAGTGTGCCAAGATGCCACCAAAACATTTGAACGTATGCTTACGATAAATGCCTGTGGCGTATGATAAAACTAAATGCATAAAGTCAAAGAATTGTTTCAAATGAAGTACTCTGAAGCATATTGTCAAGCTATGTGTGCATTGATAGCACGAGCTAGCCAATCACAACCAAGGTAAGCTCCACCGTAATCTACTCCACTGCTAGCATGCAGTCTTTGGTGTTGCAGCTTCAAAGCAATGACTAAATTACTTTGAACATTGCAACCTTTGCAAAATTACTCATTTCAGATCTGGTTTTTGGTCCGATAACATTTTGAAAAGTCTAGAAGAGCTGCATGATTGAATTATTTTACCGCTGTTGAAGTTAGCATATCACTAAACTCGAAGTTAGTAGACTGGGACTGGGAGTCTCTTGTGATTGATCAGGGAAAATGAATTTGAATGGAAGAATCCCATTTGGTTCTTTTTGAAGAAACTAAGGGGATGTGAACTTCCAGGCTGACCTACAAAAATACGTCAGCACTGCAGCACTCTATTTAAATTGGTCCAATAATTTGATTTGGAACAGATGCTATCCTGAAAAAGATGGCAGACTTCAACTCTCTATGAGGATGGATATTGATTTCCAAAAGCCAGAAATCATTTAAGCCTAAAGAGCCTTGTATATAACCCCCCCCCCCCCCCCCCCCCCAAAAAAAAACCCAGTTTGGACTGTTGCTCATAATCAGCTAATTCTGATTTTCCACTTGTGGTAAATGATGGCAAACAGCCCCAACAACCAATCATGTCTACAAAAGCTCCAGCACAAAGACTCATAACTTATATTTGCTGAAAAAAAAGGAATCCCATCTCTTGCCTGTGCTGGTTGAGACTGCTCTGGTGTGGGTTTGACCATGACCTCATGGTGTCTCATGGGAGGCAAACCTTTGCATAGCGAGGGCAGAGAGTACACAACGAGGCTTGTCAGCGGAGCAGCAGGCAGGCAGAGACGACCGGCTCTGCTGAGCCACCAACGTAATCCCCCTTAATAAACTCTGCTGTCTGCTGACTGCGAGCAGACACAAAGTCAAACCAGTTTAGACACGTGGAAGCTCAAATTTGTCTTTTAAGTTACACCACAAGGTCTTTGAGGGACTTTTGTAATTTTAGCCTCAACCCTCAGCGTGACACTCTTGTCCATCAACAACCCAAGAGAGTTTTAGTCTCAAAGAAGTCCCAGGAGTCAGTCCACACGGGACAAAAGCTTTCTTGTGTATGTGCTGAAAACATAAACTTAAATGCCTTCTGGATTTTTGATGAATAAAAAAAAGGATCAAATTAAAATGGATGGGGCGGCAGTAGCTCAGCCCATAGGTGACGTGGCTGGGAACCGTAGGGTCGCCGGTCCAGTCCCTGTGTGGACCATGTATGGAGCGTAGACTGGTGCCAGTTCATCTCCTGGGCACTGCCAATCCCCCAACTGCTCGGGATGCTGGTCACTGGCAGCCCCCTCACTCTTACTCGCTCTAACATCTCCTTAATTGCATGTATAGGTCCTGTTTGTGCATGTGTGTATTTCGGGCCTGTGTGTGTGTAACATGATTAATAATAAGAGTGAAAAAATTCAATTTCCCTGTGGCGGGATAAATAAAGTAATTCTTCCTTCCTTAAGAGAGCTGTATCTATTTACAATGCCAGTTGCAAACCCCTTTATCTTAAATTAGGCAAAAAATGACAGATTGCTCGACTGGAGGCATAAAAAAAAGGATTTTAATTTAATCTTTCTGCAGCTTTTTAAAATGTCTGTGAGTGCCTATGGGTGCCAAAAAGCTTAAAGCCCCTGATAAAAAATGTTTAAAAACCCATTTATTTCTTGAAATGTCAATCGCCTGCCTGTGTTATTTGAAGTAATGGCTGGAGGAGCCAGCAGTCATGGATCAAACAGCCTCCGCGCTCAGAGGTTAATTGTTATCGGGAAAGAAAAGCTCTGGGTGTTTAGAAAACTTACTAAGAAATTCAATACACTGGTTTCCTTGGAAGCAACCTCTGAGCTCAACGAGAAGCCACAATATGGTTTAGTGTGATTACACAGTCGGGGTGTTTCTGTACACATGGAAGGCTCATTTGTAAATTGAAGACAGCCTCTCTTCGGCCGCGGAAGAAATCATTGAACACATCATGTACGACACAATCACGTTGGTATATTTTAATTATCGTGAACGGCCGCTGGTTTGCATAGCTGTAGGGAGTGCGTTTATCTGCGTTTCTCTACGAATGTAGCTGCTTTTATTGGTTTCACATCTTTGTAAATTGAATATCGTCGGTCGGACGAGAAAATCAATTTGAAGACGTCACCTCAAGCTCTGAGAACTAGCGATTGACATTTTTCAATATTTTCTGACATTTAACAGACTAGTTTCTTCAGACTTTCTAAATTAAGAGATGAATTAAGAAAAGCTCAAGAGAATAATTAAGGATTGTTAGTTGCAGCCCTGTAGTGCATTAAATAGGATGCGAAGAACACAACTGAAGTGAGATTACTAGATTAAATACGCATGTAAACATATTTTTGAAACGGTTTTCCTTGAAAATGTTTTCAAATGAACAAAGCAAGAACAGTTAAGGCAGAAAGACTGAGACAGAGTTTGTTTTTGTGATGCTTGAGTCATCAGTCAACAGCTTGGGCCGAGGCAATATCCCCTGCTCAGAGATATGTCCTGCAGATCCTGATGGACAGAAATGCAGCAACAAGTTAGGCCAGTCTGACAGCCCCGTGTGACCAGCCTCAAAGCCTGCGGGGCTTAAACCGGTTTATAAGCCCAACAGAAAACCACCTGCAGCAGCACTGGCAGCATGCAGCTTCTCCTATCACATATTCCTCGTTAAATCTGCTACCTGAATTTCTCCAGACAGTATCGATATTCCACGGAGTAAACAAGTCTTGGGGCATTCATCATGGGCTTGGCAGTACCGGGGAGCAAACACTGCTTTTGATTGAGGGGATGAGGTGAGAAAACAGTAATTTAAAACCCTGTGTGACAGACAAGCTTTTTTTGGGAAGCTCTCAGATAACTTTCCCTGCCTTGGGAGTACAAAAGAAGCCCAAATTTAGTTTTAGATAATAATGTTACAATTTGGAAGCAATAATAAATGGTATATTTCTAATGATGATGTGAAACAGGTGTCGGTCGTGGGCTGTATGTAATGTGGATAGCATCACATTTGCAACACAGAGCCAAAGGGACCTCAGCAGCCTCATGTTGAACATATTGTTGATTTTATTTATTTTACCTCTGCTCCAAAGCACATGTGCTAATATTTTCCCATGATTCCTTCTGATTGGGCCAGTCTCTTCGATTAAGATGTTCATTTTCTGATTAAGCTATAATTCGGATTAATAGTGGAAAATTAGGGTCCGAGTAAACCCCCCTATTGACAGGGGTGATGTAAACCTTTGATAATCTGTTCAGCTGGAAAATACGGGCGCCTAATAACAACATCAACGCTTGATCTGATCATTTCTCTCTCGTTGGGGTAAATATACTCTCTCTGCATGTTTGCAACATGAGGTGACGTTGCTTCCAGGAGCGCAGATGAACACACAAAGAAGAAGAAGAAGAAAAAGAAGAAGAAGAAGGGAACCTCCTCTGAATGACGACTGTGTCATTTGAAAGTTTTGATTCCAGGTTAACTTTTTAAATGTTTGCTTAAGACTTTCATCCACTTTTGTACGATTGCGGGGAAAATACAAGCTGCAGAAACGCTAGAAGTTTGCCCAGGAAACGATGTGGTTCCATCTTTAAAATTGTAGGCAGCTTTTGAATGATTCGTCTGTTATATTTTGGCAGATTAGACGCTTCAGTTGGGATAGGCTCCAGCCTATCTGGAGCTGGAGCCTATTCCAACTGACATCAGGCGTGAGGCGGGGTACACCCGGGACAGGACGCCAGTCTATCACAGGACACATAGAGACGAACAGAGACAGACAACCATTCACACCTACGGGCGATTTTAGAGTCATCAATTAACCTAACACCTGCACGTCTTGGGACTGTGGGAGGAAACCAGAGAACCCGGAGAAAACCCACGCAGAAGGGCCCCTGCCGGGGTGCAAACCTGGAACCTTTTCGCTGTGAGGCGACAGTGCTAACCACTACACCACCGTGTAGCCCTCTGAGCCATCTAGTGCATGAAGTACATGAATTTGTAGTTGACTAAAGCAACAGAATGAAAGACGCAGTAAATTATTTGCTCACCTGATCCATTGAATAAGAGGTTGCTGGTAAAGCCGGTCGTCGTCTTGCGTGCGTCATCAACAGAAGTTCACTCACACGTGATTGAATCATTTTTGAGTCACACTGAATGGATTGAGTGGTTTGACTCAGGGAGAGTGTAATTATAGGAACATCGCATGTAGTTGCTAAGGCTGCTGAAAAACAGCGTCAACAAAAGGTGCAAAGCCTCCAAAAAAGTGTCTTTTCTAATGGATTTTTAGAAATATTGAATGCATTTATGCATTTCTGTTTGAGGGTTGATGTATTGCTGGTTGAATTGTTCGATGTTTACCTCCCTGGGATTGTTGGATGGGATTTACAGGACAGTAAACCTGCTTGTTTACAAAAGCATTTTGCTGAATGTCTTTTTAATTTCATTTTAATTTGCTTTTTTCTGCGCTGTAGCACGTTGAGAGTGCTAAAATGTAAAGTGCATTATACATGTTATCACATCCATAATAATTATTATTATTATGGATGTGATAACAATTTAAAACATTTTTGACCTGATGAGGATCAAACTGTGATTGAAACAAGGTCTGTTTAGATGGATTTTGTGGTTTGGCATTTAACTTGATAAACTTAATTTAAATCAGACGATTCCTTATTTATCAGTGTGGTCCCCAAAGCAATTTCAGTCAAAAGCAACTGGACTTGGTTATTTGTCTAGAAAGATGTTTCACCTCTCATCCAAGAGGCTTCATCAGTTCATGTACCCATCTGACCAGGCTGGGACTGGTCCAGGACCAGGACCAGGACCAGGACCAGGACCAGGACCAGGACCAGGCTGGGACTGGACCAACTAGCTGGTGTGAGATCGAGGTATTTAACCTGTATGCAAAGTGTGGTCCATGCATACAACTGCACTGTTTGCAGGGACACAGACACATTACGGATTGAAAGAGTTGTCTGACGGGGCATTTCCACTAGATCAGGCGATGTGATCCGGTGAGCACAAAGTTGGAGCAGGGTTGCAGTGCTTTTGTTATGTCTGTATTTGCGTTGACACGATGTAGTTTGCAAAAATAAAACAAGTTTGTTTGCCTATTTCTCACCTCATATGTTTTCAGAAATAGGTTTTGGTGGATTGTTTAGATGGAATAACAGGAAGCGTAGGCCGCCATGTTGTTTCCTGAGCAGAGAACCATGGACCACTCAACGAGTTGCGCTGCACTCGCATTCATACTGGGCTCACTTCTTAATAGTGAAACATTATTTAAATAATAATAATATTCCCCATTTTTCTGGGTAACCCCTGGAACTCCCTCAAGGACATGGAGCGTCATTAGTTAGTGACTATGGCCTGTCAAGGTGGTGTCATGAAATTGTTGTTTTCTCCAACCAACTGTCCAAAACTCAAAGAAATTCATTTTTCTAACATAGAAGACTGAGAAAACCATCAAATATTTAATTTTCAATTTCATTAATTTAATCTTTTTTGCTTTTAAAGATCACTTCAATGATTAGTTGATAATCAAAATATAGTTCCAGCTCGGAGAATGAGGACACACTTACGTGGGATTTTGTTCAGCTCATTCATAAACTTGTCCTTCAGCTTGGAAAAATCCTCGTCCTTCTCGCCGGTGCCCGAGCCGGCTATGTTGGTGGTGTTGGAGCCAGCTGTGGAGGAGGAGGCGGTGGTGGGCTCGGGCGGCGCCGCTGCCAGCGCTTCCCTTCGGCTCTCATTCATCGTGGCGATGCTGGGGCAGCCAGGCAGATGCTGGACAAGTGGAGGAGGAGGAAGAGGAAACAGAGCGGGTTAGAATTTTTTTTCCCCTCGCTGTGACAGATGCATGTCAGAGACAGCGCGCTCGCCTTGTCAGATGACTGACTTGGCGCAGACCGTGTGAGCAGCTGCCGGCTCAGCCTGGGTAAACATCAGCTGGGGTCCAGAATGAATTGGCCGGCGCGCTGAATTCAGAACAAAGCTACTCACTAAGTGCTTAAACTCCAGATTAGCATCACAGAGCAGAGATAAAATGATTATTTATTACTCTCGTACAACACAGGCAGTAAATCTCCGCACCGGCGTCATTGAAATTCTATGCTTTTTGGAGTCAACTGAAAGTACAGTAAATAATGTTGCGGTGCAGAGAGGATTAGTCATCCACTATCTTATCACACCGTGCTCTGTACACAGCAGGTGTGTTTACTTTACATTCAGGTCTTTTTGTGAGGGGGAGGAAGGAAACAATGTATCATTTATGTAAACTGGTGCTTTTTGTGTGTGTGTGTGCGTGTGTGCGTGTGTGTATGTGTGTGTGTGTGTGTGTGTGTGTGTGTGTGTGTGTGTGTGTACACTGCATATGTGGATAATGTAAGGTATATCCCAGAAGCCTTATCCCCGTACACGTCAGTCATCATGAGGAAGTAACAAAAATCAAAAACCATACTTTCTCCTGACTTTGTTTATTAAATTCAATCTTTTTAATTAAAACTTCCTAAACATATGGGTGACAATATACTTAATCAACAATATTTTTGCATTTATTGTAAAATATTATATTTCTTATCCCTTTAAGCCTCAAATAGATCAATATGGCTTCATTGTGTTACATATTCATACCAAAATATAAACAGATTTATAGTTTATATCCAAAATTACAAACAAAAAAATGAGGTTCCCATACAACTAAACTGTAGTCTCAATTTATGTCTAAAAGGTAAACGTATTTTTTCCCTCCTGGATAACATCTGTTTTTGCGAATTAAAAAGGTTTCTGCATAAAGAAGGTCCACTGAAGTCCACGGAGGGTGGAGGTCAGGATGGAGGGTTTGGCCACAGAGACACGGACTATCACTCAGGAGACTGCGGCTCATGTCCAACGTGAAACCAAAAGTCCAGGTATTTAACACGCACACTTTTTAGATTTCGTTATGTAACAAATGCACAAACCACAATCTGCTCCTGAACATAACAGAGTAGTTTGGAGGCCCAATCCCACGGTAACAAAGTAGTTTTGTAGCGATTCAAAAGGTTAACCAGGTGTTTATAATGGCGGCTATTTCTGTTGGAACATAATTGAGAATGAGGTTCAGTTGTATGGGAACTTAATTTTGCAATTGTGGGAGACAGGGCTGTCCAAAACCTAATTACTCTACTGTCATACATGACGAAGAAAAGCTGCAAATCTTCACATTTAAGAAGCTGGAACCAGTAAAAAGTAAAAGTTTTGCTTGGATAAATAACTACAACACTTAATTGATATTAAAACTTTGAAACTAAAATCGATACTGTGCGGACAAGTACGCAGTGGAGGTTACTTCAATAAGTTTGACATGTTCTGTGCTTAAAACATTTAAAACAAACATTAAAATGGATGTAATTTCTGTGAAAATAAAGTGTTTAGATCGGGAAAAAGTAAAAGCAGTTATGGGAAATTTAAATTACATAAATGAGTGTTAGTTAAGACGGGCATTTTTCCAGTGTTGTGTACTACTTAGTGGCATGACACACGACTGTCGGGCAAGCTGCGGCACTGTGACAAATCTACTGCAGACAGGAACTATTTATTGTCCACTCTTTGTGTGCAGGTTGTAATTTGGCTCTGTCACCATAGCAATTGAAGAGGATAATGGCATACTAAAGTTGTAGAGATTTTCCACCAGTACACGGTGAAGGCTGATGACCTAATTCTCTTCCCTTTGCCCACAGTAAAGGACTCATTAAACTCATACTTTCCCATTTAGAGTATCGCTTCGTGGAGGGTATTGCACTGGTGTCAAAATAAAGACTTTTTTTTAAAGGTTTCTGTTTAATTGAAAAATCCATATCTTACCCTAAGAAAGGCCTCTAATGATATCCGTTTATATACCTCAAAGAACTGCGGCGGCAATTCATCTTTATAAACATGGGGGAAAAGAAAACTTCAGAGAGCGGAAATCCAATTCATGTCTCTTTGGATGTATAAAATTAGGTTTCCAATGGCAGGGAGGCAATTTGGACCGAATTACAGCAGAGATACGAAGTGTCTTTTCAATATGTGTGCTTGTCAGATACAGTTTAGCTGTTCCTGGACACTCTCTTTGGGCGTTTCATTCTCCTGAATTCAAAGATGATTATTGACTTCATAATAATGTCTAGGGAGAAAACAACCATGATCTACTGTTGGCCGGTGTGCAGCTTCACTGAGTAATTGCGTAGTAGCATATTCCCTTGTTTACTTAGCTCTGACTGTAGTTGGTGGGGGAGGGAAGATGATTTCTCATTCTGTGTACTGTATTCCAGATTTCCCGACCAATGGCACCTGGGAATTCAGTCTGGCAAATAGCCAGAACCCTTTTTCTGTCAAATCTAGGTTATCACTGCAACTGCGGTGAGTGGTGCCAGCAACAAACTCAGTCAGTGGGGTTTTAAAAACAAAGTTCAGCCGCCTGTACAAAATCAAATGGCCACTGTATACATGAAGGATTGTTCTTGGGAGACTGGGAGGGTTTCTCTCAAGCTGTTGTCTGATAATTGGATCCAAGAGGCAAGCAAGAAAACACCTACTGAAAAGGACGTATTCCCAGTTATTGTGACCAATGTGGGCAAAAATTCTACTTTATGTGCTTTTACACCTACTTCATTTAGTCTGGAATTTCGGGCTTTTCAATTTGATCCAATACCAAAATTCCAGGTATGATACTTCTCCCACGCTGTCCGGACCAAAACAACCGAACCTTGGTCTGACGAAAAGAAGTAGTCTCAGGCCAGATCAGATCAAACCATGGTATAGTTAATTCTAAGTGTAAAAACAATCTTTGAATTGTTCAGACTTTCGTCTATGAAAATCTGCAGAAGTCGCTCCGAGCTCAGTGGGCTACAGCTGTTTGACTCTGCAGTTTGTGTTTAAGTTTAAAGTAGGGGATAGTTCAACTTTAGGCAGAGAATTGTGCCCAGAGAAGACCAGCAGCCTCGGTTCAGGCGTTGGATGGGCCCATAGGTTGCAGACGACAACGACAACAAAAACTGATAAACTAAAAAGATATGAAACAAAAGCAGTTCAAACGTCTTTATAATAACTTTACAAGTGCAGTTAAACCAGATTTAATCTGATATTTTGTTAAGTCTTAACCTTAGAAGTGGATACGAACTATCTTTTTTTTGTCACTTCAGTGACATGAGACTGCACATACAGTAGATATGGACTGTGGACTGGGAAAGTGGTATTTGCAGAGGGTTTTTGAAGGGGTTGTGCGTCAGCAAGCATAGCAACATGACATTTCCTCAGTCAGCAGATCCGGCATATCTATCAAAGAGCAGAAAGATTGAACTGCAGAAAATATCAACAAATAACAACCTCATCAGTCAGCGCCATGGACAGCGGATGTTTGATCTGTGCATCAAACGGGCTGCTTCGAAAGTGTAAGTTAACCAGCAAAAGCAATATTAGACATCAATGACGTCAAACATGTAGTTTTACTAGTCAACACAGAAGAGTCACTAGAACAGTGACATGACATGACATACCAGGACGTTAGATGGTGTACGGTATGCAAAGAATACAGGACATCAAAGAACCAGAGGCATTTAGTGACGCCTCAACCGAAGATGAGGTAGATCAATTCTGCTGTTGGCTTGAAAATTAAGGGCAACATAAGCACAAGTCTATGCATACATGTACAGCTTAAGTGACTCCACCGTGACTCACAACGCAGTTTTCTTTCTTGGTGGAAAAGTTCATGTGATTACCAGACCAGTTATATGTTTCTATTATAAGAAACTCGGGGGTTTGTAAACAGAACTCACACAGACTGACTGAGCAGCTACTAAATTAGAGAGACTTTGATGAACCGCCATTCTTTCAGGTTACAGTTAATGGCAGCAGGGAAGTCAAAACAAATGTGACTATCTGCATTGAACACTTTGCCAATCTCATATCCAGTGACTCATGCTATCAACACTGAGTTCAGCTGTGACATGAATAAATGGTAGAAAAAATGCATGGGATATGATTGATAACCCTATGTGCTAATCAACTTCTCAGTATACATTAGGGTCGGGATAATATGCTTTTACCTCGATTCGATACTATCGCGATACTTTGGGGACAATTCTGTATGATAGGATTGTTATGTGACGAGGCCCAGGTAGTGTGAGAACAAACGGGCCTGGGCCGCGGGGGGAGAGGGAGGGGGGGACAAGTACCCTAAAGCACAGGGCACGGTACGGATGGACAGTGTGATTGCGCCCTAACACCATCACGCCGTGTTATGTCAAGGCCTACTGTTAAACTCCATCACTGAGGAAATGGAACAAAGAGAGGCAGAAGTTCAGGCTGCTGCTGATGTTCTTGCAGCATGCATGGCTCTGGAGAGGCCAATTAAGATGGCTGGGACAATTAACATCACAGCCGCCAGAAGCCAGCAGCTTGAGCTGACTGGAGATAAGAAGCCAAGTGACCTCTGGTCCAACGCTGGGGTAGTCCTGATGTGTGGCAACACTATGTTCTTGAGTGTAATCGGTTAATCCAAGATAGCCGATGAAAGGCCTGACCTGGCACAGACTAAAGTAAGATCTGTGGAGGAAAGTAAAGGATTTAGGCCAAAAGTTTTGAGAATAAGTGAGAAAAAAGCGGATCCCTGTGTAGGAGGAGACACAACATACAACTGGCAATGACAAGGACTGTCAGAGGGGAAAAAAGAAAGACCACTGTTGCCAAGAGAAACAAGCCAATGTAACGTACATTATACTGTAAATCATTTGCTCTATTCATAACTTGGTAACAGTAGCCAGGAAGCAAATATGAATTGCTGGATTATGATGAAGGTTCGTTTGTTCTGCCTGCACCTTCGCAACCACACTTAATTAGCGTTGAAAGTAATGTCAACTGTATTTACACAATTGCCAGCCAAACAAAAAAAAATGATAAGGAGCTTATAGACATATAATCAGGTAAACATACCCGTTGCATCAGAAAGGGTAGCTGGAGGGTTTCCCTTGAAGATCCCCACTTGCAGATATTGTGGTTGCAGCGTTAATCACTCAGACAGCACCTTCATGTAATTACCCCAAAAATGTTCCTTTAACTAAATATAATGACTTTGCTGCGCTTTTTTTCCTATTTCATCTCATCTGATACTCATTCCAAGCCATACAGACACCTCCATGATGTCTATAATCCTGCTTTCATATCAATTATTACTTGCGATTTGTATTTTGTCTTACGGAAATACCCAGGGGGTCCTTTTCTCTTTTTTTATATAACTATGGAAATGTAACATCAGCACAACACCACTAAACAGAAATAATAATGTGTTTTTAGATGAATGAGCTCGATTGAAAAAACAGGTTTCTAGCATGAAGCGGTATTCACAATCACGTCATGTTTACCAGCTGATGCTTCTCAATGTACTGCATATCCAGCTGGGATTTTAATACTTTGCTAACACTTGTTTAACAACATCCTCGACTGTCACCAACACAGACATGTTCTAGACATGTCATGTGGCTGGTTGATGAAAAAAATGCTTCCATAGAAGGAAAGAAAGTTCAGTAACTAGTTTACAAGCAGCCTGTGAATGTTCTCATTCGTCCAGGTCGTCGTTATCCTCAAAGCAATTTCAGTCAAAAGCAACTGGACTTGATTATTTGTCTAGGAAGACGTTTCACCTCTCATCCAAGAGGCTTCATCAGTTTATGTACGCATCTGACCAGGTGTGGACTGGTCCAACTAACTGGTGTGAGATCCAGGTATTTAACCTCTCACAAGGCCGATGATTTCACTGGAGCCCTTTGTGCTCCAAGTGCCAACGACCGTCGTTAGAGTGACAGTCGTTGGTGAGAAGTAGGTTTGGACTTCGTTAGTGCTCTATTGAGTCTGAACGACAGTCGTTGGGGTCACAGGAGGCCATGTGTGAACAGTTGTTCTTTGAGGTTAGATTGTTGAATCTCCTGGGAAGGGATGAAAGGGCAGCATTGTAAATTGGAGATCAGTGGTGTCTCAGAGTTTACAAGCACAATTGCCGCCCTACGGTTTACATCCATGTCCGTGCAGACTCTCGCAAAACATTTGGTGAAGACTTTGAAGGAATTTAATAGAAGGTATTAAGTGTATTTTGTAAAAATTAGCATATGAATTCTTGAGTTATGGCCAAAAACATCATACCTGACACCTGACACAAACCTGGCAGGTGATGGATGAAACAACATCAAACTCTCGCCGAAGCCAGTCAGGAGAAGAGCGAGAACATCTTTCCCATCGTCAAAAGCCTTCAGTGCTGGTTTTTGCTCTTTTTTAAATGAAGAAAAGCTCTCCAGTTCTGATATAAAATATTTTATTGCAGCATCGAAGGAGAGACCGTTGTTGTCGCCCTGCATACACACACCTAAACCATGCCCACAGCTGCCAGTAGCTCCTCCCAGGATGCTGATTGGTCCGAACATACGCATTACTTGAAGGCTGACAAGATGGATTTGTCTGATCTTGTGAACCAAAGATTCTCTCGTCATCTTGTGTATCATAAAAATAACCAATACCTTTGACCATCAAAACCTAGTCAGTCTATCCTCCAGTCTGAGTGGGTTTTTGTGCCAGTTTGAGAGTCCCTCCAGGCACTCAGGTGAAGGGGACGGACGGACGACCTGAAGACATTTATGTCTTTAGAAACTATAATTTAAGCAAGAAAACATGAGTCATTACAGAGAATTAAACTTCACGTAAAGAGTGGCAATGAACCTTCTCCTGCTCTGAGTAAGGCAGCCATTGGTTACCTCAGCCCTCTCAACCTCCCCCTTTGTTGCATGGACGCCTACGCATGTCCATGTTCACTCAGCCTCCCTCTGGTCTCCCTTTGAAATGCTGCAAGGTTAGTGTGGGCGCTGAACCTTTGAGAGGCACGCACGGCGATGACAGAGATACTTCAACACAGCCGAGGACTTTTAGGGAGCACAATGAGCGCATGTGGGAGGCTTCCTTTACAGAAAAGAATTGATCCTGCTCTGAAGGGGGGCTGCACATATGCTTTCACTCAATATTTCCAAGTGAGCTTACTGTATATCTGATGTGAGGGGTAAAGATGTAAACATGACGGTTTACCATGCTTTAACAAGGATGTTTATTATACAAGGACTTACACTTAGACAAAGACAATAATTACCCTGAAGGGTTCAGCAGAGGGAGGGTGCAAATGTTTATGTAAATGATGCCATTCCAGTGAATTAAGAGACCTTTCAGAATTAGACATGCATCTGAAAGCTTTGAGATCACATCATCATTTTATCTTAGGGTTGGGTGAGGCTGATGCTTCTAAATTTCAAAATAAAATGTCAAATGGATAAAAAAAAGTAGATGTGAGCGGTGTGTGTGTGTCGAGAGCCACCCGTGGAGTCTGTTATGCCTCCTGCATCAGGCCTCACATGACAATGAAACACTAATTCATTCACTGTAATGACTAAAGCAAGTGTAATGTATCCATTGTCTGCACTACCTCACAGCGGGCAGTCCACTTGAAGAGCTTCATGGAAAAACCTCAGGGCCTTGTTGACCCTTTTCCCTTTACAAAGGTTGTCATCGCTATGTAATCATACTGTATATCCATGTTATTTTTGCACAAAATGGCTGCACTTTCTTCATACACAGTCACACTGTAGCGTGTCCTTTCCACTCCAATTATAGAGTCACATTCAGTCTTACCCTATTGTAACCTGTTGGTGAAATAAACCAATTTGAGAGAGAAAGAAAGACATTAGCATGAATTTAGTAGGCACCAGGGCATGAATTGACCGAACCTTTCATCGACTTTCACATTCGTTCCCACCTTCACTTCGCTGCAGGATGCAATACACCGCTTGTTTCTTTCTTTTTTTTGCTCCTACCATCTCCTCGGAGGTGTGCCGCTCAGGTGCAAAACCCCAACCCAATTACAGGGCCGCCAGATGGCCCAGCAGGTCCCCAACCACAGTGGCAAAGCTGGCACGTAGCTCCCTCCTATCACCTCTCTCTCTCTCTCTCTCTCTCTCTCTCTCTCTCTAACTGGGTCAACTCCCTTGCTCACTACCTCCCTCTTTCCTTGCTGCTATCTCCTCCATCATCCTTTCATGTTTTTTTCCACTCACCAATGGATTTTTGTCTGCTCAACCTGGGCAGTCATAGGACCATTAACATAACAATTTCTACGATTTAAAAAGACAGAAGAACACAATGGATGACAATGCTGACATGGAGACATGATGTGACCCCTTACTTGATTTCAGATTTGGACACCATGTTGGCATTTTGGTTCATGCTGTTTTAGGAAATGATAAAGCTGCCGAATATCAGGGAGATGCTAGTCAATACCCGCCAGACGTGCTGACGTAATCACAGCACATTGCACAGGTGTCAATACTCAGGCTTCAATGCCATGCAACAGACTGTTTTAGACGGACTAGAGCGAAGTATAGCGGCATTTTTTTTTTTACGTATTTACAGCCAGAAATCATCTAAAAAGGCTTCAAAAACACAACTTTACAAAATTGGCAAGCAAGACGTAGCTTTCCCTGCTTTTCCCAAGCTACATGTAGCAAGCTACATGTAGCAGTGTATGCAACATGTAAACACTGCAGTAACGTCTCTTATTGTAATTTCACATTCCTGCCAGAACATTAGATTTTAGTTTATATTATATTCATTGAAATATTTTTTTGAGTTAAAAGTGTTGCTACACTGGTGAATGATATTGAGTATTGACACCTGCGCAGTAGCAGCACTGATTACATCAAACGTCTCGCATGTATTAACTAGCCAAACTTCCCAACAAAACAAACCCCACCCAGGATTAATGTTGTCCATTTCACCATCAAATTCAATATATTCACAGATCCTTTTGCCAATATCACTCCCATCTTGTCACTTTTTACGAGTTAATCACCCAGTAAATCACCAATTAAATCCCTTTTATTAAGAATTATTTGCTAATTACCACAAAATGATGTTGCGGTTGTTATATGTCAGCCTAATTTGAACCGATTGAATACATGTAGGCATAGACACCACAGTAAAAAGGGGTGGGATCAATACGAGAGAGCTCATCATCTACATGTACAAATTGGTTATCTTCGAGACCTAGCCTATTTTGCATAACTTGGATTGGTAAATCATAATTTCTTAGCCTGAAGCTTATTAAACTCAAGTGTGTTTAAAAACCATTATCTGCTATTACAGCAGAACACTTCACATATAAGGGAAAGAGCCTGTGTTGTTATAAAGAGACTTGGAGTTCACAATTCTGTACAAATATGTCAGAAAACAAAAATTAGAAAAATAAGAAAAAATAAAGCAAATATTTACAAAGGCATTGATTCCAAAATGTCTGATAAACAAAAAAGAATAAATGTTTTACTTATTAAACTAAATAAAAGGCTAAATAAATCCAATTGCCAACCAAGTCAATAGTGAAGTGCCTTAAACCTGTATTTTCTCTAATGTCTAGCAGGGGGTGACTCCACTAGTTAGTGTGATTGTGTAGAAGTCAATGAGAAAATGAGCCTACTTCTCGATTTATTACCTCAGTAAACATTTTCTTAATGAATTTATGATCTCAATCTGTAGTTTGAAACCTTCTACAATACAGCATGATGTTCATTTAGTTAAATATGGTCCCATTTAGAGTGAAATATTCAATAGAGTAGGGTATGCTTTAGGGCGTGGCTAATAATGGCGTCCTCCAGTTCCCAGTTAGGTCCACGTCTCTCTCATCCAGAATTAAATGTGTCCATTTGATTTGAATCCAGGATTCATATTCTCTTTATAACAAAGTCATATCATGTACTTTCCGACACTTAACTGTGACAGTCTTGATCATCTACTGTTGAACCATTCAGAGGTTTGATTACAGGTCAAAGCATGAACATTGTTGTTCCTCAGGAAGACACTTTGTGAATGCTTTACAGATCTGGACAAGCTAATAATCGAAAACAAGGACACTTTTTTGATCCATTGGGAGCGCTAACAGTGTAATTAAAATAAATGATGCAAAATAAACTCTGAGCAAATTAAAGCTCGTGTTTGCATGCATAACGCAGTTCTGCATCAAGCAATTAACACCATAATATTTGACTGGGGACATATTCAGCAGATAAATTAGAGATTTTTAAAGTCATTTCATGCTTTATAAACCGTTTCATTATCAAACTGTTATGACTCACATGATCTATATTGAGTGGATTTAGCTCTTTCATGCGGCATTAATATCACATGTAGAAGAGCAATTTCCATTCAGGTCTGGCCTTGGTCATCATTGCCATCTAGCTAATGGAAGTAATATTGTTGTTTTTATGGAGAGTTCAGATCTTACAGCTAAACTTTAGAGAAATGCTTGAATTATAAACAAACATGAAACATCTACTGTATTTTACATTCTGGAGCTGCCCCCTCTTTGACTTTGACTTGTTTCCAAGAAACGTACGATCACATTTTACAGATCTGTCGATTCAAGCGATTCGTGGACACAAACGTTTGAGTTTTAGTTGACTAAGAAATTATTGAATCAAAGACAATCCTATCATATTCTGCACAAATTTACACTTAAAAAAAACCCACCTAACCTACATCGTGAAGGTAGTTGGTAAGGTGAAAGGGTGAATCCCACAGACCCCCTTGATGGCTATCTTTGACCAGCAGGTACTAACAAAGATAGACTTTGACTTTGGTTTAGATCCAACTGCTACTCAGACTTTAGATAGACATCTAAATTCACCTGAATACAATGGATCTTAGTCCAGAGTTACCCATGGGGCAGAGTGGCTAACTTTTCAGGCTTAAATAGTCTGAAATGTCTGGGCTTTTCAAGCAGTAAAACGACTATAAGACCGGTCTAACACTAAAGACAAGTCTAAAATATCTTTGTAAAGCCGGCCCCAGGTCTATATTAGACTGTCCCCTCAGGTCATAGATTCAGGGCCCGTCCACGCAGAGAGGCATTTTTCTGTAACCGCACAACTTAAGAATGGTTTTTGCCGACCATCCACACGTAGTCACCGAGCCGGCATTATCGGAGCCTGAAAACGGTATCTTTTGTAACCGGGTCCCAATGTGGGAAGATTTGAAAACACCCACCTTGGCAGTGTCATCAGGATGGGGAAGGGGCTCACAGCAGCAACAAATGTTCGTTGAGGACACTAACTACAGAGTAACTAAACACCACAAAAGTCTCCAATAACACCAGAAACAGTCGACAGATGATGAGGATTTGGGAAGTCGCCAGATTTGGCAAGAAAGTCTCCGGTGTTTGTATTATGATTATAAACAGCGTTTCCCCCGTCTCTTCTTCTCCATTGTTGGTGTGTTTCTGTGGCAGTAACAGCGCCATATGCAGGCCAGGCATGTGTATTACAGCATTTTTAGCTGATTTCATTGGGTTTGCGTGGACACAAATATTTCTTGAGTCGATTCCTCTCACTCTATCCTGTCTTTGTTCAGTCTTCATCAAAGAACATCACAAAAATCCCCAGTCAACCAGCATCAAAGCCAATTAGTCATTGTTGCTTCACAAGAACAAGAACAAAGTGAATTTCAGGACTTCAAACTGGCAGCAACACACATCAAATATCAAGAAAAAATAAACTCTCAAGAGCTCCCAGGAAGAAACTCCAAAAACTGTTGCATTGATACATGCAGGAAGAAAGCCTAACAGTGCGGCTCAACTTTGGTAAAGTGGATGAGGAGGACATGAGTTAGTGAACCGGCACATTAATTACTGGCTGTCAGTCAAGTATCCACCACCGTCTGCCAGACGCTCATTTGCGAGAGGATAGTTCTTCCAGACATAGTGGTCACACACACATACACACAAAAGCGGGAGTCTTTTATGTATATAATAAGTCACATAAATGATGTTAGGTGAGCTGCCTGCAGAGAGCAGAGATAAGGAGCTGAGAAAGCCCTGTGGCCACTTCCCCTTGTCCAGCGTTGCTTCTTTACTCACCTGAAGCCAATCTCAGGGGGTAATGAAACTGGAAAAAGTTATTAACCCCGCTTTGCTGCGAGGGCAAGACAGCTCTATTAAGCCAGTGCACAAAGATTCACCCATTTTCAATTACTGCTTCCAAAATGCTAAGAAAAGTTAGAAAAAGCAGCCTTGTTGTCTGCTGGGCAGAAGGACTCAGGGGCCCCAGATCTCAGCAGCTCTTATCATCTACTCTTGTTCCTCACACAGCGTAGGTGTGATACACTCCCTGAGCTGTCGGTGGATACGTTCAGTCTATTTATATGACAAATACTGCAAGGCGGCACACCCACTGGAAAATGGGTCTATCAGCCCTGGGCTAAATGAGAGGCTGGGGAGTAGAGAGGAGGGTAAAGTGCAGTCACACCCGATGGGCTGCTTCATTGAGATGCTGAATCTGGCTTTAAATAACTGATTTGATTTTAATCAACACTGAGACACAGACAAATCTAAAAGAGCTCCCTGTAGGCAGCCCAGGTGCAAATAGATCTTTCATGATTCTGCCTTAACACTAATCTAAAGGCCTTTACACACCGGGGGTTGTCTTTTCGTGCGATTCATTTGCACCTCAACATATTTTTTTTCGGAACAAGATCTTTGAAATACAGGCATGAGGATTATACAGCAATGCTGAAATTCTGTAGTCATATTCATGACGGCAAACTCTACACACGCTAAAAGTCATAGTTTGTGTAACTGTTGAGGCGATCTGGCAGGCAGAGCACATCACCGGCATGAATATTCGCAGGTGAGCATGTATCTGTTACTCTCTTTCAAACTCTGTGCCAATGAAACACTGTTTCCTTCTCAATCCAGTGTTACATGTCTTTGAGTAACTGTCAGACTTGGGTAGCTCCACTAAACTCGCCATGATTTCCTATTCCTAAAGCAAAGCCTGCAGCAAAGGTCCATTACTCTCAAAGAACTCACAGAGTAACTGCTGGGGATCTGTAATGGTCCACCTTTTCTCAGCCCCCGTCTTTATTGGACAAACAACAGGGACCAAACACTTTCTGACTGACTTATTCTGTTTTCTATTACATTAGCAGATACAGTTAGAAAGGGCTTGAAAAACCCACCCCTCACATTTAGTGACCCTTATCCCTGCTTGCGTGCGTAGTTGGCTGCGAAGCTGGAGGGGGCAGCGGGGAGGTGGTTAAGGGCAGGGGCTAATATAGCGGGTGCCTGGGGAGTCATGTCTGTTGGAATCAGTCTGTTGTGGAAGGCGAGGCCAGGGGCCATGGTGCGACTACTGGTACATGAGTCATATTGATAAAAGAAGGCTACCACCCTAGGCAGGGTCACCCTTCAGGGAAATTTGCCCGGCAACCACTGGCTCCGTGACAGGCTGGGAGATGCACAAAGTAAGTGACGAGGTCTTAAGCGGTCAGCGAGGTTGACCCTTAGAGCGCAGCAATAGATGTACTCCAAGGGGTTATAGAGAGAACTTCATTTCAATTATGGACTGTGTTGAAAACCTAAAATAATCTTACCTCAAAGGAATTTTATTGATGTCACATTTTCTTATTTTCCTTTATAACTAATTGTGATAAAAAATATATTAATTTTTGGAGTGTTGTAGCTCGGGAGCAACATAAAAAAATAAATGCCCTGTAGCCTTGATTGTATTCAGCCTCCACCCTCCAGCTTCTTCTTCTTCTTCTTCTTCCCGCCCACTCCTTCACGCCTCCCTCTGCAGCAGCCTGCCTCCCGCAGGGCTCAGCCACAGATATCATAACTGACACGGTTTATCGAGGCAGATAATCAGGAGGGGAATAATTGCGTAAAGTTGAGACAAAAGGCAGCAACTAAAGAGATGATTGCAGTAAATGTTTGGACATCTGGGAGATTCCCATGAAGAGGAAGCGGTCTGTTCTTCCCTGTTTCCTTATTTGTTGTTTCTTTGGTTACGGATGACGTAGCTGATGGAGCTGCGGCACTTAGCCCTTTGTCATTCATGGTGTCCATGTCAAAAAGACTCGTCCCCAGAGCTGTTAATGTTCTCAAACAGACGGCCCTTCAAGTGCTCTTTCCATACACTTGGCAGCTGACCTTTTTGATTCTGTTTAGAGTGGAGTGTGTGCAGTTTCATGATGATGTCGTTGTCTTGGATGGGCTCTAACAAAAACTGGTTAAGCACCCGTCAACAAAGTCGATGAATTAGGACCGTGATCATCATCATCCATTCATTTCATATCTACATAACAATATATATCATCATATAGCTTGTCTTCTGGTATAGTATAGGAAAGTATTTTCAAATTCTAATTCAATTCATTATTTCATTATTATTTGCCCCCGGGGGGCAATTCAGGGCACACAGAGCAGCAAATAACGACAGTGCAACTGTACAAAAACATTTTAACCTAACAACAAGAATAAAGTGTAAGAGAAGAATAAGTGTCAGGATGTTCGTGTGTTAGTACAGGTTAGATACAGAGAACATCGTCGGCGTGAGATGTAGAAAGACATGCGTGTATCAGATGTAAGCAGAAATGTGAACGGGTGTATAAGATGTAAATACGCAGTAGACTGTTGAAAACAGGTATAAACAGAACTGTAGTGCAGAAAAGATATAAGTGGACAGTGATCGGATTCAGATGAGGAGTTCATCCAATGAGAACTTGATGAAATATTATATATATATGATATAGATATATTTTCTACATGATATCAATTTCATTCAAAGATGATAAATACTAATAAGAAGAAGAAGAATTCCTTTATTAGTCCCGCGAATGGGGAAATTTAATTTTCACTCTATTATTTTTCATGTCACACACACACAGGCGCGGAATACACACACATGCACAAACAGGACCTATATACATGCAACTAGTGGAGAGATGTTAGAGCGAGGGGGCTGCCAGTGACCGGCGCCCCGAGCAGTTGGGGGTTTGGTGCCTTGCTCAACAGCACCTCTGCAGTGCCTAGGAAATGAACTGGCACCTCTCCAGCCACCAGTCCACACTCCATTAATGGTCCACATAAGGGACTCGAACCAGCGACCCTCCGGTTCCCAGCCTAGTCATCTATGCACTGAGCTAGTACCGCTGGCTGGGACTATTGGTTTTCCATTAGCAAAAGTTGTGGATAATACCTGGTACCTGTTACATTTTTTCGTACCACCTCTAAAAAATTAAGCTGATACTAAATTGGAGTTTTTGGCGAGTTTTGTGAGTCCTCTCACATCTGTGCCGGAGACTAGAGAGGATGACATTTTTAAAAATGTCCAATTTTATTTTATAGGAAATGAAACGTGTTAGTACGCTGTTTTACAGCTTCTCCTTAGCCGCCTCGGCTGCTACATGCGATATACGCGATGATCAAAAATATGACAAATGTGAGCAAGCGGCGCGATACAAGCGGCTGAAGGGTATTTGCGTCATTTGGGTTTGATGTAAACGCAACACTAGTGGTTTGGTGCGAATGCAACATTAGTGGTTAAATAAATACGTTTTCATGCCTTCACTGCACTGCCCCGAGCTAACCAGCGTCTCTCCTGGATTTTGCCTTTATTACACAAAAAACTGTCTTGATGGCTTATTTGATTTATGTAAGTGCTGAAACAGACCATGGGATTATTTTGCACCAGAATTACACTTTAAAAGGAGGCGGTTCTTATTAAACTCGTGGCCTGGCTCAAACTTTTTGCCCAGCAGCAGTCCAAAACTAGTTTAAACTTGCACTGACTTTATCAGAACCAAAAAAAAAAGGAATACGCACTGCGTATTATCTGATTTCTATTTGAAAAAGATGGCTGGCCTGTGACTTTCAAGAGTTTATGCCGAGGGGCTAAAATTATACAATGTATCAGAATTCATTTGAGGTCACTGAGCATCAGCATTCGCTTGAGTGACGGAATAAATCAGCTCGTTCAGGAATCCTTCACCACAAACACCCACTTCTTGAATCTAGTTGACACTTGCAACAGACTGGTGGTCTGATTTCACATTTGAGTCACAGGATCTCTGAACTTCCTTCTTTTTTTTAATATTCACACAATCACACACACACACACACACACACACACACACACACACACACACACACACACACACACACACACACACACACACACACACACACACACACACACACACACACACACACAAATTCACAAAGCTGACAGGTTGCTAATCCCACAAAGGTGTCATGGAGTGACGCGAGCGTGTGATTAGAAGGTGACAAATAATTCAGCTTCAGAAATAACAGTCCCAGTGTCATAGATCTGCTGTTTCAAGCAGATGTGAAGCACAATCGGGGAGAATGAGATGATTAAGATGATTAGGAAATGATGCTTTGTACGCTAGCTTACACGTTGGCGTCCTGACTTTTCCCTCACCTCACGCATCTCCTCGTGGTCTCTGTTTCCTTGCACACTTTGATGTTTTCCCTTTCTCTTTGTCGGCCATTAGAAAGCGTTTCCCCTACTAGGCATCCTTTTCATACGCCTACGGCTTCTCACAACATTTCCACCCACACACGGTGTTTGAAAGGCAGCATGCCAATGTCCAAATGGCTCAATCATTTCTAAAAACAAAAGTATAATTTAGCGGTGCTCGTTTGTTTTTTCAAGCAGCGCAAAGTAAAAAATGCTGATGATAAACATCCAGTGAATATGACCTTTTGAAGATCATTTTCAATCACTGAACTAGAGTGAGCTGTCAGATCGGATCCCACTGGCGCTATCATTTAACACAACAGCCTCCCTATATCATACTCCACAGCGCCAGGGTGGCTTGAAGAGTGAGGGAGAACTCATTGATAGTGGCGGCAGTTTGATAGATAACATTGTGAGGGTGACACTGAAATAAAACCGCCATTGTGACTAACAATCTTTCAGCTCATCGTTTGCCATCAGGCATCTCTGACACTGCATTAGCATCCGTTTGGATTTTCTCATTTGGGAGAAGCTCTCTGATCTGCAAGCGTGCCGTTATCGCCGTGACCCCAGGTTGTGAAATGCTCCAGTGGTACGGAGAGACGGAGCAGGAAGAGAACAGAGGGAAGAGAGAGATTTGTCGTACACGTTTTTCTTTCTAGTGCTTTGTTGCTCATATGCGGGCTACAGCAGGGGTGCTTTTGGGTTTTTTTCCTCCATATGGCACACACACACTTGACAGCCCGATACCATCAAAGATATTTCTGATCCTGTGAGCATCGAGTCCTCAGATTGAGATCAGACGCAGACATATCAAGAGAGCCCACAAAATTGGGTTGAAATTGCTCTTGAATAATACAGTCTGCAGACATGATCATGCGATATAGAGACGGAGCAGTGAGATGGATGTTTGACGGGTAAGAGTTGGACAATATGCTCACTGCCTCCATGCTTACAGAGGTGTCTGCTGCTGTTGACCCTGTACGGTGATATTTTACATATGATGTGATAAAAGCAGAAGGGAGAAGAACAGTGGCTTCGTGAACCAAATAATTGTTTGATAATTCTTTGAAAGAGTATTTTAAAATAAATGTCTGGAAATAGGTATATATTAATAAGAATACTTCATATTATTTGCAAATGCCTATTCAACATTATTTTAAACAACAATGATTATGGACTCACTGGCCTATAGGAAACCATCCACGGATACAGTTAAGAATTAATTGTAAAAAATTATGCATAAATATACATGAACATTTCATTCATTCATCTTCAACCACTTGTCCCTGTCGGGGTTGCGGGGGGAGGGGGGGGGTGGTGCTGTAGCAGATCTCAGCTGACATCGGGCGTGAGGCGGGGTACACCCTAGACAGGACACCATACTATCACAGGGCATATAGAGACTTCCAGAGACAGACAACCATTCACACCTACGGGCAATTTTAGAGTCATCAATGAACCGAACACCTGCACGTCTTTGGATTGCGGGAGGAAACCGGAGAACCCGGAGAAAACCCACACAGACACGGGGAGAACATTCAAACTCGACACAGAAAGGCCCCGGTCGGGATGCAAACCTAAAACCTTCTCACTGTGAACAAAAGTGCTATCCACTATACCACCGTGTAGCCCCATCCACAAATACATATAAGAATTCACTGTGCCCCCCACATGTAAGTTTAACATGTAAAACATTATGCATAAATATACATGAAGATTTCAATAATTACTATTTTAATAGCCTAGTATTGTATGCACCATAAAAAATGTTTGTGTATAGGCATTAGGCCACCCTACAGGTTATTGTATGACCACTTAAATATGCATTCCAGCGTTATGCAGTATAGTAGGGGCGTCCCTGCTGTCTCTTTTTCAGCTTTACTGGTCCTTGGTCTAATCCTTTCAGCATTACCTGTCATTTGACTTTTCTGTTAACTTTCTCTAAGCTCTCCTGCAGACACACGGGAGACGTTGAATGTTAAATGACAAAACAAAAACGATCCACTGCACCGCTTCAGACAGGAACCAGCCACTGACCTCTAACCCCTACAACCGACTTACTGGTCTTGACACTTGGAGACAGAATCATAATCCTGATGATCCCTGTATTGGCAGACAAGGCTCCGAACACAAACATCTGTTGTAGCAGTACCTCCAGGCACCAACAGAGAAGCCTCCCCACCTCCCACAGCCCACATGATAATTATCACTGCTGGCTGTGGCCAAGCCTTCCATGCTGCCATGTCCATTCAACGCTTCAGTGAGTTTTGGGTACTGCACGGTCCCGTGATTAAAATAAATGAGGTCTGTTGGGGTGCATGTTGTTTGAAAGCAAGATGGCCTCTTATTCATTTGGTAAACGTATTTTAATTGAGTGAGCTGGAAACTGTAAAGTCTTATTCAAACAGGAAGAGCTACTCTGGCGATAGAAATCATCTTTGGCTGCATTTAACCACACTGAATGGAAGTTAATTACCTTTTTATTTGTATTTTTTACTTTCTTACCTCCTATTATTACTACAAATCTACTTTATCAGCTACGTAGCTTCCTAAGAATCCAAATCAGCCACACTATCCTTCAATATTTGTGTACATTTTTAAATGTTTAAGGATAAATCCCTTCATATGAACCATCGACTTCTCAAGGGATCCTTAGAAACAAAAGACCTAAACATCAGAAAACTTACCCCCGGGCCTTCCAAGAACATTTCAGCTGCCATCTTGCACAAAGTTGAGATTTTGTTTGCCTCTGCCAGCTCAGTTACACAACTCTTGAGATCATTTCTGCCTCCAGAGAAGCTCTGACACAGCATTTGTAAGTAAGTAAACTCCAATCTGCGTAACTTTGCAGAAAACTGCATCTGACACACCACCCTGTCAGAGTGGATCAGGCCCAAAAGCCCGTACACATCCCATTTCACTGCACGTCTTAATTCCAAGTGGGTTGTGTTGAAATCTCCCCCAGTATAAACCTCTCTGTCACGGCTTCTCAAGAGTCACTGAGCCTTCTGACTTCACCGATCCATTTACAGTTGCAACATCTTTTTTACACAAGCATGAACAAGCATGAAGATTCAACGTAGATTGAAATGTTTTCTCATTCAGATGCAGCGCAAAGCCTTTCACAGATGACTCTGACTAAAGCTATGAGATGACTCAAAGATGCTGCAAACACTTTTGAAAATTCAGAATACAACCATCAATCACACTGTAAGGGCGCACTCACACTCACTGTCCATCCGTACCGTGCCCAAACAGGTTTTACGGGTAAAGTCTAGTTCGTTTGACCAGTGTGAGTGCAACAGAACCGCGCCTAGCTGCGGCTTGCTTGCCGGCCACAGCCTGTTTGGGAGAGGTGGGCTTTTGTAAAGCACGTTTGCACATGTACGAGCACAAGCGTGCGCACGTGTACGAGCATGAGCATGAGGCTTACAGCGGCTCTGACGTCATTTTATGTGCGCCTGTTCAGACAAAAAAGAAGGACGGACCATGCGCGGACATTTAAAACAATGGCGGTGAAAGGTTCACGTTGGTGTGATGCGGAGGTGGAGTGTTTACTGCAGATTTGGTCGATGAAAAGATTCAAAAACAGTCGACAAGACGCACAAAAACTCTGAGGTCTATGGAAAGATTTGTAAACAAAGCGACGCATCGCGATGACGTCAATGCCTGTGACGTGTTACGGCGTGATGACGTATAGGCAGCAAGAAGCATTCGCGCGAGGCCCAGGTAGTGTGAGTACAAACGGGCCTGGCCCGCAGGGGGAGAGGGGGCGACAAGTACGGTACGGACGGACAGTGTGAGTGTGCCCTAAAAGTCAGTAGATTTATGGGGCAATATGTGAAAGATGTTTACTTCCCCGGACACAATCAACAACATAGGCATTTTACAGGATGGTTGGTGAATATCAAAGTCAATTGTTTCTGTTTTTTGAAGTTTTTGTGAACATAAAAGCTGTTACAGTTTGTGTTAAGGCTTTTAGAAACCAGGGGTGTTTTTTATGTATATTTTTTTCCCACACAGTACAAAAATATTATGCAGCGATAAAATGGGGCCGTTTTTTCAGAGCTTTCACACTGCCAATACAGGCGTGAGGGTTAAAAAACCAAGAGGCGTAAACTTTACTCCTTTCAACCCCGACAAACGCAGCACTTACCAGATCCACCGTTCCCTTTCTTACCTTTCACAATAAAGGCCTTAGACTGTGTGACTGGTGTGAAAAGGCTTTTATGGAGCTATTTGATCGGTTCTGGGAGTCCATAAAATCACTTCAGCATTGGCCATTAGTTGCGGCTTTGGAATAGACTTGTAAAGATGTCTGACCCGAGGCTCAATGAGAATATATTCCACTGGGACATTTCACATGGTCAATCCCAAGCTAATGAGTAGAAATCCTTATTTTACTCAAAACAATTTGCCATCTGAAAATTACCATAAGCTCTAGAGACGGGCAGGTTTAATGCCACGGCAGAGGAGGACAGACTTTGTTTGTTGTGGTGTGTGTGCTCCGTGAAACTGAATACAAGGTTTATTTTACTGTTCTGTCTATGAGGACATAATGGAAGTACTTTTTAGTCAAATTACCTATTGATTTCTTTTGACTGTATGACTTTCAAAAACTTTAGTTGGGCTTCAGGGAGGAAACCTTTTTTTTCGTAACTGATGGAGACAAGGCGTAATTAATCGTTTTGTCTAAGAATGAACTGTAAGGTAACTTTCACGAAACACAAAACAACACGAAAATAAAGAAATCAATCAATTTATATAACATCTCCCGGTGGTAAGCTTTCAAACTTACCTTACTAACATCCATCCGCATTTAAAAAACGTAATCTTTCATGGCACTTGAGTACAATCGCAAACACACACACACTTTTTAAAGCCTGATAAGAGATAGCACCATCACTGTACAGTTCATACAATTAGAGTATTACATTTCCTCGCTGTGTTTCTGTTCTAATTACCAGTGAAGACAAAAAGAAAAGTGTTGCGTGTGGCCATGAAAGATCTCCTCCATGTGCCTAAACATGTGTTTTCCCTTTTCTCAGCAGGCATTGCCAACCTGCTATATAAAGCCAGCAAGACCGTTCCCTCGGGAGACACAGACCCATCAGCACCTTTGGTCCCACATTAGGATTTGTTCAAATCTTTGATTGGAGATGGCCGGCAGCCTTTTTTCTTCGTTGGGTTTTTAGTTAATAATTTGGTTTTGTTAGGTAGGGAGGGGGGCCAGCTTCGACGTCCCTATAGGGGGTGGCCTGGTCCCCCCTCCATTGTCGCTGAGTTTGGTCGGCATCTCCAGGTCCCTTTTTTGGGTTTGCTGATTTCTTATTTTGGTAAGATCCTCATTTGTATTTCTCTTGTTTTCCTTCAAGAATGTTTATTTCCTGGTGGAATAAGTTGTTTAATAAAAAACGTTAAAAGTTCTTTCTTCGTTGGTGTCCTTTTATTTTTCGGTCTCCAGTTTGAGCCACTAGTCCATTTATTCAATTGTTTGGAGGCCGTAACAGAAAGTCATTTTAAAAGTTCTTTCAAAGAGAGAGAGAGAGAGAGACAGCAGAAGAAACAAATCACGATGGTGTGTCTCCAGTGAGGCAGTAGAAATGTAACTCCTATTGATCCGAGTCTGATTTAACAGCTCACTGAGTGGGGTGTTTTGCTGGAGAAGAGAGTGCCCCCTGAGGGATATAAACAGAGCTGCAGACACAGAGTGACAGGGCCGGTGGTGTATAATGGCATAGCGAGGAAGCAGGAAGTAAAGCGGGGAGGGAGGAAGAAAGTGACGCCTATTCCTCTTGTCTGTCTCGTGTTCAGGTCAGATCACACAGGGCTGACACTGGACTCGTACTGAGGCTGAAGGCAGGCCCGTGAACTGGCTCGGTCGGTGAAACATGCCTCTGAGAGCAATTAGGAGGCCAATTACTTTCTTTTCATGGAAGATGGCATGTCATGGCATGCCAGCTCCAGTGTGCAATTCTTCCTGACATCCGTCCCCAGCAACAACTCATACTGACGCTTTTCATTTCCCCCCATTCCGGTTAGAAAGCGCTACAGCTGGCCAGATGGAAATACACTCAACAGCATCGCAAAGAGGAAGTCATGAAGGGTTGCAAATCCATTACCAATGCTTGTTTAGCAGTTCCTAACACTGTGATGTACTGAATAGATCTGTTATGGAAAAATGAAGCGTAAGCAAAGGCAGTCAAATGCTTTAGCTGTTTACCACCCTGTCAGTTTTGGCCTGATTTTTCTAAACGTCTTATTAAAATCAGCATACCTGGAAGTTTGATTTAATTAACTAAGCATGAGTGCCATTTGATAATTCAAATTATGATCGCTGACAATGTGAGGCAGGATGTGCTGCTGTGATAATTCCTATTTTTGGTAAACAGCAGGAGATTTGGGAGGTGGAGCTGAATTGGAGGGATATTTTCCCAGTGAGACGTCTCAGCAGAGAGCCAGTTTGGCACCAGCTTAATGCCAGTCGGCCTCCACTGGGCGCCGGCAAACAGTTGTGTCATCCAATGGCGTCCCAATCCGATCAGACAGAGAAGAGGCCGACGGACCGCCGCCATGCAGAGCCAAACTCCAGGGCCCAGTGGAGGTCAAATAACACACAAGAAGGCTGTCCAAATCCTCACTGCTGTTCCCCGACTGACAGGACTCGTGTGGCTGTGGCGAGGGGCTGGAAAGAAGCAGCTCTTTTGTGTCTTTTCAAGGTCTGAAAATCAATCAGCTCCTCAAGACGTGCACAAACATCGTGAAGCCATTTAATGAGAACAGTGAGGCATCCTTAATTATCGTATACTTTAAGAAGTCCCAGGGGTCTATTTTAATGTCCCCAGAGTCTCTTCTTAGCTGTCTTATCATATTAAAAACCCTCATCTTGGAATCATCCACAAGACAGATTTATTTGGAAAAGAAACTGTCATCATTGGAAGCATACAAACGAGGCATTCAAGACATGCTTCATTGTGACCTTAGCATCTCATCTCAGTAACATCACAATTACGCAGTTTCTGGACTTTTCGCAGAGCTTTTTCTTGGCGTTTGCCACCAAAAAGGATAGAATATTTGCCCGTATGATTAAGCCTTCTTCCATTTATTCAATGCTTCTTTGCTGTAATAAGCATAATAGCAGTAACCAATGACAAACCAAGCTTTACAGCGCTTTTCTAACAAGCACTGTGTAGCACTATTGAGGCATTATTGAATCAGTGAATAATACCAACAATTATAGGAATAAAAAGAGCTGTTATCTGCTGAGAACTGGCCCTAAATGACACATCTGTGGCTGTATGAATGGAAACCTAACATTACACATAAATAATACAGCAGAATATATATTGTTTATTTTCTCCAACATTTATTTCTTCAACATCAACAACAACATCCTCCACCTCCTGCCACACTCTGAATCCCAAGCCACAGTTCTCTTTCGTCCACCTCTCAACTCAACTGTGCTTATTAGCTCAGCTCTCACTGAGATTGGACCTGTCCTGCTCCACCAGGGGGACCCACATATTGTAAGCATGGGACTGGCCTATCCAGCTAACCCCTGCGACCTTGGAGTGAGGTACTAAGCCCTGCGAACCCGCCGTATGAACAATATGAGGCGGTGAGGGAGCCGGGCATACAAACAGTCCATTACCATCCATAATGTGGGCTCTCCGCGGCGCCCATCCAGAAACCTTGCGGCTCTACCATCTTCTTTCATTTTATCCTGTCAGTGAGGGGATGTCTCTCTTTCTGTGTGCCTGTGCAATCTGGCCAAAGAGGAAGAGACCAGAGTACATGAATAAAGGGACTGGTTTGCTCCAGGCAGAGCTGAAATTGGTCTATTACGGGGCTCCATTTGAGATCAGTGTGGGAGGGAGCGGCAAGGCCAAGCACTGAGGGTTTTCCCTTTTTGTTTTCTTCTGCCTCTGCCCTTTGTAGCCAGACAATACTGTATGAAGTAAACCATAAAGTAAAAGTGCAATGAAACATTTTTTGAATATGCAGGACTCTAACTTCTATATGACCTAGTATCATATCCTTCTTATAATAGCCTCTTCAAATTCGGCCATGTAGGACAATATCACTTTAATCACTTTTATTCCTATTCAGTTCAATAACCCAAGTAGAAAATAGGAACAGAGTGAGTATGATTAGCTAAAATTGAATATGTGAAATTGCTGTTGATAGCGCATTCAGCTCTGACTGGCCATGATTATCGAGATGGATCACCTCTTATATCGAGCGAAAAAAAATGTTTCATTACTGCACTTTAAGCTTTGCAGCTGCGGTTAAAAAAAAAAAAGCACCATTCATTCAGCTATTTCTTTACAGTTTTACACTCACTGAACGACAACAGAGAAACCGCCTTAAAGCCCAATCAGAGACGTCAAACGACCTTTAATCGTATAGTATCGTACGAGTATATGAGAATAAATGCTCTCTTTTAAGAAGCCTGTGAATGTTCTCATTTGTCCAGGTCATCGTTATCCCCAAAGCCATTTCAGTCAAAAGCAACGACGTTTCACCTCTCATCCAAGAGACTTCCTTAGTTCATGTACGCAACTGACGAGGCTGGGACTGGTCCGACCATGTCCATCCAACTGGACTTGGTTAGCCTAGACAAATAACCAAGTCCAGTTGCTTTTGACTGAAATTGCTTCGGGGGCTCTCTTTTAAGGTTTAAGCTATGAACAAGAGATTCAACTGATGTGAAGTAAGCCTGGTATAGCACAAGCTGTCTCTGCTAATGCTGAGGACCATACAATCAGGCAGCATTGTAGTTGGAGTGGGACCCTCTTCTGCATGATCATTAGGCAAATGGAGACGCATCAGCGGAGAGCGTGCAGTGTTTTTTGCTGTGATTTTTCCCCCCTTCGTTCCACAGATTAGTAAAAGCATGTCAGTTCTAAATATACAGTGCCTATAGAAAGTCATGATAGCCTTTCTGACATATTTACTTTTTTGTTTTACAGGGTGAAATGATAATACATAAAAAGAAGTTTTACAAAATGTAAACATAATTTCAGATTATTTATGATTATTTCAGAATAAAAGCTGCTCCTTGCATGGTAACACAAAGAATTCACACAAATAATTCACCATGGTTGGAAAGAGTTAAAAGAGGATAGAGTTCACCTAAATCCTACATAAAGTCTGTGGATGGACTTGACTTGAAGAGTGCAGGCCATCATGTTTTACAGGGTGAAATGATAATACATAAAAAGAAGTTTTACAAAATTTAAACATTTAGCCCTACAATGCAAGTGAAATTCTTTTTGTTTCAGAATTTCTGAAAATGTATTTAAAAAAAAAGAAAAACTACAATAGCAGGGTTGGAAAAGTGATGAGCCCCTTTGGAATAAACCATTATAAACATTCTCAGATCACCTTACAAATAACACACAAAGTTAATTGGCCTCCACCTGACATCAACCGTGGTGGTTTTGATTATTTCAGAATAAAAGCTGCTCCTTGCATGGTAACACAAACAATTCACAAACAATTCACCATGGTTGGAAAGATGCTTTTAAAAGAGGATAGAGTTGACCTAAATCCTATAGAAAATCTGTGGATGGACTTGAAGAGTGCAGGCCATCGCCACTCACCAAAGAATCTGACTGAACTCGAGCAGTTCTGCAGGAAGAATGGGGAAATATGTCCCAGTCTAGGTGCACAAAGCCAGTAGATACATATCCAAACAGACTGATGGCTGTAATCAAAGTAAAAGGTGCCTCCACAAAGTATTAAATCTGGGGACTCATCACTTTTCCAATCCTGCTATTCTGGCTTTTCATTTTTTTATAATCTTCCGAAATGGAAATAAATGGCCGAGCGCTGCTTAAACGGACATGGATGTAATTTGTTACTGAAATTATAAAGAATTGCAGGAGTTACAGATGCACGTCAAAGCATCGGGCTGGAAAAGTGAGGGAAAATTACATGTCCACCCAGATGTCATGTCTCCATCACTGCTGACTGGAGATGGAGCCAGTAACTACCTGTGATGTGTGACTATTTTGTCCTGGGAATGAATACTGATTGTAACCTTTCCCACTAAAGGACAAAAGACGGATGCTAGTGGGATCTGTCCAGTGGGAAAGGGGCTATATTGTAATATTCTTGGATACACATTGACACCAGTTTGTGCTACAGTAGGAGAAAAATCCTATTAAACAAACAAAAATCGTATTGTTATTCATCTGCTCTAACTTACTGAAAGCCGGTAACCTTGAGAACAAAAAAGAGCAGACTAAGATCGAGGTCAAGCTCAACTCCAAGACACTGTCTGTTGAAATTATAGGGGCCATTCTCTATAACGACTGCACTGAGGTAAACAGAATTAATCAAGATTACTGGACAGGATAGCTTGAAGGTGGCTCACTGTGGGGAGAGAGAAAGGCTGATACCCAGCGGCAGTCGTGACTTTCGCACAGCTTAGATAAATAGGTGATTTATAGGAGCCATTAATAATGAGAGGTAGCCCACACATCTCATTACACAAGTTAGATTGTTTATAGATGGTAAAAAAAGCGATGCCTCCGCTGTTATGAATGAGGACAGGTAATCATGAGTGGCGCTTTATATAAAAGGTCAAACGGATGCAAACAATGAAAACCCAAACCGATCGTTTAGAGAGAAAATAAGGAAATATTGCAAAAAAAGGGCGGCAAATTGCATCATATTATGACTTGGCTTTAGACATACTGTCTCAAAATACCCACCCCCATGTTTAATCATGTTTATTGTCTTCAGCCATCTGCAGCTGATAACCCTTGACTGAACAAGCTGTTGGTTATCCCATGAGGGAGTGCAGAGAGATATACGCACTTGTTCAGATATGACTTTCTTGTAAGAAGGCACTACTGCGGGCGATCCACAAAACAGTTCTGAAAAGAAGCGAGAGGGTGAGAAAGGGTAAAAAGAATCTACCCAGATGTCAGAAACGATATTGTGATTTCCTTCAACTAAGGGTAGAAGCAGCTTGTGAGGCGTCGTTGCTCCTAAGGCACTGCTGCTCTGTGACTCACTGCTCTTGTACTTCAGATTTTGCCACCAGGAAAAGCAGCAAACACGGCGACAAAAGAAAACAACATTAAACTTATGAACTCGTGCAACTGAGTCCGACCCTTCTGATTTTATCATGTGGGGGAGAATACACAGAGACAAAGCCATGGGATCAATCTTAAAGGGCAATACCCAAGAGGGATACAGCATCAGCATGTCTGACACTGTTGCTTCCATTCAGCACCAGCAGAATGTGTTCATGTGACATTTAAGGGGAATTAGATGGTGTTAGGTAAAATGACAACTGCTTTGTCTCTGTTAAAGAGCTTAGCCAAGACACAGGGAACAATTTTGTATAGCTCTTATACAAGCTTTAAAAAACACAAGCTTGTCTGGTGGCACTTGAGTGCACCACAAGCTGGGGTGTAAACTTGTGAAAGTGTTGCCATGACTCAGGGCTCATCATTATCTTCTTGCTTCATTCATGTCAGGTTTATATGAACAGGCTGTTTTGGCTTTGGGAAATGACATTGGAATAAAAATGCTAAATGCTTAAAGGAAGAGATAGCATGACCTTATTTGCTGTTATGTTACTAATGTCAAACCATCGCTTGGCTTCCAAAGAGCCTATGAAAGACAAGTTCAAGAATGAAGTGGGGCATATATTGCCAAATTAATCTGACTTTGTATTTTAGACGTAATAATCACTCTACTAACAACCTGTCCTAATACCTAAATGATAGACTACATACTTTGCCAATGACTACCAAAATGGCATAAATGATTATTCTATTTAACCTTGTGAAATGCCATGTGGTTAATGTCGAACTGAACTACTTAATTGAGTTTAGGCAACAAAACTACTTGGTAAAAGGTTAGGAAAAGATCATGGATTGGCTTAAAATGACTCGTAAGTCATGCTCAGCATGTGCTTGGCCGTTGAAGTGGTTTATTCACGAGAACAAAAGACGCCAAAGAACTTCTCCAAGAATTTAGCTAGCAAGTTAAGAGGGAAAGGTAACATTAATGCAATAAATGTAAAGGCTAATGACAGGGTCGAGGCTGTTGGGAATATCAATAATTTCCTCCGACATGTTATGAAATTACCAAAAAAAACACTATACAGCTACAATGACAATATATTAACTTCCGATCCACCGTAAAAAAAAAACATCCATGGCCCCACCAACTTGTGAAAACGGCATGAGGGGGGGGCTAATATGGGCTCATCTCTTATACAGTAAACACAACCCCAATTAAAGGCACCATATGTCACAGGGATAACGGCCGTGACCAAGTTGTTTAAAAGTCAGCATGGACTTTTGGTTTCACACGGGACAGGAAAACCGGTCTCCGCGGTGAAAGTCCTGCATCTGTTTGACCCATCTACCACCCTGACCTTCCACCCCACGCAGACTTCAGGGTTCTTATAGGACGTCAGCTGAATTCCTTCTTTGCTTCCACCATTATTATCATCTCATGAATATTGTGCATAATTAACTGCTTATACAATGTTATTTGAGTGAAGATGGTCTGATACTAAAGGAATGTATTCAATGAAAACACATTTATGGTAATCTGAATAATATGAGCAGGAATTTCTTCAGCAAAAGCTTAAACTTTCAGATGTTATGATCAGCCGCTAACTCACATTTTCTTAATTTCTGTCTAATTGGACTAGTCACAGCTTCCTCTAGCTCCCTCCAGATGTCTGCTGGTTCCTCCATAAATCTGCCGCTAAATTGGCCTGATTTTTCATGTGGATGAGGATTTGTGTGTGTGTTTGTGTGTGTGTGTGTGTGTTTGTGTGTGTGAGAGAAAGAGGCTGCCCTGTTCTGACCTTCGGCCGTGGGCCAACAGCCCAGACTGATCAGGCAAAGGGAAAAACCAACTGCCAGCATTACTTCGTCCACTGTCAAGTGTTGACAACCTGCATAAACATCGAGTGAGATCACCTGAGGGGGCAAAAGCCAGCACAAAGGATCGGAAGAGTAACTCCGATGAGAACAAGTTTGACTTGGCTAAATCTGTGATATGAATGTGAAGGGGGAACAGCACTCGACTGAGGACATTTACATACAGCAGGTTGTCTGCCTGTCTTTAAGGCTGACCTGTTGCCCCACCATTAGATTGCTGTTTCTCCAAGGCAAAGTGACTGACGAACACGTGAGGTGATTCTGCTTCTCCCATTTTGAAGGGAAATCATTTGGGTTTTGTCTAGATGTTAACCCTAGATTTGCAAAAAAAAAAACAAGTCAACAAAAAAAGAGGTCAATGCCTTACCTCATCCATCTGACCTCAACCATTTGAGGTAAGTACCTAACGTCAACAATCTAACTTTAACCATTCAAGGTCAATGCCTTACCATAACCATCTAACCTCAACCATCTAACCTTAACCATTCAAGGTCAATGTCTAACCTCAATCATCTAACCTCAACCATCTAATCTTAACCACTCAAGGTCAATGCCTAACCTCAACCATCTAACCTCAACCATCTAACCTTAACCATTCAAGGTCACTGTCTAACCTCAATCATCTAACCTCAACCATCTAACCTTAACCATTCAAGGTCACTGTCTAATCTCAATCATCTAACCTCAACCATCTAACCTTAACCATTCAAGGTCACTGTCTAACCTCAATCATCTAACCTCAACCATCTAACCTTAACCATTCAAGGTCAATGTCTAACCTCAATCATCTAACCTCAACCATCTAACCTTAACCATTCAAGGGCAATGTCTTACCTCAATCATCTAACTTCAACCATCTAACCTTAACCATTCAAGGTCAATGTCTTACCTCAATCATCTAACCTCAACCATTCACAGTCAATGCCTAACCTCAACTATCTAACTTTAACCATTCACTGTCAATGCCTTACCTTAACCATCTTACCTCAACCATCTAAACCATAACCATTCAAGGTTAATGCCCAACCTCAACCATTCAAGGTCAATGCCTTACCTCAACCATCTAACATTAACCATTCAAGGTCAATGCCTAACCTCAACCATCTATTCATTCATCTATTCTATATCATTTCGTTGAACAAAGCACATCCAGATTGCACCAATGGAGTATTATGGCTTATGCAAGCTAATTGAATCCGGTGTAAAGAGCAAGTCTATTTTGGATGACTGACACAAATATGATTGGTCTATTAGCCTATCAGTCATGCTATCAAGGTCTGCCATTATGAATCAGGCTTGATGGTTTGTGATTGGACTCTAAAGGGCTCATTAGCCTCTACGGTTCTCAGCAGATCTATTCACATCTAAATCAATGAGCTCCATATTTCAAAAAGGACAAGAACACTTGTGACCTTTGGAGCAGCAAGGTCAACGTGATGCCGACTTCCCCTTAAATCGCTTAAGATTGATTGTTAACAGAACAAGACGGCTTCGCTGGGCATCAAACATTTTCGCTCACGCAAAGCTGTAAACATGAATTATTTAACAAGGGACGTTATAGTGATCTGTAGATAATGTAGAGGGCCTCTGGTCTTTACGTACATAGCCGAGGAAAATAAATCCTGAGTATCCTATCCTTTAATTATGCATGCGGACACTAATTTCCCATTAGGGAGAATATGGAGTGCCTGGGCTATCTCTGTTGTCCCCATGGTGCTATGAAAACACAGGGGGAAAGAGCTCATACACACAAACACACACTTACACTGTAAACCAGAGGAGCGGTGCCCTCCAGGCACATCTCCGCCAGTACACAGAAAAACCTCATTATGGCGAAACAAATGTGTCCTCAGCAGCAAATCAGCCTCAGTAGAAGGTTCTCTTTTCTAAACGTCTGGACAGTATTGCATCACACTGAAACCGACACTGCTGCTTAGTCCACCAGTGGTTCTGGATGAGCCCCTTCATGTGTGTTGAAAGCCCAGACAAGCTCTAAAACTCGTTTGGTCTCTAAAATGTCCTTTTGATGGTTTCCCCTGAGAAACAGAGCAGGTCTGTATTTTCTCGGGAGCAGTTTGCCATGCCTGACATGATCCTATTTTGAATGGTCCTCTGTGGTAATAAGGTCATTTGTCTTGTGCAAAGGAGAGGGGATCCATAGTTGTCATAGTCTGAGCTGGAGATAAATGTGAAAGGCGAAGACCGTGCTAGTGAAAAGAATTTATGCAGTCGAGCCTTTCCTCTCAGCTACAGTGTAAAACAGCCCGGAAAGAAAAAGGATGCAATTAAAATCGGAGAACTGAACGTAGACGTCTGTTATTCAGTTACTTATTGATCTTCTGGATAACAAAGTCCATGCAAAACTATAATCAAATACACGTCTCAATTTTACTCTATGTTCTTTTATGGAGCACCTTCTTGCCCCCTTTATAGCGTGTATGGTGTATTTACTATCATGACGCTGTTTTTAAGCAGCTTTTTTGGGCCAAGGCTCTCTTGAAAAGAGATTTTAGTGTGTTTTCAAACCTAGCCTGTTTAGTTTGTTTCAAAAGAAGTCTGGTGTGAGTCCGCACACACATGGGTCATTTTGTAAAGACGTTTTTTTTCCCTTTTTCTTCTTAAAAAATATATTTTCTGTTAAATTGAGGCGCTGTGAAGAGCATGCCAAACCAACAGACAAAGACATGTTGGACAATCACGCAGAGAAGAAAAGAAGAAAATTATGATTATAGCCAATCAGAGGCCCGGACAATAGACATTACTAGGAGAATAGAAGGTTACCTGGCTGCAATTGGGCATCGATCGCTCCTCATAAACGAGATAATGGTGCTCAAAAACCTAGAACCTTAGAATGAGTTTAACAGTGTTTCTAAAAATCTGAAAATGTTCCAAAAGATCTGTTTTCAGTGACCTAAAACACTGTTTGCATATGGACGAAAGGCTAAAACATATAGAAAAAGCTATTTATTACAAAATAGATGTGTGCGCATGGAATAGGCCTTATTTCTCAAAGCTGTCCCTTGATCACCAATGCGGGTTTAACAACCAGAACAAGTCTCCCTTGAACCCTGGGTCTCCTGAGCGAAAGCAAAACCCAGCATCTCGGGGATTTTTTGATACATTTGCAAATGATTAATTTTCCTTGGTTTGAACCAAACGAAAGTGCCCCAACTCTCAATGGGACTCGTGGCTGGTTAAATAACAGAAAAGATCTTTCCACACAAAAACAAATGACTCCCTGTGCTTTTCCTTCCTCCGCTCTGTGATGTGAAAGGCAGGTGAGTCAATTACGCTCTCCCCCTTTCACTCTTAACGCTCTTCTTCCGCTAATACCAAGAAAATGCACGTTAAAAACAAAATAAATTGTTCAGCCACTGCTGCTTATACCCCCTCCATCACTCCTGGTGACTAAATGGCTTAGCTCCTACACCATACGATGACTTATTTGTGGTCTACCTTGCTTGCTGGGGTTATGAAAAGACTCGCAGGGGTCCGACCCTGCAGGCGGGCTCGCCTACAGGGCATTTCTTCCCCCGGCTGTTTATCGTCACGCAGTCAAATTCCTCACATGTTGTAATTTTTCTTGGATCACACAGGAATGAGTGTTTTCACAGCTATAGTGGGAATCCGATTATCATACAGGGATCACAGTCGTCATGGAAACCGAGGATGGTGCATGGTGTTAAGCCATCCCTTACACATCCTAGAACATTGGGAATTAGTGTGAAAATTCAGCTCCCTTAAAATAAAGACCTGACAAATTCTGTCTCTCATATGAGGCACGTTCTCGAGCGCACGACCATATTTTTGTTTTTACAACCAGCTGCGTGTGTGTGGTACGGATACGACGTGTTCTTTTTGGAAACAGTACTTTGTCACATACTTTCTCCTAATTTATTCATAACACAAAACATCAAATGTCTCTTATTCAAAGGTGCAGTGGCCACACAGAGGATTCATCTATACTCTCATTACAAAGGGTTTTACCAGCAACTGACTCAATGTCATTTCCTGATATGTGTATGTAAAAGGCTCTAAATGGGCTCATGTGCTAAGAATAAATAAATAACCCGTGATTACTAACGCACCTTGAGTAAACTGCTTTGGAAAAACGTTGATACAATTTGAATTCTGCTGTCTTTCCAGCAGCCTGGAGGTGGAAGTAACAGCTTGCCAGACATTTTCTGATCATTTTTGTGTGTTGCACTGAGACTATTAATGTCTTTGGAGCATTTGGGAAAGAACAGGCTGTGGCAGATGTTGCAGTGAGGACATACTGTAGGACAGAGTCCCAACAGATTCATGTTCAGGGTACCTTTGTCCACCTCTGGTCACCAATTTACGCCACATGTTTTCTTAATACACAATACAGACATAATCTCTTCGAGCACATGTTGGCCAAATTAAGAGAAAGTATAGGCAACTGCAAACACAGCATGGCTTGTATAACACATACATAAAAGAACAAAAGCATTTTTAATAGCACAATTATTACATTTCTATTGTATTCTATTGTTGTTGCTTCATCAAGGAGGTGTAGTGCCTCATGGATACAGACGCTGCACAGCTGGGTGATAATTCAGCATAATCCACTTTTACTAGTATTGTGTCTTAATTGTTTCGTCTTTTTCAAAAAGCTTATTAAACACAATGAACTAAATGAGCTACTGGAGGTTTTGTAAGTGTGTGGTAGAGCTGAAACTATGGTTTGATTAATTGATTCATTGAGAATCCATTAATAATTTGAGACGTCTTTTAAGTGAAAATGAAAAATAATCACCTGTTCTAGCTTCTGAAATGTGGGTATTTGATGGATTTCTTAGTCGTCTTAGATAGTTCAATACATTTCGTTGGTTAGACGGTTTCTTTTAACCAATTTCAAAAATGAATCAGTTAATAGAGGAAATAATCTGCAGATGAATCCGTAATCTAGGTCATGTTTGGTTGTAAAACATTGCAATTGAACACATTTTGTTGCAATGAAAGTTTGATTATTTTACAAGTGATTATGTACTTAATTCCATTCATGTTGCAATATTCATTTACACCAGGGGTCTGTAACCTTTACTATCAAAAGAGCCATTTTGTGTATCTCCTCTACCACCAAATAAAATTTGTCTGGAGCCAAAAAAAACATATTTGAAGTCACATGATCAATTTAATGTTAATTATAAAGGTTTACATATAGTTCTATGTTATATATGAAATTATAGAATGTAGAATTTCTCACCACGTATCAAGCATACCGGTAAGACATCCTCATGTCAAAGCAAATTAAAGACCACCGACACTATTTTCCTCTGATTCATTTTTTTGGGGGTATTTACTGTATCTGTGGTGAGCGTACGGACAGCACGGGTCAGAAACTCAAGATTAGCCACCTGCAGTGAAAGACGCTGGGCCATGGACGTAGGATGTGAAGCATATTTTAGTTTCACTTAACATTTTTTAAAAATCACCTTGAACTCCAAGATAACAGGTGCTTCCTTTGAATGATTGTCTACTGTGCAAAAAACAAACAAACATGTTATTTATTTCCATTTTAGTTTTGGCAAAGCTACAGGGAGCCACTGAGGGGGCGCTGAAGAGCCGAATGCGGCAGAAGAGCCGCGGGTTGCAGACCCCTGAGTTAAACCATATCAACCTGATATGGAAAACCATACTTCAAATATCATACATTTATAAAACAGGACGTTTGCAAACATCTGAAGTTTTGTGAGAATCGAGTCTGAAAGTACATTTCACAATCCGTCACAACATGATCAGTATAAAAGAGCCGGAAAGTCGGAGAGGGACGACTTTGTGGAAACAATGCAGTGATGGAAAAGGAGATAAATGAAGCCAGAGTGTCTTGGCCATACCAGCAGAAGCCATCTGTGTGCTCATGCTGCAAAAAAAGCCTCTTATTATCACCTGAAAAGTTTGTTGCACACTGTCTCTCTCTTATCTTCTTCTTCATGCGTCATCTACTCCTCCTCTCGTGTCCTTGCCTTCTGCATTTCCTTGACAAAACAGGTGTGACATCAATCCGGTGTGGCCTGTGAGACTCAATAAGAGCCTAGTTTATGACTGTGAACCGCCATCCTGTTCATTATCCTCTCAAGACATTGCTGGTTCATAAACTGAAATTAACATACTATGCCTGAAACAGATCTAGTTTAGATTTCCACACTGCGTGGTCAGAATTCCTAATTACCACCTGGGTTTAAAAAAACAAACAAAAAACATCACTTATGGACAAAAAGCCATCCATTATTGCTCTGTCATCCATGAGCAGCGAGCAGAGGCGCCCATGACACTGACGGATAATCACAGCATCATGCATTTAATCATTAGAGGGACAGTGAATGTCCAGGTCGGTCTGTCGGTGCAGTGCGATACTCTGTCCCGTGATGTAGAAATGCAACTCGGGGTTGACCCTGAACCCTCGACCCCCCTCGCCCCTCCGCTCCACCCGCTTGCGCAGTGCTGCCTCTGGGCCACAAATAGCTCCCTACTCGCACAACACAACGACGCGCAATATGCCCAGCACATGCAACAAAAGACATGACTCCGAGCGCTGTCAACACTCATCACGCTGACACAAAAGAGGACGCGGCTCAGATACCGTGCAAGTGTTCTAACAATGTGCACGCGGATATGATAGGATGTTTTCTGGATGGGCGGGGACAAACGGATAGGCTCGGTTGAATGGGATCAATCGATACGGGGGGTGCCCGGTGAGCATCTAAAGCACAGAGGAGCTGGATGTTTCTAAGAGCCAAACGACCTGACAAGGAAGGTCCTTGACTAGCAGAAGCAGCCGGCCTCATGGCCTTGGGAAGGAAGGAGCCCGAGCAGATCAAGGCAAGAGATAAATCTCTGAGAATAACAGCGCTGCGGCTATGATCTAGACTCCCAGTGTTGGCGTGTGATGCTGAGCAGCTACATTTTTTCCGTACGGACACATGAAAGGAGACGGAAATGTGTAGATATATATGTATATGAAGTAAGAGGCACCACACACACACCACGCTCTAAGGTTAGATCCTCTCCTTAGTGCCAGTCAAGCTTACTCAAGCGTGGTGCGGCCTGGATTGATTGATGGACTAAAGGGAAAAAGGCAGGTGGGGTAAGAGACGGGCGCAGGAGAGAACCTGAGGATAGACACTGTCACTGATCTGACTGGTGCATTCAGGGGAGGACAACAAAAAGTGCTGTAAGGGTGTAATTTAAGCTCACTAAAAAGCTCTTAAAGCTTCAGCTCAGACACGATCAACACTTTCGGGTCCGCGCGGAGGAAACATGACAGACAACACATTTTGTTTCCAATTACAGAGCCGCTGTAAACGCTGACCTTCTCCGCCCTTTTCTTCTTGTCAGTGTCTGTGTTGTATTAATTTTTGTCACTAATGATAAATGCACTTTCAGTGAGTGTTTGCAAAATAAATTTGAAGAATGTAATTACATGTGAATCAGTATGCAGTACATCGAGGTCTGACTGGACTGACACCTTTTGGATACTGGACATAATAATAATTTATGGTGTGAGTGATGGAAGACAATTAATAGACTTCAACAGCCAACATCTTGACTACACAACGAGCGTTAAACAGAATAATATTACTAATCTCATGAAAATAGTGGATCCAACAATGGGTGAGTCCATCTCTCAATAGGTGTATTTCATATTAGGAAGAAATGGAGCTGTTCTATTGGTACAATTCACTTTTTGTCAATGGAAACACAAAATAACCTTCTCACATGTAACAGAACCAGACTGCTCAGTGGAAACAAGGCTCTATAGCAGGGGTGTCAATCTCAGGCCCGTGGGCCAAATCTGGCCCGAGGTGTTATTATATTTGGCCCGCAAGATCATATCATGGTTCTGTGAGAGCTGGCCCGCGAGTATAAAGCACATACACGTCTACTTTTCTGTTAGCAACCATGAGCATCCATGCTACCAGTCTCTGATGCAACACACTGAATCCACCCCTCCCCACAAACACCCAACAGAAAGATGGAGAACAGGAGCTTTCAGCAGCGGTGGGAGGCAGATGATCTGTGTGTGAAGGTAAAGAGCTGTTTGTCACCGTGGCTGTAACCAAAGAATCAAACAGAAGAAACACCACGACAAGAACAAGGAGCTGCACTGGAAAGGGTCAACGTTACACATCTGGAGAGAAGGGAACACATGCACATTTGCAGTCTTTTTTTTAATTTGTTTAGTAGATATTGAGTTTGGCCCGCGACTTTGTCCCAGTTTTTAAATTTGGCCCACTGTGAATTTGAGTTTGACACTGCTGCTCTGTAGTCTCCTGTGACGGCACCCACCTGTCTCTCAAAGCAGCCGTGCTCAACAGGGAAATTAGCTAATAAGACTAAAACTGTTATTTTGTACCAGGCTGTAA